>NC_136466.1:15897267-17097267 GCF_902686455.1 Sciurus vulgaris | reverse complement strand
GGAACAAGGCAGGGATGCCCTCTTTCACCACTTCTATTCAATATCGTCCTTGAAACTCTAGCCAGAGCAATTAGACAATCCAAAGAAGTTAAAGGGATATGAATAGGAAAAGAAGAACTCAAACTATCCCTGTTTGCTGATGACATGATTATATATTTAGAGGAACCTGGAAATTCCACCAGAAAACTCTTAGAACTCATAAGTGAATTCAGTAAAGTAGAAGGTTACAAGATCAGTGCTCATAAATCCAATGCATTCTTATACATAAGTGATGAATCTTCAGAAAAAGAAATTAGGAAAACTACCCCATTCACAATAGCATAAAAAAAAAAAATCCTGGGAATCAATCTCACAAAAGAGGTGAAAGACCTCTACAATGAGAACTACAGAACACTAAAGAAAGAAATTAAAGGAAACCTTAGGAGATGGAAAGATCTCCCATGTTCTTGGATAGGCAGAATTAATATTGTCAAAATGGCCATACTACCAAAAGTGCTATACAGATTCAATGCAATTCCAATGAAAATCCCAATGATGTACCTTACAGAAATAGAGCAAGCAATTATGAAATTCATCTGGAAGAATAAGAAACCCAGAATAGCTAAAGCAATCCTCAGTAGAAAGAGCAAAGCAGGGGGTATCGCAATATCAGATCTTCAACTCTATTACAAAGCAATAGTAACAAAAACGACATGGTATTGGTACCAAAATAGACAGGTAGATCAATGGTACAGAATAGAGGACATGGACACAAACCCAAAAAAATACAATTTTCTCATACTAGACAAAGGGGCCAAAAATATGCAATGGAGAAATGATAGCCTCTTCAACAAATGGTGCTGGGAGAATTGGAAATCCGTATGCAACAGAATGAAACTAAACCCATATCTCTCACCATGCATAAACTAAACTGAAAATGGATTCAGGACCTCGGAATCAGACCAGAGACCCTGCATCTTATAGAAGAAAAAGTAGGTTCAAACCTTCAACTTGTTGGCTTAGGATCAGACTTCCTTAACAGGACTCCCATAGCACAAGAAATAAAAACTAGAATCCACCACTGGGATAGATTCAAACTAAATAGCTTTCTCTCAGCAAAGGAAACTATCAGTAATGTGAAGAGAGAGCCTACAGAGTGGGAGAATATCTTTGCCACTCGTACTTCAGATAGAGCGCTAATTTCCAGAATATATAAAGAACTCAAAAAACTCTACACCAAGAATACAAATAACCCAATCAACAAATGGGCTAAGGAAATGAACAGACACTTCACAGAAGAAGATGTACAAGCAATCAACAGATATATGAAAAAATGTTCAACATCTCTAGTAATAAGAGAAATGCAAATCAAAACTACCCTAAGATTTCATCTCACACAAATTAGAATGGCAATTATCAAGAACACAAGCAACAATAGGTGTTGGCGAGGATGTGGGGAGAAAGGTACACTCATACATTGCTGGTGGGGTTGCAAATTAGTGCAGCCACTCTGGAAAGCAGTATGGAGATTCCTCAGAAAGCTTGGAATGGAACCTCCATTTGACCCAGCTATCCCACTCCTTGGCCTATACCCAAAGGACTTAAAATCAGCATACTACAGAGATACAGCCACATCAATGTCCATAGCTGCTCAATTCACTATAGCCAGATTGTGGAACCAACCTAGATGCCCTTCAGTTGATGAATGGATAAAGAAAATGTGGCATATATATACAATGGAATATTACTCCGCGATGAAGAATGATAAATTCATGACATTTGCAGGCAAATGGATGAAATTGGAGCATATCATGTTAAGTGAGATAAGCCAATCTCAAAAAACTAAAGGATAAATGATCTCGCTGATAAGCGGATGAGGTCATATAAGGGGGGGTAGGAGGGGTAGCAGTAGGGTTAGGGTTAGGTTTAGGGTTAGAGATAAGGTGGGTCGTAAGAATGGAGGAAGGAAGGACTGTACAGACGGAAAAGAGGGGTTGGAGGGGTGGGGGGGGAAGGGAAAAAATAACAGAATAAATCAAACAATATTGCCCTATGTAAATTTATGATTTTCAATTAAAATAAAATAAATAAAAAAGAAAGTAAAAAAAATTAACATGTTGAATTCATGAAAAATGAAGCTCTTCATAAAGCTTATTAGCATTGTATGATCCTTTATAGACAATAAGATCTGTCCATTCAGCAAATTTGTAGCAGCACTAGAACCTTCTAAGCCTGAGTTATTACTGTGGGAATTGTCCTGCTGAATTCTGCTTTTTTTTTCCCATAGTAGACCTTAAAGAAGAACTACTGGCATTTAAATTTTTAAATTTTTTTAATTTCATTGGATTCTATGGAAGGAAAATCCCAGGCGATACATGAACAATCAGTCACAGGCAACTCAAGAAACTGAGACAATAAGTGTTACTGGTTATTAAGAGGAAAATAAGGGAAAGAAAGTATGTTTGGGCATTTCCTTCCATAAAAGGAAGAAAAAAACAAAAAATGCAGACTACCCTAAACCTAGAAAAAGGTAATCAAGTAAGAAACAGAGCAAGACACATTCATCACAGTACAGAAAATAACAAATTAATTCCATGACTCTCTAGGGGTTGAAAACAAGTGAATGAATGTTCCCCATGCTGAGAAAAATTCAACAGCCCTGCATCTGTATTTGTTCTTTCAACAGGAAGGTTCAGGTTATTTTATCTGAGCAGCATTTGCCTAAATATACTCCATGGAACATTCTCTGGGAAGGTTCTATAGCCAAATAGGTTTAGGCTGAAGATCTCATCTTCCCCTACAATTAACATGTGTGTGGTGGTGAAAAGTCTGATTCCGTCTTGTTTAATGAAGTGCTTCCCAAACTTAAATAACTTTTAAAAACTTTTTTCTCCATCCTTTCACAACAATTCATTCTTATCCCAGGAGTAGGTAAGCATGAGTAGGTTTCCAACTGCAAGCAAATGCAGACCTTTCCTGAAGAAACACTTTCTTCCATTATAGTCCTCAATTCCACTACTTGAGATATTTGTGTCTCCTAAAATCGAGATAAATTGGACCATAAGGAGGACATTATAGGACACTACTCCTCCCCTTAATGAAATAAACCCCGTTTGATATTGTTAAAATTTCAACCACTTTCTAATACCATTTCGATTGTCAATCTCATCTTTCAATAGATGTAGAGCCCCCAGCAACTGTAGAGACTATTTTTTAAGTGGATTGTACAAAATGTGCTGAAAATTTCTTTTTAACCCCTTGCTACTATAACTTGGTGTGGCACTGCATATTTCAAATATCTGGCTAATGGTATTTCTGAGAATTTAAAAGTAGTAGATATAGGAAGGCCCACTTAGAGGCAAATGAGAGGGAGGGGGATATGAAAGATGGTCAAATGAGACAGACTTCATTACCCTATGTACAGGTATGATTACACAAATGGTATAAATCTACATCATGTACAAACAGACACAAAATGATGTACCCCATTGGTGTACAATGAATCAAAATGCAGTCTGTAAAATATAAATAAATAAATAAATAAATAATAAAAAACCTGAGTCATCAATTCCTTGGGACATGAACTGTACAGGTATCAGGTGTGGTTTCCCATGACTGAGCTGCAATTTTTAAAAACTTAGTAACATAACCTAAAAATGTACTAAATGAGAAAAGAATTAATTACAAACATGCCACCTATATAATAATTCTTAGCATTTTCAATGAAGTTTTAAATTTACAGAGTATTAGTAACAGAGATCCCTTTACTAACGGATTTCCTTGGGAATTTTTCAAGGTATGCTCAATGTTTATCAAGCATTTTCAGTATCACAAAATATGCTAGAGATGCAAACCTAAACCTGGGATTATCCTCTAGAATTTCAGTCTAATGGCTGTAGTTAGATCATTGAAATACTACGTAATAAAAGTTCTAATAAGATCACATAGTTTGGCAGGCTGTGACAAAGTGACTAACCAACCTGGGAACAGTAGAAAAAGGCCATTCTCATAGAGAAGATGCTGGAGGTAGGTTTTGAAGGATCAAGAAAAGTTTGCTGGATGCAAATATTGGAGCAGGGCACTCCAAGCAAAAGAAATCACATGAGATACATAAACAATCACAGGCAATTCAAGAAACTGAGACAATGAGTGTTAATGGTTATTAAGAGGCAAATAAAGGAAAGAAAGTATGAAGACGCTCTCCCCCAAAACTTTGTACTAATTTTAACCAACTTCAGGCTATATGATATCTATCAACTGAGACTACTTTTTTTATTGAAAAGATAGATGTGATAAAAGAACATAATAAGCTAATACCAGAACTCTTTTTTCTTTTGTCGCCATTCCTTTCTACTGAACAAGAGTTTGAGTAGCATGAGAATTCGCTTCTAACAAAAATTAATTTCTACCCCCCAAAAAAGCATTATTTGTTTGACACACAGTGTCAGATACTATTTGCATAGAAGAACAAAGTTCCTATCAATTCAGACAGCAAGAAAGCAACAGACCCAAAGCTTCCTTTCACCTGTCCTTCAAGTCACGAATACGGTAATTCCTCCCAGGGGGAGCCACTGAGTCAGTATGATGAGAAAGGAACAATTGTTAGTCGACCCATTGAAGTTCTCTGATTGCAGGCAAAATAAACAGAAGTACTTCATTTTAAGGTATAAAGAAATACATGGGAGGGACAGGGGACGGTCTACAAAATTGCAGTAAATGCTAACTTCCCAGCCTTATGAGAGGACTCAATCAGGCCAGGTTCATGAATTACAGTTCTTTGCAAGAACTTGGATCCATCTTTTCCAGACACTCCCTGCTTCCATCAGGAGGAAAGAACTGCTACTATTTTAGATCTTTGTCAACCCCTCAAGATTCCAACCAGGGACAGAGCATCCGATGAGGCTGGCTTGTGTGTCATATTTACCTCTCCGCCAAGGAAATGCCAAGCACCAAGGCAAATATGATGAGAGAAGGGATAGTTCCTCTAGGCAAAATCAGGATGTGAGTACCAAAATAAGAGGGAGGAGATGCTGAGTAGACATCAATGCAGGCCCACCAGAGTCCATCAGCATTTTCTGCAAATAGTATCACGCATCTGGAAATTTACAAATAATCATCCACTTATTCACAGAAATTTACATGATGTACTCTTCTAAATCGGATCTGAGATGAAGGAGGTGTTGTAAGGTAGGGAGACAAGGGGGTAGAGAGGTTAAGGGCCAGGTCTAGAGAGAGAATCTACAGGATCACATCTTAGATTTCCCAGTATTTACTACTAGTAAGAATTCAGACAGGCTCCTTAGTTTCTCTGCCTGTAAAATTGAGGATGGTAATATTAGGTAGGAGTCCTACTAGGATAATGTTGGAGTTATTGGGAGGAAATTGATGCCAAGCAGGGATACACTGGGTGTTGAGATGAATAACCATGAGTGAACATCATCTAGCTGTCTGGCTCCGTCACCTCCATAGACTGTTCTCTCCCCGTTAACTGTTTCAATGTTTGAGTCTTCTCTAGATCCTCCCATACAACATCACGATATCATAACAGAAATTTAGGGTGACAAACCTCCTTGTTTTCCTCTGATAACTTGTTTCTCTCCTACCTGAACAGAATTGTCAGACTCTATTTAGATTTCCAACTACTGTTCTGCAGCACTGGTTCAGCATGGGTAGCATTCAAAGCCTAACTCCACTGATTTTTTTTTTTTTCCTTTTCCGAAAGGCATACAGCTAAGGTTAATAGAGGTGCCACTTTCAAAATATATCTACCCTGAGCAACATAAAAGGATTATTTAAGAGGGCACAGTGCATAGGACACGCCCTGGTATTAGAGGTCTAGCAACTGAAATTAATTTTACAAGCTCCCACGCACAATTTTCATCGACTCTGAATTTTTCCATCTGAATTACATTTTCCCCTTGTTCAGGGAGGGCTAAAAAAGAAACATGAGTAAAAAGAAAATTCCTTTCATTTGCAAACCAGTGCACAGACAGCACCTGTATATTTTGAACATTTAAAGGTAAATTACTTTGTCCTTTTGTTGTTTCTTTCTTCTTTGTTTTTCTCCACAGACTTGATTGACAGCAGAACAGTATAAAAATAAAATACTTATTTCCCTCATCAACTCTCAATGCTTTTTAAATTATCTTGGATAGTCTTCATTTGTAAATACTATCTCTGAGAACAGATGCTTTGAAATTTACCAAAGTGTAGCTTTTCCTGCTTTTTAATAAAATAGCATGTCTTTAACATAAGTAAAATACAGAAAGATTCCTGACATTTGGAAAACTTTTTATGGCCCTAGCAGGGTTTTTTTTTTAACTCGTTCAAAGTTTAAAATAGATGATAAAATTCTAAATTTGACTAGCCAGTTTTTCTTCAACTACTTTCCTGAGATAGACATTTGAAATAAATTTCAAACTAACAAATTATTGCTCCAGATGCTCTTAGAAGTATTTCAAAGTCCAAGATGATGTCATTATTCTCTTACAATTGTTTAGCAGTTTATCTCCATTAAACCCCTTTGACTTATTATTCAAAAGAAGTCACATTCTTTTGACTCTTAATTGGTTCTTTAGCTTAGTATTTTAATGCATAAATTTACTTTCAAGGTTCTTCAAATTGGCTTACTGGTATTTGCATATTATGTAACTCAAGGACTAACAAACCAAGATACTACAGAAGGAAAAAATTTTCAGTTCTAAAATTTGTTAGGTATGACTGTAAAGACAGCACTAGGTAATCCAGAAATCTCCAAGTACAGGCAAATTGTTCCACATTATAGTAGAAAGGAAACAGAAAGTTGACAACATGTTAGATTTCAACACAATACAATCTAATGTCTCACTCGATGCCTATTTTGTTCTTATTCCCTACCATTCTTCACTTAAGCCTATAATTTAGAACATAGAAAAGGTAATGGAGGAATTTAAAGAGATATATTTGATGCAGATCATCTGAACTTCTCACATACACACACACAAAAAAAAAAAAACCTCATGCATATTCACACATAATAACAACTGAAAAAGAGCTTAAAATAAAGATGAGCAAATCTTATTGCCAAAATCTAGAAGGAATTTCTCATATCACTATGCATTATGAAATTATAAAGAAAAAACAAATCCCTAACCCATCCTTTGGTTCATTGAAAAGAGCAACACACAGAGAAGATAGGAAGACAATTTAATCCTCTTTCACTCTAGTCTGAGGCCTCAGAGATCCAGGATGAGTATCAACAAGAACACTCAGTGAGCAGTCATCTACCAAGAGTACTACTTGGGATGGACAGAATAGCATCTCCTTATCCCTGCTCCTTACTGGGAACTTTGGATTTTGACAGATCCCTGGCATCCATCTGCCCCTTTGCCATTCCAAAAGAATTTCCTATTGTGCCTTAAGTTAGTTTCCTAGGACTGCCATACAAAACAAACCAGATGACTCAAAGCAACAGAAATTTACTTTCTCTCAGTTCTAGAGACTGCAAGTCTGAAATCAAGCTATCAACAGGCTCAAGCTCCCTCTGAAAGCTCCAGGGTGGATCCTTCCTTGCCTCTTCCTAGCTTCCGGTGGTTGCCAGAAATCCTCACTATCACACTCATACATTGCTGGTGAGGTTGCATATTAGTGCAGCCACTCTGGAAAACAGTGTGGAGATTCCTCAGAAAGCTTGGAATGCCCAAAGGACTTAAAATCAGCAAACTATAGAGATGCAGCCACATCAATGTTCATAGCTGCTCAATTCACAATAGCCAGATTGTGGAACCAACCTAGATGCCCTTCGATTGATGAATGGATAAAGAATCTATGGTATATATACACAATGGAATATTACTCAGCCATAAAGAATGATAAAATTATGGCATTTGCAGGCAAATGGATGAAATTGGAGAATATCATGCTAAATGAGATAAGCCAATCTCAAAAAACCAAAGACGAATGATCTCGCTGATAAGCAGATGATGACATATAGTGAGGGGTGGGAGGGAGGTAAGAATGGAGGAAGGAGGGACTATAGAGGGAAAAGAGTGGTGGGAGGGGTGGGGGGAAGGAAAAAATAACAGAATGAATCAAACACTATTATCCTATGTAAATGTATGACTACACAAATGGCATGCCTTTACTTCATGTACAAACAGAGAAACAGTATGTATCCCATTTGTGTACAATAAAAATAAATTTTAAAAATAAATAAATAAATAAGAAGAAATCCTCACTATCACTTGGCTTCCTCTGCAGCTGCTTCAGCTTCTGCCTCTACCATACTCGGGTGTCCTTCCTTCTTCCCCTTGCCAATTTCTATCTCTTCACAAGGACATCAGTTGTTGGATTAGGACCCACTCATCCAATACGACCTCATCTTAACTTGAGTACATCTGACTTCATAGACAAATAGCGTCACCTTTATAAGTATTAGAACTTTATGCATATGAGATCTTCAATATGTCTTTTTGAAAGACGCAATTCAACCTGGAAAATGTGTGTTCTGGTGTGAGGCAATGCCCGGCTGCCCTGTATTGCAGGGGAAGGCGTCAAATCCTCCCACTTGGCACCCAGACATGTGTGACCTAATCCCGGCACAGTGGCTGCTCCCACTTCGATTATTGAAATTTCATCCGGTGACACAAAGGTGAAGATAATATTGTGGGGAGAGAGGGGCAAGGGAAGAATGAAGGAACTTTGGATTGGGCAGAGGGGAGTGAGGGGACAAAAGGGGGTATAGGGGTTGGAAAGATGGTGGAATGAGATGGACGTTATTATCCTATGTACATGTATGATTGTACGAATGGTGTGACTCTACATCATATACAACCAGAGAAATGAGAAGCTGTGCTCCATTTGTATATAATGAGTCAGAATGCATTCTGCCATTATGTATAAGTTATTAGAACAAATTTTTTAAAAGGTGAAGGATATTTAAATTTCACAATGGTAGTGGCAATGCATCTCAATACCGGCATGATCTCCTAACTTCTTCAAAAGTATTAGATTCTTTATGGCTTCAGATAGCCAGAGTCAGTGTCTGCTACCAGAGCAGAACCCCTCCTCCAAATACAGGTGGATGAAACAGAATGAGGCATGGAAATGAAGTCTCCCTCAGAGAGTACAGAGTCCCCTAAGAAAAGAACGTGTTTTCAGAAAAGCTAAGGAGGAGCCTTAGAAGTATAAGCATAGGTTATCATTTTTATATATGAAATCAGTTCAAAGGTGAGTTTCAAGAAGGGGTTTTAAAAAACCCAGTATTTAAATATATAAGCCATTGGGAAATGAGCAATTTCCTGGAGCTTGATTTGATACTAGATTATAACACACAGAGAAGAGCCATGAGAATAACACAAATCTGCAGGCAAACATTGAATCTACAAAAAAAAAAAATCCTAACATAAAGATGAATAGAAACAGAGATTATAGAGATGAAGGCTTAAAGAGAAAGATATCCTCAAAAATGATTGACATATGCAAAGCATTAAGAAAGGAACATCATAATGAAGAATCCAAAGAAGTGTCAATAGAAAGGTGATTTACTGTTGAAACAAAGTATAAATTTTACAGCATTCCTTAACAGGATGCAGAACACACAACCATTCTGAGAAGAGCAGAAAATCAGGAATACTCAAAAAAGAAAAAAAAAAAAAAAAGGCTAGCATAATGATGTGAAAATACAGTAGACTGAAATATATTGGTGAAATTAAAATTACATTAAAGATTAAAAGAATCAATGAAGGTATTAAAGAATAGAATTGACAATATTGAACATGTTCAATTTTGTTTTGTATATTTTTCCACAAATAAGCACCTACCAGGAAGGTAAACACACTCCAAGCTAAAGTGCAAATAAAGCAGAATGAGGATAGAATAATGAGTAAATTTGGTTACCTCTAAATTCCATGTTTACCATGTGTCTCTTGGTAGATTTCTACATTTATGGGAAGAATCAGGTGAGAAAACAAATTTGTTTCCTGAAATACCATATACACTGTCATATGATCTGAAAATTTGTTTACCATCTTTGTCTAATTCTTAAAGTGAATAGTATAGGGTTTCAGAGCTAAATCATTTAAAAAGTCAAATTGAAAAGATGAGTCTAGCTTGACCTGAAAGTGGATGAGAAGAGATAAACAACACTACAACCTTCTGTACTGAGGCAGGAAATATCCACGCCTCACAGAATACCCACCTCTCTGTCACTTATCTGACAAAATAGAAACGTTAACTAAAAGAACCTTCATCCAGGAAGAGCTGGACTAGAAAACACCCAAACCTCTCTTCCCCCCTTGGATTCTCTTCACTGGAACAGGGGCTAATAACATTTGGGGAGTTTGCTGACAATCTGCTGTCCCCACAACTACTTTTTTATACTGAATCCTTAACCAAGGGCAATTTTTACTTCTAGGGGATATTTCACAATGTATGGGACATTTGTTGTTTTTTTTTTTATATATTTTTAAAATTTCTTTTATTTTTTACAGACTGCATTTTGATTCATTGTACACAAATGGGGTACATCATTTCATTTCTATGGTTGTGCATGATGTAGATTCACACCATTCATGTAATCATACGTGTACATAGGGCAATGATGTCTGTCTCATTCCACCATTTTTCATACCCCCCCATTTCCCTCTACGTAATCTAAAGTTCCTCCGTCCTTCTTTCACCCCTCATCGCCCACCCCCATTATATATCATCATCCACTTATCAGAGAAAACTTTTGGCCTTTGGTTTTTTGGGGATTGGCTTATTTCACTTAGCATGATATTCTTCAATTCCATCCATTTATCTGCAAATGCCATATTATCATATCTTGGTGGAGAGAGGAATGGCACTAGAATCTGACAGGTATAGGCCAGGAATGCTGCTAAGCACCCTATAACAACCAGAACAGCCTCCCACAAATAATCGTTCAACTCAATATGTCAGTAGTACTAAGGTTACATACCACAAGGGGATCTCTGCTTCTGCTTAGACTTTTCTCATATTCTTCCCTGTGCTTATATTCTTCTTCCTTGTTCCTATGCGGTATGAAGCACTTCATGAAATAAGAAAACCAGGCAGCATCTTTTCAAAATTTCCATCTTCATCTTGAGATATAAATGTAGGCTTTATCATTGATAGGTACATGAAAACACGCAACTGGGTAGATTGCTTAGGAAATGAGGGAAGAAAAATAACTGAAGACTGACAACATCTATCTCAATATTTAGAGGTCAAGAAGAGTCAGAGGAACCAGCAAGAAGACAGAACCAGAGGCCTGAGGCTGGACATGAGAAGGGCACTATCTTCGGAGACGAGAGTGACACATACATTCGGAGAAAGGAAAAAATGAGGAGAACTCAAATCCTCAAATCCTTGGAAGATGGAGGGGAAAAAAATCTCACTTCTTGTCTAGAGTGGACATTATTTTTCCTGAATTTCTTGCATTAGAAACTTATTTTCCCCATGAGATAAGGGGCAGCCCTTTGTCCCCCTACCATCAGTCACCAGATATAGTCTTTTGGGAGAGGAGGTAGTTTGCTTCCTGGATGAAATAATTATCTGCAAAGGTGGCAGCCCTGAACTGTTAGAACCAACACTCGTCAGCAGCTTATGGATGGATGATCAGATTGGCCTAGAATCTGGGAGGGGTACCAACATCACCTACTCCAACTTTTTTATTTTTACAAACCTCAGTTTCCTTCAGACAGTTATTCTTTCCCTGACTTCAACTTGTGCTGGTGGAGTTGACTCAGCTCTCTCAATCAGCAGTGATTAATCAATAGGGTCTTAATCCACCCCAACCACTTGGGAGGCTGAGGCCAGAGAATCTGGAATTCAAACCCAGCCTCGTCAAATCAGTGAGGCCCTAAGCAACTCAAGGAGACCCTGTCTCTAATAAAATATTAAAAAGGGCTGGGGATGTGGCTCAATGGTTAACAGTCCCTGGGTTCAATCCCTGGTACCAAAAAAAAGAAGAAGGAAAAAAGAAGTGTCTTAATTTACAATGATTGATTGACATAAGACAGGCTATCTCAATTAAGGTCACAATGATTAGTCTAAGATAAAGTTGTGACCTAATTTGGAAGAACCAGGGTCAAGTTTAGACCTGGTTTTGTTGTTTTGTTTTATGTTCTTCCATTAAGAATTAGATGTGAGCTTACACAGATCTACTGAAAACTGGGTGTTAACTGATACCCTAAGGCAAACACATCAAAATAGAGTATGTATGATGACAGGTGAAATAGTTAATTATGACCAAAGGTATATTTCCTTAAGAAACTCCTAACCCCATATGCTAATGATAGCCAAGTTAATATAACCCCTAACCAACAACATGCTATGAACACAAAAATAGACCAATGTTCCAGAAAAGACAACGCAGCAATAAACCTGCATTTAAGGTCATTTCATCTTCAACAAAGGGGCCAAGAACACACAATGGGGAAGTGTTTGTCTTTGTTCAACAAATGGTGTTGGGCAAAGGAGGTATCCACATGTAGAAGAATGAAATTTGACACATGACTCACCCATATACAAAAAATAAAATAAAATAAAAATGGTTTAACGACTTAGCATGAGACCTGGAACAATAAAACTACTAGAAGAAAAAGGGAAAAAATTTTGACATTCACCTGTGCAAACTGTTTTAATATGATCCAAGAAGTACAAATGACAGAAGGTACAGCAAGCAAATGAGATGGCATCAAGCTAAAATGTTTAAGCACAGCAAAGCAGACAATGAACAATTTGAAGAGACAACCTATGAAAGTAGAGAAAATATTTGTGATCAAAACACAACCCAGAATTCTTACAGCTCACGTTGAGTTTCTATCCCTTCTGTGCACCTTGAGTCTACCTGTTCTCTCTAGAACTCCTCCATGAATCCCCTCTGTATTTTATACTAAATTTCTGAAGCAATTTTAATAGCTCTCTTGTTCTTATAATCAAATGTGCTCTACAATTTATACACTGTATGTAGATCGACAATCCAAATTATAGCACAATCAAATGAAATACCCCAACATCACATCACCAAACATACTTAGATGCTTCCCAGGTAACTGAGAACACCTTTCCCAATAAAGTGACTTGGAGTTGTGTTTTCTTACACTCTTATGGTTTGGATATGAGGTGTTCCCTAAAAGTTCATGTGTTAATACAAGAATGATCTGATCGGAGGTAAAATGATTAGATTATGAGAGCCTAATCAGTACATCCTGGTTTAAATGGACTGACTGTGTGGTAACTGTACGCAGGTGGGCATGACTAGAGGAGGTGGGTCACAGGGGCCAGGAGAGGCAGGTGCCCTGGAAGGTATCATCTTCCATGTGGCCCCTGCCCCTACCTCCTCTCTCTCTTCCCCAACCACTATCAGGAACTGAGCTGCTTTCCTTCACTGGGTTCTTCCTCCATCATATGCTGCCTCACCTTGGGCCCAGAGCAATGGAGTTGGCCAACTGCATACTGAGACCTCTGAAACCATAAGCCCCAAGGAAATCTGTTTTCCTCTAAGTTGTTTCTGTCAGGTATTCTGGTCACAGCAATGAAAAAGCTAGCTATTACAAGTACCAGGTATCATTATGAGACATATTTTTCACTTACATAATATCAGAGGGGAGAAACTGATTTTATTGACATTTGTCAAAGAGAAAAGCCCTAAATTTACCTCTCGGGTTTTCTATGGAATTTTGTCTGCTTTATGGTATATTAAAATACTATAGAAAAAAAAAACACAACTTTTTATATAACCATTATAAAATGCTCTAAATGACTTATTTTCTCACTGGGCATGATGGTTCACATCTGTAATCTCAGCAACTTGGAAGGCTAAGGCAGAAAAATTGCAAGTTCAAGACCAACCTCAGCCACTAAGCAAGAACCAAGAACGTATCTCAAAATTTAAAAAGGGCTGGGGGTGTAGCTCAGTGGTAAAGCACCCTTGAGTTCAATCCCCAGCCCCCCAAAAAAGAAAAAAACAGAAATAAGTTCTTTCCTCTATTAGTACATTCATGATGCACACAATATTTTGCAAAACTTTGCTAATACACAATGATCCAACACAAATCTAGGAATTACATACATCCTAAATAACTTGTTAAAAACTTGACAGTTTCATTTAAACCCTTACTTTTATCTGTGAGTGTCCCTTTCTATATTATAGTTTCAACATGTCACAATTAATCTTTGACCCCTAATAGGTCATGTCCATCCTTAAAGATTCTAACCCTGTTCAGTTAAAGCAGAAATGTGAATATGAGTCCTCTGATCACATCTCCTTCCTTTAACATATCCATGGGTGTTTGGGGCAGTAAGCTATGGCTGAACTGCCAAAGTTTCACTTTTTAAAGAGATCTGTGTGAGCAAATGATCATGAATAATCTTAACAGACATTTGATGGGAAAAAATTATGCCAAGCATCCAGACAAATGCTGATACATGTCAATTAGAAAGATAATGTAAACTGAAATTAAAAGGCTACTGGGGTAAATTGTGACAATGGATAGAGTTTATGCTTATTTGCTTTTTATTAATATGACATCACCCAGTAACAGGAGTCCTTGTCTCTCTGAATTTTGTAGCTAGAGGAAAACCTTCAGAAGAGACGAATTTTCTTTGATTTCACCTCCCCAGAATCCTCCAAGCTCCTTGGGGAGCAATGTCAATTATACCATCATCAATGCAAATAGCATTTTAAAGAGTTAGTGCTGCCGACAGAGAATGTTAATGCCGCTCAGAAGTGTCAGTGTGTACAGCAGCGTTCCCCCAAAGTCTGCAGCCCATTTCAGGCCTTTATTCATTCAGATCCAATCCCATCAGCAGAGGTTACAGGCCACTGGCTTGCTCTTTGACTTTGTCACTCAAACTTACCCATTAAAAACAATCCATTTTCTGAAATCGGACAGTGTAGAATACACTTTGGGCAGCCAAAAGACAAACTCCTACATTCAGAGCATGAAAATGAAACCAATGGCTTTCTTGCCTGATAGATAAAATGGATTCCAAAAGTGACTCTGAAACATGGAAATCAGCTAGTTCATGAAAAGTTATGAGAACTTTGACTTTCAAATTAAGGAAACTAACAGGATGAATGCAAACTCAAATAAAGTGGAGGAGCTGAGTGCCACAAGAATGCCTTCCTTCTCTTGTTTTCTAATTGTTGCAATGTTTAAAAGAACTTAAGTGTTATGGTGAGAAATTTGAGAGCTTGATGGTTGTGTGTAATGTGTCTTACTCTGTGATAACAGATGTATCCTGTAAGTCACTATTTACCTTAGGTAGATGGAACATCTGTCATGTAGAGGGGACTGTGATAGACAACATAAAGAAGGTAAAATACATAAGGTGGAATACACAAGTTTTGCTCACAGAAAGATAGAATGTACTGGAGAAAACACAGTAACTCCAATGCAAGAAAATATTCAAAATCCAGCATTTAACAACAAAACACCTGTGAACATGGCTATACTCCCAGAGCAGCCTGTGCAGAAACCACCCCTGTGGAAGCGGGTGGAGCTCAGGTGATGAACCCCAGGTCTTAGGATATTTACTTTCTTCTCCAGGCAAGATCTAAAGACTCTTGACCCAAGGGGTAGCCCAATGAAGCACTGAAGGAAGAAAATGCTGTCGGTGGTACACACCACGGGCTAGACAAGGAGTTTACCCCTGATGGCACATGAATTGATTAGATGGTACATGAACCTATCAATACTATTGACTTGCCCAGTGAAAAATGTATTCATTTTAATTTTCACCTTTGGAAGATTTGAAGGAGAAAGTCTGGTTTGAGATGAATACGACTTTAACCCCTCTCTAACACTGATAATATTCCTTTGCATGACAAGAGCAAGCAATCACATCCCCTTGCAATTCAATGAAAATCATTATGATTAAATTTGCACTTATATTTATAGTTAACATCTATTTATGGAAAGTAATACTTCATACAGATGTATATAAATAGATAATGAAAACTTCAATTATAAATACAATTAAAAGTTGTCAATTTTTCTTTTATTGTAAACAAATGGGAAAACTGGAAATCCATATGCAACAGAATGAAATTAAACCCCTATCTCTCACCCTGCACAAAAATCAACTCAAAATGGATTAAGGACCTCAGAATCAGACCAGAGACCCTGCATCTTATAGAAGAAAAAGTAGGTCCAAATCTTCAACATGTCGGCTTACATTTAGACTTCCTTAACAGGACTCCCATAGCACAAGAAATAAAAGCAAGAATCAACAACTGGGATAGATTCAAACTAAAAAGCTTTCTCTCAGCAAAGAAAACTATCAGCAATGTGAACAGAGAGCCTACAGAGTGGGAGAATATCTTTGCCGCTCATACTTCAGATAAAGCACTAATTTCCAGAATCTATAAAAGTTGTCAATTTAAAGGAAAAATTACTACATATATTACAGTACATACATTCGAGTTAAGTTTTAAAACCACAGACCTAGACTAGGAACCACTAAGTATTTTGGAGGGTTTTTTTGTTGTTGTTGTTATTCTTGTTGTTTTTCATACCAGGGATTGCACCCAGGAGTACTTAACCACTGAGCCACATCTCCAGCCCTTTTTATTTTATATTTTTGAGACATAGTCTTGCTAAGTTTCTGAGGTTGGTCTCAAACTTTCAATCCTCCTGCCTCAGCCTCCCCAGCTGCTGGGATTACAGGCATGCACTATTGTACCCAGCTCACTAAGTAATTTTTTAAAGTACTTGGGCATATACCAAAAAATATCCAAATATGTTAACTATGGTATTCAAATGAAGCAAAACTGGAAACAAAGTAAATATTTCTAAATAAAAGTTTTGAGTAAAATAGGCTACTACTATTTCACCATACCATCCAGCTGATCAAAGAATGGAAAATAGCCACATGTGAAAAATTCATCAAGTAAAAATTACAGGAAGACAAAACAAAACAATGCAATAAACCATACATTTGGTATGATCTAAATTGCTTTGTGAAATATGCACATACATATATTGATATTTTTCATCCCAGAATATGTGAAGGTAGAACCCAAGGGGTGGGGTAGGGCAGATCACCACCTTCTCTTTCAAATAGTGTTGGATTATGTGGATGTTAAATTCACATGTCTTAAATTGTTGCTATACTGTTTTAAATACTTAAGAAAATAAGAGAGACCTTTGGGAACATTTTCATTTATTTAACTCCCAAAATTACACTAAAACATCAGAAAAGAACTTTTTAAGGGTCACAAAACTAAAAACAAGTAAAAAAGAGACAATTGCAACAAAATTTTGAAAACTAAATGGGTGAAAAGTGCCTGAAGTTTGAAGAAAACTCAGTCCTAACCAGCAATGGAAGAAGCCAGGAAGAAACCCAATGTGCTTTGCAGAATCTGCAAAGCCTTTGCAAATAGCAACACTAGGCCATCAGAGAATACCCGTGAAAGTAAAGTTAAAAACAAGAGAATTGCTTGAAAGACCTTTCAAGAGGTTTGAGAAGTTTGAGAAACAGATCCTTTTCCTGATCCCTTTGCTCTTTTATACATCCAGTCTGTGCATCTTAACTGCTCTGACAGTAAAGCAGAGGCCTAGACTCTAAAGAAGCAAGATAGGCTGACTCGAGGTTAGAGTATAAGAGGCACAGGTGAGAGGTGAAGATCATGTATGACCCTCCGTCAGCAATTCCTTCAATGAAAAGGTACGTTGCCATCAGTCCAGAGGCCCCATTCCTACACTCAGGAACACCTTGTTAGATGTTTATTGCTCCAGGTCTAAAGGATCACCAAGATTTTCTTAAAAAGTCTTGAACTGGAGAAGTAAAAATTAAATAAATAAAAGTGACTTAGAGGAAATAACCTTTGTAGTAAGAATCAAATGTCAAATAAACCACCTCTGCTATATTCAAAATAAGAATATAGGAGGAATAAGAATGGGATACTCAAAAAAAAAAAAAAAAACAAGAAAGAGGAGGAGCAGGAGAGGGAAGAAGAGGAGAAAGAGAAGGAAAAGAAGCAAGAGGCTTTAAAAAGAGCTACTGCAAAAAACAAAAAAAAAATGACTTCTTTTAGGGTCTTTCAATTGTCTTGCACAGAAGTCCTTCTATATGTCTGAAAGATGTCACTGGTACATGACCACTGTGAGTCCACATCACATACAGCCACAAGATGGGATCCTAACTAGAATAACTTACACTCCGTGTATGTGTAATATGTCAAAATACACTCTACTGTCGTACGTATCAAAAAGAACAAATAAAAAAAGGAAAAACTATGTTGAAGACAGATCATAATGGTCTAAGCCAACATAAATCTACTTAAAATAATGGTTCTACTGAGCACTGATTATAGAACATTCTCTCTATGTGATCGATTTCATATTATATTCAGAATAATTCTATGAGTGGCTATTTTCATTTGTGTTGTTGTTGCAAACTGAGGCTCTAAAAAATTAAATGACTTGCCCACACTTACACTGCTGGTAAGACAATTAAGATTTGAGTTGGTTAGACTCCAGGACTCCACACTCACCCTCTATTCTATTGCTTAATGATTTCAACTTCATATCAGAGACAAACAGGGATCAAAAAGATTTCCAGAAAGAATTATCTGTGGTTGAGGATTTTAAACAGATTTTACAGAAAGATGTAAGATCGATTCCTTGAATAAATCTTATTTTTATATCCTGAGGCATAGCAGTGCTTATTAAATTAAATATTACCAATTTCTAGAATTACACTGAATATCAGTTATATAATACTTGCAAATAAAATATTTAGACTGGCAATGCTGAATATGGGGGAATAGTCAATACATCTTTGGAATTTTGTTGTACATATTTTCTTTAATAAATCCTGGATAAGAATTTATTTTCTTGGGATGGGTGTGTCAGTCATCAAGAACTACAAAAAAAATCATGAGACAGGGAATTACTTGAAGATTGCTTAATTTCAATTAATAAAGATATCCTGTCTCTGTTAAAAAAAAAAGAGGTTATTCATAACAGAGAGAAATGGGACAGCAATGATATCTAAAACATGGAGAAAAAGAATGTAAATCCATTTTCGTGTGAAAATAAAAAATATATTAACGTGATAGTCACATGATTTTACACATGTAGCTATGTATCGAGGGGTGTGTGCATAACTCAGTGGAATGGTTGAGTATGAAGATGAAACTGAGGGAAAAGACTTTAGGGAGCATTTGTGCCCATAAATAGGACATGTGTGTGCTTTCTCCAGACTGGCCTGCTTGCATCTGAATGCAGTATAACTCACTGGCTTATCTTCTTGTCTTATCTTCCAACTTCAACATCTCCTCTAACACTTCACTTTCTGCCATCGCCTCGAGGACTGGCACCTTCTGTCAAAAAGTTCCACTTTGGGTTTCCATCTTAGTTTTAAGTCAAATATCCCAACCTAAAAAGTAATAGAATGTAAATATCTCACTTCTGGTCCCAGAAGTAGTAGGAAGTCAAGTCCTAAGAAAGGAAGGAAAGAAAGAAACTAGCATTTGTTTGTTTTACTAATCTCTCCCTCTTGAATGTATTGGGGGGTTTGTTTTCTAACTTCAAGGCCCAGAATATTGCTGAATGCAATAGAAGAACTTAGAAAATATTTCTTTAATTAATGAAGGAATGAAAAAATAAATCTGGAAGTATAAGCAAGGCTTTTATGTGAGTGTAAATGATAGACATCCCTGAATCCACAGGATGAGAGAGAGAGAGAGAGAGAGAGAGAGGACAATCTTTTAGAAGTTCCACTGCAACCAAGGGAAAGAAAGGAAAAAGCAACTAAGAACCCATAGAGTCCAGAAAGAATCTGATAAGCACAGATTTTGTTTCTTTACAATACTTGTTTAGAAAAATCTCGAGGAAGGCATCTATGTAATTAATCCCATTTCCCCATGTCTAACTATAATCAATCACTGCTGTGGCTTTCTTTACATACATACCATACCTGTGGATCCAGGAATGTCTATCATTTATAAGATACTTTGAAAAAATCGCCAACATAGGCCTTTGAGCCACCAACCTTGCCTCACGACAAGCAATTTTTTTTCCCTCTTGCTAGAAGCAGATGGTTTAAAAGCTGTGAGTTCTTCTTTGTTACTTATTGCACTCTTAATTTTAGCAAAGCAATACACGTGTCTTTAAAGTCACAATCAGATGGCGGGGTAAATACTGGGCCATGCGTTTGGAGAGTACCCAACTGACAGAATGTGCGGTTCCTCCTGTCTAGGGGAATAAGCCTGCCTGTCAGTATCCTGAAAACATTTCAGGGGAAAAGAGATAAGGACTCTCATGGATCAAGTTGTAAACAGTATCTCACCATAAATCCACTGTCTAAAATTTTCCCATGTGAATGTCCCATTTTCCATCAAGAGTTCAAAAAATAGAGACCAAAACGAAAAAACAAAATTGCCTCCTACTCCCCACTGGGGAAAAGCTGTTTGTGTAATCCATATACACTTGCTTTCAAAGTATCCTTCAAGCATTATATCGTCTCCTGATTTGGAGATGGAATTCCCTTGGATCACTACAAATAATTTTACTATTTTGTTAGGTAAACTGAGTACCTATGGACTATTCATAGTGCCAAAATATTAATAATTAAAGATATAATCAAAGACAATTTTCCTTGGTTAAAAAAAAAAGATGCAAGAGTACAGTTTGAATGTATGTGCCATGCTTCAGAAGAAACTCACAAAGACACCCATGTCCATGCATGTCACAAATGAGTATTTTGGATAATAAGAATGAAGAAAATATTTAAAAAGTGTTCAAACAACAAAAAAGAGAACAAATTATATTCAATGAATAAAAACTAGGCCTAAGATTTAACATTGAATTATATTTTGAAGGCATATTGTAGAATCCCAATAATTTGGTATAAAACTCATTTGTCTTACATGTATAAAGCAACACAAAGATATTCTCAACCTCTTACAAAATTCCTATTAATGGAAACACTCAAGACAACTGGAGGATGAATTAAAAACTAAATCAAGAAGACATGAGATAGAATTTGTTCTCAGACATATTTACACAAAACATTGGGAATCCAGTATGATCATAAGTTAGCAAGTGCATATAAGGATAAAACTTGTCCCTATAGTACTGTTAGGGGACAGTCAGATGTGAATGGTTGGAACATGAGGTTACGAGAGTAATTCTATAAAGTGGACCCACTGTGCTCACCCCCACATGCTTTCTTTTGCAAAAAGCACTTTACCAGCAGCCTAAGTGGACAGGATATGTCACATTCTTCAGGAAACAATCTGTTCACTACAGGAGAAATGCAAGCCCAACATGATGTCAATAAGAGGAACCCAAGTTACCCTGAAGGGGGAGACTTTTGTGACCTTTTTCACAGACCAGGTCTTAAAACTCAGGAAGATGAAGATAATTTATCCTAAAATCCATAAATAATTTATGGTCAAGAAGCCAATTAGAACTGATCGGCATAGGCCAAGGTGACCTAGAATTGTCATGGCATTGGGATCTTAAAAGTCCGATGTCACCTGCTGTCAGTCAAAAGTGAAGAGGTGGACCTAGGCAAGATTCTTGGGAAACTTCTCTGGGATCCTCAATAAAACTGGAGTGCAGGAAAGGGTGCATTGTCCCTGTCCTCTCTGAGAGAACCCCCTCTCTCCCTTCAGAGTGTCTCCCTTCCCTTCTCCTGTACCTTCATTAAATTGCCTGTTACTCTGAGTGACATGTCTGAAATTTTTCTGACTTGATAACAAGGATCAGGTTTGTTTTCTTTTCTTTTTCTTTTTCTTTTTTTTTTTTTTTTTTTTTTTGAGGGGGGGTGGTATTTGTGTTGCCTCAGTTTCTAGAAGGCCCCAGCTCAGTAACAGTACCTCCCTCAAATATTCCTCTTCTGCTTATTTCCCTTTCATAATTCCAAAAAACTTTTCTTTATCCCTCTCAGAAATGCAGAAAATAAGGGCTAAATATTGTAAATCAATTGTCCCAAAATCTTACAGGAATATTTATAGTATTATACACAAAGAGAAAAACAGCAAGCACTTAATTATTTATCCAGCCTAATGAACTTATTATCCACCAAAAGGAAATGGAAGCCACAATTCTGGCACCAAGTCATTTTTAAATATAAATAATAGGAATGTTAGGATTACAATTTAAAAAATCATTGATCATTGTCCAAAGCAGAAATTACAGGGCCTAGAGGAAAGTGTTTATATCTATCCTCCAAAACCTTGAATATGATGTTTGCATACCCTTTGAGCAGGAAAAATATCTATTACCAAAATTATTGAACTTTAGATATTGACTATAAGCACCCAGTTTGAAAGCTCCTATTTTTATTCAGCATGAAGCTGCCTGATATAATTGGAAAGCACTGTGGTATAGAAAATATTTCTCATTTGTGAAAAATGGAATTTATTTTTCAATGGCACTGTTCCTTTTCACTGGTTTTAAGAGGAAAAATGCAATTTGGATTAGCCAGAAAGATGGGTTCATATCATTCCTGTAACTATTTATCCAAATTTTATAACGAGGAAAAACTTATAGTCAGGAAGCAAATTCTTTGAACGTGTGTATGAGTGTTTTATTTTATGAGGGTTTTTTTTTCTTTTCAAATAGTAAAATCACATTTGTAACTCTTGAGAAGGGTCCTTTATTATACAAATAAATAAATAAATATATAAATAATTGCTCTCTATCTGCAGTTCTCTCTCTTGTCTCTGAAAAAAAAAAAAAGGGGGGGGGGGGTGCTGGGTGGTGTAGAGATATTCTGGACAGGAACAATGACCTGGAAGGAGATGGGACACACAGGAGACTGGAACCCAAGCTCCTGAATCATATGAAAGGGTCGAGAAGGAGGGGCAGGCTGGGGTTGTGGCTCAGTGGCAGAGCGCTTGCCTAGCACATATGAGGCACTGGGTTCGATTCTCAGCACCACATTAAAAAAAAAAATAAACAAATAAAGACATGCTGTCCATCTATAACCACGAAAATTAATTTAAAATGAAGAAGGAGGGCCTACAACTGTTCCAAAGAATGAATGTGTGTGGTATAGAGTCGTCACAGAGAAAAAGCTTCATCCCAAAGCCAAGACTAAGAACCCTAAACATATTTCCATCAGAAACTTCACATGCCATGGCAAAGCTTAAGCTCTAAAATCAGAAAAAAAAAAAAAAAAAAAAAAACAACTCCCCATTCTCACTTTCCATACCCTGGAATATAATTTCCCCAGATTACTAAATACCTCAGCACTCTGCTCATTGGCAAAATGAAGGTAACTCCCAGAGAGTACTCATGAAGCTTTAAGTCAATACATGGAAACCACGTGGTTACTCTGTAAATAGTAATAAAAGTTCAACTTAGAAAGGGGAGGACCTTACTATTTGAAATAAATACTAGCATCAACCAATAAAAATGCATTATAGACCTATTATGTGTCCAAAATTTGGGGTACCATAAAGTATCTTTTAAATTGTACTTTTGACACATTAGTCCAATAAATTTCTGAGGGTCAGGAATCAAATTATGAGCACTAGAAAAAGTGAAGAAGAGAGATCTCTTGTAGAAAAAGTCAAGATGTGGGAGGTGGGAGCTAAGTCTTAAAAGAATGAGCAGATAAGAAATAGAGAAAGGAAAGGAAGGTAAAGCAATACAGAGAAGAAATGGGGAAATGAGGTGTGTGTGTGTGTGTGTATGTATATATATACATGGGGGAAGCAAGAGAGAGAGAGAGAACCACATCTTTGATACCCAATGAGCACCAGTACTGTATTAATGCTTCACATAGTAGTCACATTTAGTCATCAGAACAACTCTGCAAGGTATCGTCTACATTTTACAGAAAAGGAAACTGAGACTCCGGGTACAGCAGTAAGCTACCCATCAGTGACAGAGTCAGTCTCTGACTCCAGCTCTGCCCATCCAGGACAGAGGTTTTATGCAATGTCACAAGAGGAAAGTCATGAAAGAAAAGGTAGCATGATCAACTTGGAGTGTGGACCGCTTGCATGGAGGGCCGTTTTATGACAACAGCCTAACTTCTCGTGGATTCCCATATTGAGGTGAATGTCCCATTACCAGCCACTTTGATACATAGGCATACAACCGTTTTCCTCAAGGGCGAAATTTGAAAGATTTTCTAAGAACCCTGGAAACACTATTTCCTTCATATGCGAAATTCCCTTCTCACCTACTTCCTAACCCCAGTAAATTCTATTTCTCACTCGGGGAAGAACTGATTTTCATTGGTATTCACTTGAAGCAGGTAAGGTCACGGCTCAGAACATTGGAAATGTATTGTCTAAAGAGCACAGTTTGTATCTTGCTTCAGAGAGAAGATCTTTAAAGATGTCCTGGCTTAGCTGACTTTCCTTCCCCTCCTGCATCCAAGAAACATCCTCAAGGGAGAAAGTCAATTTCAAATCTGCACACTGCAGAGGCTCCAGGCAGCCGGTTGCAGAATGCAGATCAGCTCTCTTCTCTTTTCGAGATAAACAGAATTTGGGAACAGTTTTTGAAAGAAAAGTTTTTGAAAAATTCTCCGTCAGGGGTTTCAGGTATCCAGGAGACATTTTGCATTATATGGCAAATACCCAATTTACCTGCCTGCCTGGATTATGCTCTGATCAAAGTAAGAAATGATGCTACAGATTAAAAGCCAGCATGTTCCAATAGGAAAGTCAACCTGGCTCTTGCTTTGATTCCCACTAAGAGAATTTATTTCTATTTCCCAGACCTTTCCCAAGCTTAAATCCAATATATAATCATTCTTGATTAGTTTATTCATTCATTATTTCTTCTTTGCAAAAGTGTGTCCATGACAGAAAGGTGTTCTTTATTTTTAACTCCTTTTTTTTTTTTTTTAATGGGGTCAAGAATCAAACCCAGGGCCCTTGCATGTGAGGCAAGCCCTCTACTGCTCAGCTACACCCCAGACCTGGGGTGGCATCTTTAAGGAACAAGTTATTCTATAGTTTCTTTAGAAAGAACTCAGTAAAAATCTAAAAGCATTTGAGGTACCCTTCATTAGTCAGACACAGAAATTAACAAAGCACACAGTGGCTCCATATATTCCTTCTTACCATCTCAAAAATGAGCAACTCCGATTTCCTTTTTCATAATGTAGATGCTTTACATGAAATTGTCTGAATCAAAAAAAAAAAAAAAAACTATCCTGAAGGAAGCATGTATTAGGTCAAACTTCCTCCCACTTTCACTTCTGCTGATCTGAAGCTCAGACCTGAATATTTATACAGAACGTTATTCTTGTTTAAAGAATCACATGAAGTGAATATCACTTCTTTTTCCTTTCCCCAAGATCTTCCCACTCTGGCTAGAATAATTAGAACCTTTAGGCTGGATGCCAACAAGATTCCATCATTTGTAAGTTTCTATTGTAATGAGTGATCAAGTTTGCAGGTTACAGGGGCTCCTTCCTGGGTAAAGGCATTGGAGAAGCAGGAAGCTTTCCTGACCTGCAGCTCCAGCAGGTAATAAAAAAATGAAGTCAGTCTAAACCAGGAACTACCAAAGTCATCCATCCAATGCTCTAAAAGCAGAAAGAGCCTCTAGCCTTGGGAAAAACATGCTATTGATTGAGCATTATGATTTGCACATAATCCCTTATTTAATCCTCACAGTGATTCCATGAGAACAGTACCATCATCAACCACTTTTTATAAATGTGGAACGTGAGGCTCAGTTAGCACATGGTGGAGTCAGAGTTTGCAGAAACTGCGGTCTAGTCTTTATGTAAGCTGCATTACTCAGCATTCTTTAGAGAAACAGAACCGATAGCGTATATAATCTGCCTTTCCCCTGCCACCCCCATCGGTACCACACGTTGAACCTAGGGGTGCTTAACCACTAAGCCACATCCCCAAGCCTTTTTTTTTTTTTTTTTTTTTTTGAGGCAGAGTCCTACTAAGTTGCTTAGGGCTTCACTAAGTTGCTGAGGCTGGCCTCTCAAACTTGCAATCCTTCTGCCTCAGAGTCACTGAGATTATAGATGTGCACCACCACACCCAGCTAAGATCTGCCTTTTGCATCAGTGGGTTCCACATCCACAAATCCAACCTACCACAGATTAAACATATTTGAAAAAAGTAATCACGCTTGTACTGAATATGGATAGATTTTTTTTCTCCTGTCATTATTTCCTAAACAATACAGGACCTACTTACATAACATTTATATTACATTAGGTACTGTAAGTAATCTAGAGATGATTTAAGATATATGGGAAAATGTATGTAGGTGATTTGTAAATACTAGGTCATTTTAAATGAGGGATGTGAGCATTCATAGATTTTGGTATTAGCAGGGGATTCTAGAAATAATCCCCCCACAGATAAAAAGGAATGGATTTATTGAGAAGGATTGGTTTACATAATTATAAAGGCTAAAACATTCCATAATCTTCAAGATGGAGGCCCAGGAAAACCAGTGGTATAGCTTCAGTTCAAGCCCAAAGGTTTGAGAACCATGGAAGTCAATGGTGTAAGTCCTGGTTTGTGTCCTAAGACCCCCAAAACCAAGAACATTAATATCAGAGGGCAGGATAAAATGGACATTTTAGGTCAAGCATTTTTCTTCCTCTACATTTTTTTTTCTATCCCAGCCTTCAACAGATTGAACAATGACCCCTGATATTACTGAGGGTGATTTTCATTGCTCAATCTGCTGATTCAAATGTTGATCTCTCCTAGAAACACCCTCACAAATACATCCATAAATAATGGTGTACCACCTGTCTGTGCATCCCCTAACCCAATCAAGCTGACACATCAAATGAACCATCACATAAGTTAAACCCCATTCATTAATTTCTAGACTGTAAGCTCTATGAGGTCATGGACTTTTTCCATTCTGTTCATTTGTTTATTTTTTTAATTTGCAAAACAGAGTGGCTAATGAATATTTAGTTATTGAATTATATAATCAGATGAGGAAAATATGAATAAATTAAAATTCCAATCTAGTTTTTTTCCTTGATCTTCAAATTTATTGAGTACAGAAAACAGGACATTCTCCTGAGCATACAAGGTACAACCAAGTGAAGAATCCCTGCCCCAGTTATTGATTTAATATGGACCAAGTCAATGAAAGAACAAGACAACAATGCTTCCCCTCCTCTACCTCCATGGATATTATTTCTTTTTTTCCTTGTCATCCCTACTAGCCTCTAATGTGCAATATTCTGACACTATGTTTTTTTTAGCCTTTAATTAGAATTTGGGGGCAACAGAAAAAAGTTTCCTCTTCACACTTATCTAAAGTCTCTTGACATGAGGTCCATGAAAACCCTGCTTTGAATGACCTAAGATGTTTGCTGGAGGCAGAACCTTAAGGATATATTTCAGACCGACAGCATTAGAATCTCAGACCATGGGGCCCAGGAATCTGAATGTCTAACCAGCTTCTCCTGTGATGGTGCAGACTTTAGCAGACAGCATCATTACTCAGTCTCTTTTTTCCACCAAGGAGACTACAAGCCTCCTTTAGATGAAAATCCAGTTGTTAACTGTGACGCTGTTGAAGAGTAAACAGAGTTCTTTACACTTGTGTGGAGTATATGAGAGTTCTGTCTACTTCAAAATGATTGAAATTTTCCATAATAAAGTGTTTTTACTGACTTCACGAAGAGGCTCTAAGTAAGTAGGTAGGCTATTTATAGGGCCTTGAGTTAGATCAAATTGATTCTGAGATATGAAACTTATAAGAGCAGACTTAATAAAGAGAAATACTTCATGACAATCTAGCACACGTAATCCTGGGAGTCAGACCAAGCTGGAAATGAAAACCTCACTGAGGACAAAGTCAGAGACACTGTCAAAAGTAACTTTCTTTGATCTTTCTAAACTGGGATCACAATCCCAGTAAGGGTTTCAAGCTTCATGAATAGTGAATACTCTTCTTCTTTCTCATTGAATACTATTGAAATTAGACTTCCTTTTATATTTAAATGTTACAAAATGGCAACAGAATATTTTCAATTTATCTCAGTACTTGTACACCTTAAATAATTCCAGATATTCTGACATTAGAGGGATCTAACAGGTTCAAGAAATGTGACACAAAAATGGTCACATAATTTATTTTTATTGTAAACAAATGGGATATATCTTGTTTCTCTGGTTGTACATGAAGTAGAGGCATACCATTTGTGTAATCATACATTTACATTGGGTAATACTTTTTGGTTCATTCTGTTATTTTTTCCTTCCCCCCCCCACCCCTCCCACCTTTCTTTTCCCTCTATATAGTCCCTCCTTCCTCCATTCTTGTCCCCCTCCAAACCCCCATTATGTGCCATAATCAGCTTATCAGCAAGATCATTCATCCTTTGGTTTTTTGAGATGGCTTATCTCACTTAGCATGATATTCTCTAATTTCATCCATTTGACTGCAAATACCATAATTTTGTTATTCTTCATGACTGAGTAATATTCCACTGTATAAATATACCACAGTTTCTTTATCCATTCATCAATTGAATGGCATCTAAGTTACAATCTGGCTATTGTGAATTGAGCAGCTATGAACATTGATGTGGCTGCATCACTGTAGTATGCTGATTTTAAGTCCTCTGGGTATAGCTCAAGGAGTGGGATAGATGGGTCAAATAGTGGTTCCATTCCAAGCTTTCTGAGATTTTCTGAGATTGTGGAGATTTCCACACTGCTTTCCAGAATGGCTGCACTAATTTGCAACCCCACCAGCAATGTATGAGTGTTCCTTTTTCCCCACATCCTTGCCAACACCTATTGTTGCTTGTGGCTATTTATTTATTTTTAAATAGCATTTGATTTTATACTAGCATGGCTGATCCTCCCAAAGTGTGTTTTTATCTATATATGTCTATCTATATCCATACAGAGATACCATTTTCCCCACATCCTCTCCAACACCTATTGTTGCTAGTATTCTTGATAATCGCCATTCTAATTGGGGTGAGATGGAATCTTAGGGTAGTTTCGATTAGCATTTCTCTTATTACTAGAGATGGTGAACGTTTTTTCATATATCTGTTCATTTCCTTAGCCCATTTGTTGATTGGGTTATTTGTATTGTGGTGTAGAGTTTTTTGAGTACTTTCTAGATTCTGGAAATTAGTGCTGTATCTGAAGTATGAGTGGCAGAGATTTTCTCCCACTCTGTAGGCTCTCTCTTCACATTGCTGATAGTTTCCATTGCTGAGACAAAGCTTTTTACTTTGAATCTATCCCAGTTATTGATTCTTGCTTTTATTTCCTGTGCTATGGGAGTCCTGTTAAGGAAGTCTGATCCTAAGCCGACATGTTGAGGATTTGGACCTACTTTTTCTTCTGTAAGATGCAGGGTCTCTGGTCAGATTCCAAGGTCCTTGATCCATTTCAAGTTGAGTTTTGTGCAGGGTGAGAGATAGGAGTTTAGTTTCATTCTGCTGCATATGGATTTCCAGTTCTCCCAGCACCATTTGTTGAAGAGGCTATCCTTTCTCCATTGCATATTTTTGGCCCCATTGTCTAGTATGAGAAAATTGTATTTATTTGGGTTTGTGACTATGCCCTCTATTCCTTACCATTGATCTACCTTTCTATTTTGGTACCAATACCATGCCGTTTTTGTTACTATTGCTTTGTAGTATAGTTGAAGGTCTGGTATTGCGATACCCCCTGCTTCGCTCTTTCTACTGAGGATTGCTTCAGCTATTCTGGGTTCCTTATTCTTCCAGATGAATTTTCATGATCACTTGCTCTATTTCTGTAAGGTATGTCATTGGGATTTTAATTGGAATTGCATTTAATCTATATAGCACTTTTGGTAGTATGGCCATTTTGACAATATTAATTCTGCCTATCCAAGAACATGGGAGATCTTTCCATCTTCTAAGGTTTTCTTGAATTTCTTTCTTTAGTGTTCTGTAGTTCTCATTGTACAGGTTTTTCACCTCTTTTGTGAGATTGATTCCCAAGTATTTTATTTTTTTCAAACCTATTGTGAATGGAGTAGTTTTCCTACCTTCTCTTTCTGAAGATTCTTCACTTATGTATAAAAATGCATTAGATTTATGAGCATTGATCTTATATCCTGATACTTTACTGAATTCACTTATGAGTTCTAAACGTTTTCTGGTGGAATTTTCTGGTTCCTCTAAATATATAATCATATCATCAGCAAATAGGGATAGTTTGAGTTCCTCTTTTCCAATTCGTATCCCTTTAATTTCTTTGGTTTTTCTAATTGCTCTGGCTAGAGTATCAAGGACGATGTTGAATAAAAGTGGTGAAAGAGGGCATCCCTGCCTTGTTCCAGTTTTTAGGGGGAATGCTTTCAGTTTGTCACCATTTAGAATGATATTGTCCATGGGCTTAGCATAAATGGCCTTTACAATGTTAAGGAATGTTCCCACTCTCTCTATTTTTTCTAGTGTTTTGAGCATGAAGGGATGCTGTATTTTATCAAATGCTTTTTCTGCATCTATCAAAATAATCATGCGATTTTTTACTTTAAGTCTGCTGATATGGTGAATGACATTTATTGATTTCGCGATGTTGAACCAAACTTGCATCCCTGGGATAAAACCACTTGATCATGGTGCACTATCTTTTTAATATATTTTTGTATGCAATTTGCTAAAATTTTGTTGAGAATTTTTGCATCAATGTTCATTAAGGATATTGGTCTGAAATTTTCTTTCCTTGATGTGTCTCTGTCTGGTTTAGGTATCAGGATGATATTGGCTTCATAGAATGAGTTTGGGAGGGTTTCCTCCTCTTCTATTTCATGGAATACATTGAAAAGTATTGGAATGATCTCTTCTTTAAAGGTTTTATAGAACTCGACTGAGAAACCATCTGGTCCTGGACTTTTCTTTGTTGGTAGGCTTTTCATGATTTCTTCTATTTCAGTACTTGAAATTTATATATTTAAATTGTGTACGTCCTCCTGGTTCAGTTTAGATAAATCATATGTCTCTAGAAACCCGTTGATGTCTTCAAGATTTTCTACTTTGTTGGAGTAGAGATTTTCAAAATATCTTCTAATTATGTTTTGTATTTCACTTGTGTCTGTTGTGATATTTCCTTGTTCATTCCTTATTTTAGTAATTTGAGTTTTCTCTCTCCTTCTCTTTGTTAGTCTGGCTAAGGGTTTATCAACTTTGTTTATTTTTTCAAAGAACCTACTATTTATTTTGTCAATTTTTTTTATTGTTTCTTTTGTTTCAATATCATTGATTTCAGCTCTGCTTTAACTATTTCCTGTCTTCTACTACTTTTGGTGTTGGTCTGTTCTTCTTTTTCTAGGGCTTTGAGCTGTAGTGTTAAGTCATTTATTTGTTAATTTTTTCTTCTTTTATTGAATGCGCTCCATGGAATAAATTTTCCTCTAAGAACTGCTTTCATCGTGTCCCAGAGATTTTGATATGATGTATCTTTGTTCTTGTTTACCTCTAAGAATTTTTTTATTTCCCTCCTGATGTCTTCTGTTATCCATTCATCATACAATAGCATACTATTTAATCTCCAGGTGTTGGAGTAGTTTCTGGTTTTTACTGTGTCATTTATTTCTAATTTCAATCCATTATGATCTGATAGAATACAAGGCATATCTCTATCTTCTTATGTTTGCTAACAGTAGCTATGTGGCATAAAACATGGTCTATTTTAGAGAAGAATCCATGTGCTGCTGAGAAGAAAGTGTATTCGCTCTTTGTGGGATGGTATGTTCTATATATGTCCATAAAGCCTAAATTATTGATTGTGTTATTGAGATCTATGGTTTCTTTGCTTAATTTTTGTTGGGAAGATCTGTCCAGTGATGTGTCCAGAGAGGTGTGTTAAAATCACCTAGTATTATTGTGTCGTGGTCTATTTGAATTCTGGAATTGAGAAGGATTTGTTTGATGTACATGGATGAGCCAATGTTCGGGGCATAGATATTTATGATTGTTATGTCTTCCTGATTTTTGCTTCCCTTAAGCAGTATGAAATGTCCTTCTCTATCCCTTTGACTGACTTTGGCTTGAAGTCCACATTATCTGATATGAGGATGGATACTCTGGCTTTTTTGCTGTGTCCATGTGCATGGTATGTTTTTTCCCATCTTTTCACCTTTAGTCTGTGGGTATCTCTAGGAGATGAGTCTCTTGCAGGCAGCATATTGCTGTATCTTTCTTTTTAATCCAATATGCCAGTCTGTGTCTTTTGATTGATGATTTCATGCCAGTAAACTTCAGGGTTATTATTGAGATATGATTTGTACTTCCAGTCAGTTGGCTCATTTTTGTTTTTTGACATGACTTGGTTTCTTCTTTATTTGGCTATTCCTTTAGGCTAGTTCCTCCCTTTGCTGATTTACATCATTATATTTCACCTCTTCCTCATGGAATATTTTGCTCAGAATGTTCTGTAGTGCCAGCTTTCTTTTTGTAAATTCTTTTAGCTTTTGTTTATCATGGAAAGATTTTATTTCATTGTCAAATCTGAAGGTAAGTTTTGCTGGGTATAAGATTCCTGGTTGGCATCCATTTTCTTTTAGAGCTTGAAAAATGTTGTTTCAGGCCCTTCTAGCTTTTAGGATCTGGGTTGAAAAACCTGCTGATATCCGTATTGGTTTCTCACTGAATGTAATTTGTTTGTTTGTTTTTTTTTTTTTCTCTCACAGCCTTTAAAATTCTCTTTATTTTGTAGGTTAGGTATTTTCATTATAATGTGCCTTGGTGTGGGTTTGTTGTAAATTTCTATATTTCGAGTCCTATAAGCCTCTTGTACTGGAGTTTCCATTTCATTCTTCAGATTTGGGAAATTTTCTGATATTATTTCATTGAATAGATTGTTCGTTCCTTTGGTGTATTTCTCTGTGCTTTCCTCAATCCCAATAATTCTTAAATTTGGCCTTTTCATGATATATCATAATTCTTGCAGATTCTGTTCATGATTTCTTACCATCTTCTCTGTTTGGTCAACTTTGTTTTCAAGATTAAATATTTTGTCTTCAATGTCTGAGGTTCTGTCTTCCAGGTGTTCTATCCTATTGGATATGCTTTCTATGGAGTTTTTACCTTGATTTATTGTTTCCTTCATTTCAAGGATTTCTGTCTGGTTTTTTTCAGTATCTCTAACTCTTTATCGAAATGATCTTTTGCTTCCTGCATTTGCTCTTTTAACTGTCGATTGGTGCGATCACTCAAAGCCTGCATTTGCTCTTTCATCTCCTCGTTTGCTTCCCTGATTATTTTAATTATGTACATTCTGAACTCCCTTTCTGACATTTCTTCTGCCATGCTGTCATTGGATTTTATTGGTGTAGCATCTAGGTTTGTTTGGGACATTTTCTTCTCTTGTTTTCTCATATTGGTCAGGTATCTACCCCTCTAGTAGTGAAACTCTATTGGCTTATAGTGACCCTGTAGATTTCCAATAGCTCGCCTCCTAGCCTTTAGTAGCCTGAAGTCTTGGAGGAACTTGATAATGCAGTGATATACAAGGAAGCTGCCCCTCTAGGGGAGGTGGCCTTCAGGTGGGGTATATTTCCTGCTGGTGGGAAGAGGCGCCTCCCCTTGTTGACTGATGGTCAGTCAAAAGGGGGACTACACTGTGGGCTGGGGCATGGCTGGTCTGGACCTGTGTCTCTGGTTCTACCACCCTGGTGGGAAAGCCTCACCCAGCAGGGATGACTCGCCCGGTGGGGACGTCTCACTGGGCAGCTCTCCTCTGAGAAGTTCCCTTCAGTCCAGAACTACCACCTGGGCTGGGTGGCCCTCTTCTACGATGTTCCCAGGGGTCTGGCCTACATCCTGGGCCAGGGAGCCTCACCCTGTGATTGAGACTCTTGCTGGGCAGCCCTCCTCTGCGTTGTTCCCTGGGGCCCAGAACAACCACCTGGTCTAGGGGTCCTGGCCCTGCAATGGACTCTCTCTCTGAGTGGCCCTCCTCTATGACATTCACTGGGGGCTGGACCTACTGCCCAGGCCTGGGACCCTTGCTCTGCTCCGAAGCCTCTTGCTGGGTGGTCCTCCTCTGAAAAGCTCCTGGTTGTCTGGGTTAACAGCTCCAGCAGGGGAGTCTCACTGGGCAACTCTAATCCACAAAGTTCCCTGCATTCCGGGACTTCTGACCAGTCCAGGGAACCTCACCCAGTGGGAGAGACTCACTCGGCTGCTTTGAGTTGGTCCCGAGTCCCTCAACACCTCCTCTTCTTGCATCCTGAGTCCTGTCAAAGGGCCTCCAGTCTCCTGTAGGTGTCTCGGGAAGGGAGTCACCCTTCCGATGATGATGGCCACACCCTCAGGAATAATTCAAAATGCCTGCACCAGCCTCCAAGGAAGCTGGGGAGCCCCAGCAAGGGTGCACTGAGTCAACACAGAGGCAAGAGCAGTGTCCCTCAACAGTAGGGGGTCAGCGGGTCAGGTAGCTCCGCCCCATGGCATCCAACCTCAGCGTGGGGGTCTGTGGGCTGGCTCGGTTTTTCTATTTTAAAGTCAGTGTGCTCAAGAGTTCAGCCAATCCATTTCCTATGTCCATCTCACTCAATTTCTCATTGTGTTACTGTTTGTTAGATTCCTATACCAAATGAACCTATAAAAAGCTTATCTGACACTGATCCTTCCAGGATCCAGCACTTCTTATCAGTATAGTTGAAGCAACAAAAACTAGAGCTACTGCTACATTATTTAAATTCTCCTCTAGTGCTTATTGCTGTCAAAAATAGAGGTTCTTCAATTTTTCCTGTACAAATGCATCATTTCCAGATATTTCCTAGGGACCCCTTTACTCTAGGAAGAATTAGACATACCCTAATATTTTATTCACATGCAATTTTTGTTGGAACCCCGTACAGGCCTAGTTAGAGTTGGGAAGTTGGTTAAATCGGTGTTGGATACTTTGCTGTTGGGTCACGTTTTTTGCCCCTGACATTGTGTCCTTTGACATGCGCTGTAAGAATAAAGCACACCAGCTTGGATTCTGCAGACCTAGATTCAGGCCCTGGCTTCTACTACTCCGTATTGAATTGCTTTGAAACTATTAGAAAGCAGCTGGATTTCTATCTCCTTGTCAATCAAATGAGGCTAAAAGGCATACCCCCAACGACTTCAGAGGCCTGGGAAATAAATACTAAAACTTGCAAATTATGTGCTACTCGGTGATACATGCTGGTTAGGTGATGTTTAGGCAATAGTTGATGGCACCTTCATTGCCTTTCACCTTGTACAGGTACCGAAGAAGAGTTCAGACACAATTTATTCACTTTTCTTACCTTGCAAGCAGATTCTCCCAGACTTCCATTTCCACTGATTCACTGAATCTGGACAGGCCAAGGTCACCACTGACCTCCATGCTACAGAAACCTGTTGGACACTTACCATCATCATCTCTCTAGACATCTCCCCATAACTGACCTTCTTCCTGACAGTGTCTCCTTTGGTCTCCTTCTTTACTCTCCAAGTTTTTCACTAGTCTTTCTGGCAGCTCCTTCTCACCCTTATTTGCTGTCTTCTTCTGTCTGTTAATTTAAATGTTTTTAAGTTTCTCAAATGTTTTGTTTAAATAAAAAATTGGTATAGAAGGAAGTTTTTTTTAAACCTTCCTGCATGAAGAAACAATTTCCCCTGTGGTTTCACACACAAAACTCACAAGTATTTATACTTCTTAGAAAACAAAAATATCAATTTAAATAAAATTTCTACGGCAACGAATTATTATGCAAAACTAATGAGATTTACAGACATTTTAGTGAGTGAGGGTTATTTTCACAGGACCTAGCAATATGTGAAATCCTGGCATATTTTATAAGATGCCATTGTTAAAAATATCCATCTCAAGGGGAATTTGATGATGCAAAATAGAATTTGCTTTTTCTTCAGCTACATGAAAAGGTGGAAATTTTCTCTTTGCATTTCTAAGATTTCTTGCACCAGCAATTAGAGACATCTAGAGTTTGAAGGCTAATGCTGGAAATACATTAGCTCAGTGAACAAAAGAAGTGTCTTAAAACGTGGAACTTAAAATTTGAAGGATGACAGACAAATGGACAAAATGGAGCATACAACGCACGCATTGCTTTGGTCCAGGTCTCGAAATATTCAAGTCCCTCTGTGGTTAGTGCTAGACCCCCTCCTCCTGTTTTCCTTAGACCTCTTCCTGGATGACTACATCTATTCCTGCAGCCTTAATTAACTTCTCTTTGCAGGCAACTCCCAGATTCTATCTCTAATCTGACTTATCTCCTAAGCCTCTGACAGGTATTCTACAACCGCTTACTTGGAATCTTTTAATTAGAAGACTCAAAAGCACCTAAAAATTACTATGTCTAAAACAGAATTACTGCTTTCAGTCCTCACACCTATCCCTCCTGACCTCTGACATCGAAGAGGCACTTTTCTTCATCTACCTAGCTTTTCAAACCAGAAAACTGGAAGTCACGTTCGACTCTTCTCTCTCCTTCACACTCCTCCAAACTTGTCCACTTCATCATCTCTTCTCTTCCACTTCTCACTGACATCTTCCTTACGTCATGTTTTCTTAGTCTCCACAGCCACTACCCAAGCTCCCACCATGACTCTCTCCTGCCTGGGCTGTTGCGATCACCCTCCGATTGGTCTCTTGCTGGTACTCATCCCTTCTCCCTGCAGCATAAATGAGAACCTGGAAGATCCCTGCTGAAATCCCTTCAATGGTTTTCCCTTATATTTACAAAGTCACCGGAGCTCTCTAATATGCTTCTAACCATGCACATGCTCTCGACACCACCTCTGTCTTTATTTAACTTTATTCCACACTTTCTCCCTCTCACTAACAACACTTAATTGAGCTGTTTTAATTCTTCGAACACACCAACTTCCACAAACATACCAGTCTATTACACATGACGTGGAACTTCCTTCTACTCATTTTTAAAGACTAAAATTGTCTTATACTTCCAGTCCCAGTTCAACACTTACCTCAAAGACACTTGCTAAACCCTGCCTTCAAGGCCAATGTCCTGTTAACCTTACTTTGTGGCTCCCTATTGTTTTACCTCATGATATTTCTCTTACAGTTTGTTACATATTTTCTTATTTATTTTTCATTGATTGACTCACCCACAAGACTGCCCTGAGTGAAGACAGAGATCGTAGCTAGTTGGCTCTTCACTGCACACCAGCCTTCAGTGTTAGCCTAAAATGGAATGGGACCTCCGTCATTTGTTTACAAGCGAATTTACAAATCTGAAAATTATGCAAATCAGAGGACATTTATAGATACTTGAATTTTTCAGTAAGGAAAATGATCATGATAATTCTGTGATATGGAGTCAGTAGGGAGAAGGGAAGGGTAAGGGTTGTTCTGTGCCTTCAGGATGTTTAGCATTATTTCTGACCAGTAACCTCACTCTGCCATACTTGAAACAATCAAAATCGTCTCCATATATTGCCAAATTTCTACTGGCAGTGGGAGGACTCTTACTCAGTTGAAAATCACTGACCTAAATAATAGGTACTTCATATATCATTTCCTCCTTCTTCCCTCCCCCAAATAAAAAGAATCAGGAAGGTAAAGCACAAGTCACCTGCTCAGGCTGCACATAATTTGAAATAAAAAGGAAAACAAAACTCAGCAAATAGAACTTCCACTTAATGCTGAAGAAGACTCCTGGCTCATAAACATCAAGTTGATCTGCTTTTCTGCAAATGGGTATATTCACTAAGAACGATAACAGTCATTATATTCTCATCAAAGTTATCATTAACCAATGTCAATTAATTGGAATCACAGCCACACTGAATTTACATAATTCTTTGAGGCGTGGAATTGTTTTTCCCAGTTTTCAGAAAGCCTAACATCAGTGCTTAAGATTTTTGGTTTTGTTTTGGTTTTGACTCTCCTGGGACATCAGTAAGGCTTTTAAAATAAATTATTTTACAATGTAGAGTCATCTTTTTTCTAATAAAATTATTGTTGTCATCCAAGCATTCCAGATTCAAGTTCCCTTTTAGTGATTCACATAATGGGTAACCCTATCAGACTTGAACAGGTGCTTAAAACACTCTGGATATAAGGGTTTTTTCATAATTCATGTACCAAATTGTCTTTCTTCTTAATCAAATTCATTTGTCTTCTGGACCAGGTGCAACTTTGGGTTGTCCTAGAGGCAAACCCAGAGTTATATTCAGAAATAGTATGATGCTATCATTAAACCTATGGAAGCAGAATTGGGAAAACCATCATTGAGCAATGTCTCTACCGTTCATTGGTCCTTTGCTAGGAAAATGAAATTGTATTAAGTACTCTATATACTTTATGTCCTTTAGGCTTCATGTACTGGTGTACAAACTGTTAGTCCCGCAGACAAAGTAACAGTGAAATTAAGTAATTTATCCAATCAATCATATGAAGTCACAAGTGGAAACCCAGGTATCTCTGACTCCACAGTCCAAGTTACTAAGCACCAAATGGCATATCTTGCTTGTGTGGCTGAGACTCAAGGTACTTGGTACATCTCTGATGGTCATTCTCATCCTGATACTTGGACATTGCTATGGTTTGGACTTGGTTTGTCTTCCAGGGGGTCATGTATTAGAAGCACAGCTCTCAGTGTAAGGGTGTGGAGATGGAAGGATCTTTGCAAGGTGGGGTCTACTAGGAGGTCCCTAGATCTTTGGAGGAACACCCTTAGAAGATGGTTTAGCATGGTTTTCATGGGCCTGAGGTAGTTCTCAAGACAAAAATAGTCTCTGTGGCTCTTTGTGATATGACCTCTCACTCCCATCTGCGGTCCCACCATTGAGATGCCATCTGCAGGAGGCCTTCACCAGAACTGAGCTGATCCTGGCACCACGCCCTCAACTCTCCAGAACTGTGAGAAAAGTAAACCTCCTCTTCTTTATAAAGTTATACAGTCTCAGGTATTTGGTTATATTAACAACAAAAGGATTAGTATTGGCACTGAGTGCTTTACCTGAAGAAACCTGAGGCTTTACCTTGTGATCCTGATCCCAAACTAGAGGTGATCTGAGTTAAGTGAATTGGTTCCCTACTTGTTCATCCCTTGGATTGAACTAGATATGTCATCTCAGAAGTTGGAAACATACACTGTCTACTCTCATTATTCCTCCCAGAAATCAACCATGAGGACAAAGAGATCAACCCTCCAGCTTCTACCAAGTCTCACTGATGAAGCTACTTTTCTGTATCTCTAAATGTTTCTTTTTGCTCAGTTTTTAAGGAAACGTAAGACTTTCCTATGTAACAACAACTCTAACAGGGTGCAATGAATATCAAGGCAAAAAATAAAATACAGAAGTAAAATATGAATTCCCCCCACAGGTACTGTGTCTGCCTGCTATAACTTTCTTTTAAACTGATATCCACCCTTTCAAAAGCCAGCCAGGACAAGACCTTACCACCTGCCATCACGCTCTATAAATACCAGGTCCCATCTGCCTGGCTCCTCTTCCTCCGGTTGCTCTAGCAACTGCCTGGTGTCCAACTGCTATTCCCACACGGTCTAATCTATTCACCCACTGCTTGAACTCTTCATCCTACACTGATGAAGGATTCAGTGCTCCTATTCTGGATCGATCCGTCATTTCTTATTTCAGCATGCGATGTTTTGGAAGGCACAAGGGAACATGATCATGTTCTTTCCAATACCGATGATCCTCCACCCTCAATCATTCTGAGAATAATTAAATTTAAGTGGTTTCCCCTAAATTGATAGAGACACTTCTTATGAAAACAAGGATGTCTGAAAATAGAAATGTGTTTCTAAAACACCGCTTCCCTCACTAGCCCACCTAGCTGGAAGTATCTCACAGCAAAGAACGTGCCTCAGGAGAGCTGTTGAGTTAACAGTGGAAGAGTTTTCTCAAGTTCTACACCATCAACCCTCAAGTAAAACACCAGAAAAATGGTTGTCTGAGAATCTCCCTTTGAAAAAAAAAATCGTGCTTTCTATAAATCTTATTTTTCCATCCTTGATATGTTTGTTTCTCTGCCTCTGTTTCTGTTGTGCATCCCCCCATTTGATGTCACATCCAGGTTGAACAGTGAGGTCCTTCTAACTGCACCCCATATTTGTTTTACATGAAGAATATATTTTTTAATATATTGGCCACTTGTGACATCTGCTATCTTGGGGAGTCATGTCATCTAAGGACCCCAGTTTCCATGAAATGAGTTGTTGCATAATATTCTAATAAAATAAACTTCGTTGGATTATATGTCATGGGTACCTATTAGTTTTACCTCCCCTATGTCCTTTCATTTTCTTTCTAGTAGTAGAACCCTTCTCATGAGTGGCAAAACAATTATAAGTACTCTGGGCTGATTTTGTGCTATCACAATACTTTTCTTTCTCCTTTACATTTATTTCCTTTTTCCCATCAAACTATTCTGATTTTCTTTGTGGAATATACATCTGTTCATTCTGAGTTATGTTCCTAGATGAGTAAGTTACTTTTGGCTTAACAATATCTATACCCATCCTCCAATGGGGATGGAAAAGCCATGAGACCAAATTCAGCTAAAGAAAACAAGAATTAATATCACAAACTGTGCAAGAGCTCTAAAAGGCATGGTTAGGCTTCATACAGATAATGGGGCCTGAGATATAAAATTGTTTTGACCCTGCAAAAAGAGAACCTCCAACTGCCAGGATCATGCGTGGAACCCGATAATAAGGCAATGACATAGGAGCCCAGGTAGCAGGAGAATCTGAGGCCTGATGCCCCTGACACTGTTTACAGGCTAATTCTCACTTGACATCAAATCTATCATGAACCAATCTAGGTTTCCTTTATTGTTTCAAGAAGTTTGCACTTGGGACTTGTTTGTTTATTTTGTTTTGTTTTTTGCAAACAAAAGAAATCTGAACCAGAATGAGACCCAGACCTGGCCAATCAGAGCACACACATCCTTCAGATTACACTCACTTGGGGTTCAGGGATGCACAACAGAGTTCAGAGTAGGGCTTCCCAGGACCTTCAGTCAGTGCTCTTAGAGAAAAATGTTTCTTTCTTGCTTCCCCAGTGCTGCTAAGCAATCCATCCTTGCCCTCTGCAAGGGAAGAACCTATCTCAGGAATGGTATCTCTCTCTAAATGACATTCTTTGAATTATATAATCTAGAAGTACCAAATCCAAGTATAGTCTTTGATTTTTAGTTATGTGAAGCATATTCCTTTTGTTTAACTTGTTTGGAACATGGTTCGGCTACTTAATAACTAAAAAGATCTTCACTAGCCTCTAGATGCCAGATGTGGTAGAAAGACTTTTATGTACATGAAAAACAATAATTATTCCCATTTCCTAAATAAGGAGACTATCTCAGATAAGTGACCTGGTCCAAGGTCACATAGCAAGCCATTAAGAACTTTTGTGCACAAAACTGTGGTCTTAATCATTGAGTCAAATGGCTTCCTGTTGATTTCCTGAGGCTGTTCACAATTTTCAGATTCCGAATCGGCAGCTAAGCTCTAAGGGGCAAAATGGAATGGAACAGGCTTGATGGATGATCTCCCTGGCATGTCCTCAGAAAAGATTTCTTCAAAGTTCTACTCAGCCAGCACCTCAACAAAGCTCATAACAGCTGTAGGTTCTGTTTGTCACTGTCAACCTCAAGTAGTTCAGCATTATTCATTGTCCTCCAAAACCAAGAGTGCCTCTCAGGTGGATATTTATCTCCTCCTTTAAAAGAATGCATAATATTGGTGCCCAAAAGCTGAGTCGTCAACACTCAGCTCACACTGCTCGCAAACAAAACGGAAAGCAGGCAGCTGCAGATGTCAAAGGGCAGCACCTTCCAGTGTTAATCTCTGATCTCGGGGTGGTGATGTTGGAATATTGAAGACAGACGTGCAAGAGGATTGGGTAAAATTCCATCAAAAGAAAAAAAATCAGCCTCAATTAAAGCTCCAAATAGGAAACCCATCCCTTCTCATGGTAAATTCTGAATCCTGTCTTGCGCCATTAGCTTTTCCCCACTTTCTCAAAATAAAATGAAAACCTCTGTGGAATATGAGTTTGGCCCCTATGTTATCTGCCCTGCTCAGTTATTACAGACTCTGGACAGCCTTTAGAACTGGTCCTTGTTTATACATCCCTTTCTGATGAATTCATCCTTGTGGCTTTTAAGGGTTAGTATGAGCAATTGAACTCAACCCTGTTCCTCAGCCTCTGGAAACGTGTATATCCAATAGAACTCTTTATTAGTGTATTTGTTTTCTATGGCCATCATTAAAAATCACTACAAAATCAGTGGCTTAAAACAACGCAAATATTTTCTCTTAAAATTTGGAGGTCAGGAGCAGAGGTTTCAAGATGGCAGCCTAGAGGGTGGCTGCATTTCATGTTGCTCCAGGACTCAGGATTCAAAAGAGGAGATATTGAGACACTTGGGACCACTCAAAGCAGCCGGGTGACTCTCACCAGTTGGGAAGGCGTCCCGGATGGGATGGTGGTCCCTGAACGCAGGGAACTTTGTGAAGTAGAGCTGCCGGCGAGACGCCCCTCCCCCCGTTGGAGCAGTGAACTCGGACAACTGGGAGCGCCGTAAAGGAGGCCGCTCGGCACAGCGCTGGGACTCGGAGCAACCACTGAGGCTCCGGCGACAGCCCAGGGGAGGAGTGGCGAGGAGAGCTGTGTGGACTCAGGACACCGGGGCCTGCCCTGGGGAGGAGGAGGAGGAACGTGGCCGCTTGGATTCGGAGTGACTGCACCGGAGCTACAGGCGGATGCAAGAGGAGGGGCTGCGTGGCGAGCTGTTTGGACTCAGACCACTTCTGAATCCCGGGGCCTGCCTGGAGGAGTAGGAGGAGGAGGAGGAGGAGCGCGGCAGGTCGTTTGGACTCACAGTGAGTGCATTAGCGCTCCAGGCAGCTGCTCTGAGGAGAAGGCAAGTGGTGAGTTGTTTGGACTTAAAGTGACAGCGCCTGAACACAGGGGGGCTGCCTGGAGGAGAAGCGTGGTGGGTCGCTTGGTCTTGAGTGGCCGCACCAGAGCTCCAGGCAGTTGCCCAGAGGACCCGTGCTGCGGGTCACGTGGATTCAGAGCCACTCAGAGCGACCGCTCCTGAACACTCGGGGGGTTATCTGGAGAAGGAGGAGGAACGGGGAGGGTCACTTCGACTCGGAGTGATTGATTGCCCAGGGCTACAGGGGGTTGGTGGGAGGTGGAGGCACGCAGTGAGTTTCTTGGACTCCTAGTGACCGCACCAGAATACTGGGCGGCTGTCTGGAGGAAGAGGTGTGTGGCGGGTCTCTGGGTCTCAGAGCAATTGTACGGGGCCCCAGGTGGCCTCTCAGAGGAGGGGCCGCATAGCCAGGCGATTAGGTGCAGAGCAGGGTCCCAGGATCTAGGCGGCTTCTCGGTGGAAGAGCCGCACAGAGACAGGCTTAGGGCGGAGCGAAGGTTCCAGGCCTGCGGGCAGATTCTCTGAGGAGGGGCAGCCTAAGGAGATTCATCTGCGAAGGGTGAGGCTCCCAGGCCCAGGAGGTAGGGCCAGGCCCCTGGGAACTTTGCAGAGGAAGGCAGCCCAGCCCAGGCGGTAGCTGTAAATTGAGGGGAACCTCTAGGAGGGTACTGACCAGTGAGACCTCCCCACCGGGTGAGTCTTCCCTGCCGGATGAGGTTTCCCCACAAGGACGGTAAAACTAGAGACTCAGGCCCAAACAGGCCTTGCCTCAGCCCGCAGCCTAGGTCCCCTTTGGATGACCATTGGTCAACAAGTGGAGGCACCTCTGCCCAAGAGCAGGGATTATACCCCACCTGAAGGCAACCACTCCTAGAGAGGCAGCTTCCTTGTGGAGCACCGCATTATCAACTTCCTCCAAGACTTCAGGCTACTGAAGGCTAAGGGGGGATATATATAGAAATCTTCAGGGACATTGTAAGTCAATAGAGGAAATCTGCAATATCTCAGCGGTCCACTGATACCTGAACAATATGAGAAAACAAGGAAAGAAAATGCTGCAAACAAATCTAGATGTTACATCAATAAAACCCAATGACAGCATGGCAGAAGAAATATCACAAAGGGAGTTCAGAATGTACATAATTAAAACAATCAGGGAAGCAAACAAGGAGATGAAAGAGCAAATGCAGGCATTAAATGATCACACCAATCAACAGTTAAAGGAGCAAATACAGAAAGGAAGAGATCATTTCAATAAAGAGTTAGAGATATTTAAGAAAAACCAAACAGAAATCCTTGAAATGAAGGAAACAATAAACCAAGGTAAAAACTCCATAGAAAGCACAACCAATAGGATAGAACACCTGGAAGACAGAACCTCAGATATTGAAGACAAAATATTTAATCTTGAAAACAAAATTGACCAAACAGAAAAGATGGTAAGAAATCATGAACAGAATCTACAAGAATTATGGAATATCAGGAAAAGGCCAAATTTAAAAATTATTGGGATTGAGGAAGGCTTAGAGAAACAAACCAAAGGAATGGACAATCTATTCAATGAAATAATATCAGAAAATTTCCCAAATCTGAAGAATGAAATGGAAAACCAAGTACAAGAGGCTTATAGGACTCCAAATATACAAAATTACAACAGACCCACACCAAGGAACATTATTATGAAAATACCTAACATACAAAATGAAGACAGAATTTTAAAGGCCATGAGAGAAAAGAATCAAATTACATTCAGGGGGAAACCAATAAGAATATCAGCAGGTTTTTCAACCCAGACCCTAAAAGCTAGAAGGGCCTGGAACAACATTTCCCAAGCCCCGAAAGAAAATGGATGCCAACCAAGAATCTTATACCCAGCAAAACTTACTTTTAGATTTGACGATGAAATAAGATCCTTCCATGATAAACAAAAGCTAAAAGAATTTACAAAAAGAAAGCCAGCATTACAGAACATTCTCAGCAAAATATTCCATGAGGAAGAGATGAAAAACAAAGAAGCAAATCAGCAAAGGGAGGAATTATCCTAAAAGAATTGTCAAATAAAGGAGGAAACAAGTTGTGTCAAACAAATAAATAAATAAAATATAAAAAAATGAACCAAATGACCGGGAAACCAAATCATATCTCTATAATAACCCTGAATGTTAATGGCCTGAACTCATCAATCAAAAGACATAGACTGGCAGATTGGATTAAAAAGAAACATCCAACAATATGTTGCCTGCAAGAGACTCACCTCATAGAAAAAGATACCCATAGACTAAAGGTGAAAAGATGGGGAAAAACATACCATGCACATGGACTCAGCAAAAAAAACTGGAGTATCCATCCTCATTTCCGATAATGTGGACTTCAAGCCAAAGTTAGTCAGAAGGGATAAAGAAGGTCATTTCATACTGCTTAAGGGAAGCATAAATCAGCAATATATAACAATCATAAACATCTATGCCGCAAACAGTGGCTCATCCATGTATGTCAAACAAATCCTGCTCAATTTCAGAAACCAAATAGACCATAACACAATAATACTAGGTGATTTTAACACGCCTCTCTCACCACTGGACAAATCTTCCAAACAAAAATTGAACAAAGAAACCATAGATCTCAATAACACAATCAATAATTTAGACTTAACGGACATTTATAGAATATACCATCCAACCAAGAGCGAATACACTTTCTTCTCAGCAGCACATGGATCCTTCTCTAAAATAGACCATATATTATGCCACAAAGCAAATGTTAGCAAATACAAGAAGATAGAGACACTAGCATGTATTCTATCAGATCATAATGGATTGAAGTTAGAAATAAATGAAAGAGTAAAACACAGAAACTATTCCAACATCTGGAGATTAAACAATATGCTATTATATGATGAATGGATAACAGAAGATATTAGGAAGGAAATTAAAAAATTCTTAGAGGTAAATGAGAACAAAGAAACATCATATCAAAATCTCTGGGACACTATGAAAGCAGTACTTAGAGGGAAATTTATTTCATGGAGCGCATTTAATAAAAGAAGTAAAACTCAACAAATAAACAACCTAACACTACAGCTCAAAGCCCTAGAAAAAGAAGAACAGAACAGCACCAAAAGTAGTAGAAGACAGAAAATAGTTAAACTCAGAGCTGAAATCAATGAAATTGAAACAAAAGAAACAATACAAAAAATTGACAAAATAAATAGTTGGTTCTTCGAAAAAATAAACAAAGTTGATAAACCTTTAGCCACATTAACAAAGAGAAGACGAGAGAAAACCCAAATCACTAAAATTCGGAATGAACAAGGAAATATCACAACAGACACAAGTGAAATACAAAACATAATTAGAAGCTATTTTGAAAATCTATACTCCAACAAAATAGAAAATTTCGAAGACATCAACAGGTTTCTAGAGACATATGAATTGCCTAAACTGAACGAGGATGACATAAACAATTTAAATAGACCAATTTCAAGTACTGAAATAGAAGAAGTCATCAAAAGCCTACCAACAAAGAAAAGTCCGGGACCAGATGGGTTCTCAGCCGAGTTCTACAAAACCTTTAAAGAAGAGCTCATTCCAATACTTCTCAAAGTATTCCATAAAATAGAAGAGGAGGGAACCCTCCCAAACTCATTCTATGAAGCCAATATCACACTGATACCTAAACCAGACAGAGACTCATCAAGGAAAGAAAATTTCAGACCAATATCCTTAATGAACATCGATGCAAAAATTCTCAACAAAATTTTAGCAAATCGCATACAAAAACATATTTAAAAGATAGTGCACCATGATCAAGTGGGTTTCATCCCAGGGATGCAAGGTTGGTTCAACATCAGGAAATCAATAAACGTAATTCACCATATTAATAGACTTAAAGTCAAGAATCACATGATTATTTCAATAGATGCAGAAAAAGCATTCGATAAAATACAGCACCCCTTCATGCTCAAAACACTAGAAAAAATAGGGATAGTGGGAACATTCCTTAACATTGTAAAGGCCATTTATGCTAAGCCCATGGCTAATATCATTCTAAATGGTGAAAAACTGAAAGCATTCCCCCTAAAAACTGGAACAAGGCAGGGATGCCCTCTTTCACCACTTCTATTCAACATCGTTCTTGAGACTCTGGCCAGAGCAATTAGACAAACCAAAGAAATTAAAGGGATACGAATAGGAAAAGAAGAACTCAAACTATCCCTGTTCACTGATGACATGATTATATATTTAGAGGAACCAGGAAATTCCACCAGAAAACTCTTAGAACTCATAAGTGAATTCAGTAAAGTAGCAGGTTACAAGATCAATGCCCATAAATCCAACGCATTTTTATACATAAGTGATGAATCTTCAGAAAGAGAAATTAGGAAAACTACCCCATTCACAATAGCCTCGAAAAAAATAAAATACTTGGGAAACAATCTCACAAAAGAGGTGAAAGACCTCTACAATGAGAACTATACAACACTAAAGAAAGAAATTAAAGAACACCTTAGAAGATGGAAAAATCTTCCATGTTCTTGGATAGGAAGAATTAATATTGTCAAAATGGCCATACTACCTAAAGTGCTATACAAATTCAATGCAATTCCAATTAAAATCCCAATGACGTACCTTACAGAAATAGAGCAAGCAATTATGAAATTCATCTGGAAGAATAAGAAACCCAGAATAGCTAAAGCAATCCCTAGCAGGAAGAGTGAAACAGGGGGTATTGCAATACCAGATCTTCAACTCTACTACAAAGCAATAGTAACAAAAACGGCATGGTATTGGTACCAAAATAGAAAGGTAGATCAATGGTACTGAATAGAGGACACGGACACAAACCCAAATAAATACAATTTTCTCATACTAGACAAAGGGGCCAAAAATATGCAATGGAGAAAAGATAGCCTCTTCAACAAATGGTGCTGGGAGAATTGGAAATCCATATGCAACAGAATGAAACTAAACCCATATCTCTCACCATGCACGAAACTAAACTCAAAATGGATTAAGGACCTCAGAATCAGACCAGAGACCCTGCAGATTATAGAAGAAAAAGTAGGTCCAAATCTTCACCTTGTTGGTCTAGGATCAGACTTCCTTAACAGGACTCCCATAGCACAAGAAATAAAAGCTAGAATCAACCCCTGGGATAGGTTCAAAATAAAAAGCTTTCTCTCAGCAAAGGAAACTATCAGCAATGCGAAGAAAGAGCCTACAGAGTGGGAGAATATCTTTGCCAATCATACTTCAGATAGAGCACTAATTTCCAGAATCTATAAAGAACTCAAAAAACTCTACTCCAAGAATTCAAATAATCCAGTGGACAAATGGGCTAAGGAAATAAATAGATACTTCACAGAAGAAGATCTACAAGCAATCAACAAACATATGGAAAAATGTTCAACATCTCTAGTAATAAGAGAAATGCAAATCAAAACCACCCTAAGATTCCATCTCACCCCAATTAGAATGGCGATTATCAAGAATACGAGCAACAACAGGTGTTGCTGAGGATGTGGGGAGAAAGGTACACTCATACATTGCTTGTGGGGCTGCAAATTAGTGCAGCCACTCTGGAAAGCAGTGTGGAGATTCCTTAGAAAACTCGGAATGGACCCTCCATTTGACCCAGCTATCCCACTCCTTGGCCTATACCCAAAGGACTTAAAATCAGCATACTACAGAGATACAGCCACATCAATGTTCATAGCTGCTCAATTCACAATAGCCAGACTGTGGAACCAACCTAGATGCCCTTCAATTGATGAGTGGATAAAGAAGCTGTGGTATATATATACTATGGAATATTACTCAGCCATAAAGAATGATAAAATTATGACATTTGCAGGCAAATGGATGAAATTGGAGAATATCATGCTAAGTGAGAGAAGCCAATCTCAAAAAGCCAAAGGACGAATGATATCGCTAATAAGTGGAGGATGACACATAATGGGGGGGAGGGAAGGGTTAGTGTTAGGGTTAGAGTTAGGGTTAGGGAGGGGGGCAAGTATGGAGGAAGGAAGTACTGTATAGAGGGTAAAGAGGGGTGGGAGGGGTGGGGGGAAGGGAAAAAATAACAGAATGAATCAAACAACATTACTCTATGTAAATTTATGATTACACAAATGGTATGCCTTTGCGCCATGTACAAACAGAGAAACAACCTGTATCCCATTTGTTTACAATAAAAATAAATAAATAAATAAATAAATAAATAAATAAATAAATAAATAAATAAATAAATAAATAAAAATTTGGAGGTCAGAAGTCAAAGTAAGATTTAAAGGAGTGAAATCAAGGCACTGCCAGGGCTGGCTCCTTCCACAGGCTCCAGGAATTCATCTGTTCCTTGCCTCTCCCAGCTTCTAGAGGCAGCAGAATTTCCTTGGCTCCTGGCAATATCACTCCAACATCTACTCCATCATTGCACAGCTTTCTGTCACCTCTGACCTTCTTGCCTCCTTATAAGAACCAATGAGATCACCATACGGTCCTTAGGATCCTACAGGGTAATCCCATCTGAAGACCCTTAACTCAATCATACCAGCAAAGTTTATTTACATCGTTTGTGATATTCATGGGTTCTGGTGATGAGAATGTAGACATCTCTCGAGGACCATAATTCTGCCTACCATAATGAGAAGGGGTGAATTCTCATTAGACACCTGAATGGAAAAAATTAAAACAGGAATTTTAAAATAATCAGAACGCTGAATAGCTTTTTTGGTGGAATGATACACATATGTCATTTGTTGAAAGAGGTTGATATACAACATGGGGCAATTAGGACAGACCCAGGAAAACAGACCTAGCATCAGGAAAATAAAAGGTTGCAGCCTTCATTCAGCCACTTATCAGCTCTGAGAGATGGTATTTGAATCACTCAATTTCTCAAAGCCTGTTTTACTGTCTGCAAAGTAGGTGACTTACCTTTCTCCTACTTCTGCTTTGAATACAAAAATAATACTCATATAAAACATAAGTCCGATCCTTGGAAGGTAGTAACCTACTAATAGTAGGTATATTATAATATTCATAATAGTACTAATAGTAAGTATATTATAATATTCATAATAACAACAATAATTTCTGAATATTCAATTTGCATAATAATTGACTATGTTGGCCATGGAAGTTTGGAATTTCTCAGAATTTTTTTAAATTCTATTTTTAAAGCAAGACTACCAAACTCTTTCCCAGACACTGCCATAATTTGTGGAAGTAAAAGAGATCATTTTTGCCTGAGGTCTATCTCTAGCAAACACAAAGAAATTATTGATCCCCAACTTTGTTCTCTTTGTAGCAGAAACTTAAAAAGAGTAAGATGTGTTCTCTAAACTTAGGAGTCTTGCACTGTAGTTCATATTGACAAAACTGGCCTATTTAGAATCCAGAAAAATAAAAGACAATATTGAGTTGAATCTAAATTATATAGAATTGATTATAAATGCAATAAAAATCTCAGGAGAAAAACAGATTAGTATGGGCTACAATAGTCAGACAAGAGAATGGACAAAACTAGAAACTTGAAAGATGAGTAATAATTTGCCAAAAAAAAGACTGTTAGGAGACATGGAAAATAGGTTGGGCAGAGTTAAAGGCCAGAAGTTACAGACAAGCAATCATTCTAGCCTGTCACCAAGTAAATGCATGTTAGAATATAATATAAAGAAGCAAGTGCTGCAGTTTGAAAATAATTATACATAGCTAAGCATAGGGAATTGGACATCAGATCACTTAATTTGTGACCTTGGACAATCCATTTACCATCTCTGATCCTCAGCTTTCTCACCTATAAAACTAGGTTGATAATATCTACCTTATGTTATTGCTGGAAGATCAAAGGGCATGAGGAATGTAAAGTACTTGGCATAATCTCTCACATATATTAATAATGCTGTAAATGTCATTTACAGTAGTAGGTTAGTAACAGTAATAGAAGAGCAATTACAGATTGTAGAATCACACAAACACAGAAAGGCAGGGAGCACAGTCCAGAATCTCACCATGCTAACATTTTCAACAAATAAATAATTAGCATTTAGATCATTATCCTTTTTTTGAGTCTTCGCAGACTGCATTTTGATTCATTGTACACAAATAGGGTACATCATTTACTTTCTACAGTTGTACAAGATGTAGATTCACACCATTTGTGTAATCATACATGTATGTAGGGTAATGATGTCTGTCTCATTCCACCATTTTTCATACCCCCCTCCCTCTCATTTCCTTCTACATAATCTAAAGTTCCTCCATTCTTCTCTCACCCCATCCCCCACCCTCATTATATATCATCATTCACTTATCAGGGAAAACATTTGGCCTTTGGTTTTTTTGGGATTGGCTTATTTCACTTAGCATGATATTCTCCAATTCCATCCATTTGTCTGCAAATGCCATAATATTATTATTCTTTATGACTGAATAATATTCCATTGTATATGAAAAATTGTTCAATATCTCTAGAAATTAGAAAAATGCAAATTAAAACAACTCTAAGATTTCATCTTACACCAATTAGAATGGCTACTATCAAGAACACAAACAATAATAGAAGTTGGTGTGGATGTGGGGAAAAAGGTACACTTGTACATTGCTGGTGGAGTTGCCAATTGGTGCAGCCACTCTGGAAAGCAGTGTGGAGATTCCTCAGAAAACTTGAAATGGACCCACCATTTGACCCAGTTATCCCTCTCCATGGTTTATACCCAAAGGACTTAAAATTAACATACTACAATAACGCAGCCACATCAACGTTTATAGCAACTCAATTCACAATAGCCAGATTGTGGAACCAACCTGGATGCCCTTCAACAGATGAATGGACATAGATCATTTTCTTTAAAAAGAAAGAAAAAGAAAAAAGACAGGACAAGACCAGGAAGGTTATTTCATTCTGCCTCCGCACTAAGTTGGAGAAAGGAAATAATTTGCTCAGACCCTTGATGACAGAGTTCACTGCTATTCCACGACACCTTTCAGATTCAACATTCCTCATGCAGAATAACCAGTTACTGGTGCTCTGGAATATGCTAAGCAAGGGCTGATTTAGGAATCCTTTTTAAAGGATTGCTGAGCATTAGCTGTCTCTAGTCAAGATGAAGGGTAGGAGAAAACCGTATTCTACAAGATTGTTCAACGCTATCTTGGCCACTCCCAGAGTAGAAGCTGGACAAAGGCTACCTTGAACTTAGACCCCTATGTATGGTCTTCCTCCAGACCATTTATCTTACATTTCAACTAAAAACAATTCCACAATGGTCTCCAGAAATACAAACCAAGTCCATTTTTTAAAACCTCTCATACATGCTTTTTATTTTTCAAAATGCTCTAGAATTTCTCATCCCTGGAAATATATGTAAAAATAATTTCACAAAACACTTGGTGTGGTTCCTAATATAAACAGTGAATTGCAGATTCTTTAATGCGTTGGTGTGGTAAGAGATTAACAAAACGTGTTCTCATACTGCCCCCTTCTGGCTGACAGCTGAAAAAAGCCTGCTCGTTTTGTGTTTAAGTAGCTCAATTTCACTTTAAAATAAAATTTCTCTCTTTTGTAATCTCTTTGCCCCAGACCTGTTGACAGGCAGCTGTAGGTAATTTCCTTGCTGGAAATAGTTATATTTGATGAGTAATACATCAATGTTAAAATAAGGACAGCTTTGGTGCCTTTGAAGGGCAATAAAAAGGGAAATATTACTTGGCTGTATCTGCATCAGGCAGGAGTCCTGAAGATGAGGAGAAACAGTGCTTGCCTCTTGGATTATAAGAATGGATGGTGTGAAATGTTCTTGGATGCAAATTCAGCCAAATCACAAGAGTACTCCATTAAATACACTAAGGAGCAGGAATACGCACCCAAACTGCTTTTTGGTAAAACAGAAGGAAGTCAAGACCCATTTTGACAATACTGTAGCTAAATAGACATCAATTTCTGGAACGAAACCTGGTCTCTGAAAGCTCTTGCTTCCTGAAGCATGAAAAAAAGGCTTGAGTGATGACTTAAGCAGGTATCATTCCTCTCCAGCCCCATGCCATCTGCTAGTGATGATAAGACAGGCTACGCACAGTTACAACCCACCATAAAATCTCAGCGGCTTAATCCAGGAAAACTTACTTACTACTCACACAAAGTCCACCAGTGTGATAAGGACTATGACCAAGGTACATAGTATTTATCACACTGTACCACACTGGTACAGTGATACTGTACTATGAAAAATCAGTGGTACTGATTTTTCATAGCAGACCATGAGTGATTCTTGGGCAAGCACTACATTTATTCAGTTCTATGTTGCATCTCCAAAACTTAGCAACACCCGGCACATAGGTACTCAATATTTGTTGAATGAACCAATGAAGGAATAGATGAATAAATGAAGTAAACCAAATACTCTGGGCTCTGCTTCCAGGAGCTCTGACTTCTCCTCCCTCTCTGTAGGTGAAAAGGACAGTAGCGTTCCTCTGTTCCCCCGGCCTCTGCCATGGTATCATGCCCCTACAACCTCTTCAAGTTTTTCAAGTGTCTTCTCGGCAAGCCCTTGACAAACCCTGGATGTGAGTCAACAAAGGTAGGAAGTAAACGTTCATAGCAATCAGACTTTGTAAGGCTTTGGTTGGGGAAAGACTAATGGATATGGGGCAGAGCCCACTGGAGCCCTAGTGTGCTTGGGAAGGCGCTCCCTAAAGCTGCACCAGTTCCAAGCAACAGAAACCCAAAAGGAAATGCAAAACCTAACAAGCCTACAGGGGAGAAGGAAAAAACAGCAAAGGAGTCCAGTCAGGATTTTAAAAGAAAAATAAAAACGGCATTTGAAGATGTGGTTACTCAGCCTGGGGTTGTGGCTCAGTGCTTGCCTAGCACGTGTGAGGCACTGGGTTCTATTCTCAGCATCGCATATAAATAAGTGAATAAAATAAAGGTCTATCAACATCTTAAAAAAATTAAAACTTAAAAAATATGTGATAATCATGACAAAAAATTCCAAAAGCCTTACCAGTGAAATGGGAGACCCCAGGAGATCCTTTCCTTTCTCTTTATTTTTCTTTTCTGTGGTTCTCTATTTTTCACCTACAAACACTAACTAAATTTATATGTTGACCTATTATCTTGAATCTTTTTCCCTAAATATTTAACCATGTCTGCCTGCTCTTTAACAAAAACCCTTTTATCCTTTATGCTTTGATAGATACTGAGTTGGCAACTTTGGCTGTCAGCATTCCTGAATTAGTTTGCCTAGGCATAAGGCTTTAGAAAAGAAGTAATTCCATGGATCATTGTCCCATTCTTTGTTCTTATAGACTAAATATCACCCTATAATTTGTACTGAAACACAGCACTACCAGCCCTAATTCCACTCTTTTTGCTGGCCCCAATGCACCTGGCCCTATGTCTCCAGCAGAAAGTACTGTTCGCCACCCTCACCCCATGCTTAGAGGGAGATGTGCTCTGTCATGGGGCTTATATTTGCCTGACCTTTTGCATACTCACATTAGGCAATGATGACTATTTCTGGACTGCAAAATACTAACCAAAGAACAGATAGATTATATAGTGTGCCTCCTAAGTGGCATGTTGCTATGGTTTCCCACTGGAAAAAAAAAAAAAAAAAAACAGAATTCTTGCTATTAGGTTATCTGAGATCTACAGGACTGCACCAAAAATTTATCTGCAGAGCAATGGACTGTCCTTCAATACACAGCTTCGTCTGATCAAATCCAGTCTCAGATCAGCAGGGAACAGGAGCGGTTTTGGAAACATGTCTTCGATGACTGCAGTAGGATTTGCAGGACCTAAATTTATAAGACTGAAATGCAGGCATTGATTTGGTTGATAAGTGAATTCCGCTGTGTGTATTATCTATACTCCCTGTGCATGCAAAAGAGAACACGGCAATCTTGCACTCAAAACCCTCCATCGGCTTCCCATTGCTCTTAAGATAAAATTTAAATCCTTTTGCATGGCTTCTGTCCTGTCCATGATGGGGACCTACTTCTCTACCCTTACCTTACCCGGCTTTCCCTCCTGACTCACAGAAGCCAACCTCACTCACTTTTACTTCATTCAAAATTTCCTATAAAACACAAGTTTCCCCTGCAGTAGGGTCTGTGCAAATGCTCTTTGCTTGGAATCCTCTCTCCCCATTCTTGCTCTACCTTAATTCTTATGCATCCTGCAAGCCTCAAGTTAATGACCACATCCTGAGATGCCCATCACCCCAATCAATATTAATTCCCACATGCACCCTCCAACAGGACTCTCCACTTTCCTTTGGTAGCACTCATCAAAATCTGAAATTAATTCTATATTTATGTGATTAGTCTAATATGCTTCTCCCCCACAAAAATAAGGCTGTGATGTAATAGCCTATGTGTTTCTGTTCTCTGCTATATCAAAACACCTACTACAAAACTGGACACAAAGTAGGTGTTCAATATTTAACAAAGCGGCACACTAACTTTAATCCCCACTTAACTCATAATAGGAGAGACTTAATGCCTACTTATTCATTTATTTAACAAGTATTAAAGTTGAGAAAAACTCAAAGAGGTCTTAGCCTCAAATAGCTTGTGAATAACGAAGAGGACGTATGTCAGGGCACACAGACAGCAACCCCCTGTGGTCTCCTGGAAACCCAACACTGAAAACCATGGGTAATTAATGCCCACATATTCAACACGGTTGTGTTAGACACCAGCTGAAGGACATGCTAACAGATTACCAGCCCCTCAGTAACACTGAGTTCATCACAAACCTCCAGCCAGGATAAAAGAAGCCCACAGACACAGAAAGAAAAGGAAATTAGAAAGATATTAGCAGGAATAGAAGCGAAGACATTTATGCCCTTTCCTTCAGGTACAAGAAGGGGTGGTGAGAGAATCCTTCGTCAGACATTGGGGAACATGATCCAGAGGGTTTGGAGGAAGTGGGGAGGCAGGTGCTGTCGTAGAGCGATAGCTGAACCGGAATCACCTGGAAAGGACACTTGCTCCCAGACAAGGAGAAGCTCAGGACAGCACTGCTACCACACAGGAGCTAAGAGGGAGTCAATGCCTCAGGGGCAGCATTTGCGCCACATGGGGTATCCAAAGCGTTCTTCCAAGAGACAAAGAGCCAAAGGTTGCCCTTACCATGAGAGCAAGCACCAGCCATCGAATTAACCAGCATCGGGAAAGTAACATCTTCTTTTTTCTCTATAAATTCAGTGCACATGCAAACAATTCCCAGATCTAGATGAGCAGAATCACAGAATAAATGACGGGGGAGGGATAACAGGGGGAGTGAGCAGAACCAAAGAATGGACGAACCACCTGGCCTTGTCCACTGGTGGACTGGCACGTCAGGAGGAAGGACTAAAAGGAAAGGGTGGAGAGAGAAATATTGAGTAGGAGGTTTAAGTTTTGGTTACAGTTGCATTAAAATCTATGACACCTGATAATGAGATTATTCTTTACCTGAAAGCATACAGGATTTGCTTGAGAAAATTTTGGATGATCCAAAAAGTGCAGATGAAGGCAGTACTTAAAAAATAATGAAGCTAGGGCTGGGAACAGCTCAAAGGCAGAACCCTTCCCTAGCACCCAGGAGGCCCTCGTTATGATTCCCAGCACTGCAAAAAAAAAAAAAAAAAAAAAAGAATGAAGCTGATTTCTAATTGTACCTTAAGTCTAGTCTGTCCAATAAACTACTAAGTACATTACTATAGAAAGGTAAGTTCAATGAGAAGAATAAAAATAAAAAATAGAATACAACTGACTTTCCAAGTTGATGAAAATCAACTCAAAAACTTCTTGGCTCAGGAAGTTATTTGATTTACCAACCAGTGTTCTAGGAATATTAGAATCATACTTGCATCTATTCCATATGCAAAATGCATTCCTATTTATCTCTTCCTTTAGGAAAAATTATTCATGGGAAAGATAAATTTCTCATCAACTCCCAGAACTGTGCATCCTGCAACTGCAGATAATTCAATAATTCTTGTGAATATATCTTACATCTGAATGTGTTTTGTATGCAAAGAACTCTCAAGGACAAAAGTCTCTCGTGCTATCATAAATGCCCTGGGTGGTTGGTAGAGAAAACATGTCCCCATTTTACACACATGCAATGTAAGACTAAAACAGGGGTCAACAAATCATGGGCCAACAGCCCAATTCACCCTTCCAAATATTTCTTATAACTCATACAATAAGAATGATTTTTACTTGTTTAAATGTTTTTAAGAAAACAACTTAAGGGTAGTATTTTAATTCACATGAAAAAATATCAAAATCAAATTCATTATTCGTAAATACGGTTTATTGAAACAGTCACTTCTCGTTCATTTACATATTGCCCAAAACTGCTTTCATGCTACAATGACAGGGATAAGTAATTACAGTGAAGAATATCTGGCTGGCAGAGACTAAAATATTTACTATATGCATTTGAGAAAAAAGTGCTGACCCCTGCTCAAAGCTTAAATGACATCTAATTTTACAAGCTTGGTCAGCTATAGAAAAGTTGTAAGACCACTGATTCAGGCCATAAATAATTTAATCCTATTTCATATATAATAACAACAATTGTGGTAGGGTTCATGAATTCACTTCCCCCATCTAGTGGGCCACCTAATTTTCTTTTGGAAGTGAAAGCTTTCGAAACTATAATTTTGCTTGGAATGAATGCCCTTCCCCTATTTCTGACCTTAAGATGTTTGAATCTTCCAGATCTCAGATTAAATATCAATCCTTAGATTCCCATTTCATTAACCTAAATTAAGTTCCCTTTTCATGTCCTCTGATATAACCCTGCACTCTGACTTTATTGTGCTCACTGACAGAGTGCTATGAATTAAGCAGAACCTTGGTAGTAATAAAATTCAGGAGTCAGCAAACATTTTCTGTAAAGGACATACCATGTCTAGGATGACTACTCAGTTCTACCATCATAGTTTAAAAGCCGCCACAGACAATACCTAAATGAATATGTGTTTCTTCATTCAGTGATACTTTATCTACAACACCAGCAACTGGTCAAGTTTGACCCAAGAACTGTAGTATACCAACCCCTGGTAGAGTCCACACCTCATCTTACATATTTCAAAACTGAGTTTTCAAAGAGAGCAATAGCATGCATATTTATGTCTCCTCAAATTCACATGCTGAAATCTTATTACAGTTTGAATCTGGAATGTTCTCCAAGGCTTGTATGTTGAAGGCGTGGTCTCCAATTGGTGGAGCCTTTGGGAGATAGTAGAAACTTGAGAAGGGGAGGTCTAATTGGAAGAAGTGGGTCCTGGGCATAGCTTTAAAGGGTATATCTCCTCTTCCTTTTATTTCTTTTCCATTCTTTCTTATTTGTTCTTTTTAGTTACACATGACAGTAGAATGTATTTTGACATATCATACATACAAGGAGTATAACTTCCCATGCTTGTGGCTGTACATGATGTGGAGTTATACTGATCATGTATTCATATATGAACATAGGAAAGGAATGCTGATTCATTTCACTGTCTTTCCTATTCCTATTCCCCCTACCTTCCTTTTTAGTTTGTTTGTTTGTTTGCTTGCTTTTAAAATAGCTTCCTCTTCGGTTCTTTTTCTCTCTGTTTCCCGGATGCCACTCCACAACACCCTCCTTACCATAAGCCACAGCAAGGGCGTCAAGTAACCATAGACTGAAAAATCAAAAACCATTAACCAAAGTAAATTTTTTCTCCTTTAAGAGTTTTTTCTCAGGTATTTTGCCACAGTGACAGAACACTGACTAACATAAATCCTAACCCCCAAAGTGATGATATTAGAAAATGGGATTTTTAGGAAGTGATTAGGCCAAGAGAGTAGAGTCTTCATGAGTAGGATTAGCACTCTTACATACAAGAGGCACCAGAGAGACCCCTCATTCCTTCCAGTATGTGTAGTTAGTATTAGGATAGCTATCAAAAAGGAATCAAGCTCTTACTAGATGCTGAATCTGACAACTCCTTGATCTTGGATTTCCCAACCTCCAGAACTGTAAAAAATAATTTTCTTCTTTTATAAAAAAATATTTTTAGTTGCAGATGGACACTCTACCTTTATTTTATTCATTTATTTTTATGTGGTGCTGAGGATTGAACCCAGTACCTCACACATACTAGGCAAGCACTCTACCACTGAGTTACAACCCCAGCCAATTTTCTGCTTTTTATAAGCCACCCAGTCTATGGCATTTTATTATAGCAACTTAAACAGACTAAGATAGAGAGGGAGTGACTTGAAAATTTGGATCCAAGCATCCTGAACCCTAGCCTATTCCAAAATTTTGCTACCGCCTGACCTTGTCCTTGAAAAAAAAAAAAAAAAAAAAAAAAAAAACTTAGACTAATGAGTCTGAGATACTCAAAAACCTAAGAAATTAATGGAAGTTCTAAATCTTTGGAAATTAAGGGGAACATAATTACACTTATTTTCTGAAACAGGCAGGAGTAGGAAAGAACAAATCTGCTCTTACAAAGCAAAAAGCTATTACTTTTAGCCTTTTAGCCTACAAACAATGTTAGTATCACTCTCCTGAGGTACCTTTGCTATGGAAACTGACACATACATGATTAAGAGATGGAGCTTTCCTTCTCTAAGAAATTTTCTTGGTACAAATGATTTTGGAGACACTCATTTTAAATACCAGATCACTAAGAAATGCAATCAATTGCATTTGTTCTGCATCTACTACACGCAAAGTCCAGAACCAAGCTTTCCCATACCTGAAAGGGCTGCTTTACCTTCAACAGGTAAAATTCTCCACTTGCTTCTGCAGACTGAGTCTTTTTAAAGATAACTTAATTGCAAGGTGTTATGGATCAAATTGTGTCCCTCGAACATTCATATGTTGAAGCTCTAGCCCCCAGCCAGGATGTAGCATTCTTTGAAACAAGGTTGTTGTGGATACAGTTAAAATGAGGCCGTTACTGTTGGTCTAATGTACTACAATTTAGTTTCCCTACGAAAAGAGGACATCTGGGCACAACCTGCACACAGAACACCACGTGAAGATGAAGTTAGAGTCAGATGATGTTGCCACAAGCCAAAACATCAAAGGTCACCAGAAAACCACAAAAAGCGAGGAGTTAATCCTGCAACAGATTCTTCCTTGGTGCCTTCAGCAAGAACCACCCCTGACAACACCTTCACAGAGACCTCTAGTCTCCAGAATTGTGAGATAACAAATTTCTGTGAGTTAAGCCACCCAGTGTGTGGGGCTTTGTTCCAGCAGCCCTAGAAAACTAACATACAAAGGTTTGCATATCCAGATCTTTTCCCCAGACTACAAGAGCTTTAGAGTAGACATGTTGTTTTATTTATTCATTTGTTTATTCCACAGCAATTTTTTGATCAATGCCAGACTCTGATTGCTCTTTGTTTTTATTCCCCAGAACTTATCACAGAACAGACATTTGATAAATTTTTGATGAACAAATTAATAAAAGTATGCAAAAGAAAGACAAAAAGGGAAAAAGCACCAAAAAAAAAAAAAAAAAAAAAAAAACCACGAGCAAATGCACTCAGCTCTTTTCTTCGAAGTTCTTGAAATATTGTTAGGGAGACAAGCTACAGGCATGTGCAAATGCATTGTGTCATGAAGTTGGTTGTGATGAATGGCCCTGATGCTGAGGACCACCTGAATTCAGAAGAAAGAGACACTATGGAGAAGGTCAGGTTCGAGGTGAGTATTGACGTTTGTTGCTTTTTTTTATTTTTTAACTTTTAAAATTTTTTATTTTGGGCATAAGACAGGGGCAGAGGGTTTTAGAGGTAGGGTTAGCATTAATCAAATCTATCCAAAGAGAAATATTACATATGCATACCAACCCAGAAAAATACCAGAGTGACCAGATTTGCACTCTGACCTGGACATTCCAATGAACTTGCAAAATTTACTGACATCTTAATTAGTATGAATTTCCAACAGCTTCAATTCTGTTTCTCTTCCCCAGATGATGCTAACCTGTGCATAACCACTTCTTGTTATAAAAGCCCAAGTTCATTTGCCCTCAGTAGAATTCTGGTTTGGTCCAACTGAACCTATGTTTTCTGGCTTATATATATTCTGCACACAAATGAAACTGTCTTTGCTTTTGATGATTTCTTAGTTTACAAAAGCAACAAAGTTTCAATCTTGGGCTTTCCGGTAGACCAGTGACTTTCAAATTGTAGAGTGCCTAAGAATCTGGCAGACCAATTTTTATGCATACGGGTTCCTGGTCCTACCCTATACCTTCTAAACTAGAACCTCTAGGGTATGACCAGGGAATCTGCATCTTAAACATTTCTCCCTCAAGTAATTCCTCTGCCATTAATCTGTGGAGAACACTCCCTTAGGCTTCGTTGTCAGGGAGATTGAACTTCAGTATTAATGGTAAAGACATTATGACTTCATGGAAATGACACTTGTTAGTACAGAGTAAATGTCAGTATCTCGAAGGTCATTGTTTTCTTACTGATGTTTTCCAGGTGCATCTTTTTTCCAGATACTGATCACCCTCTAAGACTTGAATATTTGGGACTTCAATTGATAATACAGTAATTTAGTAATTTAAGAAAGAAATATAAGTTGATTGATATTATTTGCCATCTTAGATTTTTAGATGTTTTCTTTTTCCTTTTTTGTTGTTGTTGTTGTTGTTACTAGGGATTGTTGAAGTCTGAAGTGCTTCTGAGCTATATCATCAGCCTTTTCTATTTATTTGTTTCTTTGTTCCTTTGTTGGTTTATTTGAGACAAGTTCTCGCTAAGTTGCTGAGGCTGACCTTGAGCTTGTGGTCTTCCTGTCTCAGCTTCCTGAGTTGCTGGTATTACAGACACGTGCCTGGCTCTTGGATTTATTTCTCAATACATCATCTGTGCCTCTAAAAATTAGAAGACTTATCCATACAGCAGCTCTGGTATGAAGCTGCAGAAAGGTTGAGTGTTGTTGTATTTTACAATTTTGAAAACTCAAACTATTGTTTAAATATGCACAGTATTGTAAATTCAGAGAGCCTCCATTATTTATATTGGTAACTTTAAATTGGGAGGTCTGAAGATCATCAATACCGAGGAATGTGTGCCAGACACCACAGGGAACAGTATTTCAGAACTTAAACTTTTTTATTCTCCCTACTGTCTAGTGAAATGTTCCCTATGGAAATACTTTTATAAGCATCAGGATGGCAAGTGTTGATCAGTGGCTTGAACTATATTCTTAGCATATATAACATCAAAATATGCCTGTGCAGATACTCAGGAACAAAATATGGATTTCTTTGACCCTATCCCCCCAAAGAAGCAATTCTTCATGTTTTAATATGAAAAGATTTGAATTTATAATGATAAAAACTAAGTGAGCACTTACAGTGTACCAGGCACTATGCTAAGCACTTTTAAATACCACTCTCGATTTATCCTCAGTGGCAGCCTTTGATAGAGGTTCCATTATCATCCTCATTTTACAAATGAGAAAACTGAGGATTAGCTGCCCAAGGTCACATAACTATTAAATAACAGAGATGAGATTTGAATGGATGATCATCTGTCTCCAAATCCTGGGCTACATGTTTTCCCAAAAATTATCAGGTCCTGGTGAACCGGAATGAGCACCAGGCTGAGATCCAAGAGATAAAAATGTTCTTGTTTCAGCTGTGACACAAAGTAACTGGGTAGTTTTGACCATGATATTTCCCCTTTTTGGGTTTCCATTTCCTCTTCTATAAAGAGTGGTAATTGGGCTACTAGATGAATAATAAAATTGCTTCCAACGCCAATATACCACGATTTAAGAGCGGCCACTTTGCACAAAAAAGAGGAATAGGAAAGACAATGAGAGCCATCTGGATGTGAAAACGATGAATGGCAAAAGCGGCTGAGGGATAGTCGGGGATTAGCATTCAGTGCCAGGGGCCCACACACCGCTCTGCCAGTCTCCTGCAAATTGCCTGCAGCTGCGCGATCTGGAGACCACTTAGAGTGCAGAACCCTTAGCAGACCGTTCAAGGTATTTAGTCCTGGGTTTCCCTGGGAGCCCATCTAGCCCCGTAAAATTAGATGCCTTGTAACTTTGCCAGCTTTGCCGTTAGAAGTATAGCAAAGTTTTCTTTTTGCTTGAATTCAATGATCACTTCGTCCCTGATAGAAAGGATGCAATTTTTTTTTTTTTTTTTTCTTTTTTGGAACCCAGGGGCACTTAACCACTGAGCCACATCCACAGCCTTTTTTATATTTTTATTTTGGGAGGGTTGCCAAGTTGCTTAGGGTCTCACTAAATTGCCGAGGCTGACTTAGAGCTCGAGATCCTCCTGCCTCAGCCTCCTGAGCCGCTGAGGTTACCGGTGTGGGCCACCTGGCCTGGGTGGAAAATCATTCTTGAGTCGCTGATTGTGGAGGATTTTCACATCAATCAAAACATGACAACTCCCTAGAGGAATGACCATGACACCATGGTTAAGGGAGGAAAGCAGCTGTGTTCTCACAACCTCCACATCTGCTTCCTCTTCTCTGTGGCCTCCCATCCTCATGCTCCACGATGCTTTTCGCAAAACTGCCTCCGATTTTTAAGGACTTACATTCTCATTATTGCTATCTCCTCTTATTTAGCAATCCTACAGGGTCTCCTTCTCGCTCTGCTGGATCCAGTTCTTCTTTCTGCCCTCCATGAACCCAAAGGTCTCCCACCTTGAGACTCCCAGAGGCAGTGCTGGAGACGACAGCTGAGGATTTCATCACAGAGACCAAAACCAAGTGCTAAATCTAGCCATCACACGCCCTCCTTCTAAAAGTCTTCAAAGCCATCTTTGCCACTGAGAGTTTTCCAGGGCTGTCCTTCTGGCTTCTCATCATGTCTGACCCTCTCCCGCCGACCTGCATCCTTAAACTCTAGGGTTACCCATTCAAACAGCCTGTCTGCTGGTATGCATAAAAATGCTATTTCTCTTGCCCTGTCCTTCCAGATCATGCCCAGAGCCTATTTCCTCATTCCCACAAAGACCTCTGCCACAGGCTTCCCACTTTACAGAAAATGACTCGCAGCTCCTTTGGCTGCTACTGCAAACAAGGGACTTGCACATAGGTGGGGCTCCATGCCACCCAGTCTCTCAACAGCGTGTCATTCAAAGAAAAAAAGTGATCCTGATTCTGACTCTTTGAGGTAAAGGACTTAATTAAAAAAAAAAAAAAAAAAAAAAAAAAAAAAAAAAACTCAAAGCCTTACATCTTAAAATTTTTTTCTTCTGCCTTTTCATTCCATCCCCTAACTTCGTGTTGACTGCTCAAAATCTTTCTCCCTGTTCTTCATTGTTCATTTTCCGGAGGCAGGGGTGGGGGGATCAGGAAGGTTACCCGATATTTCCATCCTCACAAACACTCCTGTTTCCCTCGTCTCCTCCCAAACTCCCTTTGACAACAAGTAGCAGATATTTTTATTTATTTACTTACTTACTTATTTATTTACTTACTTACTTACTTACTTTCCTTTTTTTATTTATCCCCCTCCCACTTCTTTTTCCATTTTTCAGTACTTTTCAGTCCTTTTTGAAACAGCCCATTCCCCATTTCTGGACCAGTAAGAGCAGAATCTTCATTCTCAGATAGTGAGAAAGAAAAGGGCACCCTGCGCACTCACAGGTTATGACTTGTGATCCTTCTACAAAAATGACAATTTTTGAATAAAATTGAAACAACCAAGACAAATGAATGGCCGCAGACTTCTGCAGGGACAATTGTCATGCCTGGAGTGCTAAGGACTTAAAAGAGGTAACGTGCCAGGAACAAAGTCCTTTTTGACATAATAAAAGGCACAATTAAAAACAGGTTGAACTTGAGAATCATACCTGAAACATGACAACTGTGAATTGATTTGAAAGCAACCACTATTAAAGGAAACTCAAAACAACTATGTACTACAGATAAAAAAGAATCTTCTGAACAGTGTATTTGTAGCTCTGGGCCATATTCAGGCAACAGAACAAACAGAACTCAGTATAAAGAAATCCAATCCAGCTGGGTGTTGACACCAAAATTCATATGCAAGAAAGCCCCTGTGTCTGTTAATCAATTGCAAACAACAAAAAAAGATCTTGACTGACTTAATCAAAATGGAACATTATTATTAAAATATAAAGAAATGCAGAGAATGGAGAGAAAAGTTTAAATCTGGTCCCTTCTCTCTCCTATTAGAAATACTGAAATAAATTTCTTGTAACGATAATGAAGATCAACACCAAACCATAGAATTACCTGCAAAATATAAAAGGCCTGGGACCTTTCTGCTGCCAGCAGTTGATTCTGCCTCTCTCCCCCTTGACTTCCAAGTTACACTCACATCAGTCATCTCTGTTCCTCATCTCTAATCGTCTTCTAGTCACAGGGCCTTTGCACACGTTCTTATCTCATTCTAATGTTCTTCCCCTTACAATCCCTCCTTGTCTACTCATCCTACAGGGAAAAGATCAAGCTGCATTTCTCAGCTGAATTTGGGTTTGCATACCTACAGAAGATCTAAATAAAAGAAGAAAATGACTACAACATGGAAGACGAAGCTTATAAAAGAAAAACAATTATTGTATAGCACATGACTAAGACATAAATAGTGCTTACAGACATCAGTTACATTTTCTGAGCAGTAAATTTTTTTTACCAAAATTATATGTCTGTATTGAGTATATGATAGGGGTAAGGGGTTGGGACAGGAGAGTAATTACATGCACGAGGGAAAATCAGCAAAAGGGGGCAGTAAAAGGATAATAAACCTTTTCTTCCATGGTGGAAGGATCACAGGGAAGTGCCTATAAGTGAAACATCAAGACATAATACTCATGCCCTATTATTTAGAATTTTGAAGATAAATACCAAAAGAAATAGCTAGATGAGTTCAAAGTATTCACCTCTGGAGGACTGGGGATGGAAGAAAGCAGAAATAGGGTTGGAAAGTGACTACTACCTTTAAAATAAATCTTAAGAAAGTATTTGATTCTGAAAGCCATATTACATAGACCTTTAATTTAAAATGGTAGCATTTTTTCAAAACAGCAAGTGTGCTAAGGAGAAATGAAAGCCATAAACATGGGAGACTAGTACATGTTGGAACCTGTGTATCTCTTAGAGATGTATCACCAATTTGACCTTCTATAATGAAGTAACTTTTTGAAAAAAAAAATGCTTAACCTAAAAACTTGTTCTTGCAATTATCATCTTATAATCTTTAAAAGCATTTCTGCTAGGATTTGGATAAGTGTTTCTAAAGGATCACATGTTAAAGGCTTGATTTGCAGGCCATGCCACTATTAAGAGGTGGTGGTGGAAACTTTAGGAGGTGTTGCCTAATGGAGGAAGTTAGGCCACTAGGGGCTTGCCCTTGAAGAGGATATTGGGACCCTGGCCCCTTCCACTATCTCTTTGTTTTTCCCAGTTGCCAAGAGGTGAGTAGTTTCCTCTGCCACGTGCTCCCACCATGATGTACTGCCTCACTACAAGACCAAAAGCAATGAAGTCAACTGACCACAGACTGACATCTCTGAAGCTGTCAGCCAAAATTAACCTTTCCTCTTTATAAGTATTCAGGTATTTCATCACAGCAATGGAAAACTGACTAACACAGTCCCCATTTAAAATTGTTTGCTGAAAAGATACTGGTAATTTCCAGAAGTGGTAGGTCTCTGAAAAAAGCTCACCTAAAAGAATTCCTTTCCCCAAAATGCATTAGAATCACTGGTACCATTTTCTTCAAGATGAAAAAAAGATTTTTTTGATAGAGAAATGAGAAGATCATGAGCTAAAACAGAGAAAGCATAAGCTTGGGAACTAGGAGAAGTGAGCTTTAAATCTGTCCTGTCTGATATAGTGGTCACTGGCCACATGTTCCCATTGAACATCTGCAATGTCCATGGTCCAACTTGAGATGTACTATGCATGAAATGCACACGTGGACATTGGAAAATTTAAAATCACACATGTGGTTTGCTTTTTATTTCTTTTGGACAATAACCCTCTAGTCTTCATTCTGTCATCCAGGGATGGCATAGTAGTGATGGGATATTAATGCAAATTATTTGACTCCTTTGGCCTTTGGTTTTCTTAAATCTACATGACGGGCAAGGTAGATCGATGTTCTCTTAAACTCCCTTCTCAGAAAGTTTATAAGTGCAGGATACTGAAGTGTGATGGAGAGTAATGGATTCTAGATTTGAAAGACCAGCAGATCAGCCCTTCGATGGCCCACCCCCACCATTCTGAACATCCCATCCTGCCACCATCAACCCCAAGTAAACCTCCTCGCCAAATGCTACTTTCACCCACCACCACCATGTGTCCCTTGCTGAAGGCTTCGAAATGGCCCCATTACATCCTAACGCCTGCACTGCAAACCCCTGTTTCACAGAAGAAGAAGCTCAAGCTTGAAGAGGTTAGGTGCCTTTGGGAGGCCTCACAGCCAGGGTTTGGAGGACCCAGGATCCATATTCCTCTGAATACAACCCCTGAACTGTTCATCAGCGGGCTTTGCTTCCCTTTACCAAAACCAAATTGGTAAATTGTAGCCCCGACTTTTTGAGTCAGTACACCTTTCCTGAGGTGTACTTTTCTGAGTTGTTTTCCATCCTGGGATCCTCAGCTCATGAAAGGGATGGTGAAGTAACTGTTTGTGCCTGTTATGGTTTAGATAGGAGGAGTTCCCCAAAAGCGGAGGTGTGAGGTAACGTAAGAAGGTTCAGAGGTGAGATGATCAGATGATGAGAGGTGTAGCCTAGTCAGTGGACTTAGCCCTGCTAGAGATTAACTGGGTGGTAACCGAAGGCAGGTAGGGTGTGGTTGGAGGAGGCGGGCATTCTGCCTTTGAGGTTTATAGTTGGTCCCAGGTGAGAGAACTCTTTATCTCTGCTTCCGATTGCCATCCTGAGCTGCTCTCCTCCTCCACACCCTTCCACCATGATGTTCTGCCTCACATTGGGCCGAGAACAGTGGAGTAAGGCTGTCTACAAACTGAGACCTCTGAAACCGTAAGCTCCGAATAAACGTCTCCTTCCCTAAAATTGGTCTTGACAGGTCTTTTGTTCACAGCAATGAAAAGGCTGACTTAAACAGTGCCATCATAGTCTGAGCTTCTATAAAGCAAAGATTACATTTGAAGGTATGCCTATAAAATATTGTGAAATGCCTTTTTAAAAATAAATGCAAAAAAAATGCCTACATGATCACTGTCCACTTTAGAGGAGAAACTGAAATATTATTCCAATATTGTTGCCTTAATTAAAAATGATGACTGAATTAGAACCAATTATATTCCATGCTTTTATAATTATGTCAAAACGAATCCTATCATTGTGGATAACTAAAAAGAACCAACGACAACAACAAAACAAAATTAGAAGAATCAAATGACTCCTTAAAGATAAAAACTGTGTATCTCATACTAGACACAGGTGCCAAAAACAGACAATGGAGAAAAGATACTTACTTCAACAAGTGGTGCTGGAAAAACTGGAAATCCATATGTAGCAAAATGAAATTAAACCCCTATCTCTCACCCTGCACCAAACTCAACTATAAGTGGATCGAGGACTTAGGCATTAGACCAGAGACCCTGTGCCTAAAAGAAGAAAAAGTAGGCCCAAATCTATATCATGTCTGCTTAGGAGCTGACTTCCTTAATAAGACTAATGAAGTAAAGAAGTAAAATCAAGAATCAACAAAACAGAATGGAATCAAACTAAAAAGCTTCTTCACAACAAAGGAAACACTCAAGAACGTGAACAGAGAGACTACAGAATGGGAGAAAATATTTGCCTCCTGCACCTCAAATGGTTTATTAATCTCCAGGATATATAAAGAATTCAAAAAACACCAAAAAAACAAATCACCCAATCAATAAATGGGTAAAGGAATTGAACATCACTTCACAGAAGAAGAAATATGATCGGTCAATAATTAAATGAAAAAAATGTACAACATCTCTAGCAGTTAGAGAAATGCAAATAAAAACTACACTCAGATTCCATGTCACTTCAGTCAGAATGGCAATTATCAAGAATAGAAGTAACAACAAATGCTGATGAGGATGTGGGGAAAAAGATTTACTCATACATTGTTGGTGGAACTGCAAATTGGTGCAACCACTCTGCTAAGCAGAACCAAGAGTCCTCAGAATACTTGGAATGGAACCACCATTTGATCCAGGTATCCCATTCTTTGGTTTATAGCCAAAGGACTTAAAATCAGCATACTACAGTGATGCAGCCACATCAATGTTTATAGCAGCTCAATTCACAATACCTAAATTATGGAATCAGACCAGGAGAATGAATAAAGAAAATGTGGTACATTTACATAATGGAATACTACTCAGTCATAAAGAGAAATGAAATTATAGCATGTGCTGGTAAATGGATGGAATTAGAGACTATCATGCTAAGTGAAATAAGCCAATCCCAAAGAACCAATTTATTACTATTTATTTATTACTGCCACGTTTAAAAATGCTGTAAATTGTTTTCCTTATTGTTAGTCGTTTAATATCATCATTGCTTTTGCAACCAACCAGTAAATTGGATAAATTCTGTATTCTGTTTTCGGAATATGGGCATAAAAATCTAATTCTATCTGATTTTATTTTATGTGCCCATCCCTAGAAACCATTCACCTGCAAATGAGCACAAAGGAAAAATTCAAATGCAGAAGAAAATGTGACTTGTAAATATAAGTTCAAATGTGAGTAAAAAAAGTATACCTGAGAAGTATAAAAGTAAAAAAAAAGAAGAAGAAGAAGAAAAGAAACAACAAAGGCTAAATGATTTTTCTGATATACAATGCTAATCACAATGTAGGGCGGGCAGGGTGGGGGGACAGAGTAGGGAAGATAAGAAGTACTTTGAATCAGACAAAGGGAAATGAAGGGAAGAGGGGGGACTGGAAATAGGACAAACAGTACAATGAAGCAGGCATTACTTTCCTATGTGCATAGATGAATACACAACCAATGAAATTCCACATCATGTGCAAACAGAACAATGGAAAGTTATACTCCTCATATGTATAATATGTCAAAATACATTCTGCTGTCATGTATAACTAATGAGAACAATTTAAAATTATAATTTATATTTTTAAAAAATAATTTTAAAAAATCAAAAAAGATAAGAACTCTTTTTTTAAATTTATTTTTATTGTAAACAAATGGGATACATCTTGTTTCTCTGTTTGCACATGAAGTAGAAGCATACCATTTATGTAATCATACGTTTACATAGGGTAATGGTGTTTGATTCATTATTATTTTTTCCCTTCCCCCCACCCTTCCCACCCCTCTTTTCCCTCTATACAGTCCCTCCTTCCTCCATTCTTGACCCCCTCTCACCCCCCAATTATGTATCATCATCCGCTTGTCAGTGAAATCATTTATCCTTTGGTTTTTTGAGATTGGTTTATCTCGCTTAGCATGATATTCTCCAATTTCATCCATTTGCCTGCAAATGTCATAATTTTATTATTCTTTATGGCTGAGTAATATTCCATTGTGTGTATGTGTGTGTGTGTGTATATATATATATATATATATATATATATATATATATATATATCACAGTTTCTTTATCCATTCATCAATTGAAGGACATCTAGGTTGGTTCCACAGTCTAGCTATTGTGAATTGAGCAGCTATGAACATTGATGTGGCTGCATCACTGTGGTATGCTGATTTTAAGTCCTTTGGGTATAGGCCAAGGAGTGGGATAGCTGTGTCAAATGGTGGTTCCATTCCAAGTTTTCTGAGGAATCTCCACACTGCTTTCCAGAGTGGCTGCACGAACTTTTTTTAAACCTAGACCATATTAATTTGAATTTCTATGGTACAAATTTTATCTCTTTTATTTATCTATTGTTTTGTAGGACCAGAGAACATGCTATCTAATGGACATAAGCCCGCCTGGACCTGGCATGGTACCTGTTGTCCAGCTACTCAGGACTTTGAGGTGAGAGGATCATTTGAACCCAGGAGCTCAATTCCAACCTAAGCAACTTAGCATGAAGCCTTCTCAGAAACTAAAATAAATAAATACTTAGAAAATCCAATCAAGAGACTTCTATTGGCCTAAGATATAACAGTTTAAACATCCAAAATAATAATAGTATGTGATCAAACTGTGGCAGATATGGAGCTGGGGGGTAGAGCTTAGTAACAGAACATTTATATATAAACACACATACACACACACACACACAATATTTGAAAACCCATACTTAAAACAAACCAGACCTCCAAACCACATTGGTTAGCATCAGAATTTGCTGTATCACCAACCTATTACTCTAAAAATGGACAAAAAGAATAAATCAAGCTTCTCACACAGCTTTCACATATAAAGATATTTCAGCATGACCAATCGTTGCAGAGGAAAAAGTCTTTTACACAACATTTCTAGCTATTAGGTACAGAAAGATAAAGTCAGAAAATCAGCTTGTAGCAGCCCTAATAAAATAATGCATCAAGGTAGTGATCATCACAGAGTATTAGATAAAATTTGACAAGGAGCTTTAAAAGGAAGAAATCAGGCAGACACATTCTGAAAGTGGAACAACCAGAATTACGTGTCTCCTCATGATGCGGTAAAATGTACAATCCATTTGCTTAAAAGATGGGTTTGGAGGTCGCTGAAGTTCATCAAGTCTCCAGAGTTCTAACTTCTGCTGGAGGCTGGAGAAAAAGTTAACAACACAAAATCCAAAGAAACCAATCAGCGTCGTCTAGAATATGGCACATTTTGCAGGACAAGAAGTTTGGTTTATTCACAAAATAGATGGCATTCTGCAACAAAAATTTTAAGAGGGAGACAACTGCAGGTCGACTTAATATAAACACCAAATGCAATGTGAACACTTTGGATACTCAAAAATTCTTAGAAAAATTCTGAAAATATCATGGAAACTGAAAATGGACTGGGTATTAGTGCAATAAATTACTGTTACTTTTGTTAGTATGGTAATGACAGTGAATGCATTGTTAGATGTTCTTCTACGTCATTGATGCATAAGAAGTGAGTAATTCAAGTTAGATGAAATGATATTTGGGGAGTTTTCTTTAAAATATGAAATGCATACCAACAAAATGAATACCATCATCATCGCCAGTAGCAGTAACAGGGACAGGTTTAGAAATAAGACTAACAAAGTGTTTATAATGTGAAGACTGATAATAAGAATATTAGGGTTCATTATATTTTTGTCTCCTTCTGTATGTGTGATGATTTCTATAATAGATATAAATTAAGCCCCAAATAATTTGGAAGCAAATCTCATGAGTGTGGTAATGATTCAAATGTGTTTCTCCATTTTGATCTAAAATAATGCCTCTATTTTAGTGATTTTCTTGTGTGCTTCTGAAAGCAATTTCAAAAAGGAGAACTGAGCTTGAATTATCATTCTGGGTGACCTTGGGCAACTCCATCTCTGCAAACCTTGCTTTCCTAAGGAACTTGAATGATTTGATCACCAAGGTCTTTTCCAGACGATTTTGAGAGCTGTCTTGCGTTTTTTTCAATGACAATGATAAGATTAGTGAAAGACTTTTCAGTGTCATAATAAAAGTTTGAATATATAAGTATTAATTGAAAAATAATTGTAAAAGACAGCTTCATTATGTGCAATGACTACATTTAACATTCTTTTTCTTTTTTTTATTGTAAACAAATGGGATACATGTTGTTTCTCTGTACATGGCTTAAAGGCATACCATTTGTGTAATCATAAATTTACATAGGGCAATGTTTGATTCATTCTGTTATTTTTTCCCTTCCCCCCACTCCTCCCACCCCTCTTTTCCCTCTATACGGTCCTTCCTTCCTCCATTCTTGCCCCCATCCCTAACCCTAACTCTAACCATAACACTAACCCCTCCCTCCCCCCATTATATGTCATCGTCCACTTATTAGCGATATCATTCATCCTTCGGTTTTTTGAGATTGGCTTATCTCACTTAGCATGATATTCTCCAATTTCATCCATTTGCCTGCAAATGCCATAACTTTATCATTCTTTATGGCTGAATAATATTCCATTGTATATATAGACCACAGTTTCTTTATCCATTCATCAATTGAAGGACATCTAGGTTGGTTCCACAGTCTAGCTATTGTGAATTGAGCAGCTATGAACATTGATGTGGCTGCATCACTGTGATATGCTGATTTTAAGTCCTTTGGGTATAGGCCAAGGAGTGGGATAGCTGGGTCAAATGGTGGTTCCATTCCAAGTTTTCTGAGGAATCTCCACACTGCTTTCCAGAGTGGCTGCACTACTTTGCAACCCCACCAGCAATATATGAGTGTACTTTTTTCCCCACATCCTCGCCAACACCTGTTGTTGCTCATATTCTTGATAATCGCCATTCTAATTGGGGTGAGATGGAATCTTAGGGTGGTTTTGATTTGCATTTCTCTTATTACTAGAGATGTTGAACATTTTTTCATATATCTGTTGATTGCTTGTAGATCTTCTTCTGTGAAGTGTCTACTCATTTCCTTAGCCCATTTGTCGATTGGATTATTTGCATTCTTGGTGTAGAGTTTTTTGAGTTCTTTATAGATTCTGGAGATTAGTGCTCTATCTGAAGTATGAGTGGCAAAGATTTTCTCCCACTCTCTAGGCTCTTTCTTCACTTTTCTGATAGTTTCCTTTGCTGAGAGAAAGCTTTTTAGTTTGAATCTATCCCAGTTATTGATTCTTGCTTTTATTTCTTGGGCTATGGGAGTCCTGTTGAGGAAGTCTGGTCCTAAGCGGGCATGTTGAAGATCTGGACCTACTTTTTCTTCTATAAGATGCAGGGTCTCTGGTCTGATTCCGAGGTCCTTAATCCATTTTGAGTTGAGTTTTGTGCATGGTGAGAGATATGGGTTTAGTTTCATTCTGTTGCATATGGATTTCCAATTCTCCAGCACCATTTGTTGAAGAGGCTATCTTTTCTCCATTGCATATTTTTGGCACCTTTGTCTAGTATGAAAAAATTATATTTACTTGGGTTTGTATCCATGTCCTCTATTCTGTACCATTGATCTACTTGTCTATTTTGGTACCAATACCATGCTGTTTTTGTTACTGTTGCTTTGTAGTAGAGTTGAAGATCTGGTATTGCAATACCCCCTGTTTCACTCTTGCTGCTAAGGATTGCTTTAACCATTCTGGGTTTCTTATTCTTCCAGATGAATTTCATGATTGCTTGCTCTATTTCTGTAAGGTACGTCATTGGGATTTTAATTGGAATTGCATTGAATCTGTATAGCACTTTAGGTAGTATGGCCATTTTGACAATATTAATTCTTCCTATCCAAGAACATGGGAGATCTTTCCATCTTCTAAGGTTTTCTTTAATGTCTTTCTTTAGTGTTCTGTAGTTCTCATTGTAGAGGTCTTTCACCTCTTTCATGAGATTGATTCCCAAGTATTTTATTTTTTTCGATGATATTGTGAATGGGGTAGTTTTCCTGATATTCTTTCCAAAGATTCATCACTTATGTATAAACATGCATTAGATTTATGAGCATTGATCTTATATCCCGCTACTTTACTGAATTCACTTATGAGTTCTAAAAGTTTTCTGGTGGAATTTCCTGGTTCCTCTAAGTATACAATCATATCATCAGCAAATGGGGATAGCTTGAGTTCTTCTTTTCCTATTTGTATTCCTTTAATTTCTTTGGTCTGTCTAATTGCTCTGGCTAGAGTTTCAAGGACGATATTGAATAGAAGTGGTGAAAGAGTGCATCCCTGCCTTGTTCCAGTTTTTAGGGGTAATGCTTTCAGTTTTTCACCATTTAGACTGATATTAGCCATGGGTTTAGCATAAATGGCCTTTACAATGTTAAGAAATGTTCCCACTATCCCTATTTTTTCTAGTGTTTGGAGCATGAAGGGGTGCTGTATTTTATCAAATGCTTTTTCTGCATCTATGGAAATAATCATGTGATTCTTGACTTTAAGTCTACTGATATGGTGAATGACATTTATTGATTTCCAGATGTTGAACCAACCTTGCATCCCTGGGATGAAACCCACTTGATCATGGTGCACTATCTTTTTAATATGTTTTTGTATGCAATTTGCTAAAATTTTGTTGAGAATTTTTGCATCAATGTTCATTAAGGATATTGGTCTGAAATTTTCTTTCCTCGATGTGTCTCTGTCTGGTTTAGGTATCAGGGTGATATTGGCTTCATAGAATGAGTGTGGGAGGGTTCCCTCCTCTTCTATTTTATGGAATACTTTGAGAAGTATTGGAATGAGCTCTTCTTTAAAGGTTTTGTAGAACTCAGCTGAGAACCCATCTGGTCCCGGACTTTTCTTTGTTGGTAGGCTTTTGATGACTTCTTCTATTTCATTACTTGAAATTGGTCTATTTAAATTGTGTATGTCCTCCTCATTCTACATTTAACATTTGACCACAGTGATTATACAAGGTCAGAAATGTTCAAAAACAATCAATTCTATGAACAATAACTGAGAAATAAATGAGAAAACTCCTTTAGTTTATTAAAGCAGTTTTTTTCCAGTGATAGGGAGTTCATAATTCCTGAAAATTCTTACTTGCTAATAGAAATCTAAGCTGACTGTCTACATGGCTCAGGTCACCAGATAATAACTGGGTTTACCACAAGAGACTTGTTGCCCCATGACATGGCAAAGTTTCTTCAAAACGGGAACCTGGTACTATATAGAGGAAAAGAAAAAAATTGGAGGTTCCCTACTCCTGAAACCATGAATTAACGATAGGAATCAGATACTTGACAACCAATTGAATTAGCCACAACACAGAGGTAAAATAAAGCCAGTATCAAAATCCACTTTTGGTTTTGGTTTTGGGGTTTTGGTTTTGGTTTTGCTACTATTTTATTCTCAATTCACTACTTTTTCCGTGCAACTTCACATCAAAACAAATCAGTCATTAAAAGTAATGTTACTATACCCTTTCTTTTGATAATTCAAATGCTAAATTACCATTAATATGATTTGTTTCTTAAAGTTTTTTTTAAGAAGGCACAGGGCATAACCCCAGGTTTGAAAATAGATCGTGCTGAAAGTGGAATCCTGCAAGGCTTCCTGGATGAATATTCAAAATCGGAGAGTAAGGACATTTGGGGGCAAGAAACCTGGAGGGTGTCATGCTGGATAACATTTTCGGAGAAGAGGACATTTTCCATACCTAATGTTTCCACTCTTAAGTTGATTTTAAAACTCCCAGTTAACTGGGTTTTTTTTTGTTTTTTTGTTTTTTTGTTTTTTTTTTTCACAAATGAAGAAATATAACTTCCAGTCAGTAAAATAATTAAATATTTGTATTGGAACCTGACAGATAATTTACTACAACCGTAATTAGGTTCAAACTGAAATATCTGAGTGATGGCTAATTACCTTAAAAAATAAAGATGAAAACACTTAGTGGCAATGATTTGCATTTATTAAGCAATGTATTTTTCTATTGCACATCCATAAACTAAATTACCAATCATTTCTGTTCTCTTCTTTATCATGTCTGATAAAGAGAAGAACAGAATTTGGGACTGAATCTTTTAAGTTTTTGGAAATGTCCCCGATTACTTGCTCTGCTTTGAAAAGAGAACAACCATACACAGACTGAGAATTTTGAGAGAGTTTAGGCAATTATCTTTTGTTTTATTTATCTATGCCCTTTCAAAGTAAAATTCTTGATCAGTCAAAGAAGTTAGAGATCTGCTATATCTGAAAACAAAAAAGTAATTGATTGGTATTGGAGATTGAACCCCGGGCACTATATCCTCATTTACTATTATTATTATTATTATTAGAGCTTTATAGTAATGCACAGTAGTTGGGTTCATGCATAGAATTCCATTTCAGTTCAGGACACCCCCTTTTTCCTTCCAGTCCTTTCTCCCATGCTCCTTCCTCTACTCTGCCAGACCTCCTCTGACACAGCTATTTATTTATATCTGACTGGTTCTTTTTACTTATACAAAAAGGTGAAGCTCCCTGTGGCATATTTGTGTATGCATGTATGCAAATGATTTTTTAAGAATTCATTCTGCCTTGCTTCCCCCTTCCCATCTCTCCACTCTGCCTCTCCATCTCCTCTTCTGCATTACTGATCTTCCCTATATCTTGATCATATTCCAACCTTCCCTCCTCCCCTTTATTTTACTTAACTTCCACAATGAGAGAAAACACTCCACCTTTAATTTTCTGAGTCTGGTCTATTTCACTTAGCACGATGTTCTCCATTTCCATCCATTTACCAGCAACTGCCATAATTTCACTTTCCTTTATGGTTGAGTAGAACTCCATTATAAAGTGCAGTTATAAACATGGAGTTGGCTGTATCACTTTGTTATGCTGATTTTTAGTTCTTTGGGGAAAATATCAAGGAATGGGATAAATGGGTTATAGGGTGGCTCCACCCCTAGTTTTTTGAGGAGTTTCCACACTGCTTTCCAGAGTGGTTGTATTGGTCTACAGTCCCACCCAACAATGTACAAGTGTACCTTTTCCCCTGACATCCTCACCTGCATTTATTATTGCTTGTCTTCTTGAGCATTGCCATTCTGACTGAAGTAAGACGATATCTTAGGGTAGTTTTGATTTGCATTCCCTGAATTGCTAGAAATTGTGAACATTTTTTTCACATATTTGTTCACCATTCATGTTTCTTCTTTTGAGAAGTTTCTGTTTAGTTCTTTTGCCCATTTACTGATTGGGTTATTTGTTTGGTTGATGTGTGTTATGTTTTTTGAATTCTTTATATATTCTGGATATTAATCCCCTATGAGAGGAGTAACTGGCAAAGATTTTCTCCCATTCTATAAACTCTTTTCTTCATACTCTTAGTCATGTCCTTTGCTATGCAGAAACTTTTAATTTGATGGCATCCCATGTATTGATTCTTGACTTTATATCTTGCACTTTGAGGAGCTTGTTAAAGAAGTCAGTACCAGCAAGAACATGATGGAGCATTGACCCTGTTTTCTTGCAGGAGTTGAAAGTTCTCTGGTATAGTTCCTAAAGCTTTGATCCATCTCAATTTGAGAGACAGGGTGAAAGATAAGGATCTAGTTTCATTTTTCTATATATCGCTATCCAGTTTTCCCAGCACCAGATGTTTGAAAGACTGTCTTTTCTCCAAAATATATTTTTGTCACCTTTGTCAAGTATGTGGGTTCGTGGCTGTGTCTTCTCTTCTGTTCCATTGGTCTTCATGTCTATTTTGATGTTAGTACCATGCTGTTTTTGTTGCTATAGTTCTGTAGTATGATTTCAGATCAGGTATTGTGATGACTCCTATATCACTTTTCTTGCTCAGTATTGGTTTGACTATTCTGGGTCTCTTATTCTTCCAAATGAATTTAAGAATTACTTTTTTCTAATTTTGTGAAGAATGTCATTGGCATTTTGATGGGGCTTGCATTGAATCTGTATGATGCTTTTGGTCGTATGGCCATTTTGATGATATTTTGACAATATTAATTGTGCCTATCCAAGAACATGGGAGGTCTTTCCATTTTCTAATGTCTTCTTCAATTTCTTTCTTCAGTGTTCCATGATTTTCATTGTAGATCTCTTTTTCTAAGAAAATGTTATTGCTCTAATGTTAGATTAAGATTTTTAAAAGTAATTTTTAACTTTCCTGTGTAGGTCATATTATTATTTTTTATCTCCTTGGTTAGATTGGTCCCAAGTTTTGTTGTGTTGTTGTTGTTGTTGTTGTTTGAGGTTGGAATGGTTTTCCATCCTCACCTGAATCACTGTTGGAGTATAGGAAAGCTATTGATTTATGGGTGTTGATCTTGTAGCCTGCTACCTTGCTGTACTCATTTATAAGCTCTAGAAGTCTCTGGTGGAGTTTTTTTGTTTCTTCTAAATATAGGATAATTTCATCAGCAAATAGAGATAGTTTGACTTATTCTTTTCCTATTTGTATCCCTTTGACTTTCTTCTCTTCCCTGATCACTCTGATTAATGTTTCAAGTAACATATTGAATAGTAATGGTGAGGGTATACATCTGATTTTAGAAGAAATGCTTTTAGTTTTTTCCATTCAGTATGATGTTGGCTTTGGGTTTGATATAAATAGTCTTTATGATATTGAGGTAGGTTCCTTCCATCCCTAGCTTTCCAAAGTTTTTACCATGAATGAGTGCTGGATTTTACGGAAGGCCTTTGCAATAGCACTTTTGAGTTGCCAGCTTTTATGAGATTTTCCTCCCCTGCAATCCAGAGGCTAAATGGTTCAGGTAAAATGTTCTTGGTGCCCCTTTCAGTCTCTGATTCAGGGGCCCACTGGGAATTTTTCATCAGCTACTGGTAACTCCATTTATGAGTTCTCAATTCCTCGTCTCTGTTCACAGCTTCACCAGTTGCCTGGGAACAACTTCAGCACCTGGGAACATTTTCCTCACCTGCCAGCATGTTCTGCACTTGCAGAGGGTTGGTGGGGGGAGAGGGGAGTGTTACCGCTTTGGATTTGATTTTATTGAGACACTTACCCTACCAACTCTGTTTCTCTTAAAATCAGCCTTCCTCTGTAAACCTCAGGTTTTCCTAGGTCAATTTTTTTTTTTTTTTTTATTCTTTAATTTCTTTTCTGTCTGCGCTCCACTCTGATGGTGGCGGGAGCTGGCATTTCCCTGAGGTATTATTTCTTCTGCTTAAGTTACTGACTTTCTGTAGTTCTATGAATTTTTTTTTCTTTGTAATAGTTTTGTATCATTTTTCAGTGAGGTTCCTTTGTTACCTCACTGAGGAGCAATCTTCCCTGTTTATAAGTCTGGTAGTGAGTCACTGCTGGGCCAAGGGTCCTTTCTGAGCCCCAATCCTTTTTTAATTTTTATTTTTTAAAATTTGAGACAGCAGCTCACTAAGTTGCCCAGACTGACCTCGAATTTGCAATTCCCCTGCCTCAGCCTCCTGAGTTGCTGAGATTACAGGCAAGTGTCACCATGCCCAGCATGAAACAAAATATTGCCTTTAATTTCCTTCATGAATTTTCGACCAGTCTATAAAATCTCTACTAGAGACTTCTGAGTTGAAATGTGTAAGCTTTCCTTCAAATAAATCTCCAAATACAAATCATCATTATTTGCAAAAGTCCTTTGGGATACAACTCAAAATTTTGTTAGACTTTTATGCTGAATATAAAAATATATATTTCAACCTACAGCATGCCACCACTGTGCCTACCATCAAGCAGAATTACCACATGCAGGACCATGTGAATGATGCCCCTGGTGACCAACTGCATGGCTGTGTGCAGTGGCCCTCACCTCTGGCAACTGCATGCTCTCCCAAGAGTAAACACTCAGTATCCATTGACTAGTAGTTTCCAAAGCAGCAGCATATTCCAGTGAATATGTGTGGGATATTAGAAGACTCAGATGCCACAATTTCTAATATGGTTGAACATCTCTTATCAGAAAAACTTGGGGCTAAAAGTGTTTCAGATTTTTTTTATATTTGGAATACTTGCATCTGCACAATGAAATATCTTGGAGAGGGGACCCAAGTCTATGAAAGCCATGTGTGTTTCAGATTCATCTCATACAGAAAGCCTGAAAGTAAGTTTGCTTATTTTTAGAGCACCTGCATTTGGACCTCACCACATGAGGTCAGGTATAGAATTTTCCACCTGTGACACATCAGATGCTGGATTTTCATATTGGAGATGTTCAACCTATAATAAAGTACAGAGTAGCTATTTGGCAATCTTTGCATTCATTTGTTAAGGAGAGACTGCCAAACCAGATTTATAATTCAAATCTACAAGGCAATAGTGTTACCAAACCAGGTCCATTTGGCCACCACATAGCATTGCAATCACTGAAACAACTTTTGCAAAAGATAGTTTATCCAGAAGTCATCCGAGAGTGAAGGGGGAGAACCACTTTTCAACTCTTTCTCCCTGAGGGTAGAGTTAGGGCATTTTATGAAATAATGAAACAGAATGATGTTAGACATAGGGAAGGATTAAGTAATCAGTGGTCTGCACATGCATAGTTAATCTTCATGACTCTTTATGCAACATATGTTCAGAAAATGGCAATGTTGAAATGATCTCAGGGTGTAGTTCTCAGCCTCTTGATATCAGAAGTCCACCTACTAGACACCTGTGTGAGCCCAAGAGTCTGTGTTCAACAGAAATGGCCTTTGAGTCCCTGAAAAGTAACCTAGGCAATCATCATCATAATGCAAGTATCAGAGATATTAGCTACAACAAAGCTAGGAAGCCTAATAACACATAACTCAGCCACATGACTTCCAAAATAAATGATTTTTTAGAGCCAGCTCAATGCAAGTAACTAAGGGGGAGCACAGGAGCTCAGAATCAGAAGTAAGAAGTACAAAGTGTTATTTTATATAACCAGACTAGGTCAGCTGTGTTTGTTGGCTGGTAATTATCAAAGATATGATTCTGTCTGTTCAAGAAGACTTGGAGCCTGAGGTCTTATTAACTTTTGATGGCTACATCCTGAAAATGGCTCTCAGGCCCTAGGAAGATGCTTCTGAACTGCAGAAGATACATATTTACAACTGTAATCCCTTCTTGAAGTAAATGCCCAGCAAGATGACTGTGGTCCATCAAACTCAGTTTTATTAGCAGACATCAACCAACCAAATACCATGAACACCAAAATCTTGCTTCATTCCTGGAGAAAGGCCTAATAAACCCTTCAATAAGTGCTTGGTTCCTAAGAAAATGTCACCACAGATTTCTTTCCTTTTCCAACAATGGTGTACTATTATCAATAATGTTTTTTATTATCATTATTCACTGGAAGAAATTGAAATTTGGAGAAATTAAGCACCTTGACGAGATCACAGCAGCAGTGGAATCGAAACTGAAATCCATGCCTGCCATCTCCAAGATTTAAGCATGTGGTACTGGGGAAGTCAAGTCACGTTTGAGTCACTCTTTAATGCCTACATCCTGCTCTCCTGTTGCTTAAATATAAGAACATAACAAACAGAATTATGTCACTTGAAAATAATGGTGATAAAGAAAACCACCCAAAATAAAGATATGCAAGCCATTTTTTTTCTACTGATTTCAAAGCTTATGAAAATAGATGACATGGAATAAGGAGCCTATAGGCTGACCTTTTCCATGAAGAATCTTTCTTGTGCTCAGGTGCGTTCAGGTCCAGAAGTGGGCAAGGGGAACCAGAGTGCCTCACCAGGGTACACCTCTCTAGAATGACACTTTCCCGAGCTGTAACAGCAACCCTCCCATCAGCACCTTCTTTAGACTTGAATCCCACTCTCTAGATTTCTTTCTTTCCATCTCTGGTCCCAAACATGTTTTCCAAAAGAATTTGCAGAAAACCCAACTCTGTCTGCCCCTCACTGTTCCCACACTCTCTTTCCCTCTGTCTTCCTGACTCCCCGTCTCAGAGTCACTTTCCTCTCTCCTGACCTCTCCCTGCACTATCACATCTTCTCTCCTGGCCCTTGTCTTCACGACCCTGCACGCCTGATTGTCATTGTTCATATACTTACTTCAGTTAAAAGGAAAGAGAGGCAGCAAAGTTTATGTTTTAATGTTAGCTTAGTAATAATTCCATAGTGTTATATTATTAATCGATATTATTCTATTGTTATTACTGTATTATTGTATCCCATCTATCTATAGTGTGATACATAAGATATGATAAAATGAAGTATATGCAAATAACTGATGTTGGAGAAATATTGAACTAATTTTTCAAGGTCCTTTACTTTGGGAATGAAAAAACTGAAATCCAGCGATATCACATGAATTACTCAGAGTCCCACAGCTGACTTGTACCAGAGCCTGAGCTATCCTTAGCATTTTTTGCAGTGTGTCCCTGAAAGCAGAGACAGATGCAGAGTAGTTGTGGTAATTCAACACAAAGAGACATAGCCTGCCTGTTAGAAAGAGGCCCAATTTTCCCATACATTTGATATAATATCATGTCCCTTTGCTTAAAAACCTCCCAGAGTACTCTTCTATTCCCCCATTTGAAAATCACAGCCTCAAATCGAGAATAAATGTTTGTTAAGAGATGGAGAAAAAAGATGTCATTAGCAAAATATTATCCAACAATATCATTAGTGTCTTTTGAGTTTATTAACATAATATCTCTCTCTCTCTCTCTCTCTCTCTCTCCCCCCCCCCCCTTTCTTTCTCCCCCTCTCTCTCCAGACTCAGAAAGGTACCTGGGTGATAGTTAAGTAAGGAATGAAAACTGCATATGTTTTATTTTACTGATAAAGGACTGAAGTAAGAAAGATTTGGGAATTGTTCAACATGCTGAATAACAGCATCTAAAAGTTTTACAGTTACCTCCAAATATTGGAACCATTATACTGTAAGAATGTAATTAATTTTTTTCTAAGAAAGTAAGTAAAGATAATAAAGACTAGTTGCCTAATACCAGGCTGAGGCTGAGTCACTGTGTGAACAAGGTCAGCTCCTCTCCAGCTTTCTTAAGGCTGCATTAACTGCTTGAACAATGCATATAGCGAGTCCTTCCAAGTTTTCATTCTACAAGACAGAACCACTCAGCAATGTTCTGGGAAGAATGAAGTAAAAGTTCACGTCTTTACTACCTCTCTTCTATTTTAGGATGTGAATTTGTCCAACAAGCCTGCAAAATTAAAAAACTGAGAGGAGAGGAGAGTTGGAACAGTGTCAGGAAGGCTCAAGATACCTGAAACTTGCAGACATGGACTCCTTCCATGGCCCATACCAAATAAAATTCCAAAGGTGATGGAAGAGGAAAACTTACCAACATATTAACAATAAGATGCAATGGGTTGATTTTGCAGCCTTCCCTTCTTCTTTTTCAACAAAACTCTACTATCCTCAGGATAAAACTGAGACACTGTTATTCCACCTCCCCTCAACCACTTATTAACCAGCCTTAGGTAAGTCAATTAGGCTTTCTGCACCGCAGCCCCCTCGACCTGTAAAATAAAGTTAAACTAATATGACCTATTGTTGATATGAGAATTAATGCATTAATGCATCAAAAGCACTGAGAAATATGCTTGGCATACAGTAACAACAGCTCAGAAGGTGACAGCCATTATTTTTATTATGATGTGTGGTCATGACAGTATTTCTGGAAAATAGCTTGAAAATTACTCAGGTCAGGTTACATGTGGTATAAAAGGTATAAAATCGATAAGAAAAGAGATGATATTCCTCTTTCTGTAGGATTTCACTGAAGAATGATTCCAGATTTACAAATGGTAACCAAAGTCAGAGGGTATGTTGCCTTTTTTCAGAAAACCCAATTGGTCCTCCTAAGAATAGACCACGCTTGCTGATCTAAGTAGACTAGGGTTGCCAAATTCAGCAAGTGAAAATACAGGAGACATAAATAAATTTGAAATTCAGATGAACGATGATTTTTGTACAGGTAGTTTATAAAATATTGAAAACATATCTCTAATTTTAAAAATTGTTTGTTCAAATTTAACTGAGCAAATTTCATTTTATCTGGGAACCCTAATGAACACCTGGCCTCCATAAATAAAGAGAATATAAACCATGCATCTAAAGCAACCCTGAAAGACCACAAACGTGAACCTGGGGATTGAGGAGAATATTTAAAGGAAATGAAAAAGAGATAGCTACCTTTCTGGCTTGAGTGAGTTTCTTTTCCTTGCAATGAAAAAGACTTGACTACTATAACATTATTTTGTTTCAGTTTTCCTACCTCAAAATATAGAGGAGTTACAAAAAAACAAAAAAAAAAAAAGAGGAAGAAGAAGAAGAGGAGGAGTAATATTGTTGTGAAGAGAAAAGAGAAACTAAATGTGAAAGTACTTTATAAACTAGATTTTACCTTGTCTTCAAGGTAAAAAATGCTAGATCGGCTACATGATCCCTCCAGAAACGTTACTAAAATAGTAGGAAAGGGATTTTTAAAGGCTTAACCCAAAAGATAAATTAAATAGAACCCACATGCACAGAAAGGAGACACCAGCAACAACCTTTCAAGAGCCAGGTAGGTGTATGAAGCTGCTGTGGACCTTCTAGACCAGACCAGCTAAATTACACCATCAAAGCGGCCTCAGGAAATGAGAGCTAAAGAAGAAAAGTTTCCCAGTTAAGCCTTATTAAAATCCTTCATGAAGAAAATGATGAGAAATAATAAAATATAAGTCGTTTTAAACCATTAATTTTGGGTAAGTTATGAAACAATCTTGGAATGCATGATAGAATGGAGAATGGGATTGGTGTCATTAGGACATAAGGCTCCTTGGGACACAGGTTGAGATTCATTTCTAACTAATCAAACTAGAGAAGGATTCACAGAATGGTGGTCTATCAGCTGGTCTAAAAAGTTGAATAGAAAAATCAGAAGAACCTCAGATGGATATAACATAAGCTTAAGGAACTCCTCTTTCAGAGGGCATTTGAAAGTCCAAATTACTGGTCTGCATGTCTCCCCAAAATTATGAGGAGACTGGAGAATAAACTGAGAAGTGAAATCCTAGGTAGTAGTGGAAAAGAAGCATAACCACATCAAAAAAATATTAACCTCAATTCTAAAAATAAGATTGTGAAAAATACCACATTTCACAGTACCTTTCAAATATTGCTACCTGCTGAAAGTTTCCCTTGCCAGTGAAAACAGATACTCTGAAATATTAATATGAGTATTATTGCTTTGCCTTTCTACAGACCATATTAGAAAAAGACTTTCCATTGCAACTGATAGAATGCCAACTGAAATCAGCTTAAGCAACGGAAGAACTTTATTGACTCATGAAATTGACCTTCTCTAAGAATTCAAATGATATTTTCATTCTTTCTCTCCTTCTTGTGTGTGTTGTCTGTGTTGTCTCATTCTTTCCTGTCATTCAGAGGTCATGGAGCAGACCACGACTTCAGACAAGACTAAGATGTCTTGCTTAGTAAACCCAGAGCAAAGACCAAGTTTCTCTCCCCAGCCTCTCCTTACTAGTACCTAAAATCCCAGGATGATCCCTGATTAGCCAGCTTGTTCAAATGCCCACCCTTCACCCAACCATTGTCACCAGTGGACAGGGTAACACAATTTACCAGTGCCCCAAAATGTGCACTCATAGAGTCAGCAGTCTCAGCAAAACCACTTGTAACTAAGGAATGACAGATGGTTCCTACAAAAGGTTGGGGAATAATGATATAAATTAGGAACAGGGTGAAAGTATTGTTTTTGACTTAAAAAGAAAGATTTCCAGTCTATGGAGATAATGACTAACTTTGCAAAATCAGTTTGAACAATGAAATTTCACAGTTTTAAGGTTGCATAATTATTCATTCCCACTACCCTGTTCCCCATGTCACCTCAGTCCAGGCTCATCAACTCCAGACTTAAGAAATCATGACCCAGGAGGAGTTGAGCAACTTGCATATTGCACAGGTCAGTGAATAGTCCTAGCAACACAGCTCACCATTTCTGCATTCCTGACATGTGCAGCAAAGGAAAACACTCAAGCAAGGATATGTACCTCTTGAGAATGCAAAATAAAAATCTAGACAAGAAAAATAATGCGGAAAAGGGATAAATTTTCCACTCCTGCACAGCAGATTTTATTTCCAAACATCTCATTTCCCTCCCCAAAACTGCAGTGCAGATTTTGCAAACACGATGGGTTATATAAGAAGGATTATGTACTCTTCATGCAAACTCTGAAACCAGCTGTCCATCCGCCTCTACTTCTCAAATAGGAAAAGGGATTACTATCCAGCTCCAGCATGATACTGGATAGATATTGATAAATTTTGACTGTCTCATTTCAAGTTAGGAAGAAGGAAATATATGTGAAATTTTTTATTCAACTAGACTCTCTTTAGGAAGGCAATGGCATTTCAATTATGTGATTATGCTTTTATAATTATGTGTTCAGTGTGTCTGTCAGGGAGACACACAATATATTTAAGTGCTATCGGTTTCACCCCAAAATCTAAATGTTGAAGTCCCCCTACCTCAGCCTGTGACCATATCCAGAGTTAGGATCAAATTAAAATGATGATATTAAGGTTTGGCTCTGATCTAATATAACCATGTCCTTATAAAAAGGGGAAATTTTAGAGACAACACACATAGAGAGAAAATGCTATGTGAAGACAAGGGAAAAGAGCAGGATGATGATTTTCCAAGTCAAGCAACATCAAAGATCATCAAAAATGCCCCAGTTAGGCTAGGGATCTGGAGCAGATTCTCTCTCACAGTCTCCAGAAGGAACCAGCCCTGCCCAGATTTCTGGCCTCCAGAACTGTGAGGTTGCAAATGTCTACCCTATGAGCCTTCCACTTTGTGAAACCTTGTTACACCAGTAATAGAAAAATAATTCATTAAGCAAGAAACATATCAAAAAAATAAAGAGAAAATATATCACCTCCAAGAACAACTCCAATCTTTTATTATTGCATTTACCATAATTAAGAGTTTAGTCTATTCTCCCCAGACCAAATAAAAATCAGAGATTGAGGAAACTGACTTCATAACACAGGCCCAAAATTCTCCTATTTAATTCAGAAAAATTAGGTCCCTTCCTGACCCCTAAAGTATTCAGATAACGGTTTCAACTCACTTTGGCTGATCATCGTGAAGCAGATATGAAGCAGCTGATGTCAAGTCAGCTGGTTTAGGTGACCTTTGACCAAAAAGACTTAGAAACTCCATTTCTCTCTTTTCATTGGTTCCTAAGAGAAAAGACTTAAAAAGGCTGAGTTTTCCCTCTCCTAATCTATGACTGTGTGCTGAGCAAGATGGCCCCACTTTCAGGGTCTGACAATCTTCCTTTTCAGTTCTATGTGGGTTCAGGTTTCTTCTTGTGTGCACAGTTGGGTGAGGAATGGAAGTAGGCTGAAAGCCACCCCAGCCATCTATACTAAATCTATTTGTCAGATAAAGGACAGGATGTAATATCTGCCTAGAAGACTATCTAAGGTTTCTGATCTTTTCTATTTCGGGCACAGTAGCATCCCAACTAGCCAAGAAAAAGAGAGAACTTAGTGATAAGATTGTAAATCTAATATCCCCAATCCCATGTCTCCAACCAGTTTCTTCTATAGGCCAGTGTACAGTTTGGGCAGAGCTATATGGTTCCTAGCTACCTATTCATTGGTCAATCTGAGCATGAAATTCAGTTTTTTTTTCTGTAATGAGTAACAAGAAGTAACTTGAAGGCAGCTTTCAACTAACTCTCAGATAACCTGGGAAGTCAGGAACTGTTGCCCTTCCAACCTCAATTTCAATCACATACTAACTCAGAAACAAAACAGGGTTAGGATTATTATATCATTTGAGAAACAAGGTTCTAGGAAGAGCACATCATCTTTTTGTTGTCTTTATTATCTTTTTTTATTAGAAAAGATGGCTCTTTACCCAATTTCAAAAGTCCACTCAGGAATGCAGAGCTTGGTAGACATACCGGCCTGTGCACTCGAAATGGCAAATGCCAAGTTGTATAATGCAAGAAGATGGTGAACATTTGGAAAAGACTTCGAGGTACATATGTTTTAAGCAGAAATAAAACTGCAAAGCCTCAAGGAATCTCTTCAATTTCAGTACTTTCTACCCTCTCAAACCTGCCCAATCCAACCACCTGACACTCCTTTCACTTTAAGACTGATTATTGCCTCTCTGTATGCACCACTCTCTTGGAATTTGACCCTTCTCACTGCCTCTTGGTTTGGAAAGTCATTTCAGGTAAATTGAGGTATTCATACCAATGCCCACTCCTAATTAGACTCCACCCCTGGAGATGAAGGTCATCTCTGCCTTAGTCCTAGAACCCAATACCTGTCACTAACCAGATGTGTCAAAGTCTTTATTGTTCTTAAGTTTCCTCTATTTTAGGAAAGATTTTCATTCCAAATATCATTTCTTATTAATTGACAGAGGCTGCTTCAGCTGCTAGGTTAAGAAAAACTCTTGAGATCTTGTTAGGAAAGGATAGCACAGCAGTGAGCACCACCTGCCACAGTCACTGGAGAGAGAAATAGAAGAACACCAATTCTCTTCTGTACCACCAAATCCTGTACTTTTAAGTCATTTCTTCAAGCACGCACGCGCACACACACACACACACACACACACACACACACATCATTTTAAAAGAGTTATTTTAGTTATGTCTTCTTACATCTGTCAGTTGCCATGTGATCAAGTCAATTTTATCCTCATAGTAACTGCCTGGTATTGCTCAGACATTGAAATGGAGCTTAGCAGATTTACCTCACAATAAGACAATCCCAACCTGACAAATTGTAAAACATTAACACATACACTTACATTTATTAACCAGACTGCCTCCAAAGGTCCTGAATAAAGACTGAGACATTTTGCTGAACTGGAAAAGGATAGGAGAAAGCATAAATCAGGGTGTGCAGGGTGAAGCCTGGGGAAAGGGCAGTCTTCGAAAGACCCGACTTGGAGCATCCAAAGAGATCCTCAAAAAAAAAGGAAAGGACCTCAAAAAGGAAAATGCACCAGAATCAAATCTCCTTACTGCAGGGCTTCTGAGAGTAGATGCTGACTATAGGGAACATCTTGTGAATGAGATGGTGTTAGATTCTGTCCCAAAATGGGTAGCCCTGGATCTGAAATTCAGAAAGAGGAAAATCACATGAATTAAAGCTTCCGTGGTCTATCTTTAAACAGAATTTGGAGTTGGGGGGGGGGCATCTATTTAAAACAAGCATTTAGAAAAGCATCCTTTTCTGGCATCATTATTATGTGCCTCATGTTGGCAGGAAGACTTCATTTCCAGTGATATTTTCCAATTGTTAAAATAAAAAAAGTTCTTGCCACTTTCTTTGCAATCCATAATTTTATATTTTTAATTTAGATAACTCAAGTGTCTCAAAGCAGAAATAATTTGCATATTCATGAGCCCTGATTTGTTGTAATCATTATTTCTGAGGCTGTGCCTCAGTGAAGACTCCAAGTTTTTGAATACTATTCTCAGGCAATTACATCAGTGGACTTGGAGCTGAGACTGTTGGGAGACCCCACTTCTTTATTCTCACTTTGAAGGACTCTGTTGGTCTGTCTGGGGTCGACTTTCCTTGCTCCCAGACAGGGTTGATAATTAGTTGCTACAATATTGACAGGAGGGATATGGTAACTAGAGAACTGTTAACTTTTTATCAAGTAGCCTTCCATCATTGATAACAAAGTGAAAACAAAAGAAAAAAAAGGAGATATTAAAATAAGCTGAGCAAAATGTAAAGGAAGTTTGAAAATATGTACAATGTTTCATGGATGTGAAAGATATGGATGCAGGAATTTTTAAAAAGTAAAACATAGACAAAGGGTAAGAAATAAAAGCAAGGGATTGACAATAATCTAGAAATCATGCATCTTCCTGTCTAAAACCTGGTTTTTTTTTTTTTTAAACAGTCCAGGTGTTTGAGTCTAAGTAATAGGAGTATGAATGTCAACTCTGCTATTTACCAGCTATCTAAGAACAGGTTCCTCCACCTCTTGATATTCTGCTTTTTTCATCAGGATTGATGCCTCATCTATAAAAGGGCACGATCATACCTCCTTCTGAAGAACTGCTGAAAGACTTGAGTGAGATGGAAGTAAAGCCCCCAGCATCAATAGTGCCGCACTGTGAGCACAGCACAAAATATACACTTAGCAAATGTTTTCTTGCCCTGCTTGATTTTTTCCCCCTTTCTGGCCAAATAATTTTTCTGTTTATAAAAACATCACAGCTCTTCCTGAGCAACTATTCCAAACAGTAACAAGTGTCCCATTTTAGTAGTTCTTCCATAAAGATTATATCAGTAGAGATCTCTAGGAGTCACCTATTGACTTGTCTGCGACTGGGCTTTCTTTAGATATCACGGAAGGAGTACAAACCAGGTTGCATAGTCCAGCTTTATCACTTACTAGACAGATGACATTGGGTTCTCCGACCTTCAGTGACTTCATCTGTATACTGGGGGTAAATTAAGACCTATATCACATCATACTTGGTAGAATTAAAAGAGACAATCATATAGTATGTTTACCACCATTGTTGGACAAAGTACCAGGTCAACAAATGTCATTTAATTTTGTTGTATCTATTCTAATGGTCCTATTTCCACCCAAGAAAATGCCAGCAAGAAGAAAAAAAGTACATTTGGGAACTTTGTACATCCTTTTTTGCAATTATTGGAGAACGGCTGTGTGGTTACATCATTCAGTTCCAGATTCAGTTTGAATCAACAGCTGGGCTCCACACAAAACCTTCATTTTTCAGATGATGTAGTTGAAGCCCAGAAAGGTAAAGCCCCCTTCTAGAGGTCAGATAGCAGAGAAAAACTGAGATTTTTAAGACCATGAGATCGGAAGGGAGATCAGTAGAGTAGAGAAATGGAACCAGAAGGAAGGAGGAGGAAAGGCAAAGGGGAAATACTGGGGAGTGATATTTGCCAAATTATATTGTTATATTGTGTGCATGTTCAAATATGTAACAACAAATTCCAACATTATGTACACTGTAAGGCACTAATAAAAAATGTGGGAAAGAAAAGACCAACCATGAGAGCAAACATAATTATGTGTCTAAAGATCCAATCATCTGTGTAGTTTTTAAAAGATTCTTTCCATTTATGTAGGTACATTTAATTTGGACACATAATATCAGTGAATAAAATGCTAGAATATATTTATTTGGTTTGTAGATTTAATCTCTACTAAGGAAACAGCAAATTTTTTCTGTTGTGGAGGACAAAGACTATGACTTTTTAATTTTTTTTAATATTTGTTCTAATTAGTTATATGTGACAGTAGAATGCATTTTGATACATCATACATAAATGGAGTATAACTTCTCTTTTGTCTGGTTGTACATGATGGAGAGTTACACAAGTCATGAAGTCATATCATTCCTATCCCCATGCCCCCTCCCCTTTCTTCACTTCCTTTTGTCTAGTCCAAATTGCCTCTATTCTCAACGCCCCCCTTATTGTGAATTAGCATCCACATATCATTCAACCTTTAAATTGGGATTGGCTTCTTTCACTTAGAGTAATATTCTCAAGTTCTATCCATCTACCGGCATTTGCCATGATTTCATTCTTCTTTCAGGCTGAGTAATAGTCATACCACTGCGTATATATACCACAATTTCCTTATTCGTTCACCTGAAGAGTACCTAGGTGGTTCCATATTTTATCTATTGTGAATTGAGCTGCTATAAACATTGACGTGACTGCGAAAGACTATGTCTTAATGTTCTTTGCACATCCCATTAAGTATTTATTAAATAAACAATGGAGGATGTTTCTAAAGCTTTTGGTTCTCCTCTTTTCCTGACTCTGAGCTGCTGTCCTTTCCCACCTCTGAACATTTGCATCTGCTGCTTCTCCATCACCACCACAGGACTGCTCTTCCCCATCTCTCCAACCGCCTGGCCCCTTCTCATCCTTCAGTTCTTGGTTTATGGGCTACTTCCTCACCAAGAAGATCCCCGATTATCTCTGCAAACTTCAAATACTGTCTCACAGCCCTGGTGGCTTCTTTCCTTGTGCCCGTCACTATCTGAATGACCAACCAGTGGTAGGTTCTACATGAGTGATGGGAGAAAACGGAGCTTAGTTAATTTGTTCATTGCTATGCATCAAGCATTATGCCAGCAACTTAAAAAGGCTTCACGAATGTTTATTGAAAAGGTGGGCAAAAGAATGCAAAGCAGAAACCCAGAAAAAAATTTTTAATCAAGCATTCAAGGAATATGTGATCTTACTACTCATCTTGTTAGAATTACTTTAAAAATTACTTTTAATTTCTTAAAAAAATAATCATTCAATGAAATTTATTCCAAGGAGCAAGTTCAACACCTTCACAGACTTGAGGACTTCACTCCCTGACCTCAGGCATAGGTTTGATACTAGACAGCAGTTAGTGCCCCTAAAGTTAAGATTAGTAGTAATAATAATAATAATAACAACCACAAGATTAGTTGCTGGATTGGGATTTTTTTTTTTTTTTCTTTTGAAAATTGCTATTCAAGACATCAGTTTTTTGGCTTCGATTTCTTTTTTGTATAGTTACAGAGAAAGAGCTGGTCGATTCCCAAGACAATGATTAAAATGGTATTTCCCTTAATCTTTGTAGATAAGTGAATCAGAACTGACAGGTCATTTCAGCAGTACAGTACCAAGGTGACAATATTGACTGAAAAGCAGCTATCTCGCTTATTTTCTGTTGACTTAAGAATGGGACAGACACAAATAAGAGGTTGCTGCCTTCGCTTTCAGTCCTTAATCTTGTCATACTGTTTAACCACCACCATATTGGGCATGTAAAAAGAGATATCAGGCTAAAAATAAAAACCTCGCCAGGCATGGTGGTGCACACCTATAATTATAGGTTGAGCATAGCTGTAATCCCAACAAGTCCAGAGGCTGAGACAGGAGGATCACAAGTTTAAGCCAGCCTCAGCAAATGAGTGAGGCCCTCAGCAAGTTAATGAAACCCTGTCTCAAAATTAAATTTAATTAATTAATTAAGTAATAAAAGCCTGCTAAGGGATATTCGAGACACTCACAATGCCAGAATCACTCTTACACCTAGATTACATTCTCTCATGAAATCAATAGTATAAAATGTATCACTCATTAAAAATAATTTTTGCTTTAAAGCTTTCTTAACATCATGAATTCCGTTTAAGTTATTTAACTCTATGAAACCTAGTTGATTTTTATAAGCAACCTTCCAAATATTTAAAAACTTTGACAATGTATGAAAATTAAGACCCATTTCCAAATTGAAAAAAGACATAATTTATAATTTAAGGATGATTAAAACTGACTAAAATATTATACTTTGTGGATATTAATTTAACATTTACTCCATTTTAAAATATAGTTTTTAGATGTTGATAGACCTTTATTTTATTCATTTATTTATATGTGGTGCTGAAAATTGAACCCAGTTCCTCCCTTGCTAGGCAAGTGCTCTACCACTGAGCCACAACCCCAACCCTCGATTTTTATTTTCAGTTTTTCTCTTGAGTTTTGGAGTCAAAATGTTTTTGTTCAGATCTTAACACAGCCTTTTAAAAAGCTCCTAGGCCCTTAATCTCTCTGCCAGTAGTGCCTACCATATAAATTAGTCAAACATATGCTTAATCCATGCAAAAGGAGGATTTAGAACTGATCACTTTCAATAAATAATCATTCTCTATAGTAAAGCTGCTGGTGGATTATCCTGCAAATATGCACTAAATTAAAAGAATATTCTATTCTTATCTGTACCAAAGTTGCTGGTAAATTATCCTGACAATGTTTACTAAATGAAATAAAAACAACATTTATGGGGGAGAGAAAGGAATGAATAGGCTCTTTACCTCTTTCAGAGAAAATCCTAAGAGAAATGAGATGTTTTTGTCAGCCCTGAATTCAAGATCTACCTAAAAGTAGGTGCTAAAATACTTTTACTCATGTGAGTTTATATTGTACAGAGTGGCCCAGAAAAAGGTCATCAATTTTTCCACCTAAACCAAATATTTAGACATTTTTATTTGGTAATAGAAGTGACTACATTAAATATTTTACCCTGAACTTCTATTTCTTTTGTATTCAACTTTGTGAAATCCTCTGATGAAACCCTTTGCAAAAGTTGTTATAATTTGTTTCACATAAATAGTTTACATACAAAACAAATGTTCGCAAATATACTGAAAGAACCTCTGGTCTTCAATATTTTCTAAGAAAGTGTATATGAGGTGCAAATGAGAACATGAAATAATCCAGGGCATGATATATCCATATTCTTATTCCCCAACAGTTCAGTATTAGCATTTGGTGTAATTTGAAGCAAACTTTTTAAAGCACGTTGGTGATTAGGCAATTTTCCTCTTCAGCTATCCAATTTTTCTGAAACTCATCTCTTGAATAAAGTGCATTAATATTAAAGTTTGCAAAATAGCAACCTTGGAAAAAATGTGTGTTCTGACTTTTCTCCTTGCAGAAGTGACTTCATCAGAAGCTGCAGCCATCTGATGTTCAATCAGCAGCATAACAATGATGATAATTAATATTTATTGAGCACTTAAAATATGCCAACACTGCGCCAAGCACTTTACATACCTCATTTAATTTCTACAGCAACACTATGTGACAAATAACATTATCTCTCTTCCATAGATGAGAGAACTGAGTCTCAGAAAACTTCAGTAAATTACATAAAGTCTCACTTCTGAGAAACAGTGTTATCAGGATTCAAAGTTATGCAATCTGACCCAAAAGCTCACACACTTAGTTTCCTCTTTAGTTTGATCTGATTGTTCTATAGGCATAGGAAATTTTCCAAAAGATGATTGACTTTTTTAACCAGCCTAACAATTTTAACATTGTGATTACAAAAATACTACAGCCTAAATTCTCATTAACAGAGTAATTATTTCTTGCCGTCAGTTATTCAAAACAATTCAACAGAACAGTAGTGAATAAAGACAAAACCTTTCTGAGTGTTGTGTAAGGGTCTCAGTTCCTCATATCAATGTCACCAGCTTAAAAGATGTACCTTAAGAAAGCGGCAGCTTTTTATCTTCAAAGTAAATGTTAATTACCAGGTTTTTTATTTTCTTTCTCTCTAACTTTAGAAAAATATGCAGAAGGAAAATAAAAGGGTAAGCTAAGCCCAGAATACAGTGGATTGAAGAAAAAAGGGGAAAAAAAATATCTAAACCATTTTGTGCTCCTCAGCTTTGAATTTTTCCAATGAACTGATCTATTCCAATATCTATTTGAACGACTATATTCGTAAAGGGAAATTTGTCAAGGAAATTGATAACCATACAACTGGGAATATTCTTTTCCACTTATAAAGCTCCACCTTGTCCTCTTGAAGTGTTCTTTTGCAAAAGGTCTTTTTAAACACAAGCAAGTTCTTCTGTGCTGACATGACAAAATACCTGAGATTTATGTTTTCACAGCCTGGGGGCCAGGAAGTCCAGTAGACTTGGTTCTCTGTGGTTTCCAAGATGGCGCCTTATTGCTGTACCCTCCCCAGGCAGAAGGAGGATGGACTGAGGCTGCCTGAAGCCTCTTCAAAGGCCTTGTGCTGACTCCTGAAGGAGTCCTCGTGACCTAATCATTTCTTTAAGTTTCCACTTCTTAATACCATAACAATTCAGGTTTCACCACCTGAATTTTGGAGGGGACACATTCAAATCATAGCACAAAAAAATGTCCGCCAGAATTCAGTGGAACTCCTCACTTTTCTATACGGCCTGCGCTCTCTCACTCTCACGCTCTCTCTCTCTCTCTCCTCTCTCTCTCTCTCTCTCTCTCTCTCTCTCTCTCTCTCTCTCTCTCTCTCTCTCTCTCTCTTCCCCATCCCAGACACATGTGCTCACACACATAAACATGCACACCCAAAATGACCTTAATTTACGAAGCATGAACACCTCAATTACTTATGGGCCTTTATGTTCATGATATTTATTCCTTTCTACATGATTTCATCGAAGATTTATTGAGTACTGCTGTGTCACAGACACTGGACAACACAAGTACAGAAGATGAAAAGTCTATAATTGCTATCAGATTTTGAAGACTCTTTAGTTAAGGAAACAGCATTAAAAAAAAAAAAAAAGACTGAACCTTTTTTTTAGCTTTTCTATAACAAGCTGAGTTGTCTTCATTAATACTGTGACTTAGTCACTTCAAGAACCTCACAATGTCTTTTTCCATTTGTTGACTGAGATAACTAAAGCTTGGATAACCCAAAGAATTTACCCAAGGGGCTGTGGTTGTGGTTCAGTGGTAGAGAACTTGCCTAACATGCGTGAGGCACTGGATTCAATTCTCAGCACCACATATAAATAAATGAATAAAATAACATCTAAAAAATATATTAAAAAAAAAAAAAAAGAATTTACCCAGGATCACAGAGCAAGTTGCAGAACTACTGCTACTATTAATAGAAGTTCATGCACATTAAATGTCTACCATGTACTAGGCTTTAATGTCTACTAGACTAAACAGTGCTAAGCACTGTATCTGTAAGTTTATTTACTCCTAATATCCTTCTTTTACTGACAAGGGAATCGCACAGAGAAGTAAAGCTTTCCAAAGTCACCTCATCCGGAAGGTGGCAGAGCTGAGAGGCAAACGCCAGCCAGCCCTGTGGTACTGGCTGCTCTTAACCCTATCTGACCACAGCAGAGCCCATGCTTACAACCACCATGAAATCTTAACAAAATGTATGATGTCCATGATTATGATAATAACGTCAGTCTTAGCCAGATGTGGTGGCGTTCACCTGTAATCACAGCGACTCAGGAGGGCTTCTATCTTCCTGATCAAGGAATAGCAATGAAAGGAGACTTGAGAACCGTGGTTTGTTTCAACAGAGTGAAGCACTTTCATGACACTTTCAAATCTCAGATCTCATTCTATAAATTGTTCTGAGGTTATAAAATTCAGCAGCAAAACAGTGCTCCAAAGTGCAAACCCATGGCTCTCATTGGCTGCCTGCTTTTCCTGTTCACTACAAAGCAGCAAGTGACCAAAAGTCATTTATTACATAGCAATGCTTTCTAACTTTGGACTGTGTGTTCCATAATTTCCATGATCACAAAATTAGATCCATCTTTCTCTTGATGGTTTTCTTTCAAAAATTAAGCATAGTGATTGGCATAGAGTAGCCCACTCACTAAATTTTATTGAATAAATGCTGAGAAAAACCTCGTCTGAACAAACCCTTTGGAGTATGTCCAAGGCTGGCTGAAAGGGAAACTCAGTGAAGCACCTGTCTTTGTACAAATTCTGGTTCAGGTTCCAATGTGGTTCAGCACAGCATTGTTATTAAAACTGCATTTATGTGAACTTTTGACATTTTGCTCATCGTGGATTATTTTGCATTAATTTTGTCTTTTCCTGTCAGTTTTCTGTCTCTTACTGGTTGCTTTATCACTTGTGAGTTATAGAAAGTTAATGGAGACTTATAGAAATAGTAACAGAGAAGCAGTTTATCTATTGGACTGTTGTAGTGAGTGAATGAGATAACTTATGTGCAGTCCTTAACTCAGTGCCTGCCATATAATTCATACTCAGTAAATGCTATTTCCATTCCCTCCAAGACAAGTGTCTATTAATATTAATATTAATATTGTGTCTTTTCTTTACATGGCTCATCATTTCATTTAACTTTTCTCCTCCAAGATCAAATAATCCTTATAGTATCTATCATTTAAACTGGCTATTTCTCTCAACAAAATGTTGTCTATGTGATGCCAAAATGGTAGCTGATCCAGAAAAGTCAGACAGGACAAAAGGCAGCAAACACTGCTTTCCAGGTGAAACAGACTAATGCCATTCATGATTTATGCCTTGTGGTTTCATCAATCTCTCTCACAGACACAACCAGGAGTAGAAATTCTCTTGCCAGACTCATTAGATTAATAAAAACTTGATTCTTTCTGAATCCCAAACTGACTGGTGGCCAATGCAGACCAAACACTGAAGGCTTGCACATGACCTTCTAGAATGCCCACCTATCTCCACTCCCTGCATCTCAGCTGCAGCCTTTGCAAGAGGTATTCATAACGAGATGGTAAAACACATACAATTGAGAAAAATGAGTACAAAAATGAAGAAAATTTTGCTACTTCTATAATAACTAAGTTGAATACTTTGGGGGAAACTCAATAAATGCATTGTAATGCAATAATACAAAGAAATTACTTAGGCAAGGGGTCCTATCTTTCTGAGTCTACACACAAGTAGAGGATTTTAGGTCTCAACACAATTTTAATACAAAGTAGATTGTGTGCTATAAGAAAGTTAAAATCTCTGCACTTTAGAGCAAAAGGATTACCATTCAAACATGCATTGGAATAAGAAATTTTAAAACTAAATCCTATTAAACTGGTATCTATAATAAACCTAGAAATGGCTAAAATGAAAATAACAGAATACCAAATGTTGGAATATGAAGAATAGTTATTTTAAAATCTTAGGCATGATTCCTATAAAACTTGGAGTTAGATCTAGCCATAATTTACTAAGATTTTAGTAAACCTATTAATTCCAGTGACTGTGACTCATGGATTTAGCCAATACGGTTCACTGGCCTGGTGAGCTTACCTGAGTTCCAAATTCAGTTATACCTTTCCGCTGGGTGATCTGGAGCTTATTGCTAAACTTCTCTGACTCTCCTTTTACATTGCTCAAGTGTAAAATGAGGAGTGATAACACCTATTTCACGGGGATGTTGGGAGAATTAATTGAAACAATTTGAGTAAAGTGCCTGGCACTTGGTCATTACCCTTCTCTGCCTTGAGGCAGTGCCCCCACGGGTTTAATTAAAGCTTTGGCTTTCTCTCAGTGAACAAAAACCTTTGAGCGTCATAATTAATGGAAGAAGTCCAAAAAATAGAATGTCATAACTAAGCTCAGGATAGAAAGGAATGAGCTGGCATCCTTTTCAAATTCATAGGCTCATTTTCCCTCTAAATTTAGGCTTTTTCTGGTCGCTCGAAAAATGGCACGATGCTGCCATCTAGTGGTTAATTGAAAGAAAATGAAACCCTTTGTATTTAGGGAAAAAACTGCAAGAATCTTTTCAAAAGGCATCTCTAATTTAAAAAAAAAAAAAAAAACACATACACAAGACTTCACTGTCAGCAACGTACCAATCTCATGAATTCAGCAACAAAGATATTGACACAAACATCCATGAGAAGCGTGTACTGCAAAGTCATCCCATGGGGGATTGGCATTTTAATTTAACTTCAACTATTTCACTTTGCATTTCATCTTCTTATTAGTTAAGGACATGATTCCTTAGAGAGGGGTTTCTCAAACTTTGGAGTACATCAGAATATTCTTGTGGACTTTTTGAGACTCTAAACACTGCTCCATTGCTATGTTTTCTGAAAATGTGGATTTCTAATGAGTTTCCAGTTGATATGATGTTGCTGGTCCATGGATCTCATTTTGGAAACTATAACAGACCAACTGCTAATGATAAAATTTCATAATGGGACACAGTTGATGAGGGAGATGGAGAGAGCACTCGGGATTGATGCCAGCCAGGGGTGCTCTACCACTGAGCAACATCACAGTCTATTTTTATTTTTTATTTTAAGACAGGGTTTCCCTAAGTCGCTGTGGCTGGCCTCAAATTTGCAATCTTCCTGCCTCAGCTTCCCTAGTTGCTGGGATTACAGGGCATGTGTCACCATGCCCAGCAGGAGATGACTTTTGAAGGAGCAGCTTTGCAAACCTTTTCTGTGTTATCAAGGACATTTCTGAAGTCCATCCATTCTCTCATTCTCTGTGTCCTTTCTGTACTTGAGGAAACCATTGCCTCTTTCCTTCTCTTCTGTAGGTTTGTTCCTCTCCAGTAGATTCTTCAGATGCAGACTGCAGGAATCAAAAGTATATCATCATCAAACACCACCAACAACTTCCCAAGGACCTCAGACCTAATTCCAATATGTCTCTAAAGACCCTTTATAATCTAGTCCTTGCTTCATGTCCACTCCAAATCTAGCTAAGCCTGCACCCTACTCATTTTTCCCAGTGGTTCTCAAATGTGTTCCTGGACCAGTAGCAGCACCATCACCTGAGACCTTATTAGAGATGCAAACTTTCTGGCACTCACAATCTTATTGAGTCAGAAGTTCCAGGGGTTAGGCCCAGCCACCTATGTTTAGCAAGATAATATTGATGCAGCCAATATTTCAGATTGTCCTGAACTTGGTGGTCCATTTCTCAAGCATGCCACCCCTTCTTTCTTGCTGCCTCACCTTGGCACGTGCCTCTCCTGGAGCAATCCACCCCTATCCCCTCACCATAAAGCCTCAGGTCTCAGCATTGAAGTCATTCCTCCAGGATAATCTCCCTGACCACAGTCTAGTCCTGGATCGTCTGTGAATTTTCACAGCATCCTAGCCTTCCCTCGGCCCTCAAGTCATAACTACAATAAATGCAAACTGAGGGTTCACTTGTCTGAAACCCAGTCGACTTGCTGACTGCTTTATCAAATGCACATTGTACCTCACAAGCCTAGATCATGACCCAGCTAAGAACAGGTGTCCAGTACTTGTTGATGAATCAAAGAATGAGTAAACAAGAAAATGATATAGTAAGTACATGACCTTTGTCACTGTCCTTTATCTAAGAAAAGAAGCAGACCTTTAGAGTGAGTTGAATAGTGACCCCCAAAAGGCATATATCTGCATCCTAACCTGGGAATCCATGAGATAAAAATTAAGGTAAGAATCTTGAGATCATTCTGGGTTTAAGGTAGTCTCTACTTTTAACGACTGGTGACCTCAAAGGAGAAAGAGAGAGATGTTAAAAGAAGAGAAATGGGCGAAGGCCATGGGGAGATAGAAGCAGAGACTGGAGTGATGTGCCAAGGACATCGAGCGTTGCCAGCCAGGTCCTGGAGCTAGAGAGACGTGGAACCGACTCTCCCTTGGACTCTCCAGTTGGAACCAGTCCAGCCAAAACCTTGACCTTGCCTCCAGAACTGTGAGAGAATAAATCCCTGTTGCTTTAAATCATCAAATCTGTGGCCATTTCCTATTTCCTTTGGCAACACTAGGGACTAATTCAGCCTTGAAGAATGACTTAAAGAAAGGTGGTAGACAATGAAATTGGAAAGAACAAAAGTAGATCATGGACTGGGAATGTAGCTCGGTGGTAGAGCACTTGGCAAGCATGCTTGAGGCCGGGGTCAGCCCCAACAGTGGAAAAGGAGAGGAGAGGAGAGGACAGGAGGGGAGGGGAGTGGAGGGGAGAGGGAAGAGGCCATGATGAAAGTGTGCTGTGTTTCAGGGACAGCCAGAGAGCTGATGATGAAATATCACAGGAAGGAAGTCAACTTGAGAGGTGGGCTGCCACCAGGCTGAGAGGGCTGTGAACCTCATATGGTGCTAGAAACTAGGGTCATATTAAGAGGCATTTGAATATTGTTATGGCCAGAAAACTCAGGAACAAGGCAATTGTCTTAGCTTTTATTGTTGCTGTTATCCAGGCATAGAAAAGAAAAGGAATTACTTGCAAATCAGCTGAGGCCTTGCACACAATCTTCAGAGCAGAAATCTAGTAATCCACTTGCACCATGTGGAAGCCACCTTTTTTCTAAACTTCTGAAGAAAACAGACCAGGAGATCTGCTCTCCCTATGGTCCCTCGTTCCATCTCCAGTGGTCTTTACCATTAGGCTGCAGTAAAAATGAATCAAGCTTTCCCCCTGCAACATCCTCTGAAATAGAACCAAAGAGTGCAAGAAGGATCAGGATTAACCCCTGTGCCTAGCATGGAGGCAGCCTAGGCTGTTGTTCTGGAACCAGAACAGTGTTCAGTGTAGAAGACAGAAGGTAAGTGAGAATACCAAGTCCCCTACATGTCACTGCCCTATTCAGACTCCATCAAAAGGGTTTAGGGGTATAGCTGAGTGGGAGAGCCCTTGCCCAGTATGTGTGAGGCCCTAAGCTGCATCCCTAGCACCACAGAAATATAAAAATAAAATAATGTGACAGCAAGAACAACAAGAGACGCCATCAAAGTTTGCTGTTGTATTACACACACACACACACACACACACACACACACAACTTTTATACATAGAAAATGCAATCCACTAAAGTATCTTCATTTCCCATTTATATTTTTTTTCTTTTCTTCCTTCATTTTACCTAAAATCAACCACTGCCCGAACTTGCATGTGCTGTGGGATCCATACAATTGAATTCTAGACTTTGAACATGTTTCATTGTTAGTAAGAGACTCCCTAACTTCTTCAACAGATCCTGCAAACTACTTAATAATTCACTCACAGTATTTCTTAGTTGACAACCCTGTAATATAAGATATTTGAAACGATAACAAAATAAACAGATGCATTTTTCATCCAAAGAAGAACTCCTCAGCCTACTTTGAAACACACAATCTTCCTCTGCCTACTTGGCCCTTGGTTACAGTCCTAGAAGGGATTTCATTTGGCATTGAAGACAGTCCTCAGCAGCCTCCAGGTCACATGTCCCCATCACTCCACCCTCAGAAAGTCCATCCACACTATACCAAGGCCCTGTAACTCAGCAGTCTGGATTTGATCATCTTCTAGACCAGGCCAGGCAGTGCTTACACACTCTGGATCCTCCATCTGTGAGACCAGCCAGCAGAATAGAGGAGCCCACTGAAGCCCACTTGATCAGCCCAAGACTTCAGAGGTGAGTCAGGTGGGTCCTTCCTGAGCCAGTTTCTGAAATTATAACCTGGGCTCTGGTCCAGCATACAAAGTGGTCAAATGGTCCACCAGACGTTGCTTGTCTGGGTTGGTACACATGATCTAGATTTACCCAAATGCTGCTCTTGTCCTCTTTTCAAATTGTGATATTTAAATTTTCATTTCCACTTCATCATGATAATATCTCCTTGGGGGTTTGAATGTCAACGAGTCAATATTTTGAAATTTTCCAAGCAACGAAAATTTTTTGCAATGAAAAGATCTGCTCCATTTTTGTGTCCCAACAAGCCTTGTAAACATCCTAGTTCCACATTAATTTATGTCAGGGCAATATTTCAGACATGTACAGTACAAGTAATACTTAATTCATCAACCCTAGTATGAGAGAAATTTCACAAGGAAATAAAATTCAAAAAAATATTTCCTTTAAACTCAATTCTGTCATTATTTTCTTTTCTAGAGTTGCACAGAAATCTGGGGATCTCATGAGTACCTAAAATACCAACTCGAGTCATTCAGTTTTCAGTCTGTTGTGATTGCTACCACTATGCTCATTATCTGATGTTCAGGGCCTCTGGAAATAGGCAACTCCAGAGCTGTTAAGTTAATATGGCACAAGGGACTTGGCCTGGCCAAGTGGCCCAGGGCTCAATTTCCAGAGCACACCACTGCAGTTCCTTCTGAGGTTTTGCCTCTCTCCACTTTGGACTAGGGCTGTTGCCAAGATTTCCTCACATCAAACTGCTATTATATCCTGACCCCTTACAAGAAGTCATTATTTCCTTAATCATGCAGCTGAAAGTTCTTTATGTAAAGTCCTAAGTTCGAATTTCCTAGACCTCTGCACTCTAGAAGGAATAGGCTACTTCAACGGACTGATTTTTCTGCAATGAATATGGCTGTCTCAGGTCTGATGTGTGTTCTTCTCTGGTCATTTGCATATCAGACACCCTACTCCAGACAAAGAAAATATGAATATTTGAAATAAGAATCTCTTTATTCTTATCAATTTTAAAAATTGTTATATGATACTCCAAAGTCATTCAAAAGGATGAAGGACATTTTGTACTTCATTTTTACATAGTAGACTGATGTGTGTGTTATTGCTACTCCCTTGTGGACAGTCACTAGAAGAGTAATAAAATATGTGCAAAAAAATCTAAACCCAAAGTGCAAAGAAAGGAGAGAGGAAGAAGATGTTAATATATTTTTGAAAGATGAAAGATAGGTAGAAGAACGGTAACTGATTTAACAGAGCTGAGGAAATGTAAAGCATGATTTCATGGAGGAGATTTGCCCCCCAAATTAAAAAAGAAAAAGTGGAATGAAGGAAAAGAGGGAAGGAGAAGGATGGATAGATGCATGGAAGGAAGGGAAGGAGAAATGAGAACGAAAAAGAGAAGTCCACAAGAACCTAAGGTTTCAGGTGCCCAGAAGACAGCAAGATGTGGGCGGCCAGTGGAAAGCCTGTATGAGGAAGAGTTATGCTCTCAGATTCCAGTGCCCACATCACCGCCAGCCAATTCACTACTCTTCCCCAACAGCCTCAGGCACTGCAGGGTTTATTCCCCAAAGACAAGGCAGCAGAGACTCTGGAGCCCCAGACACAAAGAAAAGCAGGGGAGACACCTAGGGGAAAACAGAAAGACCCTGAACCCCACCCCATTCCCTCCCTTGCTCCCCAAACACTGTCAACTGAACCCCCACCTTTTTTTTAAAATTCTGCTCACAGAATATTAGAAATGCCCCCGCCAAAGAAGCTCTATAGGTAAGACATTTTGTGAAAGAGTTTTGTCGCTGCTGTCTAATCACTGATGTAGCAAAGGTGATTATGCCCAATTGCCTTGGCATAACTGAGATTTGGGACGATGTAATTCTTTGTTGTGCAGGGCTGAGCTGTGCATTGTAGGAGGTTAGCAGCATCCTCCATCTTTCCCATGAAATAGTGGTATCCCAATGAAAATTGTCTACACATATTGTCAAATGTCTTGGGGGGTGGGGCAGTGCCAAAAAAAAAATCCCTGGAAGAGAATCTCTGATCTCCAAGGAAACTCACCATTCAACACATCCAGACACACAGACACCACTTCCAACTAGCTCTTCAGTAGCTCACTCCTCAAGATGAGAGGTCAGCAGAGCTTCAAGGTAAAATAATACCAACAGAATAAAGCAACTCTTAAGAAATGGACAGAAAGTACTTTGGTATATGTTTAAAATTATCTGTCATAAAAAAATGATGTGCAAAATGAATAAAATTATGGAGGTAAACACAAGAAGAGGCAGTTAAAATGTCGAAGACTTACATTTCTAATGTGAAAAACAGGGTTAGGGAGCATTGGAGAATTTAAATCATATCAAAAGGTATGGAATGGGTTGTTGCTATTATTGCTGAGAAGACATAAGGTGATAACTGTCAAATATATGCAGAGACAAGTGATGTATAAACTTTCAAAACTTACTTTTCTTTTGGGAAGTGGGTAGTCAGGGATGTTTTCTCCAGAGCAGCTGTGTTTGAAGACCATCTTAAAGGGCCAGTACTAATTAGAAGAGTGACAGGAAGAAGGTGGGAAACGTTTTAGAACAAAAATTTATGATTAGATGAGATCAAACATACAAATCAGAAAATCTCCAAGAATATGGAAGAACAGAATCGATTTCCTAGAGCAGTGATGTGGAAACCAGGGCAAGTTCTGTTTTCTCAGTAGGAGGGTAAGAGGAGTGTAGTGAGCTTGCTCAATGTCACACATGACTATAATCCTAGCAAATTGGGAGACTGGGGCAGGAGGATCATAAGTTCAAGGCCAATCTGGGCAACTTAGTGAGACCCAGCTCAAAATAAAAGAAAATAAAACGGGTTGGGGATGTAGCTCCTCAGTGGTAAAGTGTCCCTGGGTTCAATCCTCGGCATATATATAATTTGGGATTAGGAAGTGTCTATACATTTCTAGCCTCAGAGAGAACGTGTCTATCCAGTGCCTTCAGGACACTAGTAGGATGAAAAGTAAGTTTAGAATGTCTTTGTTATTTGAGGATAATTCATTAAAGGAAAATCAGATATGTTTAAAGGGGGTACAATTTCATATTAAATAATGGTAAAAATAATTTATAGGGAACACATTGAGATGTAAGAGTATGGATTACAAAATAAAATTTTCTTATGTTTGAAATTAGTTTTTAATTATGTTCTAAATCCTCCAACAACCAAAAATTGAATTAAGGATTGATTTTTTGACATGATTTTATTCATAAAATCAGTCTTTTCTTCATATTCAATTTTCCGAGTTTTGCAAAATATTCTAGAGTTTCATTAGTTTCCCTAAGGCCTTTGTCTTATCCTTTGATATTCACATCGTTCCTTTCTGAATCATCTGTCTTGTCATCGTGCTTTTACAAAGTTAGCGATTTCATTTCACAATCCACTTGTGTTCTATTGGCATTATGTATTCTACTTGACGAAGACATTGACCAATACTAATAAATAAAAGAAATTTGAGATGGTTTCATACTGTTTGACTCATCAGTTAGTATGTTTTGTATTATGATCCAGTGTTGTAAATGTGGCATAACTTGGACCATAGCATCTTAAAGGGCCAGTAATAATTAAGCCCTCCCTGTGCGTACACAATAGTCCAGAGCTCACATACAAAATAAAGGCTCTGTTATCTAGGAGAAGAATAAAGAATAGTGGGTCAGGGGCTGGGGAGATAGCTCAATCAGTAGAGTGCTTGCCTTGTAAGCACAAGGCCTGGGTTCGATCCCCAGCACCAAAAAAAAAAAAAAAAAAAAAAAAAAAAAAAAAAGAATAGTGGGTCAAGTATTCTAATGAGTGATATTCTACTTAGCGACAATATTAAGATTTCCTTACCTTGAAGCTACAACTCTTGGAAATAAACAGGGAGTTAGAACAAGAGACATGTAGTAAGCTAATGGAGCATAAAGCAACAAGCTCTTTCTTCTCAAACCAGAATAATAACCAGCTGTCTCCACCCAATATTCACCTAAAGCTCTTGTCCAGTAAGTTTCAGAATTTGGTACAAGTAATTAGATTTGCACGAAAGCATAAAATGTGTCCATTTCTAGCACTTTCCAAACGTCAAAATGACAAACAATAAAATTTTGGAGTAGTTCTCCCCTCCCTGACCCCTTGCTATGAGAAATTTTCTCAACAGGCATGTATTTAACCAGGGAAATAATCTGACCTAGTTATACGAATTTCAGTCCCTTAATCTTCAACTCATCAGCAGCATAAACAGGCACTGACATATTCTTGGTTCAGTTGCAGTACAATCACTCTTTCTCCATAGAATTCTATGGATTCTTCAAATCTTTATCCTTTCTGACTTTCCTCAACATATCCTTTTTTTTAAACATTCATCTTTCAAAGTGTCTAATCTTGACTAACTTTATCATTAGGTTGTTTCAGAGTTTTAAGAAACAACCCACACTGATAATATCCTATTTTGGATAGCAATATTCCTATACAAGTTCAAGCAGCAATAATAAAGGAACTTATTAGAACATTCCCTTCATATCTTGGGATTAGTGGATTTGCAAAAATAAATTCTGCTTTGCATGGAAAGCTTTGTTCACTTGATCCTTAGCAAAGTTTATTATTCCCTACAGAACTGGCCCATGAATTATAGAATATGTATTTGCCTATCTAGCACTTGAAGGTTATTGAATGATCTACCTAAATATCTCCCCAATAGGTGTTCATTACTGCCTGGAATTCCAACTTTGACATTCATTTATTTAGATTTCAAGGTTAACTTTCTAAAATTCACATATTACCATTGAGAGGTGTGGCAGATTGTGTTCTCCAAAAATAGCTGCAGCAACATTTTGGTCTCATGTTCTCTTCCAGAACCTCATCACTCTCCCTCAAGTGGTGCAGCCGATTTTCCTTCCCCTTGAACTGGGCTGTGTTTGGTTACCCTGATCAGCAGAGGACACAGGACCACTTTGGAGACTAGTTTAAAAAAGACAATATGACTTCCGCCTAGCTCTCTTAATTCCTGCTCCCATCTGTGGGCTGGACCTTGTAACCCAGCCATGCTATGAAAAAGAAGCCAAATGGCCACATGGAAAGGTCACAGGGAATTATTCTGGCCATGGTGAAAGCTGAAGCACCATAGAACAGTCAGAATTAATGCCATGCCGGTGATTGAGGAGTGAAAGAAGGAACTTTCCAAGGTCTGCAGCTACCAGCCGCCAAACCAGGCTAGCAGATCATAGCCAAGTGTAGCAGAGAAAAACTACAACCATGTCTTCGCAGATTGAGGGTTCATTACTAATGCAAACAGTGTCACTTATTTAAGACACTTAGTTTGGGGCGGGTGTTGGGGGTTTCGTTGTTTTTATGTAATCATAGAAAACCAGAACAGGAATAATAACATATTAATATTGGTACAAGTTAATGTTTCAGATTAGCTAGCTATTTTGTAGCAGATGTAAGAACTATGGGGATTACAACCACATGGTACCGATAAGACTTAGTAAAGGGAAAAGGGAAGAAGGGAAATACATATCTAAAGCAACTTTTTTTTCTATTTATGGTGAGTAGAATCAATGGCAGTGAGGAAAGGGAAGGAGAGATAAGCAAGAATTTTCAGAAAAATTATTTGGGTAGTATGCATAAGCTAGCATTACAAGGTTTAGAACAATAACGCCTTTTTATATAAACAAATATTTCTTGGTTTTACTAATCATTATCATTAATTTTCAAGACCGATTCTCCACTTCATGGTTTTTCAGGCAGTCAAAGCCCTCAAACTACATTTAACAGAGTTTTCTATACAGCTCCCATACATATAAAGATATTTCATAGGAAAATAACTTTTATACTCCACTTGTCTAAATGAGAAAAATATGAGCAATCCACACCCTTCCATGCATGTGACTTACTGCCCTCTGAAAACCACTGTGAGGTCTTCCTATGTGATACACACATCCGTTTTCCCTATACATATCTCTGGATATAGATATACATATATAATATATACACACTTTTGGGAGGATCAGCCATGCTAGTATATAATAAAATGCTATTTAAAAATAAATAAATAGCCACAGGCAACAATAGGTGTTGGTGAGGATGTGGGGAAAAAAGCACACTCATAAATTGCTGGTGGGGTTGCAAATTAGTGCAGCCACTCTGGAAAGCAGTGTGGAGATTCCTTAGAAAACCTGGAATGGAACCACCATTTGACCCAGTTATCCCACTCCTTGGCCTATACCCAAAGGACTTAAAATCAGCATACTGCAGTGATGCAGCCACATCAATGTTCATAGCTGCTCAATTCACAATAGCCAGATTGTGGAACCAACCTAGATGTCCTTCAATTGATGAATGGGTAAAGAAACTGTGGTATGTATATATGCAATGGAATATTACTCAACCATAAAGAATAATAAAATTATGACATTTGCAGGCAAATGGATGAAATTGGAGAATATCATGCTGAGAAAAGCCAATCTAAAAAAAACAAAGGATGAATGATCTCGCTGATAAGTGGATGATGGCACATGATGTGGGATGGGAGGGAGGCAAGAATGGGGGAAGGAGGGACTGTATAGAGGGAAAAGAGAGGTGGGAGGGGCGGGGAAGAAGGAAAAAAATAACAGAATGAATCAAACACCATTACCCTATGTAAATGTATGATTACACAAATGGTATGCCTCTACTTCATGTACAGAGAAACAAGATGTATCCCATTTGTTTAAAATTAAAATTTTTTAAAATAAATAAATAAATAGCCAGATGCAAAGGCACACACCTGTAATTCCAGCAGCTCAGGAGGCTGAGGTGGGTCCTGAGTTCAAAGACAGCCTCATCTGCTTATCAAGGACCTACCCAACTCTTTTATTTAGGAACTCTGTTTCTAAATAAAATACAAAAATAGACTGGGGATGTGATTCAGTGGTTAAGCATCCCTAGGTTCAATCCCTGTACCAAACAAATAAATAGCCAGGTGCAGTGGTGTGTGCCTGCAATTCCAGTAACTCCAGAGGCTGAGGCAGGAGGAACACAAGTTCAAGACCAGCCTTAGCAACTTAGTGAGGTCCTGTCTCAAAATAAGAAGATTTGGGGAAGTAGCTCAGTGGTGAGGTGTCCCTGGGTTCAATCTCCAGTATCAAAAACAAATAAATAAATAGCTATAGCAAATTCCTTATGTTACTAATTGCTATGTAGTATAATCCTGCACTATGCATAATTTCCCTGAAAGTAAGTCAATTATAACCTCTGGAGTTTAGAGATTTTCCCAGAAAAATATTATGACAGGAAAAATATCTTCATGAAAAACTGCTGTAAGTAATCTAAACTAATCTCAAAAATATATAAAGCAAAACCTCACTGAATTGAAGGGAGAACAGGACAATTCAAAAATAAGAGCTGAAAACATTGTGTTCCACTTTTTTTCTGTTTGTTCTAATGCATGACAGTAGAATGCTTTTATACATTTTGATAGATCATACATAAATGAAGAGTAATCTCTTATTTTTCTGATTATACAAATTGTAGGATCACATCAGTCATGCAGTCATATATGCATATGAGGTAATAATTTCTGTTTAACTCTACTATCATTCCTACTCCCATATCCCTTCCCCTTCCTTCACTTGCCTCTACCTAATATAAAGTAACTCCCTATTATATTCTTCCCTATCTCCACCTCCTTATTGTGAATTAGCATCTGCATATCAGAGAAAACATTTGGTCTTTGGTTTTCTGGACTTGGCTTATTTCACTTAGCATGTATGCAGATGATTAACAATAAAACAGAGGACTTGAACAACTCTACGCCAACTATACATAATGAGCATCCATAGAAGCCTTCTGCTGACAACAGCAACATATGATTTGTTCTAAGGCACACATGGAACATTCTCCAGATAGACCACTGACTAGGACAAACCAAATCCCATAGCTTAAAGGAACTGAAATTATATGAAGTATATCCTTTAATCTCAAAGGAGGTCAAGTAGAAATTAACAGGAAGAAGTTTGAGACACCACAAATATGTGAAAATAAAACAACTAACTCCTAAATAACCAATGAGTCACAGTTAAACTAGAAAATACCATGCGATGAACAAAATTAAAAACCACATATCAAAGCTTGTGAGGTGAATCTAAATCAGGGTTCTGGGGGAAATCTATAACTTTAAATGCCTATCGTAAAATAAATCTTAACACTGTCGCCTTTCACTTTAAGAAAGTAGAAAAAGAAAACTCAAATCAAAGCAAGACTAAGGAAGGAAATAAGAAAGATTAGAGTGGAAATAAATGATAGAGAAAAGCAATAAGAAATCATCAAAACCACAAACTAAAACCAAAAAATGTTTCTTTGAATAGATGAACAAGTTCATAAATCTTTAGATAGATTAAGTAAGGGAAAAAAAAGACAATACTAATTATAAAAATCAAGACTAAAACAAAGGGCACCACTGACAACCTCACAGAAAGATCATATACACGTATGATGACGTGAATGGTGTGAGTCTACATTGTGTGCAACCACAGAGGTGAAAAAGTGTACCCCATCTGTGTACAATGAGTCAAAATGTGTCTGTAAAAATAAAAAATATTTTAATTAAAAAAAATTGACTCAATAATAACCCTGAACGTTAATGGCCTAAACTCATCAATCAAAAGACACAGACTGGTAGAATGGATTAAAAAGAAAGACCCAACAATATGCTGCCTGCAAGAGACTCGTCTCATAGAAAAAGACAGCCACAGACTAACGGTGAAAGGATGTGAAAAAAACTACCACGCACATGGACTCAGTAAAAAAGCAGGGTTTCCATCCTTATATCAGATAAAGTGGACTTCAAGCCAAAGTTAATCAGAAGGGATAAAGAAGAACATTTCATACTGAATAAGGGAACCATAAATCAGAAAGACATAACAATAGTAAGTATTTATGCCCCAAACAATGGTGCATCCTTGTACATCAAACAAATCCTTCTCAATTTCAGGAATCACATAGACTACAACACAATAATTCTGGGTGACTTTAACGCACTGCTGTCACCACTAGATAGATCTTCTAAACAAAAACCAACCAAAGAAACCATAGAACTCAGTAACACAATCAATAACCTAGACTTAATAGACATATATAGAATATTCCATCCATCAATGAGTGGATTCACTTTCTTCTCAGCAGCACATGGAACCTTCTCGAAAATAGACCATATGTTAGGCCATGAAGCAGCCCTTAGGAAATGCAAAAAAATAGAGATACTGCCTTGTGTTCTATCAGATCATAATGGACTGAGAGTAGAAATCAATGACAAAATAAAAAACAGAAATTACTCCAACACCTGGAAACTAAATAATATGCTATTGAATGAAACATGGATAACAGAAAACATCAGGGAGGAGATAAAAAAATTCTTAGAAGTCAATGAGAACGAAGATACAACATATCAAAATCTCTGGGACACTATAAAAGCGGTACTAAGAGGAAAATTCATTGCATGGAGCGCATTCCAGAAAAGAATGAAAAGTCAACAACTAAATGACCTAACATTACAGCTCAAAGTCCTACAAAAAGAAGAACAGAATAACAGCAAAAGTAGTAGAAGACAGGAAATAATTAAAATCAGAGCTGAAATCAATGAAATGGAAACAAAAGAAACAATTCAAAAAATTGACAAAACAAAAAGTTTGTTCTTTGAGAAAGTAAACAAAATAGACAAACCCTTAGCCACACTAACAAAGAGGAGAGAGAAAACTCAAATTACTAAAATTCGTGATGAAAAAGGAAATATCATGACAGACACCACTGAGATACATAACATAATGAGATAATGAGAAGATACTTTGAAAATCTGTATTCCAACAAAATAGAATCTACCAAAGACATTGACAAATTTCTAGAGACATATGCTCCTCCCAAACTGAACCAGGAGGACATACACAATTTAAACAGATCAATATCAAGCAATGAAATAGAAGAAGCCATTAAAAACCTACCATCCAAAAAAAGCCCAGAACCAGACGGATTCTCAGCCGAGTTCTACAAGACCTTCAAAGAAGATCTTATTCCAATACTTCTCAAAGTATTCCAGGAAATAGAAAAAGAGGGTACCCTACCAAACTCATTCCATGAAGCTAATATCACCCTCATACACAAACGAGGAAAAGACACATCAAGGAAAGAAAATTTTAGACCAATATCCTTGATGAATATAGATGTAAAGATCCTTAATAAAATATCGGCAAACCGTTCCAAAAGCATATTAAGAAAATCGTGCACCACGATCAAGTGAGGTTCATCCGGGGAATGCAAGGATGGTTCAACATTCGTAGATCAATAAACGTAATCCATCATGTCAACAGACTTAAGGATAAGAATCATATGATTATTTCAATTGACGCAGAAAAAGCGTTCAACAAAATACAACACTCCTTCATTCTCAAAACACTAAAAAAAAAATAGGGATAGTAGGGACATACCTGAACATCACAAAGACTATTTATGCTAAGCCCATGGCCAACATCATTCTTAATGGAGAAAAACTAAAACCATTCCCTTTAAAAATGGGAACAAGACAGGGATGTCCTCTTTCACCACTTCTATTCAACATTGTCCTCAAAACTCTAGCCAGAGCAATTATACAGACTAAAGAAATAAAAGGGATACAAATAGGAAAAGAGGAACTTAAGCTGTCACTATTTGCTAATAACATGATTCTATATTTAGAGGATCCAAAAAACTCCTCCAGAAAACTTCTAGATCTCATCAATGAATTCAGCAAAATAGCAGGCTATAAAATCAATACACATAAATCTAAAGCATTTTTATATGCAAGTGAAAAAACAGCCGAAAGGGAAATGAGGAAAACAACTCCATTTGCAATAGCCTCAAAAAAAATAAAATAAAATAAAATACTTGGGCATCAATCTAATCAAAGAGGTAAAAGATCTCTACAATGAAAACTACAAAACTCTGAAGAAAGAAATTGAGGAAGATCTTAGAAGATGGAAAGATCTCCCATGTTCTTGGATAGGAAGAATTAATATTGTCAAAATGGCCATACTACCAATGTACTATACAGATTCAATGCAATTCCAACTAAAATCCCCATGATATACCTTACAGAAATAGAGCAAGCAATAATGAAATTCATCTGGAAGAATAAGAAACCCAGAATAGCTAAAGTAATCCTTAGCAGGAAGAATGAAGCAGGGGGTATCGCAATACCAGAACTTCAACTATACTACAAAGCAATAGTAACAAAAACGACATGGTATTGGTACCAAAATAGACAGGTAGATCAATGGTACTGAATAGAGGACATGGACACAAACCCAAATAAATACAATTTTCTCATACTAGACAAAGGTGACAAAAATATGCAATGAAGAAATGATAGCCTCTTCAACAAATGGTGCTGGGAGAACTGGAAAACCATATGCAACAGATTGAAATTAAACCCCTATCTCTCACCCTGCACAAAACTCAACTCACAATGGATCAAAGACCTCGGAATCAGACCAGAGACCCTGCATCTTATAGAAGAAAAAGTAGGTCCAAACCTTCAACTTGTTGGCTTAGGATCAGACTTCCTAAACAGGACTCCCATAGCACAAGAAATAAAAGCAAGAATCAACAACTGGGATAGACTCAAACTAAAAAGCTTTCTCTCAGCAAAGGAAACTATCAGCAATGTGAAGAGAGAGCCTACAGAGTGGGAGAAAATCTTTGCCACTCATACTTCGGAAAGAGCACTAATTTCTAGAATCTATAAAGAACTCAAAAAACTCTACACCAAGAATACAAATAACCCAATCAACAAATGGGCTAAGGATATGCACAGACGCTTCACAGAAGAAGATTTACAAGCAATCAACAAACATATGAAAAAATGTTCACCATCTCTAGTAATAAGAGAAATGCAAATCAAAACTACCCTAAGATTCCATCTCACCCCAATTAGAATGGTGGTTATCAAGAATATAAGCAACAATAGGTGTTGCAGAGGATGTGGGAAAAAAGGTACACTCATACATTGCTGGTGGGGCTGCAAACTAGTGCAGCCACTCTGGAAAGCAGTGTAGAGATTCCTTAGAAAACTTGGAATGGAACCACCATTTGACCCAGCTATCCCACTCCTTGGCCTATACCCAAAGGACTTAAAATCAGCATACTACAGAGATACAGCCACATCAATGTTCATAGCTGCTCAATTTACAATAGCCAGACTGTGGAACCAACCTAGATGTCCTTCCATTGATGAATGGATAAAGAAACTGTGATATATATATATATATATATATATATATATATATATAACTATTACTCAGCTATAAAGAATAATAAAATTATGGCATTTGCAGGCAAATGGATGAAATTGGAGAATATCATGCTAAGTGAGATAAGCCAATGTCAAAAATCCAAAACGCGAATGATCTCACTGATAAGCTGATGATGACACATAATGGGGGGTGGGAGGGGGACAAGAATGGAGGAAGGAAGGACTGTATAGAGGGAAAAGAGAGGTGGGAGGGGTGGGGGGAAGAAAAAATAGCAGAATGAATCAAACATCATTACCCCATGTAAATGTATGATTATGCAAATGGTATGCTATTACTCCATGTACAAACAGAAACAACATGTATCCCATTTGTTTACAATAAAAATAAAAAATTTTAAAAAATAAAAATCTAATCTCAGACCAAGAAAAAAAAAAACAGAATAGTATGAACAGCAGGTTTCATAAGTTGGATGAAACGGATAAATTCCTAGAACATAAAAATTCTTTCTACTGACTCAAAAAGAAATACAATAATTCACATAGCCCTTTGCTAAGAAAAGATAATGAACTTAGTAATTTTAAATCCTTTCACAAGAAATCTGAGCATGGTAGTGCATGCCTGTAGTCCCAGCTACTTGGGAGTCTGAGGCAGGAGGATCACTTGAGCCCAACTGTTGGAGGCCAGCCTGTGCAATACAACAAGAACCCAACCCAAAAACAACAAAACAAAACTAAAACCTCCCATAAGAAAAATCCAGGCCCAGATGGCATCACTCTTGAATTCTAGAAAGCATTTTTAAAAGAATTAATACTAATTCTTTATACATTCATTAAAAATATATATATGGGTTGGGGCTGTGGCTCTGGTAAAATGCTTGCCTAGTACATGTGAGGCCCTGAGTTCGAGCCTCAGCACCACACTGAAAAAACAAAAAAGGATAAACAAATAAAAAATAGAGCTATTAAAAAAAAATAGTCAGGCGGGGTGGCACTCACTCACAATCTCAGTGACTTGGAAGGCTTAGGCAGGAGGATTTCAAGTTCAAAGTCAGCCTCAGCAACTTAGCAAGGCCCTAAGCAAATTTAGTGAGACCCTGTCTCAAAGTAAAATATAAATAGGGCTGGTGATGTTGCTCAGTGGTTAAGCATTCCTGGGTTCAATCCCCAGTAGGAAAAGAGAGAGAGAGAGAGAGAGAGAGAGAGAGAGAGAGAGAGAGAGAGAAAAAGCAGTTTCCAAGGCCTCCTATAAGGTCAGTAATTCCGTGATAGTATACTCAAAGATATCACACATAAAGAAAAAAATCAATGAATATCTCTTCTGAATAGACATGAACATGAAAAGCAAAATCTTCAACAAAATACACAAAAAATCCAGCAACATGTTAAAGGTATTATACACAACAACCAAGTAGAATCTAACCTCAGAGTGTAGGATGACTCAACTTGTGAAAATCAATCAATGAAATATGTCACATTGACACAATAAAAGGTGAAAATTACGTGATCATCTCAAGTGAGCAGAAAATGATTTGAAATTTCAACACTCACTCTTCCATGATTAGAAACACTCGACCAGCCAGGAAAGCATGAAAATTACTTTCACATGACAAAGACCATTTATATATGGAAAGATCACAGTTACCATACCATTCAGTGGTGAAAGCCTGAAAGATTTTCCTCCAAGAAAAAAAGACAAAGATGCCGACTTTCAGCACTTCGATCCAACATCGTCCTAGGAAGAACGATTAGGCAGGAAGAGGAAATAAAAGGAATGCTGATGAACATTTTATATCAACTTGATTGAGCTAAGGGATGGCCAAATCGTTGGTAAGATACCATTTCCAGGCGTGTCTGGTCAGTGTTTATGGTAGAGATGAGCCTTTGAATCAGTAGGATGAGTAAAAAGATCTGACCTTCCCAGTATACGTGGGCATCAGTCTGTACATAACCAAACAATCTGTACAGAATCCAACAATGGAAGAAGGGAAAACTCTATCTTCTTGTGTCGAGACATCCATCTCCTCTTGCCCTTGAACATCAAAGCTCCTTTTTCTCAGGCCTCTGGACTCCAGCCTTATACCATATTTCCTCCTATCAATTCTCAGGCCTTCAGATTCAGATTGAACTACACCAGCAGCCTGCAAGTGGCAAATTGTAGGACTTCTTGGCCTCCGTGATCATACGAAACTATTAATATTATTTCTCTGGAGAACTCTGATTAATAAAGATTTCAAATTCAAATGAAAAACATAACATTATCTCTGTTCACAGATGATATGATTGGAGGGGTGTTACTGGGGATTGAATGTAGGAATGCTTAACCACTGATCCATACCCCCGATTTTTTTTAAAATATATTTTTAGATGTTGATAAACTTCTATCTTATTCATTTATTTATATGTGGTGCTGAGAATCGAACCCAGTGCTTCACACATGCTAGGCAAGAGCTCTACCACTGAGCCACAACCCCAGTACCCCCCCCCAACCTTTTTATTTACTCATTTATCTTTCATTTTGAGACAGGATCTCGCTAAGTTGCTTAGAGCCTCACTAAGTTGCTGAGGCTGGCTTTGAACCTGACATTCTCCTGCCTCAGCCTCACGGGTCTCTGAGATTGCAGGCATGCGCCACTGCACCAGGCTCACAGATGATGTGATCCTAAATGAAGAAAACCCTAACAATTCAACAGAAGAAAAATTGCTATAACAAACAACTTCAGCAAAGCTGCAAGATTTTTTAAAATAAACAAAATTCAGCTGCATTTCTAACAATGAAGAAACTAAGAAAGCAATTCCTTTATAACACTATCAAAAAGAATGAAGTACTTGGGAATAAATTAAACTAAGGAGGGGGAAGACCTGTATACTAAACACTACAAAATATTGCTAAAAGCAATTAGAGAAAATAGAAATAAGTGGAAAGATATTCTGTGTATACAAATTGAAAGATTTAATATTGTTAAAAATGTTCCTACTACCTAAAGCCATCTGTAGATTCAAAGCTTTCCCTATCAAAATCCTAGAAATATTTTTTTTTGCAGAAATAAAACAAATCTACCTTAAAATTCATGTGCAATCTCAAGAAACTCAAAGAGTCAAAAAATTTTTTTAAAGAACAAAAATAGAGATTTCATGCTTCCTGACTTCAAAATCTATTACCAAACTACGGTAGTCATAACAGTGTGGTGACACTGGTATAAAGACAGGCACATAGACCAATAGAATAGGAATGAGAACAAAAAACTAAACCCTTGAACAGATTTTCAAATTATTTGTGTAACAAGGATATCAAGAGCATGCAAATAGGAAGAGTATTTTTAGTAAATGGTGTTGTAAGAATTATATATCCACATGCAAAACAATAAATCTGCACCCTTACTTTATACAACACAACAAAATTTACTGAAAATAAGTCAAAGACCTATATGTCAGAGCTAAAACTATAACTTTTAGAATAAAATGTAAAGGAACACCTTCGTAATAGTGGATTGGCAATGATTTCTTGGATACAACACCAAAAGCACAGGCAACAATAACAAGATATACATTAATGATACTGCATTGAAATTAAAATCTGTAAATAAAAAGAATTTCTCAAGAGAGTAAAAGGTGACCCATGAAATGGGAGAAAATACTTGCAACTCATATATTATGATAAGGGGTTATTTTCTAGAATATATAAAGAATTACTACGACTCAACAGTGAAAAACACAACCAACCTGATTTTAAAAATGGGTAAAGGACTTGAATGGACAGTTTCTTCATATAAAATACATAAATGACTATAACATGAAAAAATTTCAGTACCATTAACTATTAGGGAATTCTAAACCAAAACCATAAATGATATATCAAGTCACAATTATAGGATAATTAGTAAAAAAAATAAATAAATAACAAGCATTGTTAAGAACATGGAAAATGGAACACTTCAACCGTGTTGGTAGGAGTTGTGCAGTTGCTATGGAAAACAGTATGGTAATCCAGCACAAAATTAAGATCAGAATTATCATACGATCACTTAATTCCGCTTATGGGTATATACTCAAAAGAATTGAAAGTAGAGTCTTATTGAGACATTTGTGCACCCAGGTTCATAGCAGATTATTCAAAATAACACAAAGGTGTAAGTAACCCAAGTGCCCATGATGGATGAATGGCTAAACAAAATGAAGTACCTACATACTGTGAAATATCACTCAGTCTTTGAAAGAACTCTGACACATGCTACAACATGGATGAACATGAATTTGAAATCATTTCACACACATGTCATCAAGAAAGCAATTCCTGAAAGGAATGTGAATTGCGCACTGGGGGAAATGGAAGAATGAAGAGTTTCAAGTTTTGACTCGTTAGTCATAAACCAAACGATCATGAATAAATAATTGTACCTCTCTAGTCTTGCTCTCCTTTCCTCCCAAAATACGAATTCCAATCTGTTAGGGACAGAATTGAGGCCTCCAAAATTCATATGTTGAAGCCTTAACCTCTACTATGACTCTATTTGGAAATAGGGCCTTTAAAGACATAGTTCATGTAAAATGTACTTAGAAGGGTGGGCCCCAACTCAGTATGGTGAGTGCTCTCCTAAGAAGAAGAAGAGACACACAGAGACTATGTAAGGAAACGGGTGACCACATGGGAACTAAGAGAAAACAAACATTTTGACACCTTGATCTCAAGACTTCCAGCCTCTTGAACTATGAAAAAACAAATTTCTGTTGTTGAAGCAACCCAGCTCATTGAGTTTTGTTATGGTGCTCTAGCAAATTGATACACAATCTCTGCCCTGAAAATCTGGCAAAGATTCTGAGAAGTTGGAATGAGAAAATATATGTGAGTAGCCTTTTGTAAACTATGAGTTTTACTGAAAATACAAGATACCATTTTGCCTTGAACTCAAGGGCACTCCATCACTGAGCCACACCCCCAGCCCTATTTTGTGTTTTATTTAGAGACAGCATCTCACTAAGTTGCTTAGTGCCTTGCTGGCTTTGAACTTTCAGTCCTCCTCCCTCAGCCTCCTAAGCTGCTGGGATTACAGACCTGCATCACCATGCACAACTCATTCACTTTCCTATATAAGGTACAGTAAACTCAAAGAGAAAACTTAGCAGAAAAAGACAAAAGAAAAACATTAAAAAATGGTTTATATTTATTAGTTTGTATTAAATTAGCTCCTCCAAGTTTATGGAGTCTTATGTCTGGCAGATTGATTCCACTTTTAGATTAAGTAACTAGAACATTAACATTATTCTAAGTAATAAAAGGCAAAGTTGCTGATATTTTGCTCCGATTAAATATAGTTAGTAAATGATGACAGCAGTGCTATGGATTATCGCTTATTTCTCTCTCAGAAGATTACTTACGTTAAAAGATAATAGTAATATTACATGCCTACATTTGCTCTTTGCATGTATTATTAGTTCAATTTATCCTCACAACCACCTTTGGAAGTCACAATGCTATTATCCCTTGATTAAAATATGAAGGTACTCAAATCATATCACAATAATAACCCTGAATGTTAATGGCCAGAACTCATCAATCAAAAGACATAGACTGGCAGATTGGATTAAAAAGAAAAATCCAACAATATGCTGCCTGCAAGAGACTCATCTCATTGAAAGAGATACCCATAGAGTAAAGGTGAAAGGATGGGAAAAAACATACCATACACATGGACACAGCAAAAAAGCTGGAGTATCCATCCTCATTTCAGATAATGTGGACTTCAAGCCAAAACTAGTCAGAAGGGATAAAGAAGGACATTACATACTGCTTAAGGGAAGCATAAATCAGCAAGACATAACAATCATAAATATCTATTCCCCGAACATTGGCTCATCTATGTACATCAAACAAATCCTTCTTAATTCCAGAAATCAAATAGACCACAACACAATAATACTAGGTGATTTTAACACACCTCTCACACCATTGGATAGATCCTCCAAACAAAAATTGAATAAAGAAACCATAGATCTCAATAACACAATCAACAATTTAGACTTAATGGACATATATAGAATATACCATCCAACAAAGAATGAATACACTTTCTTCTCAGCAGCACATAGATCCTTCTCTAAAATAGACCATATTTTATGCCACAAAGCTACTGTTAGCAAATACAAGAAGATAGAGATACTACCTTGTATTCTATCAGATCATAATGGACTAAAATTAGAAATAAATGACAGAATAAAAAAGAGAAACTCCTCCAATACCTGGAGATTAAATAATACACTATTATATGATGAATGGATGACAGAAGACATCAGGAGGGAAATAAAAAAAATTCTTAGAAGTAAACGAGAACAAAGACACATCATATCAAAATCTCTGGGACACTATGAAAGCAGTACTTAGAGGAAGATTTATTTCATGGGGTGCATTCAACAAAAGAAGTAGAAATCAACAAATAAATGACTTAACAGTACAACTCAAAGCCCTAGAAAAAGAAGAGCAGACCGACACCAAAAGTAGTAGAAGACAGGAAATAGTTAAAATCAGAGTCGAAATCAATGAAATTGAAACAAAAGAAACAATCAGAAAAATTAACAAAATAAATAGTTGGTTCTTCGAAAAAATAAACAAAATTGATAAACCCTTAGCCACACTAACAAAGAGAAAGAGGGAGAAAACTCAAATTACTAAAATTCGGAATGAACAAGGAAATATCACAACAGACATGAGTGAAATACAAAACATAATTAGAAGCTATTTTGAAAATCTATACTCCAACAAAACAGAAAACCTCGAAGACATCAACAAGTTTCTAGAGACATATGAATTACCTAAACTGAATGAGGAGGATATACACAACTTAAATAAATCAATTTCAAGCAATGAAATAGAAGAGGTCATCAAAAGCCTACCAACAAAGAAAAGTCCGGGACCAGATGGGTTCTCAGCTGAGTTCTACAAAACCTTTAAAGAAGAGCTCATTCCAATACTCCTCAAAGTATTCCATGAAATAGAAGAGGAGGGAACCCTCCAAAACTCATTCTATGAAGCCAATATCACCCTGATACCTAAACCAGACAGAGACACATTGAGGAAAGAAAATTTCAGACCAATATCCTTAATGAACATCGACGCAAAAATTCTCAACAAAATTTTAAAAAATCGCATACAAAAATATATTAAAAAGATAGTGCACCACGATCAAGTGGGTTTCATCCCAGGGATGCAAGGTGGGTTCAACATCCGGAAATCAATAAATGTCATTCACCATATCAACAGACTAAAAGTTAAGAATCACATGATTATTTCCATAGATGCAGAAAAAGCATTCGATAAAATACAGCATCCCTTCATGCTCAAAACACTAGAAAAAATCAGGGTAGTGGGAACATTCCTTAACATTGTAAAGGCCATCTACACTAAGCCCATGGCCAATATCATTCTAAATGGTGAAAAACTGAAAGCATTCCCCCTAAAAACTGGAACAAGGCAGGGATGCCCCACCACTTCTATTCAACATCATCCTTGAGACTCTAGCCAGAGCAATTAGATAAACCAAAGAAATTGAAGGGATACGAATAGGAAAAGAAGAACTCAAACTATCCCTGTTCGCTGATGACATGATTATATATTGAGAGGAACCTGGAAATTCCACCAGAAAACTCTTAGAACTCATAAGTGAATTCAGTAAAGTAGCAAGTTACAAGATCAATGCTCATAAATCCAATGCATTTTTATACATAAGTGATGAATCTTCAGAAAGAGAAATTAGGAAAACTACCCCATTCACAATAGCCTCGAAAAAAATAAAATACTTGGGAATCAATCTCACAAAAGAGGTGAAAGACCTCTACAATGAGAACTACAGAACACTAAAGAAAGAAATTAAAGAAAACCTGAGAAGATGGAAAGATCTCCCATGTTCTTGGATAGGAAGAATTAATATTGTCAAAATGGCCATCCTACCAAAAGTGCTACACAGATTCAATGCAATTCCAATTACAATCCCAATGACGTACCTTACAGAAATAGAGCAAGCAATAATGAAATTCATCTGGAAGAATAAAAAACCCGGAATAGCTAAAGAAATCCTCAGTAGAAAGAGCGAAGCAGGGGGTATCGCAATACCAGATCTTCAACTCTATTACAAAGCAATAGTAACAAAAACGGCATGGTATTGGTACCAAAATAGAAAGGTAGATCAATGGTACAAAATAGAGGACATGGTCACAAACCCAAATAAATACAGTTTTCTCATACTAGACAAAGGGGCCAAAAATATGCAATGGAGATAGCCTCTTCAACAAATGGTGCTGGGAGAACTGGAAAACCATATGCAACAGAATGAAACTAAACCCATATCTCTCACCCTGCACAAAACTCAACTCACAATGGATCAAAGACCTCGGAATCAGACCAGAGACCCTGCATCTTATAGAAGAAAAAGTAGGTCCAAACCTTCAACTTTTTGGCTTAGGATCAGACTTCCTAAACAGGACTCCCATAGCACAAGAAATAAAAGCAAGAATCAACAACTGCGATAGATTCAAACTAAAAAGCTTTCTCTCAGCAAAGGAAATTATCAACAATGCGAAGAGAGAACCTAGAGAGTGGGAGAATATCTTTGCCACTCAACTTCAGATAGAGCACTAATTTCCAGAATATATGAAGAACTCAAAAAACTCTCACCAGGAATACAAATAATCCAATCAACAAATGGGCTAAGGATATGAACAGATGCTTTATAGAAGAGCTACAAACAATCAACAGATATATGAAGAAATGTTCAACATCTCTAGTAATAAGAGAAATGCAAATCAAAACTACCCTAAGATTCCATCTCACCCCAATTAGAATGGTGATTATCAAGAACACAAGCAACAATAGGTGTTGACGAGGATGTAGGGAAAAAGGTACACTCATATATTGCTGGTGGGACTGCAAATTAGTGCAGCCACTCTGGAAAGCAGTGTGGAGATTCCTCAGAAAACTTTGACTGGAACCACCATTTGATCCAGCTATCCCACTCCTTGGCCTATACCCAAAGGACTTAAAATCAGCATACTACAGAGATACAGCCACATCAATGTTCATTGCTGCTCAATTCACCATAGCCAGATTGTGGAACCAACCTAGATGTCCTTCAATTAATGAATAGATAAAGAAACTGTGGCATATATATACAATGGAATATTACTCAGCTATAAAGAATGATAAAATTATGGCATTTGCAGGCAAATGGATGAAATTGGAGAATATCATGCTAAGTGAGATAAGCCAATCTCAAAAAACCAAAGGACGAATGATCTCTCTGATAAGCGGATGAGGACATATAATGGGGGGTGGGAGGGATTAGCGTTAGCGTTAGGGTTAGGTTTAGGATTAGGGTTAAGGAGGGTGGTAAGAATGGAGGAAGGAAGGACTGTATAGAGGGAAAAGAGGGGTGGGAGGGGTGGGAGGGGTGGGAGGGGTGGGTGAGAAGGGAAAAAAATAACAGAATGAATCAAACAACATTACCCTATGTAAATTTATGATGACACAAATGGTATGCCTTGACTCCATGTAGAAATAGAGAAACGACATGTATCCCATTTGTTTACAATAAAAAAAAACTAAAAAAAAAAAAAAAGGAAGAAGAAGGTACTGAGGCTAATAGCTTGTAACTAGGGAACCTGAGACCCAGTCTGTAGTCTGTTCCTTAGTATCTCACCCTAATCACTACTAGTTAAATAAAAGCTTTTCTTTAAGACTAGCATTGACATAATATTTCATCATGGAATTTGACAGTGCTATTTATCACATCCAAGTTTTTAATACTTTCTCCCTGCGGTGCTGGGGATTGAACACAGAGCTCCACGTAAGGTATGTAAGTACTCTACCACCGAGTTACATCCTCAGCCCATTTTTAAATTTTATTTTGAGACAGGGTCTTGCTACGTTGCCCAGGCTGATCTTGAATAGTGAATTTTCTTAGCCTCCCAAGCAGCTGAGATTACGTGCATGCACTACTGCACCCAGCACATCCACATATTTTTATACTCTCATACTATATTTATAGTTTCATGATATAAATAAATGAATATTTTCATTAAAAATAGTAATACCAGACCTGAGGTACAACTCAATGTTAGAACAGTTGCCTAGCATATGTGAGGCCCCAAGTTCAGTTTTCCAGCACAAAATGAATGAATGAATGAATGAATTTGGAACACCTATAATATGCCTAACAGTTTATACTATTTAAGCTTAATCTTTGAATAAGTGACTTCCAATGAAAAGCTAGATATTAAAAGAAGTCTTGGTCAGATTAATGTACTACTCCATCATATTTTAACTACATATGTGTAGATAAAATATACATTTTTATTTATTAAGTCTACATCAAGACTTTAGAAAGTTTCCTAAATTTGACATGTGAGAATTTTTTATTCATCTTTTTAATTGACATTAAAATGTGTACATGTTTATGGAGTGCCATGTGATGTTTCAATCCATATATATACTGTATTATGTTCAAATAAAGAGATGCATATCAATATCCTCAAAAAATTCATCGTGGTCATGTCTTTGTGATGAAAAAATTCAAATCCGTTCTTCTAGCTTTTGTGAAATATATAGTACAGTACTTTATCTTTTGTTATTTGGAGTCACCTTACTGTGCAACAGCACACTAGAACTTATTTCTCCTAACGGTAACTTATTACCCATTGACCAACGGTTGCCCATCTCTCCCTTGTCCCTACCTCCCCAAACTCTGTAACCATGATTCTACTCTCAACTTCTATGAAATCAACTTTTTTATATTCCACATATGAGTGGGATCATGCAGAATTTGTCTTTTCGTGCCTGGTTTGTGTGCCTTAACATAACAGCCTCTATTGCCATCCATGTTGTCACAAATGAGAGCTCATACTTTGGGTGGATGAGAGTATACCATGGTGTACATGTACCACATTTCCTTTATCTATTCATCCATTGATGGGCAGTCAGGTGGATTACATTTCTTGGCTTTTATGAATAGTGCTTCAGCAAAATTGAGAATACGAATGTCTCTCAACATACTGATTTCATTTCCGTTAGCTATATACTCAGTCGTGGGATTGCTGGATGCTGTGCTAGTTCCATTTTTTAACTTTTTGAGGAATCTCCATCCTATTTCCATAATGGCTGTGTTAATTTACATTTCCACCAATAGTGTATAAGGGCTTCCTTTTCAAGTGAAAATATTTTAAATTAAGAAGAGTCCTTTGAATAATTTGAAATTAAGCACATAAACATTTATAAAGCAATTAGTGTTTCACAGAATAACACTAATTCCAGAGAACTTTAAATGTATTCCAAATACATAGACTTACTGCTCCTTTGTGTTGTTTGTTTCCGTTGTGGTCTGTGAGTTGTGACTAGCAACTTCTATGGCAATACAGCTTACCAGAGTGTAAATGGACCAGTATCAAGTAAATTGACTACAGTCACATGAGGCATCAGATTGTTCCAGTAGGCACATACTTCTTTTTCTCTGATGGCTCTTTCCTGACATTATTTAAACAGGCACAAGTCTACCTCATCTTTAAAAAGCAAAATATCTCTATTCACATTCACCCTCTGGCTATTGCCTCTACCCCTTACAGTCAAGTTCCTTGTAAGAGTGGTTCATATACTCATTAGTTCATTTTCTATCTCATTCAAGCTTCATTTTATCCTCTCTGCAGCATCTAATACTGTGCTCACTCCTTCCCTGAGACACTTTCTCCTGATTCCTGTAAGCAACTCTCTTCTCTTCCCTGGTCTTTCTTCAGACTTACCATTTTCAACTCTCCCTGTTTTAGTCAGTTTGGCATTACAGTTACCAAAATACCTGACAAGAACAATGTAGAGGAGGGAAAATTCATTTGAGGCTCACAGTTTCAGATATCTCAATCCATAGATGGCTAAGTTCATTGCTCTGGGCCTAAGGACATGAGGCAGGACATCACGACTGGAGGACATGGTGAAGAAAAGCAGCTCACATCATAGTGGACAGGAAGCAGAGTTGGGGGTGGGGAGAAAGGGGCCACAGAGAAGATGCATGTCCTCTATGATCTACCTCCGTCCAAACTACCTACAGTTACCACCCAGTCAGATCATTGAAACTGGGGTGGACTGATTTGCTCACAGTTCTCAGGACCCAGTCATCTTATATCTAAACATTACTGCATTAACTCAGGAGCTTTGAGGGGACATCCCTAACTGATCTATTTTTATGATTCTAATTACCCCCTATATTCTGGTGAATCCCAGGCTATCTGTGGATCCCAGCATCTCTCTAGCTGACTTTTGAAAATCTCTACTGAAAGGCCATCGAGTTCAAAGTTTTCACCTAGAAAACCAGGTCTTTTTCTTATATTTCCTCATAAATACATAAATAGAACCCCCATTCCACCTTTTGCTTAAACTAGAAACTAAGATATTTGATCACTGACCACAATCCATAATTCTATCTCCTAAAGCCCCTCTTAATTCATCTATCTCACCATTTCCACCCTGATTCCCTCCATGTGACCTTGTCACTTCTTTCCTGGGCTAAAGCAATGTTCTCTTACCTTTTCTTCCTGATTGGGCGTTGGTCTCCTCTCTTTAATCTTTACCCTGATGCCAAGTGGTCATTCTAAATCCACACTCGATTGTGGCATTATCTTTAAAATCTACAGTTGGTTCCTCATAGTCTGTAGAAGTTCCTATATTTTGAGAACTGTGGATGAGGTAGTGACAGCCCTTTGGGATGAATAACTGCTTCTCTACCCAGTCTCCTTGCCAGACCAACTCTCATACCCTTCAAATGTTAGCCGGAGTGATCTACGTTCCATTCACAGAAATCAGTTTATTCTTTCCTCTGTGTCTCTGCGCTTACTGTTGTTTTTGTCTGCACTGTCTTTTGCAATAGCCCCTTCACTTGGCTGAAACTTTCAAAACTCAGATCAGGAATTACGGCGTCTTGGAAATCTCTAAGAAGACCCTTCTTCCATACCTACCTTTACCACTGACTTGGTTTAAATCTTCTCATGTGCTCCTCTGGCACACATGAGAGAGCCCACCTCTGCATGACACTTACTCTAGGGTTTGCCATCTCTTCCTGCAAAATTTTTGTGTGATTGGTTTTGTTTTGAAGACTAACTGAAACATATAATGTTACCTTAATTACATGTTTTCCCTCCACACTCACGAAGTCACTCTTGGAATTCTGAGGAAGAGGGGTCCCATGGCCCTCTACCAACAGCAGAAGCCCATGCTGGACGGAGGCTTTGACCCACCACCAACAGGTAAACACGCAACTTGGGACTTGCTAATTCTTAGAAGAATGAGGTTGGGGTAGAGGAAAGAGCAAAGGCAAAATTAGGGGAAAGAAGAGTTAAAAGGTTAAAGAGACAAGCAAAGTTGGGACCTGAAGCAAAAAAGACATCACCAATTTAAAGCCACCCTAAGGAACAAAGGTTCTGACCTAGAAGGACCCTTGTTTTAGTACAATGCAAAGGGGAAAGAAAGTCAGATTAGAATGAGGAATCAAAGAAGCCACTGCCAAGCAATGTATCTTCAAAGGCACAGAACAGAGTAGATTCACCAGAGCATCCCTGGAGAGGAGGCTATAGTTGCCGGAATGATCAGGAAGTAGATCTTCTCCTGAAGCTCTTTTTGATCCTCACTTACTTGGTCCTCTTCATAGTTGGATAATTTTATATCTAAAAGTTCTAGACATTTGTCTGTGAGACTGAACAGAGGGTAAGGTACCTGGACATTACGTGGGTCGCAAGAGAGAAAGGCAAATCCTTTATCACCTCCAAGATGCAAATAGAAACAGGAATTTCCCTGTGAGTCAGGAGAGCATTAGACACACCACCAGTGTTACACCTGCCTGTCATAACCCTCATTGCTCAAAGGCACTTCTGGAGTCTACCATGTAAAGAATATGATTAAACCTTCCTGTTACTGCCTGGATTCCTGCCTAACTTCAAGGTCATTACTCTGAGCATTGGTTCCTGTTGCACTTAACTGTTGATGGAGAAGAGAGTACAAAGACAGGAGTTGAATATATCATTGAATCTAGACCATACTCTAGAAGTCAGCCATTTAAACAATTCTTTTTTTTAATTTTTAAATTTTTTTTTACAGACTGCATTTTGATTCATTGTACTCAAATGGGGTACATCATTTCATTTCTATGGTTGTGCACGATGTAGATTCACACCATTCATGTAATCGTACATGTACATAGGGTAACGATGTATGTCTCATTCCACCATTTTTCATACCCCTCTCCCTCTCACTTCCCTCTACATAATCTAAAGTTCCTCCATTCTTCTCTCATGGGACTTCATGTGTAAATCTATACTTCTTTAAAAATAAAATCATCAGTAATGAAGGACTCATTTTTCTTATTTTCCAAGAGTAGATAATTGTCTATTTTTAGATTTTTCTAGTTAGGTCTTTTAAATTATTCAAGCAATAGTCTATATTTAATATTATGGAATAAAATAGCAGGGGAAGGGAAAGGCGAAAAGGAAAAGAATGTCTATTTGATTTGATTTATAATTAGTTACTATTTCTTCAGTGCTAGGGAAACAATGGTTTTCATGTTGGGAAAATGAGATTTTCATAAAGAGTAAAATGATTTGAATCTGAAAGAAACATATTATAGAAACAATGATATATTTCCTGAAGCTTTCAAGTGAAAATTTCAAGTGTAAATGAGATGTATAACTTAATGTATGCAATTAAGATATTTTTACACCTGTTAAACAACTCTACAACTCTGATTTTCCTTCTAGGCTGAGAATAGAAGACTCGGTCTGACAATAGAGAACAAGCAAACTGAGACATTAAAACAGAAATATTACTAGGCTCAGTGGTGCATACCTGTAATCCCAGTGACTCAGGAGGCTGAAGCAGGATGATTGTTATTTCTGGGCCAGCTTGGGCAACTTAGCGAGCCCCCATTTCAAAATTAAAACATAAAAATAAAAATAAAAACGGATTGGGATGTAGCTAAGAGGTACAGCAACCTGGGTTTAACCCCAGTATTGCAAAAATAAATAAACAATAAATAAATACATAAATAATAAACAAACAAACAAACATCAGGGGGTAGAGATATAACCCAGTTTTAGAATGCTTGTCTAACCTACCTAAAGCCCGGGATCCAGCACCAAAAACCAAATAAGAAAGGGGTGGTGGTGGGGGGGAAGGGTAAAAAGAAATGTTTGTAATTTTGTAAGTTAATAATAAAGGTCACCATTTATCAAGTAATTTGCTGTATTCTGGGAATATTGCCTAACTCTTTATCTATTTTCATTATTTAATCCTTTCAATTACCCTTACTTTTACTTCATATTTTGATAAAATGGAAGCTCAATGTTATAAATAACTTGCTTAAAGTCACAAAGCTAGTTAATAAGAATTCCTGGATATGAGAATAAATCTATTTTATTCATAAATCTATGTGTTCATATTACCCACAAAACTACATGATCTACAAGGTCAGGAACTACTCTAGTTTGCTCTTCACTGGCATAAATTAAAAGTTCAATAAACATTAACAAGCATGTGTGTGCTTGTCATTGCTATAAAGATTTTATGGTTCCCAAACTGTTTTCTATATAGTGGGAATTTTTTATATAGTGATAATTTAATAATTAGGAATAACAGGAATTAAAAACTGAAAGGAGAATGGTACATTTGTAAACACATATTTTTGTAGAAAGTATTTTTAATTAAAATTAAATGCTTTAAATTACCAGCTTAAGTCAGGTCTGGTGGTGCAGGCCTGCAATCCCAGATACTAGGGAGGCTGAGGCAGGAGGATTGCATGTTAGAGGCCAGCTTGGCAACTTAGCCAGACCCTGTTTCAAAATAAAAAATACAAAGGGCTGGGGATCTGTTCAGTGGTAGAGTGCCCAAAGTTCAATCCCCAAAACCACAAAAAATTCATAAAGTGAAAATTTATTTTCATTGTTTACTTTCAAGGGGAACCAAAACCCCTTCCACATTTGTGCCCCAGATTCTAAAACTGATCTGATTATTCGACTGAGGTATTATTTAGAGGTATTAACTTTTTCTCCCTTAGCCTTTCTCCCCTTCTTCTTCATATCACAGTCCCCAATTCCAGGGCTTGGTCTTCAGGCGCTGCCTCAGGTAAGTATATGGCAGGTAAAACAGCAAAGGTAACAGCAAAATCTTTCAGATTTTCACTTCTTCAGTGCTCAGAGAACCATGGAACAGGAATTGACCATGAGGACAGAGACTTCCAGTTGAGAACTGAGCCTCTTCCTCAGACTTTTTTAACTAGCAGACCCTTATCACTTGTGACAATCTGGGAAAGAGGAAAAGAATCCTCAAGGAGTTCGGACTAATTATTTTCCCACTAACCTGGCAGGGAAAAGACCAATATAGATTAAGTTCATTATACTAAATAAGAAGAGTAATCTTACGCTACACCCAGATAGGAGACTGAAATTCACACTGACTACAGTGAAGATATTCCTGTATCGCTCTTAAGGGTCCGCCACACAATTTTCATTTTAAGTCACCTTAACTCTTTACATTTCTATTTACATTTGTTTTAAAAGCAGATTAAAAAAATTAGTAGGGGATCAAAAGAAATTACACAGTCCAACTCCATCACAGTATCTGACAAATTACACACAAAGCAAAACAAGACAATCAATTTCCAAAGTTCACAGAGAACCAGCTGGAATTTATATTAAACCGCGCCACAAAAAATCTACCACCTCTCCATCTGTAATGAAAAATCAAAGCCTGACTTTTTTTTTTTTTTTTTAACTTGTCATTGTATTTTTAGAAAGAGGAGGCAGAACCACTACGCAACTACAAAACTGCAGAGAAAATTCCCAGCACATTCTGGAACTGCACTCCAGACAATTTGGCAGGCTGCAGAACCACCCGCCCGGGCAAGGGCGGGCCTTTCGTATCTAGCCCGGGCCCCTCCCGCGTGAAGCCGCTTTAGAAAACCCTCCAATGGGAGAGGCTCGGCGTAGGGGCGTGGCCTCAACGGGGCGGAGAATTCGGGTCCTTATAATAGGAAGTGTGCGCTGATTGGCCAAGCTTTCTGCCTCTACGGACTAGCCCTCTTTGGACCACCGAGGCCATCCATCAAAAGAACCACACCAATCAGCTGCAAAAATGCTTCCCTGAGGAAAAGGCCCGCCCTCCAATATATCACTCGCGCGGTCAGGAGCAGCCCCTTCGGCTCCGAGCTGACCCTGAGGAGGGCAGAGGCGTCTCGGCGGCGGTGCCGAGGCCACCACCCAGGACAGCTCCCCCTCCCCGGGCCTTTCCACTCTAGCCCGCAGATCCCCTCGCCTTCTCCACCTCTCGGATCCGTTATCCTGGGGCGAAGTGGGAGTAGGCCCGGGGAGGGTGGTTACTGCTGAGGAGCCGCAGTCGCTATCAAGGTGAGCTGGGTGGGGTTTCTGGGGTGAACCTCGGGGCGGGTGGGGAGCTGGGTGGAGGCGCCGGCGGCCCGCGCCCTTTTCCTGCCAGTGTGTGCACAAGCCCAGGCTTGTCTGAGCCCGGGGGGCGGAGCCGGCTCTGTGCTCCGGAGCTGTCAGTCCTGGCGACCACCCCGGGAGCCAACGCGCCGGACCCCTGAAGTTAGTGATTTCTCACCTGACCAACCCTGAGATGCCCCGGCTTCCCGTCGTTAAATCGATATGAGGGTCTAGATCTAGACTTAGTTGTTGCGGGGTCTTACTTATATTACGCACAGTTACATTAATTAAATTTCCAGGTTCATCTCGTAGACTAGGTTACCCCCCCCGCCCCGACCCCCGCTTTCTACGTGCTCCCACAGCACTCTTTTAAAAGTTTCTTTTCCTAATACTGTTAAAAATCAACTATTACGTAGCCTGTGGCTAAGCACTGTGCTACACTCTTTAATCATCTTGTGTAATCGTTACAGTCAGACACAGATATTGTTACCTTCATCTTACAGATGTAGAAATAAGCTCATTGTCCAATGATTATTAAGCATCGACCTATGCGCTAAGCTCTAAGCAATCTCATTGTATTCCAAACAGGTCTATGAATTAGGTAATAACCTTTTCCCCACTTTACAGACGAGGAAGTAAGAAAAATTAAGTAACTTGAGTGGTTCACATTGTTAATTCTTGGCAGAATACATGCTGCTGTCCCATCCCAAAGTTTTGGTATCCTGCCTTACAATGTCTGTTCGGGTTATCCATTGACAATGAATACTTGGGCAGCATTTCTTGAAGATTTGCATTTTTAAAAAATGTATGGTTCTTGTGCTCTAGAAACTCACAATTAGAATGTTATCGACTTATAGAAGAGGGGAGGGGGAACAGCACTTTGCAATGACTTAGATTCACTAGCCCGTTGAGGGAAGGAAGATATGTATTATAAAACACCTCTAGGCACGATGCAAAGATAGCCAAGGAAAGCAGCAAGAGCTACTCTTACTCCTTTCTGGGATTTGTTCTATATATAGATGATAGAGGTACTGACAACAACTGACTCTCAGAAACTGCTACACCAGCTGAATACCCTGTTGGAACAGGAGTCCAGAAGTCAGCCAAAGGTCTGTGGCTTGAGGCTAATTGAGTCTGCACACGATAATGGCCTCAGAATGACTGCAAGACTAAGGGACTTTGAAGTAAAAGATCTTCTTAGTCTAACTCAGTTCTTTGGCTTCGACACGGAGACATTTTCTCTAGCTGTGAATTTGCTGGACAGATTCTTGTCTAAAATGAAGGTATGTCCCTGAGTATTTCTTAATTTTGCTAGTTGTGTTAGAGATGTAAGTTGCTAGCTTTTGCCTTAACCTTTTGTATTTTCGGCAAGTAACACTATTGTGCACTACTGCATTAATATGCTTCTTTATCATAATTAAGAGTAATGTATCATTTATTAGTTATATTCTGAGATGGAAAATAGTCCAATATCAAATAATTGCAGTCTTCTAGCTAGAAAATTGGCTGTTTTTAAAAAGCTTTCTTGATAGGTTAATATTAAACTTTTCAAGTTTTATTTTATTTTATTGGTTTTTTAATTATACATGACAATAGGATTCATTTTCACATAATTATAAAATCATGAACTATAATTTGTCCTAATTCAGTCCCAAATATTTCCCCTTCCCCTCCCATTCTCCTTACCTGTTCCCCTGGTCTGCTATTTAGAGTTTTGTTTTGCTTTTTTAATCAGTGTCTTGTGGATGTACATGATGGTGAAATTCACTGTAGTGTGTTTATATATGTATAGAAAAGTAGGTCAGATTCATTTCACTGTCTTTCTTTAGCCCATTCCTCCTCCCTTCCCTGATTCCCTTGTGTTTACTCCACTGATCTTCTATCTTTTTAAATCTACCCCCCCACCCCCATTTTGGATTAGCTTTAACATATCACAGAAAACATTCTACCTTTGACTTTTTGGGACTGGCTTGTTTCACTTAGTGTGATAGTCTCCAGTTCCATTCATTTACCAGCAAATGCCATGAAGTCATTCTTCTTTATGGCTGAGTAATACTCCATTGTGTATATATACCACATTTTCTTTATCCATTCATAAGTTAAAGGTTGGTTCCCTAGCTTGGCTTTTGTGAATTGTCCTACTATACATTGTACAGTTTTTTAATTTAATGAAGTTTGTTAAAGGCAGAATGCTACATCATGGTTAAGAATTAGGATATATTTCTTCACTAATCAAATTAAAAATTCTAATTGTTTTAACCATTTCTTTTTCAGTTTGCATGCAATAAAAGAGTATCATTTGAAGGAGCATGGATGTAGTTATTTCTCTAAAATAAGACATCTGTGTAGTTTTCAGAGTTTAACTGTTAAAAATACATCTGCCTTCTCTGTACCCAGAAGATCACTGGATAATATCAAAACTAGAATGAAACTCACATTTTAGTCTTCAGTAGCTAACAGGATGCATCATTTATAGAAAGAATTCGATATTTGTTAAATGGTTAAAAAACTTGTTCAACAAATTGATTATAAACAACTCTTTAGATACCATGTGTAGGCACTACCTTTGAATTTATGTATGTTTGTGAAATAAACATAAATAAATAGTCTTATGTGGGAATGTTTAAACAGACAACCATCATAGAAGTCATAATAAGAAAAATAATTATTAGAGTGCTTGCTTTGTAAGCACAAGGCCCTGGGTTCGATCCCCAGCACCCAAAAAAAAAAAAAAAAAAAAAAAAATTATGCTTTAAAAAAAGTGTGAATTTACTATTAAAGTTTATAAGAGGAGGAGGAGAGATATTGATTAAAACCTTTAAGTTTCACTTAAGCCAGAACTTAAACATTGGATAGATTTGTGACTCTGCCTCATACTGTAGACATTTAGAAAATAATGAATATATAAAAAGGATTTGTTGTAGATAGAAATTTACAGAGTAAATGGTATGTGTTATAGCAGTATTTTAAAAATGTTTTATATCTGTCACTGCAAAAACAATGTGGAAAAAGTATAACATCCTGGAAGGAAAATTTGTGTGTAAGCTTTAACATGTTTGAGTACTCATGTTAAATCACCAGTTAACTTATTTGGTCAAATTAGAACATAGTGTTTGCTTGCAGTTCCACAAAGATCTAAAAAAACAGAATTTTGTTATGCTGAAGCCAAATATTATACTGAAATTTTATCAAATTGCTTAAAAAATAGTTCCAAGTGGGGTGCATAGTGTTGACAGGCTATATTTTAGGTATAATGATGAGTCCGAGTTCTCTATTATCCTTTATGCTATATTAACTGAAATATGATAGAAGCATGGTTTTTGTTTTTAGGTACAGCCCAAGCACCTTGGGTGTGTTGGACTGAGCTGCTTTTATTTGGCTGTAAAATCAATAGAAGAAGAAAGGAATGTCCCACTGGCAACTGATTTGATCCGAATAAGTCAATATAGGTTCACAGTTTCAGACCTGATGAGAATGGAAAAGATTGTGTTGGAGAAGGTGTGCTGGAAAGTTAAAGCTACTACTGCCTTTCAGTTTCTACAACTCTATTATTCACTCATTCAGGAGAACTTGCCATTTGAAAGGTATGTGCCCTTTGTTTTGAACAAATGAGCTTTAAAAATTTGAATGATATTGTCTATATATTGCATAAAACAATGCAGCACCTAGCACAGATTTCTAGGAAAAAGACATTCAATAGGTACAGAAATAGATTAAAGTGAAAATAAATCTTGGTATTTATGTCATAATTCTGTTCATTTTTTTTTTTTTTTAATTTTTGGCCCAAATCATTTAAAACTCAGGTTTGGTTCCCTTAAGAAGTTAATGTCTCTGATTAAAGGGAAATTTTCTTTACTTCAGATGACTTTCTATGACATACATGCATTAGTATCATTTTTAAAAACTGACTTCAATATTTTTCTAAAAGTTTCTTTCAACTAGATGTAATAAAATCACTTTCATTTTCTTTTTAAAGGAGAAATAGCCTTAATTTTGAAAGACTGGAAGCTCAACTTAAGGCTTGTCATTGCAGGATCATATTTTCTAAAGCAAAGGTAAATATTTTATAAAGATTAAACATTTATGTAGATCTGTTTTTATGTTTGACATTTACATTATATTTATTTCTTTCAGCCTTCTGTGTTGGCTTTGTCTATCATAGCTTTGGAGATCCAAGCACAGAACTGCATAGAGTTAACAGAAGGAGTAGAATGTCTTCAGAAACATTCCAAGGTATGTCAAGGTCATAGCTTAAATCCCACTAACAACTGTGAAAGAAATTTGACCACTTGTACTATCTCCTGAAATAAAATGAAATGTCATGTGTTTATCTGAAACTTAAGCAGCTAGCCTTGAATTTTTTGACAAGGAAAGACACGTTAGTAGGTTGTACTTTTTACTGTAAATACAGGACTTTTATTTTAATTCATTAATAACTTTTAAAAATTTATGTGCAGATACATGGCAGAGATTTGATCTTCTGGCAGGAGCTTGTATCCAAGTGTTTAACTGAATATTCATCAAACAAGTGTTCCAAACCAAATGTTCAGAAGTTGAAATGGATCGTTTCTGGGCGTACTGCACGGCAACTGAAGCATAGTTACTATAGAATAACTCACCTTCCAACAATTCCTGAAACGGTTCCTTAACTTGCAAATTTGGATGTTATTCTTCATGTAGAGAAATTTTTCCAATGATATAATTTTCTTCTACAATTGAAAAATTGCAATGTTATTTTCAAACAAAATAGAGTTGGAATAGCAAAGGGAAAAATGACACTGACCTAGTCAGCTAGTATTTAAAGGCATTTACTACACATACGGAGCAACACCCTTAGACAAAGAAATTATCCAACCACTGATAAGTTTGTTTCATTTAATAACGATTTAATGATCATTTAAATTGTCAGCTTAGAAAATAACATTAATAGCCCAAATAGCACTGAAATAGTACATTTTTCCCCTATCATCTTGCAATATGTAGGACCCAAATTCTGACTCATTTAAAGTTATACAAGCTTGAGTAGGATAAGAGGACCAAAAATGTGGCCCATATTAAAAATAATAATAATAATTTGGAACTTGGATGTCATACTTAAAGAAAAAGTAGTATATGGGAGATGATCTCCACGTTGGGAACTTGCCAGTGTTTCATTGCTATAGCAGTTGGAACTACTAGAAAGTAATCATGTGCATAAAAAAATGTAAACTTGGTCACTGCATATGTTATACAGTCTTGCCATCTAAATTTCTTAACTCAGTAATGATTTATCTTTTTCCTCTTAAAACTAAATGTTAATATTTAACATCTATATGATTATGAATCTAAGACGAATGATTTACTTTTAATAGTAATATTTAGGCAGACTTTGGCTAAGTTGGAGTTTTTTTGTTCTGGTTGTTGTTTACTTAAATTCTATTTCTGTAGCAATAAAAACCTCTTCTCTTGAGGCCTTTTTCTCCACAACCCTGAGATATGGATTCCATAATGTTATAATGAATTTAAGCTATGAAGCCTAGCAGAATGAAGAGACTTATAAAAACTGTCTAATAGTATGCTATAGTAAAATTAGGTTTAAAGATTTAAATTCATCTGTGAAACATTCAAATGAAGCTAAAGGCATAAATGTGAAACAGTAAGAACAAGCTTGAAAAAGAACTATGAATCTTCATTTCTTACATTGATCTTTCTATATGGATCAATAGGTTGTATTTAGGTGGTATCAAAATGGTAACCTACTTAATTAAAATGTTAAATTATGAGGTTTACATCAAAAATGAACATTTCACAAAAGCACTTTAAGGCAAGATAAGGGTTAATAGTCTAGGCAATATAAATGGTTTCTTGGCACCTATAATGCAAGTAATAGATATTTCAGAGATGAGGATTTCAGTGCTATATGAGAATTACATTTAAGTTTGAGGGCATTTTATATAAAGCAAAAAACATAGACCTAGTAAGTTTGGCATAATCATTATCTTTAATATTTCTTCTAGAAACAGGTGATGTTTGTATTCATGATAAAAAATTTTTACATAGAATCTACTGCCTCAGTCGAGTCCCACTGAGAAAATGTTTCTATTGTATTAGTAACCCAAATTAAAACTTGAAAACTTGCTTTACCCTGTTAAAGTTCAGTCTAGATAAAGCACTCCAGAAGTTTTTACTGCACTGTTTTATACAACTGCCATTGCTTCTAATGTAAAATTTTGTTTAACCCATTGTGTCCCATCATCCTATATACAGGACACCTATGAAAACTTACAGAATTTTATAGGGCCCCTATAAAATTGCTTAATTTTTATAGGTGTTCTCTATGTAGGACAATGAGATATAATGGGTTCAAAGGAAGAGAATATACTTCCACAAATGTCCCTGTTGTGTCTTAAGAAAAATAGTAGGCACCTTCATAATTATGAGAGCACTGAGGGGGTGTTCAGTATTCTCCAGGTCAGCCTGTGAACATAAGGAGGCTACCATGTTGAAGTGTTGTAAGCAATGACTCCGTGCAGTGTGCAGCTCGAGTCTATCTAGAAAGGCTGTAACCAAATTTGTCAATGTTATGGATAAACAAGCACTGAAAAATAAACCAAAGAACCATAGTTTATTTTATCTTTAATTTTTGTAAGCTGTGTCAAAGATAACATTTCAGTTTTCCCATATTTTGAAAACATTAGTGTTAATTTTGAGTTGGCAGAGGTAACCTAACCAACTACCATTATGTTTGGTACTAAGGAATATACCTTTCAATAAAATTATTGAAATGCAATCCTTTGCTGGGTGGATTTGTTCATTTTCTGATTATTTTAGCATGGTGATAAAATCATAAAATAATAAAAAGCTGTCTCTACTTAGTATATTTAAATTTTGTACTAAAGATGCTTAGAAGCAGATACTAAAATCTCTCTTAATAGTACAGCCATTACCTAACTGACAGTTTGTGATATTTTGATATAACAAGTTTAATACATATTAAAAAGATGTTTATGCAATATTAATCACTTGTCATTTAGATTCATCACTTCTGTGGATGCTCCCCTTATATTCCACCCACCCGAAATCTTTTTTGTTTTGTTGAGAAAAGAGAAAAAGAAGGTTCATTACTTTGCTGGCAAAGGAGAAACACAAAGACTGTGATTCTCTCACCCAAAGTTTTGTGCAAACACTTTTAACCTAATTAAATAGCACTCCAGCAGGAAAGTGACCAACTATGTTATGTATTATGTTACCTTGCCTGGATCAATTGGTAATTATTATTGAATAGAAACAATATATGATTTCAAACTATTAATATTTAACTATAATTAATAAGATATAATGTGGACATTGCCAGAAATTACTGATCAAAGAAAAAACTGTTTTGCACTTGACTCCTGTTAGAAATTTAATAAACTTTTCAGTGTATTTTTTTAAATGTTATGATTATTTTCTAATTATAAGACACATTTTCCAAATTATGATATACTACATGTTATCCTTAGAGCCATTTCTGATCTAACTTTTTTTTATAAAGTCATTTTTATTTATTCTTTTATTTTGTGGTGCTGGGGATTGAACCCAGAGTTCTGCATGCTAGACAAGCACTCTACCACCGAGTTACATTCCCAACCCTGATCTAACATTTTAAAGCTGGCAATGGAAGCTTTTATTGGCAGGTACTATTGCTAGGTATTTTATATGAATCATATTGTATAATTCTCTAAAGTGAATGAGGTCATCCAAATTTACAAATAAAGTAGAGGCACAAAGAAGCTAAATGATTTGTCTCTGGTCACATACTTGGTACTTGGACGGGGGGTTCAAATCCAGGCAGCTCTGACTTGAGAGGCCATGCTCTTACCAGTCTGCACATTACCTTGTAATGTAGATTAATTATAAGTAGAGGATTAATTGGACTCATGAAATTGTTTGTGTAATTTCTAGTCAAAACTATATTCTAGCCACATTAACTTCAGGGTTATTATGATCATGACAATAATAATGGAGAATTTTACAGTAATAGAATTAATTCTTGTAAGATGTGTCATTGCTTATACATTGCCAAATTGTGACACAATTTTGCATAAACCAAAACAGTAAACATAATAAACTAACTTACAAAATAAAATAATTTTTATGTCAATTCAACAAAGTATACTTAGGAGCAATCAAAAGTACTAAGGATAAAGGACATATAATGATAAAGCAATTGATTGATTAAATGACAATCCTAAAGTTGTAGGCACAGAATATCACACCTTAAAAATAAATCAATCAAAACTGACAGCACTGAAAGGTGAAGTGGTCAAATCACAGTTAGGGTTAAAACATTCCTGTCAGTAATATATAGAATTATTAAAAAATTAGCAAAAGTGTAGAACTGAATAAAACCCAACAACCAAATCTGACTTAATCCTAAAACTACTGACTCAGCATTCCTTTCAAGTACATGTAAATAGCCACCAAGGTAGACCTTTATCATGGACCTTAAAGAATCTTAAGTTTAAAAGATTTTAAATAATAAAATGTTTTCTGAACATAAAATAGAAATTAATAGTAGGTAAATCTCCAAGTGCTTGGAAATTAAACAGACTTCCAAATGATTCATGGCTCTAAAAGGAAGCCTTAAAAGGAATTTGAAATTAATTTAAACAGTGTAAATAAAAGTAACACTGGAGTGCAACAAAACCAATACTCAGGAAATTACAGCATCAGCTGCTTTTATTGAATAAGAAAAAGGATCTTAAGTCAATAAGTTTTCACTTCAGGGAAAATATAAAACCCAAAGCAAGCAAAAGGAAGGAAAAAAAAAAAAAAACAGGGAAAGAGGAATCGATGAAACTCAACACCAATTAACAATAGAGAAAAATCAGCAAAATTAAAAATCAGTTCTTTGAAAAGAGCAAAAACACTGGGTGCAGTGGCACATGCCTATGACCTGAGCAATTTGGGAGACTGAAACAGAAGGATTACAAGTTCCAGGCCAGCCTCAGCAACTTAGTGAGACCTTGTCTCAAAAAAATCTTCAGAGGTAAAGCACCCTTGGATTGAAGCCCCAGTACCAAGAAAAGAAAAGAGAAATAAAACTGATAAGCAAGACTGACAAAGATAAGAATTATCAATATTAAGAATGAAGCCAAGATATCACTTACAATCATTAAAGACATTAAAAGGACACCAAGAAAAAATGAACAAATCCAATCACATAGAATTAGATAAAATGACCCAATTCTTTGGTTTCTGTTTTACATTAAGTATTGAACCCAGTATTGCTCAACTACTGGGCTACACCCCCAGCCCCTTTTATGTATGTATGTATGTATTTTGTTTTGAGATGGTTTCACTAAGTTGCAGAGGTCAGCCTTGGATTTGCAATCCTCTTGCCTCAGCCTCTGGAGGTGCTGGGACTACTGGCAAGCACTACCATACCAGGCTTGAACCAATTCCTTGAAAGACAACAAGTACTAAATCTCCACCAAAATGAACTAGATAACTTAAATAAGTTATATAATTATTTTTAAAAACTAAATGCTTGTTTAAAATCTTTCTGGCAAATTCATAAAGAATTAAGAAGATTCTACAGGTCTCTTTCAGAAAACAGAAAATGATCACTTCCCAATTCATTTTATAAAGCCAGAATTAACACAACACTAAAGCAAGATGAAAAATAATACAAGGTAAAAACAGAAGGAAAAAAATACAAAGGAAGAAAAACTTTTTGAACAATAAATATCTCAAACACAATCCCCAAAACCCTCAACAAATAAATCTAGATGTATCAACTGAACAATATCCATGACCAAGGATATTGCTGGGGGGGGGGCTGCAGAGACAAGCAATTTCAAAATTTGAAAAATCAATATAAAGCCACCATATTAATGCTCTAAAGGGGGAATAACAACATTTGATCAAAGTAATTCATACAGAAAAAGTCATTCGGAGAAAATGATTTGAGAAAAGTCAACATCCTCTGATGAGATAATAAACTCAGCTAACCAGAAATCAATAGATGAGAACCTCCTCAACCTGATGGAACTGTACAGAATAAATATAGCTAACTGGGCACCGTGGCTCATGCCTGTGATCCCAGCAACCCAGGAGGCTGAAGAAGACTGAAGTTAGAAGCCTTGGCAACTTAGTGAGGCCCTGTCTCAAAATTTAAAAAAAAAAAAAAAAAAGATAAAGCTGGGAATGTACAGACAGAACTGGAAATGCAGCTTAGTGGCATAGTACCCATCCCCTCCCCTGCGTTTAATCCCCAGTAACAAACAACAACAAAAGACTGTACAGCTAATATCCTACTTAATGATGAAAAGCAATGCTTTCAAAACCCTAAGGAACAGATATGATACGGCTGGTCACTTCCGCTTTATAGTTCTACCTGTGGCATTTAGACAGGAAAAAGTAATAAAAGGTCTATAGACTAAAAATGATAAAACTTACTATTTATGGTTTATGTAGAAAACTCAAGAAAGGGATCAATAACAATAAGAACAATAAACTAGAACTAATCATTGATTTTAGTAAGATAACAATACAAGGTCAACAAACAAAAATCAAACATATTTGTTGTATATGCTAGTACTATGCAAATGGAAACCTAATTTCAAAAAACATAACACAGCATCTCTGCCCCAAAATGAACACTTAGGAATAAATCTAATGACAGAGGTAAATAATGAAAAAAGTAAACTGCAAACTACACAAAATGCTGACTGAAATCAAAGAGATACTTAATTTTCTTGGATTGGAATACTCAGGCAATTCCATTCAAAACCCCAGCAAGAATCAGGAGGCTAAGGCTGGAGGATCCAAGGTTCCAGGCCAGCCTGGGCAACCTAGCAAAACCCTGTCTCAAAAAGGGCTAGCGATGTGCTCAGTGATAGAGGTCCCTTGGGTTTAATTTCTAATACTGTCAAAAAAACAAAGAAAAAAAGCTAGAAGAATTTTTTTCATAGATATTGCCTGGCTGATTCTAAACTTTATATGGAAAGATAAAGAAATAAAAGAGCCAAAACAATTTTGAAAAGGAATAAAGTTGAAGGAATCATGCTACCCAATTTTAATATAAACTCATAATAATCCAGGCAGCATGGTATTTTTAAAGGATTTACACAGAGCTCCATGGAAAAGAGCATATGAAAACACATAAATATAAACAACTGATTTTTGAACAAAGGTGAAAAGACAATTCATTGGGGAATGGACAGTCTTTTCACAAATCAGTTTGAAATAAATGAACATTCACAAGAAAGAAAATCAACCTCCACCTAAACTTCATAGCTTATACAAAGTTAACTTAAAACAGGCCACAGATTTAAATGTAAAACAAAATTATAAAAATTTTAGACAAAAACAAAGACCCTTTGAGTTTAAGGAAAACATTCTTTGATATATCAAAAGTATGATCCACTGATGTGATGAATTAGACATCAAAATTAAAAACTTCATTTCTTCAAAAGACACCATTATGAAAGTGAAAACCCACAGGAGAATTTACAAACCCTATCCTGGATATTTGAAGTAATATATAAAGAACTTTTACTAAATGACAACCTAATTCGAAAATGGGCAAATGGCCAGAGTGATGGTGCATGCTTATACTCCCAGTGGTTTGGAAGGCTAAGGCAAGAGAATCACAAGTTCAAAGCCAGCCTGAGCAACTTAACCAGGCCCCAAGCAACTTAGTGAGGCCTTCTCTCAAAATAAAAAATAAAAACGGAGCTGTGGCTCAGTGGTTAAGCATGCCTGGGTTCAATCCCTGGTACAAAACAAAACAAAACCAAAAAAAAAAAGGGGGGGGGGGCAGAGGATTTGAAAAAATATTTCTCCAGGTAAGATACACAAATATTCAATAAGCACAAGATTGACATAGTCTTTAGGGAAATACAAATCAGAGATACCACAATGAACCAAAGAACTATTGTTCTATACCCACTAGAATAAGCAGATTCAAAAAGCCAGGTAGGTATTGGCAAGACTGTGGAGAAACTGGAATTCTGGTACACTGCTGGTGGGAATGAATGATGGAGCTGCTTTGGACAACAATCTGATGGTTCCTCAAATGATTAAATATAACCTGAAAATTCTATTCCTAGAGAAAACACGTATGCACATAAAAACCTCTACACAAATGTTTATAGCAGCAATATTCAGCATAGACAAAAGATGGTAAAACCCCAAGTATCTATCAATTTACAAATGAATTAACACAAGGTGTGATACAGCCATGCAATGGAACATTCAGACAAAAAATATTGATATATGCTAGAACACGGCTGAACTTTGAAACAATGTTGTGAAAGAATCCAATAACCAAAAACCATATATTATTTGATCCCATATACACGAAATGTTTAGAACAGGGAAATCTATACAACAGAACATAAATTAATAGTTACTTAGCTGGTGAGTGGGAAGGGATGATAAAGGGTACAAGGTTTTTATTTCAAATGACGAGTGTTCTAATATTGACTATGGTAATGGCTGCATATACTGTGCATACTGAATTATAACTGGGTGAAATATGTGAATTATGTCAATAAAGCCTTTTTAAATGAAATGATTCCATTTATAATTTATATGCATACCCTTTTTGGTACTGGGGTTTGAACCCAGGAGTGCTTTACCACTGAGGCATATTCCCATCCATTTTTATTTTGAAACAGGGTCATGCGAAGTTGCTGAGGCTGACCTGGAACTTGTGTTCTTCCTGCCTCAGCCTCCCAAGTTGTTGGGATTACAGCCGTGCACTACTGTGCCTGGCTGTATTATATATTCTTTTGCCTATATTATATACTTTTTTTTTTCTGGTATCAGGGATTGAACTCAGGGACAAGCAACCACTGAGCCACATTCTCAGCCCTATTTTGTACTTTATTTAGAGACAGGGTCTCACTGAGTTGCTTAGTGCCTCGCTTTACTGAGGCTGGCTTTGAACTTGTGATCCTCCTGCCTCAGCCTCCCAAGCTGCTGGGATTACAGGCATGCACCAACATGCCTGCCTATATTATCTATAGACAAAACTATAGATGGAAATCAGTGGTTTCCAAAGTTTAGAGATTGGGAAGTATGGGCTGATTACAGAGATAGCATGGGGGTATTTTTAGTAACTGACCTGTTTTAGGGTAATTATGAAGTTGTTTATACATATCTATACATGTGCTAAATTTCACTGAATTACACTTCGGAAAAATTTAAATTTTCCTGTATGTTTATTAAAAAAAAAAAATATATATATATATATATATATATATATATATATATATATATCTCAACTCCCTCTCCCCTGCAAAAAAAAAAAAAAAAAAAATCAATTAGAAAAAAAGGCTCTTCCTCAACAACTCATTCCTGAAATTACTGGGCAAAATGAGCAAGGTAGGCATCAGAGGGTACATGGGCTACAGTGGTCCACAGTTAAGTGTTGGGGTTCAAAGACTCAGGTGAGAAAGATCTCCCTGCTCAGCACAGAACATTGAATTTTCCTGTGAGATGACCTATGATAGGAAGTCAAATAGATTAGAGATAATAGGACTGAAACTTCTTACTGCTATGGGAGTTATAAAGATGCGAAGGGACAAAACTTAAAATGAACCTCATGGGATTTGGATTCAAAGTTTAGGTATGAACTCATGGTTTTACATATACATTATAACACTAACACACACACACATACACACACACACACATATACAGGTACTACACATATTATACACAAACTAACAGTAATTACTTGCACACAGATCTTGGGTTTTGTGTGTGTGGTGCTGGGTACTGAATCCAGATCCTTGAGCATAATAGGCAAGTGCTCTACTATTCAGCTACACCCCCGTTTTTTTTTTTTTTTGGTTTTTTTTTTTTTGAGTTTAGCTTTTAAATATCCTTATTCACTACAAAGAACACGGGTTCCAGGATGGGGAGATAGCTCAGTTGGTAGAGCGCTTGCCTTGCAAGCACAAAGTCCTGGGTCTGATCCCCAGCACCACAAAAAAAAAAAAAAGAACATGGGTTCCTTGGAAAAATGGCTGATTCTTGGGTTGGGGCAGGGAATGTGTAATTAGCCTGGTGTATATTAGACAAGAGTAAGAAATCGCTCAAATAATCATGGGAATATGTTAAAACAACAACAGAATTCACCTAGTATGTGTCTTCTACTGGCCAACTATTTAATTTTGAGAACTAAAACATCAAAGTAATAAAAATAATAGATTTTTATCCCACCAAATAAGACATTGAGACTACACAAATATAAATTTAAAATTTGATTACAAACATGTAGTACTTTGAAACTACTTTCTCCCAAAATAATTATAATCTTATAAGAGGAAGTACTTTACAGTGAAGTCTGGCAGATGCCATCTTATTCAGTGATCTAAGTAACACCAGCTTGAGTAGGACAAATTGAAATCAGTAATGTATGATAGGATGCAATAAGATCAATTCTGTAATATTCTTGACAATGATACATAACTTGAATTTCATCATGAAAAAATATCAGAGAGGCTGGGGATGTACCTCAGTGCTAGAGAGTTTGCCTAACATGCTTTGAGGCCAGGGGTTTGATCCCTAGTACCACAAATAAATTAATTAATAAAAGGAATATCATACAAAGTGAGAACATAATCTTCAAAAATGTCAAAGCTTTGAAAGTCAAGGTAAAAAAAAAAATAAAAAATAAAAAAAACATCTTGTTCCAGACTAACATATACAGGCAGGTCATGATTGTGAAATGACTGTGACATTTTTGAGACATCAGTTCATTGTGATAAGAGTCAATGTATGAGGACTAGACAGTAGTAATATGTCACTGTAAATTTCCTAATTTTAATGGTTAGATTGTAGTTATGGAAGTGAATATCCTTCTCTGCAGCAAATACACAGTAAAGTACTGAGGTGAATCATCTCTTCAATTTATTTACAAATGGCTCAGGAAGAAATAAATTCTGTGTACTTTACTTATAAATTTGCTATACATTTGAGAATCCTTTAAAGAAAAAAAAACACAGGATGAAATAAAATCTCAACAGAAAATTCCTATATAGCCAGGGACAGTAGCACACACCTTAATCCTGTAATTCCCAAGGCTGAGGCAGGAGGATCACAAGTTTGAGGCCAGCAGGGCAACTTAGTGAGGCCCTGTCTTAGGGGGAAAAAAAATGCTGTGGATGCAGCTCAGCAGTACAGCACACCCCTGGGTGCAATCCCCATTACCAAAAACAAAACAAGAAACAACAAAAATCCCTATCTATATTTCTGATCAAAATAATGCCACTGCTTAATAGTGACCTAAATTTGCATCTGCTACAGATTGGACTACAAATGACAAGTCCAATAACCATAAAAACTTAGCTGCTTCTCTGTTGTATTAATACTTCTCATTTGTATTAATAATTAGCCTTTAACTATTTTCAATTTCTTGACATAATGTTCTCATTAAGAAATTTTCATTTACTCTTAACATTACTATCCAAAATATCTTTGTGGAATTTTTTATTGTTAAAAATTTTTTTTCAGTACTTGTGTGAATTAGTGTACTTAGATCGTATGATCCTCTTTCTGAAAATGTTTATTGAACATTATTCCTGCATCACACTTACCAAAAGAAAAATTAATTTTCCCTGAAGGCACCCTTTCATTTAATATGATCTGTACCTCAATGTTTTTTATAGTAAAAATGCATTTAAATATGAAACTGGTAAAATGTAGCATATAAAACTCCATGCTGAGCAAAAATAAGTCCAAAAAAATTACCATATGTCCACAGTTCCCATTATACATTTCCTATGTAAATCATATTTGAATGCAATTTTTAGAACCATATTTAAATGTATTTTGCAATTTAACTGTAAGCATCCATATTTTTCTTCTAGCACATCATCTGTTTCTTTCAGATGGCAACATCTGCTAGGATCCACAGAATGTAGCAAAAAAAAAAAAAAAAAAAAAAAAAAAAAAAACCAGCATTTATTTCTCAAGGTTTGAAAAATCTGGTCCACCTTTAGTGTAGTTTCCTGAGATTTCTGCTCCACTGAAGTCAAAACCGGGATTCTAAAAGACATGAAAAATATAATAAAATTAAAACTAGGAAAAAGGTAAGTATGAATTAGCAATTGACAAAAAAAAGGAGATCTAAATGGCCCAAAACTGAACAGATACCAAACTTCATGGTACTCACCAAAATAAAATTTAAAACAATGAAGTATTTTTCAAGTTTACAATTTAAAAATATTTAGATGGATACATCTAGTACTACAGTGACAAGCTTATAAAGAAACAATTGAATATCAATGTGAAAACCGATTTTAAAAGTTATCTTGAGAGCTTACTTGTATTGCCATGCAGGGTTCTGAAAGCTATATACATATTAACACATTTAACTTTCACAAAAATTCTATAAAGTATCTACTACTTCAGGCCTTTGTCTTTTCATTGGGCAATTTGATTTATTTAACAAATTTACTGAATTACTACTGTCTGAAAGACACCATTAAAGGCATGTGAAGTTCAAGTGTGAACAAAGATAACTGTTCTAGTAAAGCTTACATTGTAGGAAGAAGAGATAAATAATAAACCATAAATAGTATTGAGTGCAGGGGTTGGCAAATTTTCTTTAAGTAGTCAGATGGTATATATTTTTGGCTTTGCATACCACATAGTTTCTGTCACAATTATACAGCTACATGAAACTGCTGCATGAAAGATAACACACAAACAAAATGAGCATGAATGTATACAAGTAACTTTACTTAAAAAATGGGCAGTGGACTGAATTTGGCCCACAGGACACAGTTTGCCAATCACTGATCTGGTTTGTTAAAAGTTGGTTAAATGCCATCAGCAAAAAAAAAAAAAAAAAAAAAATGGGTAAAGGAAATGGGAGAAAACTACAGTATTAAATGGGAGGATTGATCAACATATGTATGCTTCATTGAGTAATGATTTGAAAACAATGAAGAAGCTAGCTAGGCTATGCAGGATGAGCATTCCAGTCAGAAAGACAACAAAAGAAAAGGCTAGCTTGTTTAATAACAGGGAACAGTATGGTTAGAGTAGGATGACTGAAGGCAGCAGTAAGAGAAGGTTGGGGAGATAATAGGGTAACTTATTAGATTATTCCATTAAGAGAAACAACTTGCATTGATGAGAAATGATACGATCTGACTTGCATTTTAAAAGGACTTCTCCAGTTGCTATTTTGAGAAGATTGTCTGGGCAAGGATAGAAGGAAGGAGGCCAGTTAGAAAGGTATTAAAGTAACCTAGGCAAGACATTTGAGATGGTACAGAGCAGAGTGGTAGTAGTGTTGGTGGTGATAAGTGGTTAAATTCTGAATACATTTTGAAGGTAGCTTTAATAAGACTTCCTAACAAATTGGAGAGGTTTTGATAAAGAAAGAGAAATCAAAGAGGATTACCAATTTTTCTGACCTGAGCCACTAATTTCCATTAACTGATTTAACGTCTTTTTTGCAATGCTAGGAACTGACCCTAGAGCCTAGAGCACATGCTAGGCAGGTGTTCAACTACTGAGCGAAATCCCTAGCTCCAGTTTCCATTAACTAAGATAAGAAGGCTGGAGGCTGAAAAATTTAGGGAGGAAATTAGGTTACTCAATTTGGACATGCTGAGTTTTGTATGTCTGTGAGATAGCCAAATGGAGATGCTAAAAAGGTAACTGAATATGCAGATCCAAAGTTCAGAAGAAAAGCTTAGGCTAGAGATATATATTTGGAAACCATCATATAAAAATAATTATCCATCAAAAATGATTCAGTAATTCCTCTTCTAGACATCTTAAAGATGCATATCTTGGAACATTTAAGTAGTTTTACAGAGATGAAAACATAAGCTCTGCTTAAAATAGAGGAAAATAGAGAAATCAAAATATTATAAAAGAGAAAGAGCCAAATAAGTAATTAACAGATCTAAAATAGGGAACACTCTGAAGCAAATTAAAATTTTATTCACAGGTACTAGTACGGAAAGATACCCAAGATACACTATTAAACAAAAAGGAAACATGAAAAAAAATACATTGTGGAACCCACAGTGTATTCACTTAAAATAATTCCATTTTATGTTATACAAACTATATCACAGTAAACATGAGAAAAGAGTACACAGCATAATGATGACTAAAAACTCATTTTTCCATCCCAAACAGTGAAACAGGTTGTCTTTCAAACAGTTCTCCTTTCCATCGTGGATATTTTCACCATGCCTCAGAGAGGTATGGGTATCTCTGGCTCTCAAATCTAATGTATTTAAATCTATCACTGACTAAAATCTTGCTTTGCCTTTTGTATTCTCCATCTTGATTTGATACCATCCCTTGTAGCAATTTGCTATATGAATATTTTGCATTATGTATTCAATCAAAGGATCATGGCCAGATGACTAATAAACTCTCAATATTAAAAACATCACCACCACAGTGTGAGCCTCCACTTAGGCTAAAAGTGAAACAGAAATGCCAAAAAATGAGATGAAAATGAGACAAGCAAGGAATGGGGGGCCTTATGTATTTTTATACCATTTATGCATACTATTTTAATAACCATTTATTACTCAGGATTTATTGATGTATATTAAGTAAATTTAAACAAAATCATACCAACAGTACAAATAGGTTATTTTCAAGGAAATTTTAAAAATATATAAAAGACAAATTTTTCTAATCATTTACCTTAAAAATTATATTAAAGAATTTTTATTAGCTTTTATAAACATTTAAGTTCTAATTTCAAATAGTAATTATTTTATTACTTTTAAAATTAACCATACACATTCATATAGTCATCTGACTTACTTCTTTCTGGAATCTCTCTAATGTAAGTTTTCTCTGCATTTGGTCTTGTACCCAAGGATCAGCTGCATATTCAGATTCTAGAAGAGAAGTCCAACAATTTGCCGCATCTCTCTTTGTCTTTGTAAGAACGATACGAACCATTTTTCTATCCTCTAAAAAAAAAAATTACAAAAATATTGGAATTCATCATTAAGTTTTACATATGCCAGAAACCATTATGTAATTTCTGCATACAGTTATTCTCAATGTATTTCTTTATCTCTCAAAGCTCTGTGGCCTTAAGGGGAAAGATACTAAGTTCCAACACAAACTTAATTTTAACAAAGATTCTAGGAATTTTAAAAGATTACTCTTACCCAAAGTCCAGGTTCCCTCATCAGCTATTGTAGAATCAAAGAGTTTGCCCTGAAAAATAAACATACAAGGTACTAAAAATAAAGTTTCTCATTAAGTTTTACAAAGTTTTCATTAAGATTTAGCTAATTTCAACTTGAACACATCTTACATCACTTCACCACATTTATAGGTGCTCAACCTTAAGTTTCTCCCAAAGAGTGAAATGAAATCTAGGTTACAGAATTTGAAATATTTACTATGACAAGCAACATGAAATTCCCTACAGAAGATCAGAGTTCTTATTTATTTATTATTTATTTATTTATTGTGGTGCTAGGGATTAGAATATAGGGGTGCTCTACCACTGAGTTACATTCCCAGTCATTTATACTTTGTGTTTTATTTTGAGACAGGGTCTTGCTAAATTGTTAAGGTTGGGCTCAAACTTTCAATCCTCCTGCCTCATCCTCTTGAGTCACTGGGATTAAAGGCATACACTACTGTGCCCAGCACTTTACTTGTTAGAAGATGAAGTAGTAATACTGATCAGTGATTGGTCAAATGTAAAATTAAAGCATCAAATTTAATACAAGAATTTGTAAATTAAATTTAAATACAAGAACACAAGAAGGGATTTCCTGCTAAAAATAAGAAGAAATGATTGTTTAAAAGAAATGTAAAAACTGAATCAATCTCTTCGTTGAGCAGTTTGCATTAAAAACAAAACCCTTAAAGTATATACTATAGCTCTGACAAGAGAGTGTGGTGACTGATTTTTCACAAACTCCTGTTTCAATAATGAAATAAGTAAAGTATAAATTTAAATGAAAATACCCATGCTCAAATACAAGCTGTTGCCAAATTTAAGTTACAGTAAATGAAATTAAAATGTCACTTTAAAAAAATCCATTTAGTCTGGCATGATGGCTAATGCCTGTAATCCCAGCAATTCAGGAGGCTGAGGCAGGAAGATCCAGGTTCAAGGCCAGCCTCAGCAACTCAGGAAGACCCTCTCTCCAAGCAAAAAAAAAAAAAAAAAAAAAAAAAAAAACCTAGGAATGTAATGTAGCTCAGTGGTAAAGTGCCCTGGGCTCAATAATCCCCAGTACCCAAACAAAACACACATACACACTTAGTACTACGTCAATACTACTGAAAAAATTCTTTAGGTCTATACTACATCTAAAATCCCTGCTAAATTCACAAAATTTGAATTGTAATCTTAAATCATTGTGTGGGAAAACTAAGACCTGTACAGATATTCAGAAAGCTTATTAAGATCCAAGTGGGACATAAATCAATGTCCTTCGCAAAAAAATCCCACGCATTCAAGGCACTTCTATACAAAATAATTGTAACCCATGTGCAGTGTGAGCTTACACTATACCAAGCACTCTGCAAGCTCTTAAATCATATGGATGCTATATTATGATCAAAACAATCCTGATAAAGGTTCTATAATTACCACTTCTTGCATATAAATGAGGTCGTAAAGACTGAATAATTTTTTGCCTAACGTTACAAAACTGGAAAACTGGCAGAGGCAGGGTATTACCAAGTAGTCTCCCTTCACCTCTACACTACAGGATAATCAAAACATCTTGGGCATCTAAACTAGGAACGCAACTTCAAACTATTATGTGAATTTAGTATAGGTTTCTTAAGGAAAAATTGGGTCCCAGACCCAAAGAGCATTAATGAGAAGAAATGAGTGCTAATTAGTTTCTCCACTCCTCTTCACAGCTGGCTTGACTACTTCGCAAGGTGACAAGTCAATTGACATCACCCCTGAACCCTCGCCCCGTTACCCCACCCCTTCTGCGTTGTGCTTTCCCATAGCAGACTCCCTATTTACTAGGAACGGAACCCGCCATGCAGCGCAGTGACTTTATGGGTCTTGTCTCTCCAAACCGAGATCAGAGACTGGAGAAGAGTGCGTAGGGCAAATGCTGGTCCCTTTAACGACCGAGTTAACCCTTTCTCAGCATTAACGCCCCCAGAGGAATCAGAAGCAGCGGCCTGACTTGCTTGGGGAATTAAGCAGAAAAGTGGCAATCTCGAAATTTCCACGATTCCAAGATTGGCTCTAAGGCTGGGTACCCTGACCAGAGCAAACAGCGGCCAACTTCACCGCTCTCCCTGGCTGCCAGCCGGAGGAGCCTGCTTGCCCGCCAACCACCACTCCCCGGCGCCGGCGGGCTTTAGGGCCCCGGGGTTCCGGAGTCAGAGGGCGGAGGAGAGCGCCGGCCCGACCTGCCGCTACCTTGAGGATCTCGCGGCCGCCCACGGCCAGGGCCACATGCCGGCTCTGCAGACCGCACTGGATATCCTGGGCTCGTGTGCCTGGCGGCACCTGCACTTCAATGAACACCTCCTCCAAGGTCTGGTACCACTGGCCCCAGGGCGTCCCGCACGGAACCACCCCACTGCGCTCCTCAAACGGGGCTGACATGCTCCCGCCGCCGCCCAGCACAGCCGCACCGAGCCAACCAAGCGCAGGCGCGAAATCCCCACGCTCCGGTTCCGCCTCGGGTCACTGCACATGCGCAGGGGCGCCGGGTGGCGCTTCCCTCTGTGCTCGTTTTCCCCTTTCGAGGGCCATTTAGGGCACTGGCAGGAACCGCTTTGAAAGAACTGAAATCCAGGAAAGGTATCATCCACAGAACGATGGGCGAAGGTTGGAACCAGTGATGTAGGAACTGATTACCCCTTCACTTATATGACGCCAAAATGCACACTTAACTTTGCAGTTGGAAGTGCGCCTGCGCAAATGTTGCTAGTGCTGAGGCTGCAATTGAGCAACCCCAGAAGTGATTGGGCGAGGAAAGCAGCGAAAAAAGCCAGTCTCCTATTGGCTGGCAACCTCAATGTACAGGCTTCCTAATTGGATGCGGTGAGAAGCCAGTGCGCATGCCCTCTCGGTGTTACCGTGCGTGATTGGTCTGCCCTGAGGTTTTGGTTTTCTCCAATTGGCTAATGTGCTGGTGGGCGGGGACTCTCCGGGATGATTTGAATTCAAACGAGGCGGTAATCTGCCGGCAATTGCTGAGGAGATCTTAGCTTCGTTGGTGAAGCCGGCTGTCAGCATGTCTTTTCCTAAGGCTCGGCTGAAGCGATTCAATGACCCTTCAGGTGTGTACGTCGGGAGGCGCGGGGTGGCGGCGGAGGGATGGGAGACGTCCTCCCGCTTCTCGCCGCTCTCGGTCCCCTTCACCCGGGCGAGCCTGAGGCCACTTCCAGACAGGCCGGGATTCATGTTTAAATTTCTCGCAAACGTATTAAGTTTCTGACGCACGCCAAGCACTGTTCAGGATGCGAGTGATAAACAGTGACACTGTCCCTGCCCCAGGACCCTTCGTTCACGCGAGGAGTAATAGTAATAGCCAGCGCGACGAAGGAGCGGGGCGAAGGGGACGGGGCTGGAGGCGTTCGTCTCCCACGATCCCCAAGTAGTTGTTTTTGTTTGCTTGTGTTTTGTTTATTAGGCGACAATGGGGATTGAACCCGGGACTCTTTCCCTCTGAGCCCTTTTCTTTTTTTCTTGTTTGAGATAGAGTCTCGCCGAGTTGTCCAGACTGGCCTCCAACTTGGTAGGTCCTCCTACCACGACCTCCCGAGTCGCAGGGATTGCTGGCGCGCCGACCGCGCCCGACCTCTCTCTTGGTAATTTTGTTGCTAGCACCCCGAATCTTGGGGCGCTAATTGACTGTATCGGTGGAGGTAACGAGCCGCGTATTCCCGGAGGCTAGGCGGAGGGATTTAGAATGTTTTCCCCGTGCAGAAAAGGGGTCAGCGGCGCGCTGGCCCACACCCCTGCCCCCGGCTGCTCCCGAGGCGGAGCCCGGAAGGCGCAGGTTCCAGGCCCCCCGGGCCACTCCGGGGAGACGCGTCTCAAAGTAAAAAAACAACGCGTTTTTCTTTAAAGGGCTGGGAATGCAGCTCAGTGGAGGAGTGGGAGGGCCCGCACCAGGTCCTGGGCTCAGTCCTCACTACCATTTAAAAGAAAAGCAGAGAAACGACCAGAGCGTGAGGAGAGAGAGATGCTAGCCCGATTTTAAACTTCAAACAGTGTGTGCAAGTGTTGAAACGTCACATGGGACTTCACAAATACGCACAGTTTTTATGTGTTTATGTGTCAATCTAAATGTTTTGAAAAGTGATGGGAAAATGAAAGAGATTTGCTCATTATTATACACCAAACGCTCAGAACTGTATATAACTAAGCCTTAAAGAATTCATCCCGTGCTCTTAACCACTTTAGAGCACATGCACCATAACCAAGCCTTAGATGTGGTTGGTAGGCACTTGTCACTTAGGAGATGTTGAACATGTGCTGTGACTCTGCTAAGGTCTTCCATGGTGGACCTTTATTCCTTCTGACATGTGAGCAAGGGACTGATATCTTCATTTTGCAAATGAGAAAACTGAAAGGTTTTGTTATTGTATTGAACAGCCAGAGTAAGTGTCAGATCTGAAAAACCACATGATTTGTATGTAAGTATGTATGTATATATATATTACCTTGTTTATAGAACTATATATATATGTGTAATATACAATAACTGTCATTTGGTCATTCATTATATCTGTAATTTCTACCTGCCAACATATAAATGGGAAAGTACACCACTCTGCTCACAAAGGATAATCAAGTGAGTAAGTGGATTAGCACAAATTTATTTCCTTAATCACAGGACTCAAGGACCATATTATTTCCCAGGTTTTCAAATAATATACTCTTAAGCTCTGTCAGCAGTATAAATAGCAGTTATTTATTTGATGCTTAGTATGTATGAAGCACTGTGGTGATTTCTCATCCAAGTAATTCTCACAACTGTTTTATGACATAGGTACTACTTTTTATTCCTGTTTCATGAATGAAGAATCTAAGTCTCAGATATAAATATCCTAGGATACTTAAAGCTGGACTGGGGAAAGGAGGGAGTATAATGTTCTCTCATTCACCATATTCTCCCTTTGACTACAAAGTATTTGTCACAGTGTTACAGTGTTTTCTATAGATTGGCACACACTGGATGCCAGCTGGATTTGAACCCTCATTCTATTCTCACATCCAAGTGTATTTTCTGTGTTTTAATGCCCTTTTTTTTTTTTTCTTAACTTTCATTTACTTAATTTTTATGCAGTGCTGAGGATGGAACCCAGTGCTTCACACATGCTAGGCAAGTGTTCTTACCACAGAGCTACAACCCCTCCCCTGGGTTTTCTTTTTCATACTGCTAAACTCCACCTTGAGCTAAATACTAGAGATATGGACATGATTAAGATACTCTCTAACTTCACACAGTTTTGTCCAATGTCAAAGATGAATAAGTAAATAGACTATTATAAAACTGAGATGTTCTATGATAGGAGAAAATATATACAGACTGCCATGGAGGGATTTTTCCTAGCGTGCTTTGAGGATTCAGAGAAAACTAGAAGTGACTGACAGATCGGGAGGATAAATGAGAGTTAGCCAAGCAAAATGAAAAGTGAACTGTCAGCACTAAAAGAAAGAACAGAAAATACAGAAATCTAGACATTTGACAGATTTATTTAATGTAATACATATTATGTTTGGTTTACATACAAACACAAAGTGAACTTTTTCAGTTCACTTTGAATCTATGATGAAGATATAAATTATTCCGGAAAGCTTACAATCTCTCCGTTTGCCATTCCTGTTAGTTAATGTTCCCAGATTTCTAACAAGTCATATCTATGATGTAATACATTTAAGTTTGGTAAGAAAAACATGTAGAACATAAAAATAGCATGTGTTGCTGTCTTCCGTAGTGTTGGTAAGTGTTGATGCTGGATTTCAGTCTAGTTCTTGAATTCCCATAACGGTCAAATTTGGCATTCAGCAGTCTTCAGGGGAAGAGTTAAGTATGATCTTAGATCTCAACTTAAATGACACTGCTTAGTCATTGCCACTTTTCCTTCTTTTATTGGCTCTTATCTCCTTTGAAAGTATGGACCCAGTGATGAACTGAAATACGGGGATTCAACATATTTGGTAGATGAAACACCCACCCATCATTCGCTTACCAAATCTAGAGCAGTACTTCTCACTTTTCTGTAGCAGCATTTCTAATAGCAGAGAACCAAGGAGTGTAACCCCATTTCTACTTTCCCAAAAAGGCCTAACAGGTAGTCATAGTAATTTTCTCTGTGGTCTCCTTTACACTTTAAAATACAATATGTTCTCCATTACCTTGCCTTGCCTACCCAAAGTGAATAAAATAAGATACTCCAAGATATGCCATACTTCAGCTGATTTGGGGGAATCACCGTCATCCTGCTGTTGACTTAACAGTGTAAATAGTTTGTGAGGTGTGGGAAATCTGAGCTAGCCAAGATGAATACTGTTTGTGAGACCTGCCTGTATCTTACACCAGTGCATTCTGCGGTTTGAGACTTTCCTTCCTTATTGGAAATCCACTACTTTTACCTTTTATTGACCATAATAAGACCTGAAAGTACCCGGGATTGGATTCTTTGTGTCAGTACATATAAATAATCATTCTGGATAGAGGAGTTGAAACTTAATTATCCTTAATAGAATTTTTATGGTCTACTTATGAAAGCAATAACTTTAATGCTTTTAAAACTATATTTCAGAGTGAGATATAAATTTTATATGTAATTATATAATTTATATAATATTTACCTAGGATATGCTTTTATATTTCTTCACATATAACTGAAACAAAAGTTCCAGAAAATAATACCTAATCTTGCTATATGTGAGCTACACTGATATTTTCTATTTTGTTTTACTTTTTTAAAATGCTAGTTGGATCCTCTGAATGCTTATCTACTATTTAAAAAATATTTTGTGGACAGTAGTAATTGCTTGAAATGGTCAAAGCTCTTTGCTATTCTCATGCAAAAACAAGTGAATAGCTTTTCAGAGAATAGTTTTAATATGTTAATTTCAAATCAGCTGAAGCTTTATGCTAATATTTACATCCTGAGAGTCCCATCTCAAGACCCTAAAATTTGGGACTCCAATTAAATGAGGTTACACAGTATAAACCTTTGGAATATAAAAATAGAGTATAGTTTGCACTTCACATAATATGACTATAAATTTCTAGAGCCTCAACCTCATTATCTATAAATTAACATGTAAAATTTTTGTAAGGATTTAATAATAAAATAAAATCTCCAAACTGTTTAGCACAATGACTGGCATTTAAGTACTAAAAATTTCTAGTTGTTATTAGTGCAGTTGCTTTCAGTCTCTGAATTCAAATTGCAGTAGGCGTCATCTGTACATGTTGATATTAGCCAGAGGTAGATTATCCCTCTAAATTTTTATTACAGATTAATTCTTAAAGGCTAGATCATTTTAATTATGATTCCTAGAATCCAGTGGTATTTACCTTAGTGACTCTATTTGAAGAGAGTTGACACCAAACATTTTATTTTATTATATTCAGTTCTTAACAACTAAGCTATGGACTGGATTCAGTGGCACATGCCTATTGTAATCCCAGCTACTTTATTAGGTTGAGGCAAGAGGATTATATGAATTCCAGGCCAGCCTGGGCAACTTAGTGAGACTGTCTCAAAAAAGGTGGGGGCGGCTGCTGAGGATGTAGCTCAGTGGTACTGCAAAAAACAATAAGAACAACAAAACCATACGGCCTATTGTTCCTTTTACTCAATCTATATAAAAGGCAAGGTGATGATATTGTTCTTCATAGAGAATCCTTTATAATATGAAATAGATGCTATTTTTATATTTATATTTACATTATCGTGACATGTTTTTAACTTCACATCATAAATAACATTAGATGATACATTAATGTTTTGTTTTTTTCTAGGCTGTGCACCATCTCCAGGTGCTTACGATGTTAACAGTTCAGAAATATCTAAAGGACCAGTATCCTTTCAGAAATCACAAAGATTTAAAAAACAAAAAGGTAATGAGCCTCAAAGTAAAACAATAGTTATATGATTTTATAAGTTTTAAATTTATAAATAACATTATTTAAATTTAAAGATGTTGCATATCTAAAGATATAAAACTAGAATTGTTTTTACTTTAACTTGATGAATTTATGAAAGGATCAGGTACAGAATAATGCTTTCATCATCATCCTGTAAATAATCAGGAAGATTAAGCAAGATACTCAGAGATATATAGTTTCCTTTTTGGTTATTTCCTTAATCATTCTCTCAGAGAATATTAGGAAAATCAGAAAGGTTTTTAGATGTATAAATATTGTGCAATTAATTATTTAGAAATATATAATCAAGAAAAGAATAACTTGATATTGCTTCTTTTACGGGGCTGGGGATATAGTCCAGATGGTACAGTGCTTACCTTGCATGCACAAGGTCCTGGGTTCTAATCCCCAGCACCACAAAAAAAAAAAAAAAGAAAGAAAGAAAAAAAAAAGAATAATGCTTCATTTATAATTGCAGTAATATAGAAATTATGTTTTGTGTGGTTGAAACATGTAAACCCTAACTATGATTGGTACAATTCATTTTTCTGCAGAATCTCAACAAAATCTTAGTGTTGACAAAGATAGTACCATGCCTTCTACAGCTAAAAAAGCTAAGACTTTGGGATTAAAGGTGAGGAGCTTTTATTGCTATCAATTATTATTGAAAACATATCTGAAAGATATTGTATTTAACTAGAATGAGTTATATGTATAAGTAATTCTGTAAATAGGTAGAATAAGTTATTAGGACCTTATCTCTAGAACTTTACTACTTATGTTTAAATGTGCCCTTAGTTCACAATTACAAAGTGGTTACTATTTCTCAGTCACTTATTTCTAGATAAATTTTATTCATAAACTTATACAAACTATATGATACTTTCATTAGATACTGCCATTTGAGTTGTGTGGTTTTGTTTTTGTTTTTTTGAGGAAGGGTAAGTATTGGTGAAAGAAAAAGGAAGAAGAAAAATTCTAATTCCTAAAAGAGAATTTCAACTCAGAAACTCTTAAGGAATGGTAGAAAAATAAATTCTTAATAGTCTTATGATATGGCTTGTACAATGGCCACTATTACTGTTTTCATTAATTCATAAGAGGCAACTGTACTTTCTTAAGAGTTATATAGATTTTATGTGACAGAGATTTGGAGTTGGGAATCCAAAGCTGCAGGTTAAGCTTTGACTATTTATTCATTTGACAATTATGAATTACGGTCTCCTGATCATCTAGAATTATGTTGTACAATATGGAAGTAACTAGTCACATGTAGCTATTGAGTATTTGAAATGTGACTAGTGCTACTGAAGAACTGAATTTTTAGTATTGTTTTAATTAATGTACATTTAAAAGCATATTCAAAGCTGGTTGCTGTGGCACACACCTATAATCCTAGCAGCTTGGGAAACTGAGGTAGGTGGATCACAAGTTCAAAGCCAGCCTAAGCAACTTAGCAAGGCTTAGGGAGACCCTGTCTCAAAAAATAAAATATAAAAAAGGGCTGGGGATGTGGCTCAGTGGTTTAAACACCCCTGGGTTCAATCCCCAGTACCAAGAAAAAAAGAAAACATTGAATTCTGTTAGTGAAAAACTACAAATGATTTTAGAACAACTGTCTTCTGTATGTTTCACGAAATCTGAATCTGAGTTATGTTAGACAGCTTTGCATTACTATGACTAATATACATGACAAGAACAACTTGGAGGAGGAAAATTTTATTTTGGCTATGTTTCAGAGGTTCAGTCTGCCCCTTATTGACTTCATGCTCTGGGCTAAACATGATGGAACATCATAAAAGAAGGGTGTGGTAGAAGAAAACTGCTAAACTATGGCAGTAAGAAGCAGAGAGAGAAAGCAAGATGCCATGGACAAAATAAGAACCCTAAAGGCACCCAGCCCCCTATGACCTACTTTCCTCCAGCCACACTCTGCCTGCCTATAGTTACCGCCCAGTATAGTAGTCCTTTTAAATTAAACCATCAAATGGATGAATCCACTGATTAATTCACAGAGCTCATGATCTAATATTGTTATCTGACCAGTCTGCATTGTTTCACATTCAAGCTTTTCAGGAATACCTCATATTCAAACTATAGCAATTAAATATTTCTTTTTTTTCTTTTCTTTTTTTTTGCTCTGCTGGGGATTGAACCCAGGGCCTGGTGTTTGCAAGGCAAGCACTCTACCAGCTGAGCTATCTTCCCAGCCCTAAATATTTCTAATGAAAACCTTGCATCTAAATTAAGATGTGCTATATGAGAAATACATGGGAGCTTTGTATTAAATGTAAAACAATTCATTAATTTTATACTATTAATGTTGAAATAATATATACTAGATTATGAAAAATGTAAAATATTTTTGATTTTTTTAAAAATGAGTATTAGAAAATTTTAAAAATATATGACTTGCATTGTATTTTATTGAACCAGACTGATATAGACACTCTTAGAAATGGATATAAATGGCTTGACCTGAATTTCCTGGAGAAACAATTCTGAAAATTTGAATTAATTATAGAGTTTACAAACTCCAATAGGAAACTACAGTTATAGGCATACAAGTATGTATAGAACCCCCAAAGAACAGACTTTTTCTAATAGAAAATTTTATTAGTTTCAAAATTAATAAAACATGAGATTGTGTGCCTTCCCCTCAATTTAGAAATAAATAAATAGATTTTTTAAAGTTTTTTTTTTTCCATTTTTAAATGGCAAAAATCAATACTGTTTCTAGCTACTGCATCAGAAAAGATGCTGTTTATATAGAAAGAAGTAGAGTGAAATTATGTGTCTTAGAATAAAAGTAATGAGAAGATTAGAATGATTTGATTTGTGGGGGGCGGGTACTAGGGATTGAGCTCAAGAGCACTTAACCACTGAGCCACATCCTCAGTCCTTGTTTGTATTTTATTTAGAGATGGGGACTCACTGATTTGCTTAGTGCCTCACTAAGTTGCTGAGACTGGCTTTGAACTTGTGATCCTCCTGCCTCAGCCTCCAGAGCCACTGGGATCGTAGACGTGCATCACCTCACCCAGGGAGATTTTAAGAACCTTTTCTTTCACTTACCAAATAGGTGACCTGCAAAATATTTTATAGACTCTGTGCAGTATTTAAAATAGAAATTATCTGTTTGGAACCCTTAATTTTTTCAGATAACTAAAAATCAAATTTTACTGTGATAAAATTTTATTTAAGTTTGATTATAATTATTCTTTGACTTTTAAACAGAAGGAATCTCAAAAAAATGATAAAGATTTGAAGATATTAGAAAAAGAGGTGAGCAATACTTTTATTGAAAAGTAAATTGTTATATTATGGAAAAGAATTACATAGAGCTGAGAGATTAACATTTTGTTGTAGTTTGGGCAATCTGTGTCCATATTTTAAAATTACATTCATAGGTCAAATATTTATGTTTATTCATAGTGAACACTCTTCTTGTATGCCATTCTTTGTTAAGACAACATAGCTAGAGAATTAACTTGTTGAACATACAATTCTTGCATGTTAAGTGGACCATGATAAAGTTATGCTAACTTGATACATTGTTCTGTATAATGGGTGTATGCCTTCCTCAACAATGAAATAGCTGAGAACCGTACTGTCCAATATTGTAGATGCTCACCACATCTGTTTTTGTTTTGCTTTTTTTTTTTTTTTGAGGTGGGGGTGTATACTGGGGATCTAACCCAGGGACACTTTGCTACTTAGCTATATCCCCAGCCCTTTACTATTATTTATTTTGAGACAGAGTCTCACTAAGTTGCTTAGAGTCTCCCTAAGTTGCCAGGGCTGGCCTCAAATTTGCAATCCTCCTGTCTCCCAAGTTGCTAGGATTAGAGGCATTCACCACTATGCCCAGCACTTGTGGTTGTTTTACATTAATATTGAACAGATTTAAGAACTTAGTTCCTCAGTTGCACTGATCACATTTTAACTGCTCCGTAGCCTCATGTGATAAGCTGCCTCCCTACTGGGCAGTACATTTGTAACATGGCAAGAATTACTATGAGCAGTGCTGACCTAAAGAACCCAATTATCTCTCTAAACGGTACTAAATTGCTCAGTGCACTCCTTGCTTCTCTGCCAGTCTTTTCCATAACTAACCAGAATAAATTGTAGTCAAATGGTGGCTTAGAACCAAGAATGTATCAAGATAATTGTGAATCTTTGCTCTGGTTGCTTTGATCCCTTTGTATTTCATAATATTGACTTATTTTATTGTGGATACATGCAATTGATACTTAATACATGTAAAAACTGAGTTTCGATAAACTAATTAGTGAGTGAGTGGTAGTGTCAAGATCAAAACTGACAAGTCGCATCATTATTTCATTTGGTATAGAATTTTAGGTTTGTAGATCCCCCCCCCCCCAATCATTTTAAAGATGTAATTACTCTGTCTTTGGCTTCTACATTTCCTGTTGACAAATATTAGGCCTTTTAGGATCTTTTGTTGTTTTGTTTAATCTACTAGTAATGGCAGGAATGATGACTTGCTGATGCCTACTACATATCTACTTAGGAGCCTAGTTCCACCTTCTCAAAAAAAGAAACATATTTCCCATCTCAAACTGTAATTAATATCTGTGTAATTAGAACTACAGAAAAGAAGAACTCTTACAAGTAGAAATACTTTTTTAAAGTGAATAAACAACTTAATTGCATTTGGGAATTTATGGCAATTAAAGTTCTTCAGTTCTTAAGAGGCATACAGATATTTAAGATTTATAATAAGGTAAATGTTATTATTCAAATAGCTAGTAAAATAAGAATATCTATGAGCATAATGTCAAAATTCATGCTTTTTCTAGAAGCTTTTATGTTTTTGTTACCAGTAGCATTTCTTTACATTGGTATTTTACTGGCAAATTATTCATATATGATCTTGTTTTCCTCCAGATTCGTGTCCTTGTCCAGGAGCGTGGTGCTCAGGACAAGAGAATTCAGGAGATGGAAACTGAGTTAGAGAAGATGGAAGCAAAGCTAAATGCTATAGTCAGAGAAAAGACATCTCTCTCTGCAAACAATGCTTCACTGGAAAAACAGCTTATTGAATTAACTAGAACTAATGAACTATTAAAATCTAAGGTATTTGAACCTCATGATAACACTTAAAATTAAATTATAAGCATGTTTTTTCTTATTACTCTTGTTTGGGAATTGGAGGCTGTATTTGGACCCCTTTCTTGCACTGAATGTACCTTAAATATTAACCTACTTCAAGTAGCTAGTGTTTCTTTTTATTAGGTTGTCTGGCATATAAGTGGTTATAAACAAACAAGTTACTTTTTGTTTTAATGATTTCATATTTTCTCATTAAATATCAGTAAAAATCACAGACTTTACATTTTGTTGTCACTTTAAAGATTTTTCTCTGAAATACATAATAGCATAGCAGCATGCTTCTGTCTCTAGTCCTTATGGAAATAAAGTGGGAAATGAATTAATGGATTAATAATGTTCAATAAATAAACTGCATTTATCAGTATTAATGTACTCGTGATCTTAAAGAGCTGAACATGGTCCCTTTATTCTTGTTGTAGAAGTTGAGGGAGGATGTAAATCTGTGTTGAATTTAATTGGAATCATTTATTCAGAGCCTGTAATGTTCAGGACTCTTCACTTAGAGAGTCAAAGTGCTTTAGACTCAAGTATGGGGAAAGGAGCAGTTTCCTGGGCCGTTCCCAAGGAGCTTCTGATTTAGTAGGCTGGGGTTGGACCCGGTATTCTGCATATTTCAAATTTACCAAGTGATTAATTTTGTTAAGCCAACACATTTCAATAAATGCTCTTGAAGAGGCTTGTTTTAGAGGTTTACAGTGGACTTTATGGCATATAAACTTAAGCAACCACCCAAATGATTTTAGAAATAAACCAGAAAGTCACATTAGGGAAAAGATAGGACAAAAGCAATTCTAGTATGCAGTCAGTATTTGGGTTGATCAAATGCTGTTTTTTTTTACCAAAGTACATTGTAGGCAAGTAATAGCTACAATAATTAGAACAATCAGTATTTAAATGATTTTGTATATGGTATAGCAGAAAATATTTCTGAATTTTTTGCATATTTATTGTACTTAGTTTTCTGAAGATGGCAACCAGAAAAATATAAGAATTCTAAGCCTGGAGCTGATGAAACTTAGAAACAAAAGAGAAACAAAAATGAGGGTGAGTACTACCTTTGATAAATTACTATGTCTAGATCTGTAGATCTAAACCTTTCAAATTTCTTAAAACACGTTTCTCTTTTGTGTAGAGCATGATGGCTAAACAAGAAGGCATGGAAATGAAGCTGCTGGTTACTCAGAAGAATCTAGAAGAGTCTCAGGGGAAAATAGCACATCTTGAGGGGAAACTGTAAGTGACTGAATGAAATTATAAAGTGTAATCAGTTATTTGGTTTTCATTATTTAACCGATACATAAAACATAAAAATGAAACACATTCATGGGATGACGTGTTGTTTCGATATATGTATTTGTTTTTGTAGTGCTGGGAATTAAACCCAGGACCTTGTGTGTGTTAGGTAAGCACTCTATCACTGAGCTACACTCCAGTCTTCCCTGTTTCTCTTTCTAAGTGAAATTGAGGTCCTAATCATTCCCAAACATTTAATGCTAGAAAGTTGTATGAATACATTACTTTTGTACATCTTCAGTATCATTGATGAGGAAATAGCTTATAAATCTTCCTACCAGCATAATCTTTACAGAGGTGGTAATCAGAACCAAACTGAGAAACACTGGTATAGGAAGCTGTTTTTAGTGTATAGAAATATCCCTTTTATAATTTTTACTGTAATTTACATGTAATAATGAAAAATCTTAAATATTTAGTTTGATGACTTTTGACAGTTATATACATTTTTGTAACCATTAACCAAACAACATAGAGAACATTTCCATCCCCTCAGAAAGTTCCTTCATGCCCCTTGTTACCTGATTGCTACCTGTGTAATGCTGCCCATTCCTGCAGCTATTTTCTATTTTTCATTATAAATTTGGGAAGTTTGTCTTGGTATGTGTTGGGGACTTCTTTTGTAACATAATTTTTCTCAATTCATCAATATATACTCATGTGAATTGTAATTTCCTCCTTTTTATTTCCAAGTAGCATTCTGCTCTATGAGTACATCTTTGTTTACTGTTATTTTTCATCATTGTTAGGCCTTTTTTTTTTTTTTTTTTTTCAGTTTCTTACTCTGAAAAAGACTGTTATAGGGCTCAGGCTGTAGTTAAGTGGTAGAGCGTTTGCTTCGCATTTGCACAGCATGGGGTTCAATTCTCAGCACCACATAAAAATAAACAAAGATGTGTCCATCTGCAACTAAAAAAAAAAGACTTATAAACACATATGTCTTTGTGAACATTTATTTTTACTTTTCTTGGGTAAATCTAGAAGTGGAATTCTTGGGTCATAGGGTAATATATATATACCCTATATATATATAACATTTTAAAAAAATCCTCAAAGAAGTTGTATCATTTTGTACCCCCACTAGCAAGTTGGTTCTATATTCCTACCACCATTTGATGTATCCAGTTTACTTTGGCCTTTTTAATGAATGTGAAATGATAATTTGTGAATTTGTTACTATGAATGTTGAACATGTTTCTGTGTGCTTATAGATCATTTCTACATCTTCTATTGTGAAATGTCTAGTTAAGTCTTTTGTTTATTTCTTAAATTAGGTTGTTTAGAAGAGATGAACATATAAGTAATTGAGTACCAGGTAGCCTGGAACAAATGCTTTATGGCATTCAGTGCTTTTGGTTGGATAGGGAAACCAAGAAAGCTACAAAATAAGATTGTATCTTTGATTTAGGATGTTTATGATATGATTCTCATTATCATAGCTCTTTTGTCACAGTATGTTTGAAAGTCAAATTTTTCACTGAAGTAAAATTTTGAGTCTCCTGCTTACATACAAATTGTCAGCCTGAGAAGTTACATAGAATAATGATTGAGTTTGAACTCTGGAGTCAGCTTGCCTGATACAGCAGTATCTTATACATAGTAAGCATCATGTACAGTTATTAAATAATGTTTTAACATCCAATTTTTTTTTTTTTAGTGTTTCAATAGAGAAAGAAAAGATTGATGAAAGATCTGAAACAGAAAAACTCTTAGAATACATCGAAGAAATTAGGTAATGTGAAAAAGTAGCTTTAAATTGTACCTTATTTTAAACATTTATGAATATATCATTTTCATCTTTTTGATGTTAATTTTCCATGTGCCTAAAGAGATATGCTCTTCCAAATATTTTTTAATACAGTTGTGCTTCAGATCAAGTGGAAAAATATAAGCTAGATATTGCCCAGTTAGAAGAAAATGTGAAAGAGAAGAGTCATGAAATTTTAATCCTTAAGCAGTCTCTTGAGGAAAATATTATGTTGTCCAAACAAATGGAAGACTTAAATGCTAAATGTCAGCTGCTTGAAAAAGAAAAAGGTATTGTGTTCATAGTTACTGCATACTGTATTTAAGAAAAGCACTGCTATGTTAAAATAACCTTTGTTTTTGTAATTATATAAGCAACAACAGAAAACCTTGTTCTGTATTTGAAATTTTTTTACTTTTAAATGTTTGTTCTCTATTTCAGTATTTTGCTTTCTTTGGTAGAAAAGAAACAGTTGTGCAGTTCATAACTTCCCTTGACTGGCTATTCTAACCTAGAACTAGTTATGAAGATTTTGTTACATGACATACCATTTATAATTGTACAAACTTCACAATTTTTGCATTTTTCATTTGGAAACAATCTATTTATATAATATATTAAAAACCAGTATAATGAAATATTTGGGGTATATGGGTTTTTTAAAGATAACATTTATATGTAGTTACAGTATTTTTAATGTTTTCCTTTTATAGAAGACCTTCTCAACATGAAAACAGAAAGGGATGAAAGTCTAAATACAGAGATGCAAAACTTAAAAGAGAAACTTATTCTGGAAAAACAAGAACATGAAAGGCTACAACAAAAAGAGTTGCAAATTGAGTCACTTCTCCAACAAGAAAAGGTAGTTAACTGGAATGTTTTCTTAAAAATATGCTTATTATATGTCATAAATCTCTGTGTGTCAGAAAACTTTGTTATATATCCTTTGATCCAACAATTCTAATTTTTAAAAATACAATCCTGAGGAAATGACCATGAATATGCTGAAGATTTAGTCACACACCTTCACAGTGTGTTCACTTTGGGGTTATTAATAATATGAAAAAATTAAAATACAGATGTAGCAAAGTAGGTAAATCATTTAATATTGTTTTACTATTATATTTTTGTATTATAAGGGCCACGTGGACATTTAGAGTTGTCTTATAAAAGCATGACTGCAGGAAACAAAATAATTGTAAAATTTAGACTATGTTAAGGACATTATGTGTGTGTGTGTATAAATGAGAAAACTAACCTATAAGGTGAAAGTAGATAATTCTCTCATATCCTATAAACATGAAATGTACTTCATCTCAGTAGTAATCAAGAAAATGGAAATAAATTTTTTTCATTTACAAGATTGGTGAACATCAAGGCTGTTGTGGTAGCTCAGTGGTAGACTGCTTGCCTAGCACGTGTGAGGCAGTGGGTTTGGTCCTCACCACATTAGAAATTAATTGATTAATTAAAGGTTAAAAAAAAAAGATTGGTGAAAATTAGCTGGGCACTGTGGCACGCACCTGTAATCCCAGTGGTTCCAGAGGCTGAGGCAGGAGATTTGCAGGTTCAAACCCAGCCTCAGCAAAATCGAGGCGCTAAGCAATTCAGTGATGACCCACTGTCTAAATAAAAATACAAAATAGGACTGCGGATGTGGCTCAGTGGTCAAGTTCAATCCCTGGTACCTGCCTCCCACCCCCCAAAAAAGATTGGTGAAAATTAAAACATTTGATAATATAAAATATTCATAATGGTTGGGACAGTTGGTACTTAGATGCATTGACATGAAGCAGTATATTTTGGGGCAGCCTAAACAGATGAAGTAAGTAGATCAGACTGTGTTGGGTTAGAAATATCTCAACTTTATAATTTGTTTTTTAATTTTTTGTAGTTGTAGATGAACACAATACCTTTATTTGTTTATTTTTACATGGTGCTGAGGATGTAACCCAGAGCCTCATGTGCTAGGAAAGCATTCTGCTGCTGAGCTACAGCCTCAGCCCTCTATGATTTTTTTAAAATGACCTTTACATATGTATATATCATTTATATTCCAAAAATATTTATGTATATATATAAATATATTGACAAAGACCAGAAGGCGTACATGTTCCAAACTAGTAGATGTTTCTGGGCAGAGAGAACTGAAGTTGGGGTGGAAAAATAATAGTTACTTCATTCGTAATGTTAGAATATTTTTCATAATTATAATGTGTTTATGTAATTTATGTATTATATAGCTTAAAATACTTTATATAATGTTGAAATCATAATACACTTTGGTATAATATTATAGGAGAAAAGTATGCATACAAGCCAATTGCAAACAGATAAATATAATTTTAGTTTTATGTTTTTGTGTACGTTGCATAGAAAAAGATCCTGTAATGACACTTGCCACAGCGTTAAGATGTGGAATACAGTCCATGAAAGAAGATTTTTATGTGTGTGATTATGTTCATTATATTATTATATTATTTATATATTATATCTAATTATATATAATTTATATACATATCTGCATACTTTTATATATATGAGGGGTACTAAGGATTGAACCCAGAGGCACCTTACCTTTGAGAGAGGGTCTCATTGAGTTGTTTAGGACCTCAGCTTCCTGAGTTACTGGGATTATAGGCATATGCCACTATGCCCATCCAAATACATATATTTTTTAATATTTCCTTGAAACTCTGGAATTTAGTTCTCAAACTTCATTATCTACACTTTTTTTTTTTTTTTTTTTTTCTTTTTTTTGGTGGTGTCTTCATAAAACCTGAGAATGCCATTTCAAATTGTTCTGGTGATTGTCTGTTTGGATATAGGAATTATCTTCTAGTCTTCAGCAGAAGCTGTTTTGTTATCAACAAGAAATGATTAAAGAGAAGACTCTTTTTAAGGAAGAATTAAAGCTAGCACTTGAAGAACTAGATCTAGTACAGCAAAAGGAGGAACAAACTGAAAGACTGGTTAAACAGTTGGAAGAGGAAACAAAAACTACAGCTGAAGAACTAAAACTCCTAGAAGAACAGCTGAAAGAGTTTGTATTAATAGTACCTCTTATTTATATATGATTTCAGATGTTGAGAATTATTTCCTGGTGTATTTTTTTAAGATTCTCACCTCAATTGTGAATATGTGAGATTGGAATTACTTTATAAGTAAGGAGTAGACAAAAGAGAGAAAAAGTACAGGCAAAGAATGTCTATGCAAGCCAATAAGACACCTAAAGTAAAAAGTATTGTCTTTAAATTTTTAAGGCCAGAAGTTCAATTAAAGTAGTTTTAGTAAACAAATGACTGAAGTTTGTGCTATTTTACTGCTCTTTATATTTTCTAGAAATCACTGGACATCAGCATTACAGTGATGAATTTAGGGGAAAAAAACTAGTAACACTCCCCTTTAGTAATAAAATGAATTGCATATTTTGTCTATGTGAACATCAGTTTACATAGTATAAATTACATTTTTTGTTAACTTTCACGAGGGAGCAATTAAAAAGCATCATGGGGAAAAACATCCAGAAATGGTAAGCATTGAAAAATAAGAAATTTATCATTCAAAGTAGAAAGACAGATGTCATTTTGGTTTTTGACTCTGATTTCATATTACTTCCATCATATTATACCTCTTTCACCACTTCATGTACTTAAAATATCCAGTTTGATTCTTCCATTTGAATTGCAAATAAAGAAATTGTGTTATTTAAATCCTTGGGATCTCATCACTGAAGCATTTTATTAGTAAGGAACCATGAATGAGATATGGACCTATAATATAGTAAATCTCCCACTTTCTCTTCTTGGACATTTTTGTGGTTAATCTCCTTTCTATTTTCTTGTGATTAGTGATAACAATGAACACTTAAGGTTTTATACCTGTGTTTTGGGAAATAGTACAAAAGTATAATTAGCAGAATTGTTCTGTACTGCCCCAGTCTAAAGAACAGGAACCTTAAGAAACTGAGGAGATAGATATCAATTTCACAGAGGATAGTTGAGACATTTATCCTAAAGACAAAGAACTGGTGTAGCAGTCATGACATAAGAATTTTATTACTATATCTGTTAAATAACTGGGTGATTCTGAGCAAAACAGCCCTCAGATCTGTCATTTTCTATTTCATTGGTTATAAAATAAAGGTATTTAATTGTAAGATGATCTCTAGGGTCTCTTCTAGACTAGAAACTTTCAGGCTTAAGAAAATATCAACTAAGAATTGAAAGTATAGTGAAGAAAATATTTTTATTACAAAACCTTTAGTAACATTCAATTGCTTTTGCTGTGATGTGTATATTTTAGAAATCTAAACTTGTTGCTTAATATCTGATCAGCTATTTATCTTATTTCAGTGTCCCATCTAGTTTGTAATTCTGAGATTTATAATATATAAAGATAATTTAAAATCTATTTTGTCTATACAAAATAATCCATTTAAGTGTTGAGTTTTTGCTTAACAATGAATTATGTAGATTAGCCACTTATCCAGAATAAATCCATATAATCTTGTAACTGTTTCCAAAAGAACTTTTAAAATGAAGTGTCTTTAACTGTATTTAGTAGTATAGTATAAGTGCAGAGAATGAAACGAGTAAATCTGGGTACTTTTTAACTGGCAATTTTTAGCTTCTGTTGTTAAGATTCTGTTTCAGAGCTTTTACTCACCTTCTTTCCCCCAAATTTTAAACACCCCTTAAATCCATATGATATGAAAGAAGAAATTTAGTAATAACTTAAATTTGGATGAAAACGAGTAAAATAAGAGCAGAAGAAATAAGATGAAACCAGTACATGTTAGTACACTGAAAAATATATAAGAATTAGGTCATAAACTTGGCTCTAAACTAATGCAGCTCATGCAAAGATGAAGATAGGAGATTATATGATTCACAGTTCCTATATATTCCTTTAATTAGAGTAATGATTTATTGTTAGCATTTTATCTTCTAAATTTTTCCTTTTCTTAGGAAAGAAGCTGAAATGGAGAAAAATGATGCTGCTCATATGCAGGCCACCCTAATTTTGCAAGAAAGGTATAATAATACAGTGCAAAACCTTGAAGATGTTACTGCTCAATTTGAAAGGTATTTTTCTTGGGAGCCTTTACTCTCAAATATAATGACAACGGGGAGAAATATTTATCTACAGAAATCTGTGAACAAAGTAATCACACCGAGGATGGCTGGTATTAACTTTAAATTGTTATTATTGTTGTTGTTTTGTTTTGTATTGTGTTTCTTGTAATTGAACCCAGTAGTGCTCTACAACTAAGCTATATCCCCAGCCAGCTCTTTTTATTTGTTTTTTTTTTTTTTTGCTTTTTTTTTTTGTTTTTGGTTTTGGTTTTGGTTTTTTTGGAGACCGAGTTCTACTAACTTGCCCAGGCTGGTCTGGAATTTGTGATTCTCCTGCCTCAGCCTCGCAAGTTACTGAGATTATAGGCGTTCTCTACTACACTTGGTTATATCTTTTCATTCCATAATGACTAGCCATAATTTGGCATTAGTGTCTCTTTATTTATATAGGAACTTCCTTCTCCCACCATCCAGTTTAAATTTCATACATTCTTGCATTCTTTCCTGTGTGTGTGTGTGTGTGGTGCCTGGGGATTGAACCCAGGGCCTTGTGCATGCAAGACAAGCACTCAACCAAATGAACTATATCCCCAGCCCCTAAATTTCATGTATTTTTGAACCTTTGATACTTCTGTTTTACTTCCCTGATGTCGTTTGCTTGAATTGAAAAACTTATCTCATAATCAAACTTAAAAACACCCACATTTATACTACTCCTGCATTTTACCTACTAAATAATTTCTTTTAACTTTCAGTGACATCATTATATATTTATTCCTTGTCTCTCAAAATTTTTAACCTTTCTACTGGAATTTTCCCCATCAATATGAATTCACGTTAACATGCAGTCATCTTTAAAATACATCATTAAAAAAAAAAAAAATCTCCTCGACTCTGGCTTGCTTCTTCTGCACTTGTCCAGTACAACTCATTTCTTAACATCTGCCTTAACCTAAAATTCCATTCCTCTTCCCATTCCATCTTCTTAATAAAAACTTGTCTGTCTGTGTATTATATCTACTTCTTTTTTTTTTTTTTTTGGTACCAAGGATTGAATCCAGTGCTTAAGGGGCACTTAAGCACTGAACCACATCCCCAGCCGTATTTTGTATTTTTATTTAGAAACAGGGTCTCACTGAGTTGCTTAGTGCCTCAAACTCACTATCCTCCTGCCTCAGCCTCCCGAGCCACTGGGATTACAAGTGTATACCTCCATGCCAAGCATTATTTTTCCTTTTAAAAAAAAAGTTTAATTGCAAAATATAACAGTATATTAATATCAGTATTTTTGTTTATCATAATTTAGACCATTTTGGGAGGAGACTTATCCTATTTTAATATATGTAATAGATACAAAAGAATATATAATTCTGTACATAAGTAATAAAGCATAAAAATATAATCAATACACATGAACCCATAAAAGACAACCATTAATTATAAAGATATTCAACAACTTGTTTATCTGTATATGAGTTTTCATCTGTATGCCATCTCTGAACCTCTAACATTGTCTCAAAGCCCCTATTTAGTATTTTCTCACTTTTTTCCCCATGCATTATAGTTTTGTAACTTGTATACCCATATAAATAACATGTTATCTAATTTTGTTCTCAGCATCACCAGAAATTGTCATCATACCATATGCCATTTCCTGTGATTTGACTTGCCTTTTCCCTGTGCATTATGTATTTCTAGGATAGGATAGAATTGTATTATTGCATGAGAATGCAGTTTGTTCATGGTCATGCTGTGAATATTTGATTGTATGAATATATCAGATTTTTTTTGTCCATTCTTACTTTGGACATTTGGGTTTTTTCCTTTTTTTATTTATTTACTTATGTTTTGGTTATTACTGGTGGTATTCTTATGAAAATTCTTAGAGTCTCCTAGTACACATGTATAAGAATCCTTCTATGTGAATGTTCATTTTTAAAATTTAATACCAATCACTTTCCAAAGTGAGGATAAGAACTTAAACCACTGTTCTACTTCCTCATCAAAGCTGTTAGACTTTTTAAATTTTACCAGTATACTAAGTGTACAGTAGATAATGCTTCAGCATTGTTGATACTTTCTTCCACGGTGTGACCTGTCTGCATTTTCTTCATGGTTTCTTATAAATTCTTGATGTTAAGTTTGGAAATTGTAATATATTCATTTTAAATTTATAAATTTTTATGTGTCTCATATAAGAACTTCTTTCTATCCCAGGAACATGAAGATATTTACCTATTTTTCTTCTAAAAGTTTCAAAGCTTTCACTTTTCATTTTTCCACCTAGAACTAATTACTATGTGTATAGTGTTACAAAGATTAAATTTCTTTTTGTTTGTCCCTATGAATAACTAATTGCCTACCAGTCATTCATTGACTACTACTTCCTTCTCTAGTGATACATTCCTATATATGATACATTCTGATAAACATGTAAATAATTTTTTTTTATATATCAGAACATATATGTATAAAACATACACAGTATCCTCTAAAGGAATTTCCCTTTTCAATGGTTTGAAAAATAGTGCTTCAGAGCAACTTGGGAGGCTGAGACAGGAGAGTCATAAGTTTGAGGCCAGCTTGGCAACTTAAACCCTATCACCAAAAAAAAACCCAAAAAAATAAAACCCCCAAACTGTCCTAAAAATATTGCTTCAGAAGGTTTTAATCCATTCTAGTTATCAGTCATATGCTAATGCATTAAAATTTATTTCTTCAAACACACTTCTTTTCAGCTCCATAGCGTTCATCTCTGCAAATTTGACATATTCAAGTAGATATTTTATTATTGCCTGATAATAACCTGCCTAAAACAACTCTAAATCTTCTTACTCTTTCTGTCTCTCATTGTTTTATGATTTTTAGGGGGTAGGAGTGCGGGATTTAATTTGGGGGCACCTGACCACTGAGCAGCATCCACAGCCCTATTTTGTATTTTAGAGACAGGGTCTCACTGAGTTGCTTACAACCTCACTTTCACTGAGACTGGCTGGCATGATCCTCCTGACAGCTTCCTTAGCCACTGGGATTATAGGCATGCACCACCACACCCAACTTATGTTTTTTTTGTTTTTTTTTTTAAATTACAGTCAATAACATTCATCTTCCAGACTTTCATTCCAAAAATCCTAGACTTGTTTTTCTCTCCCTTACCACCAATATCCAATCAGTCTCTTGAATCTTTTTATTCTGTCTGCAAAAGAGATCTCCCATCTTTCCATTGCTAACACCTTAGTTTAGGCTTCCATTATTGTTCACCTGGGCTGATAAATAGTTGTCTTCCTTTTGAACTCCTGGTTTTCCAGCCTCCAATTTCCAGGATCCATCCTCCTCATATCTTTAGAGTAATCTACATCCAAATTAATGGCTCTCCCTTATTCCTTAGGTAAACTCATTGTACCTGTGTTCAGCCCCATGCCTCTAGCTTCTGCTTCTGCTTCTCTTGTTCATGGGACTCCAGTCTGACCTCTTAGTGGCCTTTGTTCTACCTCACTCTGATATCACTCTGAAATACTTTCCCCTAACTGCCTAGCTAACTCTTCCTCACCTATCATGTCTCAGCTTAAGTATAAATTCCTTAGAAACGCCTTTTATGAATCATCAACTAATATGTATGTTCCCCTATTTTACCAGCTTAAAGCTCTTCGTATATTTCCTTCATAAACTCATCTTAAAAGCCTGAATTCTTACTGTGTAAGTGCAGGAATATATTAAAGTTTTGTTAACTTTACTGAAGAGTATGTAAAATATAAACTGATTAGCTCTATTTGTTGTTTTCATAGTAGTTAGAAAAATACTTTAACTTTGTTTTTCTTTTTAATAAGCTATAAAGCATTAATAATTAGTGAGCTAGAAGATCTTAGACTGGAGAACTCATCACTACAGGAAAAAGTGGCCAAGGCTGAAAAAAGAGCACAGGATGTTCAACATCAGATACTGACAACTGAGAACACAAATCAAGAATATGCCAGGTATGAATAAGCATGCCTGCCCACACTAATACCTTAGAACCATTAAAACATTTTAATGTTGTCAAAAGCCAGCTACCAAATGGTGCAGGAAATTGTGCCATGGCTTGTTTTTGGTCATCTTAAATAGTAATTATTTTTTAAAAATCCAGAAAGTATGATATTTGAAGAGTTATTTGGAATCCTTTTGGTTTGATTTTTTTTTTTTTTTTTGGTTTGATTTTTAAAAAACAAGAAGGGAAAGAAAAATATCTGTAAAATGTTTAGTGACTTTTCTCTCAAATTCAAAGGATGCTTATAGATCTACAGAACAGATCAGCATTGAAAGAAGTAGAAATCAAAGAAATGACAGTTTCTTCTCTTAAAAAGATAACTGATTTGCAGAACCAACTCAAACAACAAGATGAAGACTTTAAGAAACAACTGGAAGAGGAAGAAGTAAGGTAAGCTATAATGAGAAAGTGAGTGCCATGTAATGCAGTTTTTTTTTTTTCCCTAATTGAAATTAAAACTGATTTCATAATTAATGTTTTCTTAATTTAATTTTTCCATATAGAAAAGCTGGGAAAGAAAATACAATGGCAGAATTAACTGAGGAAGTTAATAAGTGGCGTCTCCTTTATGAAGATCTATATAAGAAAACAAAACCTTTTCAGGTTTGTCATTTGGAATTAAACTTACATGTGTTTATTTTACCATCCTGTTAAAGGTTTATAAAATGGATTATGGTTTATAGTATTTTTCCAACTGTATTGAAATAGAATTTAAAATTTTACTAGACTTAAATTTTTATGCCTCATCCTGGGGATTGAACCCAGGGGCTCTTGACCATTGAGCCACAGCCATGATACATTTTTTTATTTGAGATAGGTTCTCACTAAATTTCCCAGGATGACCTGGAACTTGGAATCCTCCTGAGTAGCTGGGATTTCAGGTGTCTGACACCATACCTGGCTGAACATAAATTTTTAATGTAACCTTTATAGGTTAAAAATTGCTTTCTAATAAAGAAATTATAGTTCAGATTGCTTCATATCACTTTGTGATGTGCATTTTGTTTTGATCAAATAGTATCATTTTAAGAAAAGGATACATTCTAATTTGGGCACTTAAATACAGTAGAAACACATTGGTTATAACATGAGGTCTATCTGTATTAGACCTAGTTGGTTTTCTTTCCTTGCTTTTTTACCTCTGAATATTATTTAAAATGAAAACTTAAAAATTTTAAAGATTTTCTTAGAAAATCTGTTGAGATCCTTGAGAAAAGGCAAATATACTGTGTTTTTGTTGTTGTTGTTCTTGTTTTAGTTTTTTTTACACTTTATATGAAACCTGTAAGATTTAATAATTTGAAGTCTTAATTTCATTTTTAAAAATAATCCAGCTTCAACTGGATGCATTTGAAGCAGAGAAACGGGCTTTGTTGAGTGAACATGGTGCAACTCAGGAGCAGCTAAATAAAATAAGAGATTCATATGCGGAATTATTGGGTCATCAGAATCTGAAGCAAAAAATCAAGCATGTTGTGAAATTGAAAGATGAAAATAGCCAACTCAAATCGGTACGTAAAATAGCATTTAATTTTACTAATGGGTATTGGAGTGAAGGTCTTAATATTTTATTTATAATATTTAAATATGATAAAAGTCTTTTGTATCGAAAAACAGCAACAGTTTGTAGAGAAAATTCTGTGTGAGAATTAATGGGTTTATTTTAGTGTTTACCAGGTGTATGTTCAGTGTTCTCAGGTTTTCCAACTATGGTATAATACACTGAAATTTACTGGTGTAGTTGGAAGAATGTATAAAGCTTTACACATCCATTTCTTTTATTTTTCTGTAATTTTTTTTATTCTAATTGGTGATACAGGACAGAATGCATTTTCACACATTGTACACAAATGGAGCATAACTTGTCTTTCCTCTGGCTATACATGGTGCTGAGTCTCACCAGTAGTGTAATCATACATATACATAGGGTAATAATGACTCTCTCATTCTACCGTCTTTAGCATTGCCACGGCCCCAACCCTTCCCTCACTTCCCTCTGCATAATCCAAAGTTCCTTCATTCTTCCCTACCCACCCTCCACTATGAATCTGTATCCACTTATCAGAAGAAACATTTGGCCTTTGATATTTTGGGATTGGCTTATTTCACTTAGCATGATATTCTCTAGTTCCATCCATTTACTTGCAAATACCATAATTTTATAAGTCTTTGTGGCTAATTAATATTCCATTGTTTATATGTACCACATTTTCTGTATCCATTTATCTGTTGAAGGGCATCTAGGTTGGTTCCATAGTTTGAATATTGTGAATTAAGCTGCTATTGATGTGGCTGCATCACTATAGTATGCTGATTTTAAGTCCTTTGTGTATGAATCAAGGAGTGGGATAATTGGGTCAAATGGTGGTTCCATTCCAAGTTTTCTCAGGAATCTCCATACTGCTTTCCAGAGTGGTTGGTACCAATCTGCAGTCCCACCAGCAAGGTATGAGTGTATCTTTTTTCCCACATCCTCACCAAAACTTACTGCTTGTATTCTTGATAATTGCCACATCCCCAGCCCTATGTTGTATTTTATTTAGAGACAGGGTTTCACCGAGTTGTTTAGCACCTTGCTTTTGCTGAGGCTGGCTTTGAACTTGAGATCTTCCTGCCTCAGCCTCCAGAGCCACTGGAATTACAGGTATGGGCCAGCCGGCAATGAGCCAGAATCTGATTGGATTAATATTGAGGGCAATTTGTATGCCTTAGAACACTACTGAAAACAGCCATGAACCAGCAATTAGCAGAATGATCAGTCATGTGGTCAGTGAAAGACAGGAAGGTAGCACTGCCAAAGCAAGCTTACCCCAGGGTGACTAGGCATACCCAAACTGCAACCTCCTGAATAGCTACATCAGAGGTACAACAGTGTTGCAAGATAAGGTTATCTCATACTAGACAAAAGTACCACAGCAATTTTGATTTGCAATTCTCTAATTTCAAGAGATGATGAACATTTTTTCTTATGTTTATTTTTTGACTCAATTGTCAAGTGTCCCTGAGTTCAATCCCCAGTATCAAAAAAAAAAAAAAAAAAAAATTCTGTCTCATTTGTAGGAGTTATGTCTGAGATTACTGCTTGATACTTGTTCTGACTCTGGAAAGGCTCCTCTCAGCTCTTATTCCCCATTTCTGTCCTACAAACTAGCCAGCCTACAGTTTAGCCTACCCCTTTAATCTCCTTCAATTTCCCTTTCACCACAACCACCTCTCCTCTTTACAGCATTCTTAGTCTTTATCTCTACATGATCTGTTCAAAGTGAAATCAATTCCTTTGTAAAGAAATTAGGAGCTATTTTATGGTCTGTTTTTCTCTCAATCTCTGAGCTAGAATTCTAGAGCTGAAATTGGGGGTAGTGACAGGTTTTTCTGAATTTCACATCTACCCCTGAAGGTGAGGTCTTGCAGGGAAAGGGGATGAAGAATAGTCTCAGGATTTCTCAGCTTGTGTTTTCTGGCACAAAATTGAACCAGGGCACAGGTGATCAGGGTCACAGTATTTTCAACACACTGTGCCCCAATCAAGCTCCTATACCACAAGTGGGACTGAGCAGAGAAAGGGATATTCCAGCCTTCAACTAAATTTGCACAGGACATAACTATAGCAATAAAAAAAACTTTGGGCAAGATGAGAAAGTCTGATGTCCTGATCTTCCAAGCAAGAAGTCTCCGGAAGCTGGGAGAGAAGAAAGGCCTGTGTTTGTGGCTAGAGGAGTTGGGGTTGAAATGCCACATACTTTCAGGTTTCCTACAGATTTTTTTGTGGATCTTTTTAAATAGATGTTTCTTCATTTGCTATTTTGCCTTCGTAGCCATTTTCAGGGGCCCTAATTGATTGCCTTTTTATAAATTATTTTTTTTTTACTAGCAGAGCTTTCATGGTATCATGCCAGTAGTTGATTTCAGCATTTCTTTTGAGAACTTTTAGAAAAATAACTTTGTACTTACAGAGAAGCAAGAAGACTTAAAAGACTTTGTCACTTGTCATAACTGTTCAAAGATATTTTGTAATTCATTCTTAAAGTGTAATAGTGATTTTTGCCATTAAATTTGCAACTGTGCAATTTGCCTGCAACATTGGTAACAAAACATTTCTACCAACACGATTTTTAATAATTGTTTTTCTCTATACTTTTCTCATGTAGGAGGTGTCAAAACTCCGATCTCAACTTGCTAAAAAGAAACAAAATGAGAGAAAACTTCAGGAAGAATTGAATAAAGTTCTGGGTATCAAACGCTTTGATCCTTCAAAGGCCTTTCATCATGAAAGTAAAGAAAATTTTGCCCTGAAAACTCCATTAAAGGAAGGTAAGAAATGAGTACATGTATAGAACTGTCCTCTTCCTTTGGATTTGCTTTCACAGCATTTAGCAACTCACCCTTTTTATGAACTTTGAAAATTTATTGATACCTTTATAGATAAGAAATTCTTCCTGAGATTGATTCATACAATGCTTTTTTCCTCCTGTCTCATTCTTTCTGTATATCTAGACCCTGCTTGTCTTTCAGGCTCCTTTAAAACTGGATCTTCCTTGAAGCCTTATCTGACAGTTTTGCTCCTATCCTATCCCTTCCCCCCAAATTATTCCCCATATAAAACATTTACATTTTTAACCTAAATGTCTCTTAGGCCATTAGTAATAATTTTCTAATTTGTAGTTTTGGAGAAGCAAATCTCTTTTGGGCTGAACCTTTGTCTTTCACTATAAATCCAAGTAGGTTAAATAATGAATAAAGAACTATAAGCAAAATTATGCTGCAGACTGTAAATATTGTTCCATCTACTCTCCAGAACATGGGCTGCCTCTTTTTAATTTATAAAACTTGATGAAGGGGCTGGGGATATAGCTCAGTTGGTAGAGTGCCTGCCTCGCAAGCATAAGGCCCTGGGTTCAATCCCCAGCACCGCAAAAAAAAAAAAAAAAACAACGATGAAATTTGTTTTAATTTAAACTAATACTTCTTAATAATCTTCCCAGGCAATTCAAACTGCTACTGAACTCCTACGCAGTGTCAAGAATCATGCAAGTAAATATATGAAAAACGTGTTGAAGATTATTTTATACATACTGCTATTATTTTTGATGATGTTGTTATGTTTATAATGGGTATTTTATGTTATTTTTAAGGTGAATTAGAACTTCCTATCCTCAGATATGTAAAGGAAGTTCAACTTTTTTCAGTTAAGAGGGAGTTCAACATTTTTTTTAACCAAAATTTCAGTTGATATTGTTGATATTTTATTTTCTTTGGTGAAGTAACTCCTTAATACTTACTTACCTTTATTATTTCATTCTAAACATTCTCACTGCTTTTTGGCTTTTGGTGCATACCGTCAAATCAACATTTCTTTAAAAATGACTGTCAAATTATTATTCCCCTATTCTATAACCTCAGTTTCAAGGTTCTAATTATCAGATTATTTTAACTTGATTCTCAAGTCTTTTCTAATCTGAAAAGGATTTGAAAGGCTAACATGCCTTTGCTCATTCTTGCATCTACTTTGATTTACTAATAATGTCCATTCTGTCCTACTCATCACCCATCTATTTGTCCAGTTCAAACATGAAATAAAGACAGGCTTAACTCCCAGTCACCTCATTATCTTTTATCAAAGTTACTAAGTTATTTAATAATTTACAGATTCCTAGACTCTATCTCAGTTCTACTAAATTAAAAATTTGTAATTGGGCTTACAAACCTTCATTTTTACAAACTCTTCTGTTAATTAAAGACTTTACATGTAACCTCTTTGAGAACTTAACATTTGTGTATCTTCTGAAACTTTAATATTTGTATAACATGAAATAAAATCACACAGTAAGTCATTTACTCAATTAATTATTAAGTTTTCATTTTATGAAACTACATTAATCCTCCTTTAAGATATATTTATTGTCTTTGCACCCCCTCCCCTCCAGTGAACCTTGTCCCCAAAATCACAAATGATACTGTTTAGAAAGTAGTAATTCTCCCTCTGCTATATCTTATTTGCACAATTGTGTGATTATAAATCACCATTTTTGTAATGTTGATGGACCAGTAGACAATCACAGAATAGTTTTTCTTAATAAATTATTTTGTCAAATATTAGTACTTGGTTGAATTTTAAACTGTGATTTTTTTGAAATAGGTTTAGAATAAAGACAGAAATTAGAAAAATTGTCTGATAAATAGTTTAAGACTGCTTTTAGTCAATCTGAAGTAACAGCAAAATAAAGAACCAGATGCATTGCTGGAAGTTCTGCTCACTGGGAGGGTTTCCCTTCACCACTGTCATACCTGAATGTCCCAGAAAATGACCACAGTGCTGCCACTTTAGAGGATAGTTGATGCAAATCATATTGAACCATCTGCAAATGAAGCCCAAATCTTCTCTGTCAACTGATTATAGGAAGCTCCCCATGAGGCCACAGGTACAGGATGGCAAAGAAAAGGCAATGTAGCAATAGTGGGGACCATGGGCATTTGGGCTACTTCTTCATGTAACCTGTGCTTTTGTGACCTGTTTGGGCTCTATCACATATACACCTCTTTCATTTAATGATGGGGTGCTGCTGTTCACATCCAACTTTATGACTTGGTAGGGCGCTAACATCCACTTCACAATTAGTAGCTCAGGTTGTATGTTAACTTGTGGCCTGTGGACAAGTGTTAAATTTCCACTAAGGCCCAAACAACAGGCCATGAGCTGTTTCTCAAAAGGAGTATAATTATCTACAAAGCATGGCAGGTCTTTGCTCCAAAATTCTAAGGATCTATCCCATGATTTACCTATAGAGACCTGCTAAGGACTCCAAAGAACATCCCCATCTGCAATTGGCCTTTTCAAATTTTATTGGATCTGACAGATCATGTAGCTTCAGCAGAAAAGCTTAAGCAATAGTCTGGCCCCATCACAGGGCTTTCTCCTATTCTGGGCCCCACTCAAAACTAGCAGTTTTTCAAATCACTCAGTATTGGCCACAGTAACACACCCAAATGAAGAATATATTTCTTCTAAAATTCAAAGAGGTCCACTAGGTACTGTACCTCTTGTGGTTATGGGAAAGGACACATGCAACCACTTTCCCTTTACCTTAGAAGTGATATCTCAACATGTACCACCAGACCCCTAGACATTTTACTAAGGTACAAGGTCCTTGAACTTTGGCCAGATTTATTTCCCATTCTCTGGCATGCAAATGTGTTACCCATAAGTCTAAATTACTTCTCACTCAATGTGTCCAGTCAGCCTTATATCATCTGTGTAATGGACCAATGTAATGCCTTGTGGAAGGAAAAAGCAATTACTATCCCTGTGTACTACATTATGACATAGGTGTGGATAGTGAATATACTTCTGAGCTAGGCCTTGCCAACTGAAAGCTAAGTGCTTCTGATCTGCTTTATAGATAGACATGGAGAAAAAAAAATTTGTCAGATCAGTAGTTACATGCTAGGAACCAAGAGCTGCATTAATTTGTTCAAACAATGAAAGCACATCTGGTACAGCATCTGCAATGGGAGCCAGCATGTAGTTAAACTGATGATTATTCACTCATTCTCCAATTTCCATCTGTCTTCTGCACTGGCTAAATAGGTGAGTTGAATGGGGATGTGGTGGGAATCAACACCCCTGCATCCTTCAAATACTTGATAGCACTAATCTCTTCAATTCCCCTAAGAATTCAGTACAGATGGTCCTTGGTTTACAATTATTTCAAATTTACAATTGTGCCAGAGTGACACACATTAAATGGAAATAGCACTTCAAATTTTGAATTTTGATACTATGCTAGAGCTGTGGGTTACAATACTCTCTTCCATGCAGAGTATTAGTAGCCAGCCACAGCTCTCAGTCATCTATATGATAAAGAGAGAAAACAACCAATACTCTGTAGTGTGCTGTGTTTCCAGCATTTTTTAGCAATTGTGTTTCCATACATCATGTCTACAAAATACCAGTCTGTCTTCCATACCACACATCCATTGTTTTTTCACTTTCATTACAGTACAGTCATACTCAGAAAAACAATCTTTCAGTCAATGACAGACTGCATATATGTTGTTCCATTGTACATGAAAAATTTCTGATTACCTGGTGACTTTATAGCAATCATAACATCATAGCACAGAGCATTTTGTGTTCATGGTGAAATTCCTGTGCTGCTGATCATGGGAAACATATGCCAGTCATTGCACATTCCTTATGTACAGTACATAACACTGGATAATAAGTGACTGTTGGTGGTTTATGTTTACTATACTTTTTAAATACGTTTTTAAGCATATAACCATGTTATGCTGACAGCAGCTTTACACTTCGCATGTTTACCATGTCTCTGGATTGTTTCAAAAGGATACATCAAGTGTTGACCTTTACCATCCAGATTTGTATAAGCATACTCTGATGTTTGCACAATGATGAAATTGCATAACTACACATTTCTCAGAGATATTCCCATTGTTAAGCTACACGATTGTACTTAATACATTATGTGAGATATTTAACACTTCATTATAAAGTAGGCTTTGTGTTAGATTATTTTGCCCAACTGTAAGCTATTGTGAGCCCATTTAAGGTAGGTAAGGGTAAGTTATAATGTCTGGTATGTTAAGTATATTAAATACATCTTTCACAATGATATTTTCAATTTAGGATGAATTTACCAGAGTGTAATCCCATCTTAAGTTGAAGAGCATCTGTATTGCTTTTGGTTTAATAGGTAGAAGTCCTAGTGGCTTCTGCTTAGCCTTTCCCAACATAATAGCTTTCACTTCATAGGTCAAAGAATCAATATGGGTGTTTTGCCATCTGTCGAGTGTGTATTCTAGACCTAGAGAAATAGCCACAGGACACACTGGGAGATGGGCCTGCACTGACATTGTTGAACACTTGATTTTCATAAGCCTCTACTTTGGTGGGTCATATTGACATTTTCAGTCTGTTGGAATTTGCGTGAGTCCAATGCCAGTGTCCAGGAGTCCACAAAAGTTCTGATTATTCTCTTTTACCCTTTACAGTTACCCTGTGAAAAGGCTGTAGGTCCCTTTGGGAAAGACTGGGAGAGACTTAACACTAGATTTTTAGTAATATACTAGAAGTCTTCCTCAAGGGACCCAGCCTCTGCTTCATTCAAGAGGTTTGTACACTGACTTAAGTCTGGGAATTAATTCATTGTCCATGATTCTTTGATCATATGATTCAGGTTAGGGTTTTGTTCACTTGACCTAGAACTTTAAAGCTTATGCAGATTAGGTAAGAAGTTAGTAGGCTTCCTGTCTCTTTCACTTATAGGAAAACCGTGATCATGAAGCCATAAGTATAGCAAGTCAAACTATTCTGATGACTCCTCTGGTTCTGATGTCTATTGTGAAAAACGTACCACATTAACTTTGGTGATTTTATTTTTCCCCAATCATTTGCCCCCCCCCCACCACCACCCTAGGATCAATTATTTCCCTTGCATTTAAATTTCCCAGTTTAGTGACTACAGTTACAGTTTGAGGTCTGTTCTACAAAGATTAATCATAAAGCTCTGAAAAGAATACCGGGATACTGTTACTGTTTAGATCTTAAATGTCCCCCAGAGACCCTTTGTTGAAGACTTGGTTACCTGCTGGTGGTACTGAGGAGAGGTGGTGTAAACTTCATGAGGCAGAGTCTAATGAAAGTCAAGCCATGGGGGTGTGCCTTTGAAGGGGATATGGGGACCCCAACCATTTCTTACTTTACTTCCTGGCCACCATGAGGTGAGCATCTGCTTTGCCAACCATGGTGTTCTGCCTCATCATGGGTCCAAAGCAACAGGACCAAGCAAGCAACACCAAGTGAAATTTCTGAAACTGAGCCAAAATAAATCTCCTTTAAGATGATTTTCCAAGGTGTTCTGTCCAAATGATGGAAAGCTGACACTTAGTTCTCACACTATTGTTGAAAGGTATATCTATCTTTGCTTTTCCAGTCAGTGAATAGGGCGTAAGAGACAATTAACTCTAACATTCCAATCTCCCTAAGTCTTTCAGTTCCTTCCTCTACATTAAACCAAGGCAGGACCAGCTTTCCAGTTTGCTCACTGTGGACCATTTTTTTATTCATGGATCACCTACCCAAACTAAAGCCCTGACTTCCCAAGCAGCAATATGACTGGATCCAGCTTTGTATTCCCATCATTTACTCACATCCTTAGTATCCTTCCTTGCACATTTTCCCAGATTTCTCTTTATATAAATGAGAAAATTCAAGTAATTTCTTTTGGAGTATGGTGCACCTTTCCATAGGTTCCTTATCTTGAGGAGCCTACAGAGGCTTGAATCTTGTTGTAGATCTAGTTTTTGCAAAGATGGGTCCTGGGGATGAGTCCTTCAAAGAATCAGCATTGTCTCACAAGGCAACTGACTGGGAGATGGGAGGGAGAGGCCATTATAATTTCCTCAGGCAATGTGAGGTAAATCCTCTCAGACAAGGTTGGAGGGTGTTATAACCAAACACTGGGATGTGGCTTCTTACTGGGCTTAGGGAAGCCTCTTCTGCTGGCAGACACCAGAGTTCAGTGGCAGTGTTCTCAATTTCATGGAGGACTTTTCATGTGTTCTCACAACCTAAAGGATTCCATCCTTTCCCAGTTAGTGCCCTCACTTTAATAATAGACACCCAGAAAAGTTGGGATTTCAAATTGAGCTACAGTTCAGCCAGTGGGAAGATGAGATTCTGTGTTTGATTTTTCATCAGCCTGAGCCGTGCAGTGCCAAGAAATAAATTCCCCATAAGGGCACACATAAACACTTTTAGATCATGTTTGGTCACTTGAGCTGAGCATTGGAATTCCTGAATTCATCCTTTGTTTGCATCGCTTTATCAAGTGATATTAGAGACAATCAATCCACCTCATTTTACCTGACAGTTTTCCTAAAATATTTGAAAATATCATACATAGTCACCTAGCTCCTTGCCTTTTATAAGTGGTTAATTAGGATTACCCAATGAAAATATTTTATGTATCTCTATTGCCAAATCATGACATGAACTGTCTTTCACTACTGGAAAGAGTGTTATTACATTTTTAATGAGAGTGCTAATTCCAAAATATCTGAAAGCAATTCAGAAAACTCATCCTTAATATTTTGTTCCTCTAGAACCACTCTAGATGCCAAAATCCATATTAGTCAGAGTTTTCTAAAGAAACAGAACCATTGGGAGATATATAGAAAAGACAATTTATTATGAAGAATTGACTCATATGATTTTGAATACTGAGAAGACCTACAATCAGTTGTTTTCAAGCTGGAGGCCCAAAAGAATCTATGATGCAATTTGGTTCAAGTTCAAGGACAGGAAAAGTCAGATGTTGCAAGTTTAAACAGGTAGAAGGAATGAATTCTCTCTTCTGCTTTTCTATTTGGGCCTGAATAGACTTAGAATCTACTTTACTGAATCCAGCAATTCAGGTGTTAAATCTCATCTGGAAACAGACACACCCAGAAATAATGTTTAGCCACATATCTGTGGCTAAACATTATCATTATAAACACATATTATTAAACACATATCATTAGCCAAGATCCTTTCAGGTTTACACTGAAAATTAATCAGTGTATATCTAGTACAACTCATGCCCTATGTGTCTATAACATCTTTTAACCTTGAATACTTGCCCAAGTTTTTGCTGGTGATAAGAAGGATCATTCAGAGTTTAGGATAGCTTTGTTCCTCATTGTCCCTGGTAACCTTCCTCCAGATCCACTCATCTGGCTGCTGTTCATGACTACTATATAAACAGTATTGACATTGTAAAACAGAAAATCCCAGTTCCTATATGTGCGTGGAGCTGGATATTGAGACATCTACCTTGTTACAAAGGTTACTTGAGTCCAACTCACTCAAGTAAAAAAAATCAGAAAAATCAGAAGTCATCCAAGCTACAATCACAGGTCAAATTTTGTTCGATTATTTTAGGAGAAGCCTAGGCATATAGCTCAGGACAGAGGGCTTGCCTACAATCTTCAAGGCGCTGAGCAACAGAATAGCTTGTGCGATAGAAGGGACTATTTGCAGGGCTTTCTCTTATTCTAAACTGCTTGCTATTCCTCATTCATTCCTCACTAATGAGTCAGATAATATCATCAGTGTAATAGACTAGTGTAATATCTTATAGAAGGCAATCAAAACTAACAGTTAATCCCCTTAGACTAGGCTGGAATGGTGCTATCACCAAGCATGAGAAAGCCACTTCCAGTGGGCTTAGTGAAGCTTCTTTAACTGCAAAGAAGATTCATCAGAATTTAACAGGTCATTCTCCCCAGCTACTTCACTGAGGACTTTCTACTCATCCTCAACCCTTACTAAGGTGTCTGCACCATGTAAAATTTGTACTTAAATATATTAGTATGCTTTTAAAAAATGTGTAGTGTGTGTGTGTGTGTGTGTGTGTGTGTGTGTGTATTCTTTTAGTATATATAAAGTATACATATATACTTTTCTTTTTCTTTTGGTGGTGCTGGGGATCAAATCCAGGGTCTTGCCCTGTGCCATCAAGCCATATTTCCAGATCCTGTATGCTTTTCTTATGTCAATTTAAGTCTCGGGTCCAGCTGAAAAAGTCTTAAAAGGGAGAGTTAAAATTTTTCCTTTCCTATTAGTATTTGATATTATCAGTGTTTTTAATTTTATCTATTCTGTTCGGTGAGAAACAGTATCTCAAAGTGGTTTTAATTTGAAATTCCTAGATGTTGAGCCTCTTTTTGTGTTTGTTGGTCATTATAATAACTTCCTTAGTGAAGTGTCTGTTAAAAACTTCTGTCCATTTAAAAAAAACTTTTTTTCAAATTATTGAGTTGAAGGAGTTCTTTAAATATTTTCTCAGACATGTACTGGAATTGTTTTTCCTTAGTCTGTAGTTTGTTTATTCTCCTTAATTTAATAATTAAAAAAATTAATTAATTTTCATACTAGGGATTGAACCCAGAGGTATTCTACCACTGAGCTACATCCCAGTCCTTTTTGTTTTTTTTAATTTTGAGACAGGGTCTCACTAAGTTTCTGGGACTGGCCTTGCATTCCTTCAGCCTCAGCCTCCTGAGTTGGTGCAATTACATTATAGTCATGTCTAGCACCACCACATCTAGTACTTAATTCATTTTCTTAATGATACCTTTTAGTTAGTACAAGTTTTTCACTTTGATTAATTTTATCTTTTTAAAACAACTGTGTAGTTTTGATTTCTCTAAAAATTGTGTACTTTTGATTTCTCCATTATATCTAAGAAATAGTTATTTATTTTTATCTAGATCATGAAGATGTTCCCCTAGTTTTTCTTCTAAGCTTGATATGTTAGCTTTTGTATCTTGATAAAGTTAATTTCTAAGATACATATTTAAATGTGAATACCAGGGGCTGGGTTGTAAATCAGTGGTAGAGCACTTGCCTAGCAGGTGTTAGGCACTGAGTTCAATTTTTAGCACCACATAAAAATAAATAAAATAAAGGTATTGTATCCATCCACAACTGAAAAAAAAACTTAAAAGTTAAAAAAATGTAAACACCCCCAAAAATTCATGATATATAGACCCTTGAATGCCTCCTAGAGTTTGCCATGTGCTATAGTTCTAAATGAGCAGAATATAATTAAGTGATTTCTTTTTCAAGCCCAGTTAAAATGGCAATTTTTGTTGCTCTTTAAATTGGTATAGAGCCATAATACAAAACAGCTGTTCAAAGCTTCACTGAGCATATTCATCACCCTTTTTAATTATTAAAAATATAATTATTGTGCTTAACTTCTAGAGAAGGATTTCCTTGCATAGGTTTTGTGGTGCAGTCAAGTTTGGAAATTACTGGCTAGAACTCCTTAATGCTTGGCTAAATTTAAGGCCACTTCACCTACCACTTTCTCAAACAATAAGAAGGCAAAAGGATGTTAATGGAAATGACCTGTTTGCATTTACACATCCGTGTGCTGTTATCACCCGTGTTCTTTATTATCCTTTGAAATAATTAGGTATCACTGAGGGAAAAACTCCGGAGAATTTTTCAAAATACATTTTGTTAAGATAAGGTATGACTGTATAACCTATTTCAGAACGGGAATCATTTATAGGGACTGTGTGCTTTGCGAAAGTTTGCTTATGCTTTCTGTCTGCAAGAGAAAATTTCAACAAGCCTGGACAGGAAGTTGTAGGGTTTTATTTTGTTTTGTTTTTAATAGCTAGTTCTGCCATATAGATTCTCGCTTGGCTGGCAATGAAACATGAAACTTCTCATTGGGTATTTTCGAAACTACCACGGGGAATCAGCTGCCAGCTTACTGCATTGTGGAAAACTGCACGAGGTTCCGGGATTGGAATCAAAATGCTAATTTAAAAGGTCAAGTGAAGCTGCGCCTCACGTTTGGAGCGTGCCTGCGCTCTCTGAAGGCAGAACAGACAAAGAGCCAGCCAAAGAAGGCAGTTGCTGAGACCTATCTCGATTGTTTTCCCGAAATAATTTTGGAATCATGCCTGAAATGCCGGAGGACATGGAACAGGTAAGAGCTAGCAATTATGGATTAAGAGTGTGTTTTAAAGCATTCCAGCGAACGCCTGCTAAAAGCGGAATGAATATGTAAAGAAAACAGAAACTGGCGTCATTGATTTCCTTAAAGCATAAACCTCAAGACACTGAGGAATGAACCAACTTGAGTAACTGACCCAGGAAACCTGGTAATGGAGCCCTCAGCTAAATAACATTAATTGACAAGAATAAAATGCAAAATCTTACCGCAGTTTCATTTACCAAATTAAATGTATTGATGTGTGAAGGTTCTATATAAATAAGGATTTTATTCTTAGTCGTGTTTTCCAGCTTTTGCCTTTGTGTGACTTGGATCTGCTAACATTAACTTTTAGTTACAGGCTGTTCCCTTTGGACTTGGCCACCAGGTGAAGTTGTATATTTTCTGTAAAAGGATTGTTAATGCACATAGAACCTATCCTCAATAAAGGAAATGATTAGAAATAGTATCCAAAATTATCTTCCTAGAACTACGCCCAGGGTTTTGTTGTTGTTTTGTTCTTGTTTTTTTTTTCCTTTCTTGGTTTCTCAGTACAGGGGATTGAACCCAGGGTCTTAGGCACGTTAGACAAGTGCTCTACCACTCAGCTACATCCACAACCCTTATACCCAACTTTTACTTGGCAAGTATCAAACCACGTTCTTAAATATATAGAGAAATATTTTGTTCCTCAAGTATGCTCTGATAATCAAAATGCCAATTACATATTTAAACCCTTGAATCTTCCAGATGGGGCCCAGTTTTCCCCCTCTAGGAAGATAAGATTGCATCACACATTTAAATTAACAACTTTAAACAAAACTCACTTTTTAAAGGAAAGATAATGAAGAGGATCTTGGGTCAGTTCCCTTCCCCAGCCTTTTTCTTTATCGTCTCCAAATTATGCTTGTTTAGTGCCTGGGCGATCCTCTCTAGAATTTCCTAAATAATGCTAAATTCATGAGTACTAACGGTGTGAATTAAAAAAAAAAAAAAAAAATTTAAAAGCTAGAAATTTCAGTCTGCCTTTAGTTACTGTCCCACAAAAACTTTTGTGTTTACGTGAACAAGGAAATGAGTTATTTTGGAGGTTGGGAGGAAGGAAAGTCAAGGGGCTCTAAGGTAGAAAAACTTTCTTAGGGTGCTTAATCTTCAGCTCTAAAATAAACCAGAAAGGATTTTTAAAATAAGACCTTTTTAGGCAAATCCAAGCCATGGTCTCGTTTGTGAGCAACTTTTAAATTTTTCATTCGGTGTATGGACTAGAACGCTCACACGGTTCGGTTAAAAGTGGAAGAATCCTATGTGCTCTGTGTCTGGCTTTTTTTGTCCGGAGTAAATTTCAGAGGCATGGCTCGTGGGGGATTTGAGATTTAGAACTGGAAGGGAATTCAGTTAAGTGCTTGGTCAGCCTCAATCGTTTGGGCTTCTGTTTCTGATTTACTTTTAAAAAGCGATACAGGTGGAGAAAAGCCCAACATTACACCTTCCCCTCCTTCAAGTTGCGGGGCTGGGTTCCCAGAGGAAAGCAAGGCACCCTACGCCAGGAACCTTGGCTCCTGTTAAAGATACTAAGAAGTCAAGTCCAGGATATACTACCAGTTTTCATTCTGTAATTATGGATAAAGTCTAATAAGAATGTGTTTTGAAGAAGTACCCAGATGATTCATCTCTTCTCCCACACCTTATTTTTAATTAGTGAAGAATTAATTTTTTTGGAAATTTCACTACTTTTTCAGCATCCTAGAAAAACAAATAGATTCCTGAGGTGTTAGTAACTCAGATGCTAGCACTTTTTATTCCTTGTCTCTCACTAAATCATTTAAAGACCACACCTAATGCCCTAGAGCTATGTCCTTTGTGTTGCCTCCAGGGACTTGTTTTATCCTACTCTGCACGTTGCATGTCGTGATTTTGGTGTATAGTGCATGGCCTGCAGACCTGAAATTCTAGGCGATTTAATCCGATCCTTTCCCAGGTAAGAAGAAAAAATAAGTAGAAGGAGAAAATTAAACAGTTTCTCAAAACAACTTGCCTTCAATGTTCAGGTCAGGGTCTTTGTTTTGTGTGTCACTTTAAGATTTGGCGCGTGGGCTGGGAGCGTCCCGCGAGGGCCCACCCCCTTTCCGGAGCGTCCGCGGAACGTGGCCAATCAGCAGGCGCGGCCTTGGCGGCGGAAGTCGGAAGCGAGGAGCGGGGGTCGGCCTGGGCCTGGGGGAGGCGGGCCGAGGGTGGCAGAGCTGCTGTCCGCTGCGGTCGGGGGTTGGCGGAGGTGGCGGCCGCTCCGGCGGCGGCGCGAAGACGGCGGGCATGGTGGGGCGGGAGAAAGAGCTCTCCATCCACTTCGTTCCCGGGAGCTGCCGGCTGGTGGAGGTGAGTGGTCTGGGGGTCTCCGGTGGGAGCCCGGACGGAGGGGACACGCCGCCTCCGGGGGCTCGTGTGGTTTTCCTGGGTGCAGCCCGTCGGAGTCGCAGCCTCGGGCCGGAGCGCCCTGGTGCCGCCTCCCCAGTGGCGGAGCCGCGGGGGCGCCGCCGGGTTTGTTTACCTCGGCGCGCAGCCGTCGCTCTGCTCTCCAGCCGCTGCGGCAGGAAGCTCGAGGTCGGGGATTTGTTTTCGAGTTTTCTGTCTCCGCTCCCGGGGACCAAGGGGCGGGGCTTGCAGTTATTTCGGTTTGATTCTCCATTCTCCATCTTTTGTATTCCTTGATCTTACAAGTTCGTAGCTTTGAAAGAAGAGGGGAAGGTGGCTTTTCAGAAACGTCAGTGTTGGCTGTGGCAGCTCTCTGAACTCTTGGTTTGTACCGGCACTTCGGGCTGCATGTGTCACGCACATTAATCTTTGAGATCGTCATTCCCTTGTTTTACAGAAGGGAAAACTGAGGCATGGAAGGTCAGGTCTGACCGTCGAGGGCTTTGAACCACTGCATTTTTGCATGATGGAGGGTGGTTAGTGATGTCTGGGAGATCTGCCTCTGGTACCCCTCATTCCCCCCCCACATTCCGTTTCAGGCACCTTAGCATTCATCCATGCACAGACTATAGCCAGCACTGAGGAGGAAAGACTGATCATTCCTGAGTCAGTATGTTATAGGTATGAGAAAGAATGTAGGATATGACTGTTTTAATAATGAAACATTTTTGTTTCCGAAATGTAATATATTGTTTTCAACTACTTTGGAGATTGAAGTTTAACCCATCTATCATAACTTCACCAATCTTCCTATTTATCCCAAACTGCTGAGTGCATGTTGCCTGTTGCTTTGTTTACATTTGTGTTCCTGCATACATATTTATTGTGTACATGTATTTATTTGTGTGTATATAAAGTTTCCTGCATTTTCAGAGTTCAGTAAAGAAATGAAAATTGGCATTTTGTATTTTCCTTCATTAAAACTGGTATAAGAAGTAGGCACCCACTTGTTGCTCTCTCAAAACCTTTAGGAGTAAAATTTGTACACTCACGAGAACTCTTAAATAGTTGATGTTAGAGAAGCAGCCAGTAGTAATTCCTGTTAAGAGTACTATATGTGGTACAATAATAGGGTGACAGTAGGAGTTAGACCATTCCCATATAAGGAGTCATGAGATCTTAGTTTCTTAAATCCCAGGGATGTCTACTTCAAGATCTACCTCTTTGGGAATACTATGAGAATTCACTAAAAATTTATTATGAAAATTTGCCAAATTTTAAGATTCCTAAAGTCATAAGATGCTAAATTTCTTAACTCCTTCCAGATATTTGTAATATTTCACTTTACTTTTCGAGAAATCACTGCCCCAGAGTATTCTGTTGAACCATTTGGAATACCTATACAATTCGATATAATTTAATTAGTGTGAATACTAGCTCTGTATGTATTTAAATGTACTTAATATTTCAAAAATCTTGATCACCTGAAGTGGTTGAATTTCATATGACTAAGACTTTGTACAATATAGCAGATACGTTTAGAGTGACAAACTGGTGTGTTTTGTTTTTTAGAGCTTTATACATGGTAGTTGAGTTCATCCTAACAAACTCGGCGATGTGTGGGATTTGGTTTCAGTTTATGATCCCCCCCTTTGCCTACCCCTCCTCTCTCCCCCTCTCCCATTCCCTTCTACTTCCTTTTGTTTGTCCATTTATATTTGATTGACTCTTTCTACCTTTGCATAAAGGTGAAGTTCCCTGTGGTATATGTATATATTCATATAACACGATTTTTAAAAACCACATTCTGCATTGCCTCCACTTATCCATCCCTCTACTCTACCTCTGGATCTCCTATATTACTGATCTTCCCTTTATCTTCATGTTGTCCTATCCTTCTCTCCCTCTTTTCTCAATTTTACTCTAGCTTCCACATGTGTGAAAACATTTGACCTTGGAGTTTCAGAGTTGGGTTTATTTCATTTAGCATATTCTCCCATTTCCATCCATTTACCATTAAATGACTGAGTAGAACTCCTTTGTGTATATGTACCACAATTCCTTAATCCATTCCTCTATTGACAGACACCTGAACTGATTCCATAATTTAGCTCTTGTGAATTGTGTTGCTATAAACATTGAGGTGGCTGTATCACTGTAATTTGACAATTTTAGATCTTTTGGGAAAATACCAAGGAATGGGGTAGCTCGGTCATGTGGTCGTTCAGTTCCTAGTTTTTTGAGAAATTTCCATACTGCTTTCCAGAGTGGTTGTACTACTAACCTGCAGTCCCACCAACAGTGTACAAGTATACCTTTTTCCTCACAATCTTGCTAGCATTTGTTATTTGTATTCTTGATCATTGTCATTTTGACTGGAGCATGATGAAATCTTTTTTTTTTTTAATAATTTTTTAGTTGTCGTTTGAACCTTTATTTTATGTGTAGTGCTGAGGCTCAAACCCAGTGCTTCACACATGCTAGGCAAGTGCTCTACCACTGAGCTTGCAACCCTTGCAAGGTGAAATCTTAGTGTAGGTTTTTTCATTTGTTTTTTGTGAGGGCCTCCCTAAGTTGCTAAGACTGGCTTTGAATCTGCCATCCTCCTTACTCAGCATTCCAAGCCCCTGGGACTACAGGTGTGCACTACCACACCCCACTTGTTTTGATTTGAATTTCGTTGATAGCTAGAGATGATTTTTTTAATTTATTTTTTAGCCATTTGTGTCTCTTCGTTAAAAAGGTTTCTGTTCTTTGGTCTGTTTATTGATTTTTGTTGTTACTGTTATGTTTTTTGAGTTCTTTGAATATTGTAGATATTATGCTATCAGAGGAGTAGCTTGCCAAGATTTTCTCCCATTCTATAAACACTTTTTTCATACTCTTGTTTCCTGTGCTCTGCAGAAGCTTTTTGGTTTTATTGCATCACACTTATTTATTCTTGGTTTTATTTCTTGTGCTTAGGGCATTAAACTGGTGTTTGATCTGCTTTACCCATACAAAAGAATTGTTTTTGAGTAAAATAGACTTCTCAGGCAGACAAAATATTTTTAATTTTGATTGTGGTTTGGGTGAACTAGGAAGCTTTTTATTTTTTCTTTCCACATCCCCTGAAGTATTCAGACATTTCTGTGTTTCGCAGGAACTAAATTTATGACAGTCCAAAGTAATAAAGGGATAGTTATGTCCTAAAACAACAAAACAGTGTACTTCAAAAAGCTTCAGGCACAGTTCAGTTTATCTGGAACTATAAACTAGAAAATAGAAGAAATGTTTTTGATACTTTTAATTTGTAATATAGTACATATTCTGTTTGTCAACTACCAGTAAACTTGCAATCCAAATGGCGGGGTTGGGGGCTTGATTTTGCTCTTATACAGATGACAGAAGGTGCTTTTTGAGTCTCTAGAGAGACTTGAACTATTTGAAACAGGGAAAAAGCCACCTTAAGTAAATGAAACTCTTTTCTCCCTATTCAGACCCTCTGTAGGAAAGATAATTTGGAAAATGGTTGACTAACAGAACTTAAAGGTGGAAGAGCCCTAGTCATCTAGTCCACATGCCTCATTTTGCCAAAGAGGAATGAGATGAATATTATGTAGTAATTTCTCAAAATGACAGTTTGTGGCAGAGCAGATAAAACTTTGATCACTCATGAAACCAAATGTAGGTTCAGCAGATGAAACAAAATTCACTGTATTTGGCTTGACCATGGAAATAATAAGACTCAGGTTCTAGTCCCAACTTTTTTCTTTTTACCATGGACAAAATCTTTAACACCTTTAAACTTCAGGGTCCTCCCTTTGGAAATTACAAAGTGGAACAACCTATGTTTATATAATAACACTTGAATGTGTTTAAATATAAGATTGTGTAGTGTCATTTCCCTTTTCAGTAAGTGCTTACATTTTTTCATAACAAAATTCTTAAGCATTAACATCTAACCACTGGGTAATGTATATTATTTGATATTTTCTTCTTGGGACCTTATATATTATTCCAAGGTATAAGGATACAAAGTTGTGTTTTACTCATGCAACCCTAGTTCTTGTTTTATTTAAAGTATTCTATTTCAAACTAAAACGTATATATATATATTTTTTAAATTCTGTGATGCTGGGAATTGAACCAAGGCCCAGTGCATGCCCTAGGCAAGAGCCCTACCAGAGTTACACACCTAGACCCCATATAGTGCACTATAGGGTTATATTTCCATGAGAGTAGCTGATCTTTTACTTTTTTCTTTTTGTATTGGAGATTAAATTCAGGGTGCTTTAACACTGAGTCACATCCCCAGCCCCCTTTTTATTTTTTAGTTTGAAACAGGATCTTGCTAACTTGCTTAGGTCCTCACTAAGTTGCTAAGGCAGGTCTGGAACTTTAGGTCCTCCTGTCTCAGCCCCTCTAGCCTTTGGGATGACAGGCATGTGCCTTCACACCCAGTGATCTGCAGACTTCTTGAAACTTAATACTTTACCAAATCTAAAATGTTTTTAGATTCATAAGATCATCTGGGCCTTTATTTTAAGATGCTCTAAGATAGCAGAAAACACTGCCAAACTGTGACACATTCATAAAATTCATCTTTTTCATTCACCAGAAAATGTACTCCACAAAAATTAGTATAAAGTACAGAGAGCCTAAGATTCATTGGTCTGCCTCAGCTTGGGGCCAGAGCTATGGAGTTGGCCACCTATAGACTAAGACCTATAAAACCAAGAGTCAAATAAACTTTGTTTTTGAGGAAAAGATTTCATTGTTTAGTAACCATTGTAGATTGCATAATACTTTGATTTCTATTTCTGGTTTTCCTTTTTAAGGGAAGGATTGTCATTTCTAGAAAGGTAATGGCAGTATTTTGGTTTGTTTGGATAAGAGAAATGTATCTTTAGGAAAAGCTTTGCACTTTCCTAGAGTTGAAGATTGCAAGTGGTTCTCAAAATACAGGCCCCAGGCCAGCATCACCTGGGAAATTGTTAAGACTGCAGATTGTCAGACCTACCAGTTCTAAAAACCGGCCAGTTGGTTCTGGCCCTCATGGTAATGGTGGACCCTGGGAACTTGATGATTAGAGGAATGAATTTGAGTGACGGAAGTAGGAATACATAGGCAGAACCTTTACTGGGGCCTCACCTAGGAAGGGAGTTACAGATCCAACAAGTGTCAGCCTTTCTTACTAGAACAAAATGGGGAGGGGGGGTTCCCCCTGTACTGGGAATGGAAGCCAGGGGTGCTTTACCTCTGAGCCACACCCCCAGTCCTTCTTATTTTTTGAAACTGGGGTAGTTTCTGAGGCTGGCCTTGAACCTTGCTCCTCCTGCCTCAGGCTCCTGAGTTCCTAGGATTATTAGTGTGTGCCTTTTCTCCTAACAAAGTGGGACCTTTTAGTGGCTGTCAGATTATGAGCAAAGGCCCAGGAGTGCATTTGCTGCTATCCTGCTGAAGCCTATGAACTACCTAAGAACTACTAACTATTCATTTGGTCCTTTAAAGTGAAGTAAATAGTGAGAAACTTGGAATAAACCAAATCATTTTGGGCAGGGGGGATTTAATCCAGGGCCATTTACCACTGAGCTATATCTCCAGCTCTTCTTATTTTTTATTTTGAGACAAGTATTCTAAGTTGCATAGGGCCTTGGTAAGTTGCTGAGACTGGCCTTGAACTTGAAATCCTCCTGTCTCAGCCTTCTGAGCTGCTGGATTATAGGGTTTTGCCACCAGGCCCTGCTCATACCTGTCTCATAGTATCTTCCCAGTAGTCTGGAAAATTTATCCTAAGTTATTTTCTAAATCTAATGTTTACTAGAAGTGGAATTTTTTTCCTCTTTGCAGTTGAACCTTTGTAGAACTGTTTGCCAAAATTCAAAGAAAATATTTTGCCAACTGATGTCGTTTTTGCATAAATCAACTGGTTTAGAGCCCAATGTTGCAACAGAGAGCGTGGGTAAACTTTTGAAATTGATAGAACTAAACAACAATTCTAAAGATTTACCCTCTACTGATTTTTCCTGTCAGCCCTTTTATTTCAGGTTTTTCATAAGCTAGAAATATCTGACTTTTGTGTTCTTTTAAAAGTATATAGGTCTGCTAAGTAATTCAAGGCCTAAAAAAAGAAATGTAGACATGGTTTTTGACCACTCAGAATTAAATGTCTAAAATAACACTTGAAATAAAAAGGCTTCAGGTTGATAAGACTTAAGTTTTTAAAAATATTTTAATGTTAACGTGTGTATATTTTTAAATTTTGTTCAGTTTTTGCACTATTGGGAATTGAACCCACTAAGCTATATCCTCCTACCCCTTTTTTATATTTTATTTTAAAACAGGGTCTTGCTAAAGTTGCTGGGGCTGGCCTCAAACTTGCAGATTTTTCTGCTTCAGCCTCCTGAGTTGCTGGGTTTTCAGGTGTATACCACCAATCACAACCAGTTATCTCTTTTGTCAGATGGTGAAATTTTTTTCTAGAGTCTAGGAAGAAATTTAGTGTTACTCAGCTTGGGAAGAGGGAAATTTTGAAACTTTTTTGTCTTGGATATCCAGAATTTAAATTTTCGTAACTAGTGGTTCTTTTAAATTTCTATGTATAATTGTTTTTTACGCTAACAAATTGACCTACAATTTAAAATATTTTTTTTATTACTGTCTGTGTTCATTGTAGCTATTCTATCTAGACAAATATAAAGTTAACTTGGGAGCGTCAACCAGTTTGGTAAAACTTAGAAAGCATATTGTGCTCCAAAGACCCAATTTATTTTTTTACATAAGCTCTTTTGAAATGTTAGCCAGTTCTCAGAACCATCGTAATGTGATACATAAATTGAGGTTTGAAGGAAAGTTTGGGATTAAAAACCAAAAACTAGAAATGTCATGTTATGTAAACATATTAGCAGTTACAATCTAAATAATTAGACCATAAAAAACTTAAGACTTGTAGTTGTATAAACTGAACATAAAGTTTATTACTCATTGGGGCATCAGCAATCAAATATAAGAATCTTCCTTTATTACCATAACATCTAAATCTAATAAAGCAATCAGTTTTCTCGATTATTATTATTTTTTTTTTTTTTTGCTTTAACTGAATTTTAATACTTCTAGAAAAAAATTTAAGGTTAGCCAACACCAAGCTGAGTGTTATGTAAAGAAAAAAAACAACCTTTACACGTTTAAGGGTACTGGATTGCATTGGCTCACAGGTCAACTTGAACAATTAAATGAAATGAACTCTACTAGAGAAGTCGGTGCCATGAGAGCTTCTCTAGTTTCTCCCTGACTTGGCTTCAGCAAAGTTAAGTTTTGTGCAAGTAAGTTTTCTTTTGTGTTGCCCAAAGATTGCTTCTGGGAACAACAGAGCAAGTGTAACTCAACATACAGGTGACATGGAGGTACTATTCCTTCCAGTCCAGAGACCTGCTGTGCCAGGTCCACATAAGGGAGAAGTATTGCACTTGCTACCATCATATGAAGGCTCCTGCTGTAGTGCCAGCTAGTTTGGCATCTTCTGGACAGAAAGCCTCTATCTACTTCTGAGCTGATCTCTGTAAGGAAACTGTGATTTCACACATTTCATTTTACAACTTTTTGGCCTTAGTCATCTCACCAAGAAATCTATGTGTTTTTGGTTAGCTCCCAGGTAAAATCTCAAGTTTCTTGTGTTAAAAGTAGATGTACCCCTTTCTTCTAATGCTCTGGGTGGCTAGTCTGAGTCCGTGACTAGGAACTTGCATTATGCCATTCAGGAATGGAGATGGTACTGAAGGCAGGAACTAGTTACAGCCTTAAGATAAGACTTGTGGTAGGTGGGTTGGGGAAGACAATCTAACTCACTTGAGGGAAAATGTAGCTTCCCCCTGGATAACTTTTTATGCTCATAAACCCTAAAGAGGATTAAAAATGAGAAAAATCCCCAAAAAGACTTCTCTGGTTCACAGGTTGTGATTCACTGAGGGAATAGGAATAAACACTCAGAATACAACTTTCTTAACCCTGGAGTTGGCACTGTTCCCACAGCATCCAGTCCCTTCGATTATTAAAAGTTGGAAGTGATGAAGTTGTTGATGCAGTTTGAGTCCTTATTTTTTTAATTGTCTTGTAAATGTGAGACAAGAATCAAAAACTACTTAGACTTGAGGTATTTTGTGAATAATGGCAGCTCATTTCTTTGAGGGAATTATTTTTAAAGTAAGTAATCACATTTCCTCCTGTTTTTAGGAAGAAGTAAACATCCCCAGTAGGCGGGTTCTAGTTACTGGTGCCACTGGGCTTCTTGGCAGAGCTGTGTACAAAGAATTTCAGCAGAATAATTGGCATACTGTTGGTTGTGGTTTTAGAAGAGCAAGACCAAAATTTGAACAGGTTAATCTGTTGGATTCTAATGCAGTTCATCACATCATTCATGAATTTCAGGTATGGTTGTCTGTTTATTTAAACAAACATGAATTAAGAATTTTCTGGATGATACAGAAAATATACTTGCTCTGGAAAAAAAAAAAAGATGTACTTGAAAGCTGTAATGTATTAAGGAGCTACAGTATATAGTGCAATTTATTGTAGCATGTCAAAGGTATATGTAATTATTAAAAATTTTAGGCTGAGACAGGTTGGCAAAGACAAATACAAGCTTTTCATAAAATTCTTATTTGTGAGTGACTTCTAAGTAAGACTTTTTGAAAAATGTTTTTATATGTATACGTGGAGCCGCCTACATCAGAATCATTTGGGAAACATGTTCTTAGGTCTCATTCCCTGAGATTGTAACTCAGGAAATCATCTTTCATGGGGTCCAGGATGTTGCATTTGAAGAAGCACCCTAGATTGTGCACTCACAGGCGTGGAAGCACTCAAAGATTATGCCTCCTTAAGTGATTGTTGAGGAGTAAGCTCGATATGTAATCCCCTGCCTCTGTCGCTTGCCTTGTCAGATCTTAGCTTTTGCTCAGCTCCTCTGGCAACTAGGTGCCTTTTCTCTAAGAGGACCTTTTATGGACCTTTGTCACATTATAATGAAATACTCTTTACATACGTCTTTTCCACTGGATTATGAAATTCTTGGTCTTCCCAAAATGTCTGTTTTTTAGGTGGCAGTCTGAATGTGCAACTAGGAGTACATACTTGTGCATATTTATTTTCATTAGGTGATTAGTCAAAAAAAAAAAAAATTGGAATTTAATTTGCAATTGATAGTCTCCCTTTGTCATAAATGTATTAAATATTTAGGCCTCCCATTCAAGTTGGGAGATTAAATTTATTCTGATAGATTTAAATTCTGTTTCTACACAGTTGGGAGAGTTTTTCTTCACATTTTTGTCTAGGGATTACAGAATTGCTCTTTTTGTGGGCTTATATGTGTATTTTGAGGTTTGAACTTTGGGACAAATAAGGAAATATGACAGGACTACATTAACAGTGATTAGTTTGTTCTTAGTTGAAGGAGTATTGATTTAAGGAACATTTTTCTCTAATTTACTCTAGGAAAGCTGTAATTCCTCCATTTTATTCCATTTTGGGTTAAAAATACATTAATGCTTAACTTCCAGCCTCATGTCATAGTACACTGTGCAGCAGAGAGAAGACCAGATGTTGTAGAGAATCAGCCAGATGCTGCTTCTCAACTTAATGTGGATGCTTCTGGGAATTTAGCTAAGGAAGCAGGTAATGATGACTTTATAAAATCTTCGTCAATTATTAAATCATCACTGAGTTTTTAAAGATTAAAGTTTTGTAGACCAGTTATAAGAGATTTGCAATATTGCACAGAACACACTGTTCTAAATTCCACCGAAAAGTAATGTGTTGTAAAAGACTTAATAGATTCATTTTTTTCTCTTTTCTTTTGTAGCTACAATTGGAGCATTTCTCATTTATATTAGTTCAGATTATGTATTTGATGGAACAGATCCACCTTACAGGGAGGAAGACATACCAAGTCCCCTAAATTTGTATGGTAAAACAAAATTAGAAGGAGAAAAGGCAGTCCTGGAGAACAACTTAGGTAAGACAGTTCTCTTTTGCCCCTGATTAGAGTTTTACAGAGTGATTTCTTTTTCTAGGAGAGACATGTTTATTTTTGTTTTTTAAATCAAGGAATATAAATCACTAGAGAAAAAAAAAAGGAGACTATAGTTAATAAAGAAAAACAAGAATTTTTAAAAATCCTAAAGGATTTGTGCATCCTAGCTTTTCCCTTCACTATCAGTGTAGGCCTGTACATCTTTAACTTTTTTGTTCTCTTTTGAGGTATTAGGAATTGAACCCTGGGGCATACTGCTACTGAGTTACAAGAGTTACATCCCCAGTCGCCCTTGCCTATTTTTCCCCACTCTTTTTTTTTTGGGGGGGGGTGGAGCAGGGTCTCGCCTAATTGCTGAGGCTGACCTGTATCTTGTGATCTTCCTACTCCCTAGTCACTGGTATTATAGGTGTGCACCACCATGCCCAGCTCATCTTTGTAATTTGTGTATTCTACTTTGAATAAAATGTTCTTTATTGCCTTTTTTCTTGTAATCTGGTTTCCAATCAGTATTATTCATTGCATTTTCTGTCCCATAGGTTTTATTTTTAGTGATTATAATAGTATAGAACTTGGGGGCCAGGGCAGTGGTACACACTTGTAATCCCAGCAACTCAGAGGCTGAGGCAGAAGATCACAAATCAGAGGCCAGCTTCAACAACTTAGCAAAACCTTTCTCAGAATAAAATATAATAAAGGACTGGGGTGTAGCTTAATGGTAAAAACATCGTGGGTTCAATTTCTAGTACAGATAAAATAATAATGTAGAAGTCCTATAAACATCTCAAGTGACAAAAGTGTTCATAGTATTCAGGATCATGTTTGTTGGCATGATGACAGGTGAGCTGTTATTTTGGTGTATTTTTGTTAAAAGGCAAGTTTATTTCGATACTCCTTAAATCCAGACATTGTTCTTATATCAAAACTTAGGAAACAATCAGTGGGTTTTAAAATATCTGTTTATATTAATCTCTAGGAGCTGCTGTTTTGAGAATTCCTGTTCTGTATGGGGAAGTTGAAAAGCTTGAAGAAAGTGCTGTGACAGTCATGTTTGATAAAGTGCAGTTCAGCAACAAGTCAGCTAACATGGACCACTGGCAGCAGAGGTTTCCCACACATGTCAAAGATGTGGCTACTGTGTGTCGGCAGCTGGCAGAGAAGAGAATGCTGGTGAGTCTTTGGAAGGAAGGGTTCCTAACATCCATCTTAATAAAGATTTACTTTGTCCTTTCCTTGCTTAAACTTTCATAGCTATACTTGGAGTGTCAGAGTGAAACTTAAAAGTGCTTTTTTAAAACTAGGAGATCAAAAAAATAGTCAGCAGATAATATACAATATTCATAAAGGATGAAAATATTCTCTTTTTTTTTTTATTTCTAACATACTTCTAGACCTCATTTTTTTTATTGCAAGGTGACATAAAATTTGTAGTTCTTTAGGTAACAAACTAATCACCTAGTTCCCCCCCCCCTCTCTTTTTGGTACTAGAAATTGAACCCAGCTCTTATTTTGAGACAGGGTTTTGCTGAGTTGCTAGGGCCTTGCTGAGTTACTGAGGTTGGCTTTGAACCCATGACCCTCCTGCCTCAGCCTTCTGAGCTACTAGGATTACAGTGTGATGATTTCAGTAGGTTTGTTTTTTTTTTTTTTTTTTTAACCACCATATATGTAGTACCAGCCAGATGTGGTGGTGCACACCTCTAAATAGGGATTTAGTCATTTTAGCCATGTTGAGAATAATTGACTGGGCATGGTGGTGCGTGTCTGTAATCCCAGTGATTTGGGAGTCTGAGGCAGGCATATCACAGATTTGAGCAGTGCTGGCAACTTATCAAGACCCTGTCTCAGAAAATGAGAAAGGGCTGTGGGTGTAGCTCAGTGATAAAGTGCCCCTTGAATTAGTCTCCAGTGCCGCCTTAAAAAAAAGTTTGTACTTTGTTGTTTGAATAGGAGTGAATTTTAAATATATGAGAAAGTTGGCACTAAATGGAAGGTCTGTAGGATTAGGGACAGATTTATGGTGTTAATACCGCAGTTCATTATATATACATAAATGTATACATATTTTGACTGGTCTATTAAAAAAAATATTTAATTAGCTTATCTTGAAAAATGGTTCTATTAAGTTTGGTTTTATCTTTTTAGAATAATTTAAAGTACACATTGACTTTCCATAAAAATGTTTTAATTTTCAGGATTCTTATTGGCATTTATTATTTCAGAAAAATTGTTGACTACATTTTAGAAAAAATTCGTGTGTGCTTAGCTGGTAATATTTATAGGAGTTTGATTTTAGATAATTGTGGAAAGCATTCCAGAAAATCTATGTTGCATTTTAGTTCTTGGATCTTTTAAATTAGCTTTTTTGTTAAACCTATCATGCCATTCAAAAGTCTGAAACTATTTTGAATTTTTTGCTCCTTGTTCATAGGACCCATCAATTAAGGGAACCTTTCACTGGTCTGGTAATGAACAGATGACCAAGTATGAAATGGCATGTGCAATTGCAGATGCCTTCAACCTCCCCAGCAGTCACTTAAGACCTGTAAGTATTTGTAAATTCCTGACTCCTTAAAAGTCCAAAATCCTCACTGTAGTGTGTATTATTGATAAGTGGTTTGTTGTTGTTTTAGATAACTTCATTTCCTAGTACTAATGAGAGTGAACTTTGCTCATGTTTTCAGTGTGTAGTAGTATTTTTCTCTTAATTGTCTGTTGAAAAAAAAATTACGAGTATTGATGTTAAAGGAAAGTATATCACCTCGATGGCATTTATTTTTCCAGAGATGATACAGATGTATTTTCCTGAACTAAATGCAAAATGAAATATGAACATAAAGTCTAAAGATGGGGTCCTTCCCTTACTAACAGTGGTTTTGCTCTCTCCTTAAAGATCACTGACAGTCCAGTCATAGGAGCTCAACGTCCACGCAATGCTCAGCTTGACTGCTCCAAATTGGAGACCTTGGGCATTGGCCAGCGAACGCCATTTCGAATTGGAATCAAGGAGTCACTCTGGCCTTTCCTCATTGACAAGAGATGGAGACAGACAGTCTTTCACTAGTTTGTGTTATTTTTTTTTAAAGTATATAGTATGTGGCACTTTTTAAAGAAAAAAGGAAATAGTTTTGTATGGGTACTCTTTAATTGTGACTCTTACAATCTTTCAGGTAAATGATGCTCTTGCACTAGTGAAATTGTCTAAACTATAGGGCAATGATGCTTTGTTTAGTGATTTTTTTTTTTGTTTATCATTTTTGTTCTGGCTTAATTTGTGGTTTGAGTAAATAAAATTATGATTCTTAAATATTTGAGAGCCAGGATGAAACAGATCTGCTGTAGATTTATTTTGGATGAAATGCATTGTTCATTGCTACAACTTCGTGTTTTCAGGTTTTTTTTTTTTTTAAGCTGTTGACTCTTGTATGTTGATTGTTTTAAAGTGTGAAGTCATACAAAAAATCATTGGTGTTCATTATTTGCTTTGCTTGAGCTCAGATCAAAATATTTGAAGAAAGAAACTTTATTTTTGCAACCTAAGTACAGTTTTTATGCTTGAGATACTTCAATGTTATGTATATGGAAACTTCTACAGCTTGATGCCTCCTGCTTTCCTACCTGTATGGTGAGCGCTTGAGAGAGGGTGTGTGTGTATTTTTAAATATAAATATAGAACTGTTCTTTTCACCCCATGTTGCTAAGTGGTATTTCATATATGTGGTTATAATAATAGATCTTGTAATTCTTTTGACCACTCATGAATAATAAATATGTACTGCTGGCATGTAATGCTTAGTTTTATTGTATTCTTTCTAAATGTAGGATCTAAACTAATTGTTCTTTTGTTTTTCTAACTTTTTTTTTAAATTACATTCTTATGTAATATCTGATGCATACAAAAAATAGTTTATATATGTTGAGAGAAAGCACACCAATAAATTAAACACTGAAGAAACCACCACTGGAGATCTACAATGTGAGTTACTGTCTACTTGTACCAACTGAATAAAAATAACTGATCTTTTATATATTTATAAAGAATAGACCTTTAAGATGCAGAGTTGGAATATGTTGTAAATTGCCATGTAATTTTCAGGTGACCTTGGCCTGGATAGTATTTAAATTCTTAGTAAGGGAATGCGGGAAGGTATATTAACTCCTGTGACTTGGCTGCTTCTATTCAGTGGTCAGTACAGATATTATAATTTTACTTTTGGAGTATTCTTTCCCCCGATTGTTTTATTTCTGTCATTGGACACACTGTTCTGACTTCCTGATTTATTTACAGTTTGGGGATTAAAGTGGATCAGACTTGGGTATTTGATTAAAATAGCAATTCCCAGATCCCATTTATATTTTGGAATTAACTGGGGAAATCTTACTGATAGTGATTTCTTAACCCTGGACCCACTGAAATAGAATTTTGGAAATTGAGGCCTACTCAGAATCTAGGCGTTGTTTGTTTTTAACTAGGGATTGAACCCATGGGCCCTTAACCACTGAGCCATATCCCCAGACCTTTTTATAATTACATTATTTTGAGACAGGCTCTTCCTAAGTTGCTTAGGGCATTGCTAAGTTGCTGAGACTAGCTTTGAACTCACAATCATCCTTCCTTTGGTGTTGGGATTACAGGCATGTGCCTCTGCACCCAGCCTCATCTAGTTTTCAACCTTTTGTGGGTGCTTCTAAGGTAACCAGTGTAACACTGCATTTGGCAAACACTAAATAAATTTAAGTTGCTGCATATCATATAGTGCAAATTTCAAAAATTTCAGAGAATAGAAACCTCTTTTCTATCCATCCATTTTCCATCTGTGCAAGAAACTGATGTAAATCAGTCCCTGCATGTTTCAAGAGGTGCTTTGCATATACAAGAATATATTCAGATAATGTATGTGTGTTCGTACTCTCCCCATCCCTCTTCACAAGAATGGCATGATGTGTTTTGCCACCTTTTATTTTTCTGTATCATAAAGAGTCTTTTAAAACCCCATTTTGAAATGTCAGTCTTACAGAAAAGTTGCCATAAGTACAGGAACCTTTATTCCCTTTGGTCTTTCATATGTCAGATGTTATATACGTGGATCTTATTTTTTCCCTGAACTTTTAAGTTGAAGTCATGGTGCCTCATTACTCAGTGTATATACTTCAGTGTGTGTTTTCTAAGAATAGAACTGCACTTACACATAAATCATTTAAAAAAAATTAACTTTGATTCAATACAGTGTAGACCCCCCATTCAAATTTCATTAGGTAACCTAGTAATGTCCTTTATAGGGCTGTCAGTTCCAGAATCACTCATGGCATTTGTTGCCATGTTGCATTAGCTTCGATCTCGAGTTCTTTGATCTTGACATCTCCCTGCATAAGAAGCCAGAAAGTTCATATTGGTAACTTCCAATTCCAGTCTTATCCTCAGGGTTTATTTTAGCTTCCCTCTTTGCATATTTGTAGCTCCTTTCTCTTACAGAAACCTATCTCCCATTATTCTCAATGTATTTATTTTCCCAACTCATCTGTAAGACCCAACAAATCTTAAGTCCACCCCCACTCAACTCACAGGTATCCACAAGGCAGCTGAACATTCCTAGACTCCCTGATGCCAGTGGCTATGCAGACCCCTGTACTTGACCCAGAGCCCATGGCACATTGCACTAACAGCCACACAGGCCAATAGGTACCAACAAAGCACCAAAAGGAGGAGCTAAGTATTCTTTTGATTATTCCATTATGTCAATAAGCAAATCCAATTTAATCATTATGTAACTGTGCTTTAGGCTACAGAATCCTAAGAGCATGCTTTGAATGAGCTGTGTAAAGCTTTCACATTTGTCAGACTTCGTTCTGTGCGTACATTTCTGATATACATTTGAGGTATGCGTACACATCCCAAATGTATATCAGTCTTCAGGATAAGACCAGAAGGAAAGGAGTGGGCACAGTGGTGCACACCTGTAAATAATCTCAGCAACATGACTGAGAAAGGAGGAACACAAGTTCAAGTCCAACCTGGGCAATTTAGTGAGACCCTCACTCAAAAAGGACGGGATTTTTTTTTCCAGAAAAAAAGTCATTACTATTATAGGAAAGCAGCTCACGATAGTGTGTCTGAATATGTGAGGGTCATAGCATCTTAAGCATTTCTCAGTCCGTATGCTTGAAACACTGTCATATTGGGGTCTAAATTAAGTCTTTGAAAAATAAGTCATTTTCTTAACAATATGACAGGTTTTAATTCAAGTCAGGCTGGTCATGAGTTTTTTGACTTGAAGGCAACATTTTATATACATTTATATATGTGTGTGTGTGTATGTATATATGTACATACACAAGAAATTATTGAATCTGGGTTTGAATGTGGTTCTACCAGGTGCTGGTAGCAAATGTATAAGTCATCTTCATGTTGTTATAACAAAATACCTGAGGCAGTTAACTTGAAGTCTATTTTGACTCATTGTTCTGAAGTTTCTAGTCCAGGATTAGGTGGCTCCATATCTTTGGTCCTCTGGCAAGAGCAGCATGCTATATCAAGAGAGCTTGTGTAGCGAATCACTTATATCATGAGCCAGAAAGCAGAAATAAAAACAGAAAGCTATGTAGTTCACCATCCCTTGTAAGGGCTTGTCCCCCATGACTTAAGGACCTCCTGCTAGGCTCCACCTCCTAAAAGTCCCACCACCTGTCTACCACCCCTTTTAAATATGGACATTTGGGGGACATTCAACAGCCAAGCTATAGCAGCAAGTTACTTCTACTTTATGAGCTTCAAGGTGTTTTTTTTTTTTTTTTTTTTTAAAGAGTTAAATGAATATCTCCTATTTTTGCAGACCTATTCCTATTGTAGAAATTCTTGGAACAGAGGTATTTGCAAATGTGGCTGTGAAATTCCCAAATGTAAAGATGAGGTTTTGGGAGGAGGTGCTATGCTTGTTATCATCAGTATTACCTTCACTTTTAGTCAAAAGACACTGGTTAAAAATAAAAAAAAAAATTAAAAAAATTTAAAAAATAAGATTATTAGTGGTTTTGTTTGTGATTTAAAAGCTATTTTCTAAATTTTCTGCAATAAGTCTACTTTTAATATTCTGGAAACAAATTTGAAAGATTGCAAAAATCAAAATAATTATTTTTGCAATGTCTTTTGCCTAATAACTTCTGAAAATTCTGTATTTTGCCACAGAAATGGTAAAGTTCTTGAATTTATATGCATACAATTTTATCTCTGGAAATTGGAAACATTCAAATTCATGTATTGCAAATGATTTCTATAGAAAGATGGCTTTGAAACTGCTGAGCTCTACTTAAAATTGTTCTGCTTTCCATAGTCCCTACCTTGATTCTAATTGATAACATATCCTATCTAATTTATAACATTGGACAATTCTAACTTTTTTGCCAGTTTGTTATAAAACTCAAAAATATGTGGCTTTAAAATGTAAATTTGATATAAAGGCTTCAAAATATTCTGATGTGAGATGTTAAAACTTATCCATGATAATTCAAGCACATTGGCAGTTTGGAGTGCTGGGAGTAATTATTTGTTCTACACTATCACCCCAGGCTTTAAATGCTTAGTACCCATTATGTCCTCAGAAAATTAAAAATGTTTTAATTGTTCTGGTTTTCAGAGATGTTCTTCCATAGTTTGGATTCATACTGAAATTAGAGGATGAGGAATGAATGATGGAAAAGCATGCTATATGACACCGTATGAATTTTCTGACATCCTTTATCTTTTGGATAACATGTCTTCTCAGTAATATGAGGGATTTTGATCATTCCTAATGACAGCTAAAAACCTCTTAATTTCTTTTGATAACCCATTACAGATCCATTATGTGTGATTTACATAAGTCTGCCAAACTTGGTATGATCTCTAGCTAAAGAAGAGTTTATCAAACCTAGGCTATTTCTTTTATTTAAAACCTTGAGTAGTTAGTAAGCTGGTAAGAATGTGAGGGGATGATAACATACACTGTTGGTGGAACTGCAAAATGGTACAGCCACTTTGGAAAGCAGGAGATTCCTTGAAAGACTAGGAATGGAACTGTCATATGACCCAGCTATCCCACTCCTCAGTATTTATACAAAAGAACTAAAATCAACATACTGTATTGATACATACAAACCAACATTTATAGCAGCAGAATCTACAATAGCCACATTGTAGAACCAGCCTAGGTGTCCTCAGTAGACAGCTGGATATAGAAAATGTTGCATACATATGCAACGGAGTTTTACTCAGCCATAAAAAAGAACGAAATTATGTCATTTGCTGGTAAATGGATGGAACTGGAGAATATCGTGCTGAGTGAAATAAGTCAGACTCCAAAAGTCAAAGTTTGAATGTTTTATATGCAGAAGATAAAAATATGGAATTTTTTTTAAAAGGTGAGGGGATCTCATGAAAATACAAGGGAGAACAGTGGAGTAAAGCAAGGGGAATGAGAAGAAGAAGAGATAAGAAAGGGGAGGGACAGCAGAATGAAATTAACCAAAATGTGTCACACTGAATTCTTTTATGTATAACTATAAAGCACTGATTGAAAATAGATCAGTAAAAAGGTATTAAAATGTGAACTGTGCTGAATGGATTGGTTTCATTTCAACCTTAGACTTTTTTAAAAAACAGTTTTTATTGTGAAGAGAATAACAGGAAAAAAGTGCATAAACGTAGGTACAGTTTATATTGTAGGTACAATATAAATTCTCGTACCACCCAGGTTAAGAAGTAGAACTTCATGAATACCTTAGAAGCTTCCCGTATACTTTTCCCCTAGTTTGTGTGTATTAGGGTTGGAGAGAGAGAGAGAGAAACCAAGTGTGTGTGTGTGTCTTGTAAGGAATTGGCTCACAGGATTATGGAGGCTAGCAAGTCTAAAATCTGCAGGGTGGGACAGCAGCCTGGAGAATTAGGGGAGCTGATTTTCCAGCTCAAGTTAAAAACTGATGTTGGGCGGTTTTCAAGATGGCGGCCTAGAGGGTGGCTGCATTACGTGTTGCTCCAGAACTCAGGATTCAAGAGAGGAGATATTGAGACGCTTGGGACCAACTCAAAGTAGCCGGGTGACTCTCACCCCCTGGGGGGGCATCCCGGATGGGACGGGGGTCCCGGAACGCAGGAAACTTTGTGAAGTAGAACTGCCGGCGAGACGCCCCTCCCCCCGCTGGAGCGCCATAGAGGAGGCAGCTCGGCACAGCGCTGGGACTCGGAGCAGCCACTGGGGCTCCGGCGGCTGCCCGGGGGAGGAGTGGCGGGGAGAACTGTGTGGACTCAGGACACCGGGGCCTGCCCTGAGGAGGAGGAGAGGAGCGTGGCCACTTGGATTCGGAGAGACTGCGCCAGAGCTGCAGGCGGTTGCCAGAGGAGAAGCCGCGCGGCGAGCTGTTTGGAATCAGAACGACGCTTCTGAACCCCGGGGCCTGCCCTGAGGACAAGGAGGAAGAGGAGCGGCCGCTTGGATTCGGGTGACTATACGGGAACTACAGGCGGTTGCCAGAGAAGGGGCTGCGTGGCGAGCTGTTTGGACCCTGACCACTTCTGAACCCCGGGGCCTGCCCGGAGGAGTAGGAGAAGGAGGAGAAGGAGCTCGGCGGGTCCTTTGGACTCGCAGTGACTGCATTAGCGCTCCAGGCGGCTGCTCAGAGGAGAAGGCGAGTGGTGAGTTGTTTGGTCTTAAAGTGACAGCTCCTGAACACAGGGGGGCTGCCTGGAGGAGAAGCGTGGTGGGACGCTTGGTCTTGAGGGACCACACCAGAGCTCCGGGCGGTTGCCCAGAGGACCCGTGCAGCGGGTCACGTGGATTCAGAGCCACTCAGAGGGACTGCTCCTGAACACCCGGGGGGTTATCTGGAGAAGGAGGAGGAACGGGCAGGGTCACTTCGACTCGGAGTGATTGATTGCCCCGGGCTACGGGTGGTTGGTGGGAGGAGGAGGCACGAAGTGAGTTTCTTGGACTCCTAGTGACCGCACCGGCATACTGGGCGGCTGTCTGGAGGAAGAGACCTGTGGCGGGTCTCTGGGACTCAGAGCGATTGTTCGGGGCCACAGGTGGCTGCTCAGAGGAGGGGCCACGCAGCCAGGCGATTAGGTGCAGAACAGGGTCCCAGGATCTAGGAGGCTTCTGGGTGGAAGAGCCGCACAGAGACAGGCTTAGGGCAGAGCGAAGGTTCCAGGCCTATGGGCAAATTCTCTGAGGAGGGGCAGCCTAAGGAGATTCATCTGCGAAGGGTGAGGCTCCCAGGCCCAGGAGGTAGGGCCGGGCCCCTGGAAACTTTGCAGAGGAAGGCAGCCCAGCCCAGGCAGTAGCTGTAAATTGAGGGGAACCTCTAGGAGGAAACTGACCAGCGAGACCTCCCCACCGGGTGAGTCTTCCCTGCTGGGTGAGGTTTCCCACAAGGACGGTAAAACCAGAGGCTCAGGCCCAAACAGGCCTTGCCTCAGCCCACAGCCTAGGTCCCCTTTGGATGACCATAGGTCAACAAGTGGAGGCACCTCTGCCCACTAGCAGGGAATATACCCCACCTGAAGGCCACCACTCCTAGAGAGGCAGCTTCCTTGTGGAGCACCGCATTATCAACCTCCTCCAAGATTTCAGCCTACTGAAGGCTAAGAGGGGAATATATATAGAAATCTTCAGGGTCATTGTAAATCAACAGAGGAAATCTGCAATATCTCAGCGGTCCACTGATATCTGAACAACATGAGAAAACAAGGAAAGAAAATGCTGCAAACAAATCTAGATGTTACATCAATAAAACCCAATGACAGCATGGCAGAAGAAATCACAGAAAAGGAGTTCAGAATGTACATAATTAAAATGATCAGAGAAGCAAACGAGGAGATGAAAGAGCAAATGCAAGCATTGAATGATGAGATGAAAGAGCAAATGCAAGCATTGATTGATCGCACCAGTCGACAGTTAAAAGAGCAAATACAGGAAGCAAAAGATCATTTCAATAAAGAGTTAGAGATATTGAAAAAAAACCAAACAGAAATCCTTGACATGAAGGAAACAATAAACCAAATCAAGAACTCCATAGAAAGCATATCCAATAGGATAGAACACCTGGAAGACAGAACCTCAGACATTGAAGACAAAATATTTAACCTTGAAAACAAAGCTGAACAAACAGAGAAGATGGTAAGAAATCATGAGCAGAATCTACAAGAACTATGGGATATCATGAAAAGGCCAAATTTAAGAATTATTGGGATTGAGGAAGGCCTAGAGAAACAAGCCAAAGGAATGAACAACCTATTCAATGAAATAATATCAGAAAATTTCCCAAATCTGAAGAATGAAATGGAAAATCAAGTTCAAGAGGCTTACAGGACTCCAAATACACAAAATTACAACAGACCCACACCAAGGCACATTATAATGAAAATACCTAACATACAAAATAAAGACAGAATTTTAAAGGCTGTGAGAGAAAAGAACCAAATTACATTCAGGGGGAAACCAATACGCATATCAGCAGATTTTTCAATCCAGACCCTAAAAGCTAGAAGGTCCTGGAACAACATTTTTCAAGCCCTGAAAGAAAATGGATGCCAACCAAGAATCTTATACCCAGCAAAACTTACCTTCAAATTTGACGATGAAATAAAATCCTTCCATGATAAACAAAAGCTAAAAGAATTTACAAAAAGAAAGCCAGCATTACAGAACATTCTCAACAAAATATTCCATGAGGAAGAGATGAAAAACAAAGAAGCAAATCAGCAAAGGGAGGAACTATCCTAAAGGAATTGTCAAATAAAGGAGGAAACAAGTTGTGTCAAACAAATAAATAAACAAAATTTTAAAAATGAACCAAATGACCGGGAAACCAAATCATTTCTCTATAATAACCCTGAACGTTAATGGCCTGAATTCATCAATCAAAAGACATAGACTGGCAGACTGGATTAAAAAGAAAGATCCAACAATATGTTGCCTGCAAGAGACTCACCTCATAGAAAAAGATACCCATAGATTAAAGGTGAAAGGATGGGGAAAAACATACCATGCACATGGACTCAGCAAAAAAGCTGGAGTATCCATCCTCATTTCCGATAATGTGGACTTCAAGCCAAAGTTAGTCAGAAGGGATAAAGAAGGTCATTTCATACTGCTTAAGGGAAGCATAAATCAGCAAGATATAACAATCATAAACATCTATGCCCCAAACAGTGGCTCATCTATGTATGTCAAACAAATCCTTCTCAATTTCAGAAACCAAATAGACCACAACACAATAATACTAGGTGATTTTAACACGCCGCTCTCACCACTGGACAGATCTTCCAGACAAAAATTGAGCAAAGAAACCATAGATCTCAACAACACAATCAATAATTTAGACTTAACGGACATTTATAGAATATACCATCCAACCAAGAGTGAATACACTTTCTTCTCAGCAGCACATGGATCCTTCTCTAAAATAGACCATATATTATGCCACAAAGCTAATGTTAGCAAATACAAGAAGATAGAGACACTAGCATGTATTCTATCAGATCATAATGGATTGAAGTTAGAAATAAATGAAAGAGTAAAACACAGAAACTATTCCAACATCTGGACATTAAACAATATGCTATTATATGATGAATGGATAACAGAAGATATTAGGAAGGAAATTAAAAAATTCTTAGAGGTAAATGAGAACAAAGAAACATCATATCAAAACCTCTGGGACACTATGAAAGCAGTACTTAGAGGGAAATTTATTTCATGGAGCGCATTTAATAAAAGAAGTAAAACTCAACAAATAAACAACCTAACACTACAGCTCAAAGCCTTAGAAAAAGAAGAACAGAACAGCACCAAAAGTAGTAGAAGACAGGAAATTGTTAAACTCAGAGCTGAAATCAATGAAATTGAAACAAAAGAAACAATACAAAAAATTGACAAAATAAATAGTTGGTTCTTCGAAAAAATAAACAAAATTGATAAACCTTTAGCCACACTAACAAAGAGAAGACGAGAGAAAACCCAAATCACTAAAATTCGGAATGAACAAGGAAATATCACTACAGACAGGATGGAAATACAAAACATAATTAGAAGCTATTTTGAAAATCTATACTCCAACAAAATAGAAAATTTCGAAGACATCAACAGGTTTCTAGAGACATATGAATTGCCTAAACTGAATGAGGAGGACATAAACAATTTAAATAGACCAATTTCAAGTACTGAAATAGAAGAAGTCATCAAAAGCCTACCAACAAAGAAAAGTCCGGGACCAGATGGGTTCTCAGCCGAATTCTACAAAACCTTTAAGGAAGAGCTCATTCCAATACTTCTCAAAGTATTCCATAAAATAGAAGAGGAGGGAACCCTCCCAAACTCATTCTATGAAGCCAATATCACACTGATACCTAAACCAGACAGAGACTCATCAAGGAAAGAAAATTTCAGACCAATATCCTTAATGAACATCGACGCAAAAATTCTCAACAAAATTTTAGCAAATCGCATACAAAAACATATTAAAAAGATAGTGCACCATGATCAAGTGGGTTTCATCCAAGGGATGCAAGGTTGGTTCAACATCAGGAAATCAATAAACGTAATTCACCATATTAATAGACTTAAAGTCAAGAATCACATGATTATTTCAATAGATGCAGAAAAAGCATTTGATAAAATACAGCACCCCTTCATGCTCAAAACACTAGAAAAAATAGGGATAGTGGGAACATTCCTTAATATTGTAAAGGCCATTTATGCTAAGCCCATGGCTAATATCATTCTAAATGGTGAAAAACTGAAAGCATTCCCCCTAAAAACTGGAACAAGGCAGGGATGCCCTCTTTCACCACTTCTATTCAACATCGTTCTTGAGACTCTGGCCAGAGCAATTAGACAAACCAAAGAAATTAAAGGGATACGAATTGGAAAAGAAGAACTCAAACTATCCCTGTTCGCTGATGACATGATTATATATTTAGAGGAACCTGGAAATTCCACCAGAAAACTCTTAGAACTCATAAGTGATTTCAGTAAAGTAGCAGGTTACAAGATCAATGCCCATAAATCCAACGCATTTTTATACATAAGTGATGAATCTTCAGAAAGAGAAATTAGGAAAACTACCCCATTCACAATAGCCTCGAAAAAAATAAAATACTTGGGAATCAATCTCACAAAAGAGGTGAAAGACCTCTACAATGAGAACTATACAACACTAAAGAAAGAAATTAAAGAACACCTTAGAAGATGGAAAGATCTTCCATGTTCTTGGATAGGAAGAATTAATATTGTCAAAATGGCCATACTACCTAAAGTGCTATACAAATTCAATGCAATTCCAATTAAAATCCCAATGACGTACCTTACAGAAATAGAGCAGGCAATTATGAAATTCATCTGGAAGAATAAGAAACCCAGAATAGCTAAAGCAATCCTTAGCAGGAAGAGTGAAACAGGGGGTATTGCAATACCAGATCTTCAACTCTACTACAAAGCAATAGTAACAAAAACGGCATGGTATTGGTACCAAAATAGAAAGGTAGATCAATGGTACAGAATAGAGGACACGGACACAAACCCAAATAAATACAATTTTCTCATACTAGACAAAGGGGCCAAAAATATGCAATGGAGAAAAGATAGCCTCTTCAACAAATGGTGCTGGGAGAATTGGAAATCCTTATGCAACAGAATGAAACTAAACCCATATCTCTCACCATGCACGAAACTAAACTCAAAATGGATTAAGGACCTCGGAATCAGACCAGAGACCCTGCAGATTATAGAAGAAAAAGTAGGTCCAAATCTTCATCTTGTTGGTCTAGGACCAGACTTCCTTAACAGGACTCCCATAGCACAAGAAATAAAAGCTAGAATCAACCACTGGGATAGATTCAAACTAAAAAGCTTTCTCTCAGCAAAGGAAACTATCAGCAACGCGAAGAAAGAGCCTACAGAGTGGGAGAATATCTTTGCCAATCATACTTCAGATAGAGCACTAATCTCCAGAATCTATAAAGAACTCAAAAAACTCTACACCAAGAATGCAAATAATCCAGTCAACAAATGGGCTAAGGAAATGAATAGACACTTCACAGAAGAAGATCTACAAGCAATCAACAAACATATGGAAAAATGTTCAACATCTCTAGTAATAAGAGAAATGCAAATCAAAACCACCCTAAGGTTCCATCTCACCCCAATTAGAATGGCGATTATCAAGAATACGAGCAACAACAGGTGTTGGCGAGGATGTGGGGAGAAAGGTACACTCATACACTGCTGGTGGGGCTGCAAATTAGTGCAGCCGCTATGGAAAGCAGTGTGGAGATTCCTTAGAAAACTTGGAATGGAACCACCATTTGACCCAGCTATCCCACTCCTTGGCCTATACCCAAAGGACTTAAAATCTGCATACTACAGAAATACAGCCACATCAATGTTCATAGCTGCTCAATTCACAATAGCCAGACTGTGGAACCAACCTAGATGCCCTTCAATTGATGAGTGGATAAAGAAACTGTGGTATATATATACTATGGAATATTACTCAGCCATAAAGAATGATAAAATTATGGCATTTGCAGGCAAATGGATGAAATTGGAGAATATCATGCTAAGTGAGATAAGCCAATCTCAAAAAGCCAAAGGACGAATGATATCGCTAATAAGTGGAGGTTGACACATAATGGGGGGGAGGGAAGGGTTAGAGTTAGGGTTAGGGAGGGGGGCAAGTATGGAGGAAGGAACTACTGTATAGAGGGTAAAGAGGGGTGGGAGGGGTGGGGGGAAGGGAAAAAAATAACAGAATGAATCAAACAACATTGCTCTATGTAAATTTATGATTACACAAATGGTATGCCTTTACGCCATGTACAGAGAAACAACATGTATCCCATTTGTTTACAATAAAAAAAAAAAAAAAAAAAAAAAAAAAAAAAAAAAAACTGATGTTGAATGTTACATCCAAAGGCAGTCTGCTGGAGAATTCTTTCTTCCTTATGGAAGGCCAATGTTTTTGTTCTACTTAGACCTGAAACTGATGAGACCCGTCAGAGGGCAGTCTGTTGATTAAAATGTTAATATCCAAAATACACAGAAACTCCCAGAATAGTATTTGACCAAATATCTGGATATCCTGTGACCCAAACAAATTGTCAAATGTGGCATAAAATTAACCATCATAATGTGTCTCTCTTCCTAGAGGTGACTATTTCTGCCCCTCCCCGTCTTATACTTTGTAAAAAATGTGGTAAACCATATCTAACATGACCTTTGCCATGTCAACGACTTCAGAATGTACAGTTGGTAGGATAATACATTTACATTTTTATGCATCCAATATCCAGAATTCTTAATTTTGCAAAACCAAAACTTCATAATCGTTAACAAGAACCATTCCTTTCTTAAATTCCCTCGCTACTGACAGCTACCATCTTTCTGTCTCTGTTAGTAACTATTATAAATACCTCATATCTATATGAAGTCTGGTTTATTTCACTTGGCTTAATGTCCTCAAAGTTTATTCATATTGTAGCATATTTCAGAATTTCTTTTCAAACCCTAAATCATATTGCATTCTACATATATATCATATTTTAATGGATCTGTTGATAGACATTTGAGTTGCTTCTACCTATTTGGCCATTGTGAATAATGCTGCAGTGAATATGGATGTCAAATATCTCTTTGAGACTGTGCTTTCAGTTTTTCTGGGTAATACCCATAAGTGGAGTGGCTGGATCCTATGGTGATCTATTTCTGATTCTTCTGTGAAGCTGCTATATTGTTTTCCACCATGGCTGCACCATTTTACTTTTTTCACCAAAAGGGCTATAAGGTTTCCAGTATCTCTGTGTCTTTACCAATACTGGCTGTTCTCTTGTTTTTCTGATAGTAGCTACCTTAACAGGTGTGAGGCAATATTCAGACTTCTGTATTAGTATCTTCATTATTTTTACAGTTATTTACAATCTATGCATTTATTTCCCAGTGCACATTATTTAGTTTTAAAAAAACAGTTGCAAGCACACTTTTAACCAAGGAGAAAAGGGGCAGTATTTCCCCAGCTAAGTGACAGCTCGGAACATTAACTGCATGTCTGTGGCTTCGACTTTTCCTGAAAGTTTCCAGAGTTCCTTGGAAATCCAATGGCAAGGACATGAATGAGTCTTGGGAAAGCCGGGCCTAACAAGATGGTGCTTTGTGAAGGGATTGGATAGGCAGTGTAAGGAAAATGCAGCTCAGCTCGGGACCCGCGGCGATTCTAGCCGCCGCTGGGCACTCCCATCTCAGTTGCGGCTCAACAATAGCTCCCAGAAAAATGCACCAGGGACACAAGGCCTCACGCAAGAGACTTTATTATGCGGACAACTAGCGCGTCCACTCCGGGGTGAAAAGAAAGGAAAAGAGAAAGATGGCATGGATGCTTCTCCCAGATATTGGAATCTTCCGGGCTGGAAGGAACCAGTGGCAGAGGAGAATACTTGCAAGCTGACTGGTGAACCAATAGCTAGCTAGCATGTTAGGACAAATGTGGGAAGCAGGAAATGACTATAGCGGAGGCCGGAAATTCCTCTAACGTAAGAGGCGGGCAGAGCACAGATTGACAAGTGGTAGGGAGGCGGGATATCGGTTTTATATTAAGGCAGTGAGAGTGTTGTAAATGGAATTGGGTTGCTCTGTATTTTCTGCTTTTAAGCTACTTGTTACCTACCTCTGACCTTCGGGTTTGTCAGTGGTGAAGTAAGGATCCTATTCCAGGTGTCATGGCGTGGAGAACAGAGTGGGAATAGTAACCCGAGCCAGGCTCATCTAGCATTCTTAGCTTAAAAAAAAAAAAGAAAGAGAAGTGGTATTATGATTTGAACCTGGAATGTTCCACAAAGGCTCATGTGTTCCCAATATAGCAGTGTTCAGATATGGGGCTTTGGGGGCAGTAATTAGATCACGAGGACTGATCCTCTGATGGTGGAATAGACTACTTGGAGGTCCTGGAAACTCTAGGCAGCAGGGAAATGTTGTAGGAAGTAGGTCTCTGAGGACCAGCTCTGAAAGGGTATTTATTGTCTGCAGGCCCACTCGTCCACCCCTACCTGCTGACTCCTGGGTCCTGTGAGCAGAGTAGCTTTCTTCTTTCTTCTGCCACTTCCTTCCACCATGATGATCTGCCTCAGGCCCAATGGATCCAGGCAGGCATGGACTGAAGCCTCTGAAATGTGAGCTAAAATAAAGCCTTCCTCCTTTAAGTTCTCAGGTATTTTGGTCATAGCATGAAAAGCTGACTTCATGTAGGTGGTACAATGGTAAAAAGCCCTTCATTTCATTCTCTAGTCATTTTGTTCCAGTCTGGACTGGTTGATCTCCCTTCACAGCTGTCCAAAACTCCCTGTCTCTCTAATGGGTCTCCTGCTACCTATATTTTCTCTGTTTATCGTGCCTTCTCTTTTAGCTGCACTTTCTTCAGTAGCTTCTTGAGAAGGGATCCATATGAGATAAAAATGTGAAGATTTAACTGAGTGCCTGGGTAAAAAAATTTTAGCTGGCAAATAATTTTTTCACCAAATTTTGAAGACACTACCCCATTGTTTGTGTTTCCAGTGTTGCTACTCGAAACTCCAGAGCCACCAAGACTCCTTGCCCCTCGCTTGTTTTCCTCTCCTCTTTGCCACACTGGGGTGCTCTGCAGTGGTTTGCTTTTACGTTGCCTTGCACTTGGGAAGCCCTTTCAAACTTCCAACTTAAATCCTTCACTATTAAATGGCTATTTAACACTCTGGATTTTTCTTCTTTGTTCCACCTTATGAATATCACATCTATTCTGATCATGGTAGGCTAAATGCCCCTTCCCAAGATGCCCTTGTCTAAATTCCCACAACTGGAGTTGTTATTATATATAGGAAGAAGGACTTTCCCATGTCTCTAGTTAAGAATCTTGAAATGAGATTTACCTGAATTATCTTGGAATGTCCAAGGATCCTTTTAAAGGAAGGCAGGGAATCAAAGAGGAAGTAGGAAATGCGTTTAATGCTAGATAAAATTGTTAATTTCGTTTATCTTAAAAAAAAAAAACAACTCAGTTTTATTGATCTTTTCTACTGTTTCTAGTATGTTACTAGATACAGATACATTTCTGTTCTGATCTTTACTATTTCCTTCCTTCTGCTATCTTTGAACTTAATTTGTTCCCTGTGGTATAATTGTGTGTGTGTGTGTGTATGTGTGCCGTTTTTGTTGTTTTTAAGCAAAGGGTTGGAGTGGTGCAAGGAAGAGGTCAGAAGTGGTTCAGGCCTCCCCCAGAGCTAGAAGATTCTCTGGAGGGAGCACGACCTTAGGAAGACCTTGCTTCTGACTCAGTGAAACCCATTTCACACTAACAACTTCCAGAACTGTAAGATAATGAACTCATGTTACCTGTGCCACCAGGTTTGTGGCAACATGCTAATTGGCAAAATGGCAATAGCATCAAAAGAAAACTAGCACACTGATGCTTTGATTTTCACATATTTTATTCCCTATTTTTCAGCTTTTTTGTCTTATTAGTCTATATTCTTAAAGATGGCCTTGCCTTTTTAATTTTTTCCTCCAATTCCTAGTTTCAAGAACTTTTGTTTGTTCTCTTACTGACTCCTTTGTTTTTTTCCAAAAGAGTCATCATTATCAGTTTCATAGATGTGAGAATTCTCTTATTTCTTTGAATTATTAATGACAATGCCTTTTTTGGCGGCGGAGTTGTTTCGGGGTGTATATTTTGGGTCTGTGGGATATCTGGTCTTGCCAAGTTGCTTCTGCTTGGTTTTGGTCTGTTTTCTTTTTGGCTTTGCATAGCTATCGGGTAATTTTCAGTCTCTGCTCAGGACTGAGGATGAGACAAAAGAATCTCTGAGCCCAAGGTGTTGCAGTGCTTATGGTTGTGGGCGGGAGCCATCCTGTGCATTATGAGATAATGAGCAGCATCCTTGGCCTCAGCTGTGGTTTGTCATGTCTTCCAGCCCCAACCATCAAGACGTTGTTTAATGTTTCCTGGGAGCAAAATCTCCCTGGTTAAGAACCACTGTTCTAGGACAGTGTGAGCAGTTTCTTCAGCTGCAGAACCACCAGTGTAGATTTTAGTTTTCCCTCTTAGGATCAAATTCCCCAGGTTTCCTCCAAGGCTCTCCCTACAGGGTCATGGTCTGACAGCCCAAGATCCAGCGACTGGGTGGAAGAAGCAGCCTGGGATCCCACAGTGAGAGTGCAAGAAGATAGAGGTGGACTACAGCAAAGTGATGCCGGAAGGATAGAACGAAGCACATCAGCATCTCCCTGTCATTCCTTTAAGCTTCTGGGACAGGCAGGAGATAGCTGGTCTAGGGGGTAACCAGCCAGGACTTCTCCCAAACCCTTGTCTTCCTGCTTTGGTTGATCAGACCATGGGGATTCCATAATTAGTACTGTAGAGGGCCATTGTTAGAACCAAACTTATCTTTTACATAATTAGTTTTCTCCCTTAAGAGTCTACAGTTTATCCAGTGAAGGCCTAGACCCATGATACAGGACAAACCATGCTGGACTTCTTGCAAAACAATGTTAGAGTTACACAGTTCAAGGTTGCTGTGATCAGCATTCGGCTTTCATACGTTCACTTCATCTGTTTTCAGTGCAGTATCTCTAACATCAACCTGACAGTCCACCTGTCACCTCACCCCAGTCTAGGCTTCATTTGTGTCGGTCTCTCCAGAGAATAGAAGCCTGTCATCTGAAGGCGTGAGAGCAGCTCTGGGGATTTAATTTGACTCCTTTCTTTTTATCACTTCCCCTTCACCCAACATTCAGAAATATGTTTCTGAGCTTTGGAGACTTTGCAGAGTAAGTTTAGTTAGCTAGCTCTCCACACTGGCTAAAATTCAGCTTTGGGTGGGTCAGCTAAGTCCTTTACCATTAGTCTCCTTGCTTTTCTGCTCCCCAAATTTTGTTCCTTTCATCTCCTTTCCTTCTCTGTCTCTGATTGTTATTTTATCTTAAAAAAAGAAAAAGAAAAAAAAAAACTTCCCCCACTAGGGTTTTGGAAAGAAACAAAATTCGATACATGTATTCAATCCACCACATTAATATGGGATGCTATTCACTATTGATTTTATGGGCTTGGATCCCGAACTTCCTCCTGACCTGCTTTATGAGCTGAAACTCTTGTTTTCTTTAGTTTGATACCTTACATAGCAGTTTGTGATCCTCTGGCTCCCTTGAATTACTATTCTTTGCCATTATTCTTTGGAAAAGTTAATTAACTACAAGCGGAACATTAAGTATCTCAGATAAGGTCATCCTGTAATACAAAAGAAGCCCTGAACTAGCTATTTTATTTTGGGCTATTAATATTGGCTGCCATCACCTGGGTGAAGAGATGCCGTTATTACTCATGATTCCTATCGTTTCTGGAGTATCTTTGGTTAAAAAGATCTGAACATTCCTTGAACTCCTGTGGACTTCTTATTACAGACTGTCAAAGCTAAGCTTTGAACCAGAGAACAATCAATTCTCCGATTCCTGCCAAGAGCAACTCTTAGAGGATGATTAAGGGTCAGCATGCATATTAACATTGTGAGTCTAAAACAAAGTTATTAATTTTCATCCTTTACCCAATGTTCCAATCAGTATTCTTAATAATGGTGGTTTTTTGACATGAGAATAAAGTCTATTTTCCATTTATAAAATATGGTTTAATTTGATTTTAACAAGCAGTATTTGAATGTCCATTGCATAGGGTGGTGCTAACTAGAAGCCAGATGAAATAAAGTTAATAGTCTATCTCTTCTGTTTGGGCACTTCACAAATGTTCAGGGTATGAGAACAGGATATTATGGTGTAGATAGCATGAGATTCCTATGTAGCTTTAACCAGTAACTGCAAAGAGTGGCTTACAAAATTCATGTGTGTTATTCATAGTTCAGAATTCTGACACTGGTTTCATTGGGCTAAAATTGAGGTTCTGCAGGCTGCATTTCTTTATGGGAGAGTACACTTCCACTGCACTTGGGTGGTGTTAGAATTCAGTTCCTTGATTCTGTGGAAATGAGGTCCCTGTTTTCTGAATGATCATAAACTGAGGATGGCACCAATTTCAGCTTCTAGAGGCCACCACATTCCTTGGCTTGTGGCCCTTTTCCTCCACTTTAAAATCCAGTGGCAGCAGGTCACTCATGTCAAAACTCTACCATGCTTCTGTTTTACCTCTGTCTGGCTACAGTCAGGAAATTCTCTCAAATTCTCAGCATGTGTGATTAAATTGGGGTACCCACAAATAATCCAGAATAATATTCCCATCTCAAGGAATTTGATTACATCAACTTGATTACATCTACAAAGTCCATTTTGCCATGTCAGTTTCCGGGAATGAGGTGTGGACAGGTAGGGTACGAGGGACCATCATCTGCCTACCATGTACAGTAAATGCAATTTGTCCTGTAACTGAAATATGAAATTATTTAGAATTAGCAACTTCACCCACACGACCAGCTTCTCCAGCTTCTCGGAGCAGACCCCCCAGTGAGAGCCTTTCTGCACAGAACCAGCTCCAAGTCCCTGAGCCAGCATGGTGAGCTCCGGCCCGCAGGTAGCTTCAGGGACCAGGACAGAGCAGCCAGGGACTTCCCCAAGCAGCCCGGCTCCCTCCGGCGGGAAGTGCCTTTTTAGGCTAGCTTCTCGGAGCAGACCGCCCAGTGAAAGCCTTTCTACACAGAGCCAGCCACAAGTCCCCAAGCCAGCGGAGAGCTCCGACCCACAAGCAGCCTCTTGGACCAGGGCAGGGCAGCCAGAGACCTCTCCAGGCGGCCCTGCCCCCTCCGGCTGCAGGCTTTCTCCACGGGGCAATCCAAGATGGTGGACTAGAGGGTGACTGCATCTCCAGTCGCTCCAGAACCCAGGATTCAAGAAGGGGAGGCATTGAGAGACTCGGACTAAAATAGAGCCACGGGTGAGTCTCCCCCACCCGGTGAAGCTCGGCCCGGGAGGTAGGCCCAGATAGGGGCGGCTTATTAGAGTAGGGCAGGGCAGCTAGAGTCTTCCCCAGGCAGCCCTGGGCACTCCAGGGTGGGCTTCTCCCACACAGCCAGCTTCTCGGAGCAGGCCCCCCAGTGAGAGCCTTTCCACACAGAGCCAGCTCCAAGCCCTGGAACCAGTAGCAGGCTAGGGGCAGCTTTCTTCGGAAGCACTGCATTATCAAGTTACTCAAAGACTTCAGGATACTGAAGGCTGGGAGGTGATACACTGGAAATCTACAGGGACACTATAAACCAATAGAGGAAATCTGCAATATCTCAGAGTCCCACTGACATCTGACCATTATGAGAAAACAAGGGAAGAAAATGTCCCAAACAAACCTAGATACTATATCAATAAAACTCAATGACAGCACAGCAGAAGAAATGTCAGAAAGGGAGTTCAGAATGTACATAATTAAAACAATCAGGGAAGCAAACGAGGAGATGAAAGAGCAAATGCAGGCATTAAATGATCGCACCAATCAACAGTTAAAAGAGCAAATATGGGAAGCAAGAGATCATTTCAATAAAGAGTTAGAGATACTGAAAAAAAAAAAAAAAACAGAAATCCTTGAAATGAAGGAAACAATAAAGCAAGCTAAAAACTCCATAGAAAGCACAACCAATAGGATAGAACACCTGGAAGACAGAACCTCAGATATTGAAGACAAAATATTCAATCTTGAAAACAAAGTTGACCAAACAGAGAAGATGGTAAGAAATCATGAACAGAATCTACAAGAATTATGGGATATCATGAAAAAGCCAAATTTAAGAATTATTGGGATTGAGAAAGGCTTAGAGAAACAAACCAAAGGAATGAACAATCTATTGAATGAAATAATATCAGAAAATTTCCCAAATCTGAAGAATGAAATGGAAAACCAAGTACAAGAGGCTTATAGGACTCCAAATACACAAAAGTAAAACAGACTCACACCAAGGCACATTATTATGAAAATACCTAACATACAAAATAAAGACAGAATTTTAAAGGCTGTGAGGGAAAAGAATCAAATTACATTCAGGGGGAAACCAATAAGAACATCAGCAGATTTTTCAATCTAGACCCTAAAAGCTAGAAGGGCCTGGAACAACATTTACCAAGCCCTGAAAGAAAACGGATGCCAAGCAAGAATCTTATACCCAGCAAAACTCTTTCAGATTTGACGACGAAATAAGATCCTTCCATGATTAACAAAAGCTAAAGGAAATTACAAAAAGAAAGCCGCATTACAGAACATTCTCAGCAAAATATTCCATGAGGAAGAGGTGAAAAACAACAATGCAAATCAGCAACGGGAGGAACGAGTCTAAAGGAATAGCCAAATAAAGGAGAAACCAAATCATGTCAAAAAACAAAAATGAGTCAAAGGACTGGGAATACAAATCAGATCACAATAATAACCCTGAATGTTAATGGCCTGAACTCATCAATCAAAAGACATAGACTGGCAGAATGGATTAAAAAGAAAAATCCAACAATATGCTGCCTGCAAGAGACTCATCTCATAGAAAGAGATACCCATAGACTAAAGGTGAGAGGATGGGAAAAAACATACCATGCACACGGACACAGCAAAAAAGCTGGAGTATCCATCCTCATTTCAGATAATGCGGACTTCAAGCCAAAACTAATCAGAAGGGATAAAGAAGGACGTTACATACTGCTTAAGGGAAGCAAAAATCAGCAAGACATAACAATCATAAACATCTATGCCCCGAACATTGGCTCATGCATGCACGTCAAACAAATCCTTCTTAATTCCAGAAATCAAATAGACCACAACACAATAATACTAGGCGATTTTAACACACCTCTCTCACCACTGGATAGATCATCCAAACAAAAATTGAATAAAGAAACCACAGATCTCAATAACACAATCAACAATTTAGACTTAACGGACATATATAGACTATACCATCCAACAAAGAACGAATACACTTTCTTCTCAGCAGCACATGGATCCTTCTCTAAAATCGACCATATTTCATGCCACAAAGCTACTGTTGGCAAATACAAGAAGATAGAGATACTACGTTGTACTCTATCAGATCATAATGGACTGAAATTAGAAATAAATGACAGAATAAAAAACAGAAACTTCTCCAATACCTGGAGATTAAATAATACACTATTATATGATGAATGGATAACAGAAGACATCAGGAGGGAAATAAAAAAATTCTTAGAAGTAAATGAGAACAAAGACATATCATATCATATCAAAATCTCTGGGACACTATGAAAGCAGTACTTAGAGGAAGATTTATTTCATGGGGCGCATTCAACAAAAGAAGTAGAAATCAACAAATAAACGACTTAACACTACAGCTCAAAGCCCTAGAAAAAGAAGAACAGACCAACAGCAAAAGTAGTAGAAGACAGGAAATAGTTAAAATCAGAGCCGAAATCAACAAAATTGAAACAAAAGAAACAATTGGAAAAATTGACAAAATAAATAGTTGGTTCTTTGAAAAAATAAACAAAATTGATAAACCCTTAGCCACACTAACAAAGAGAAAGAGAAAACTCAAATTACTAAAATTCGGAATGAACATGGAAATATCACAACAGACACGAGTGAAATACAAAACATAATTGGAAGCTATTTTGAAAATCTATACTCCAACAAAACAGAAAACCTTGAAGACATCAACAAGTTTCTAGAGACATATGAATTACCTAAACTGAACGAGGAGGACATACACAACTTAAATAAATCAATTTCAAGCAATGAAACAGAAGAGGTCATCAAAAGCCTACCAACAAAGAAAAGTCTAGGACCAGATGGGTTCTCAGCTGAGTTCTACAAAACCTTTAAAGAAGAGCTCATTCCAATACTCCTCAAAGTATTCCATGATATAGAAGAGGAGGGAACCCTCCCAAACTCATTCTATGAAGCCAATATCACCCTGATACCTAAACCAGACAGAGATACATCGAGGAAAGAAAATTTCAGACCAATATCCTTAATGAACATTGATGCAAAAATTCTCAACAAAATTTTAGCAAATTGCATACAAAAATATGTTAAAAAGATAGTGCACCACGATCAAGTGGGTTTTATCCCAGGGATGCAAGGTTGGTTCAATATCCGGAAATCAATAAATGTCATTCACCATATCAACAGACTAAAAGTTAAGAATCACATGATTATTTCAATAGATGCAGAAAAAGCATTTGATAAAATACAGCATACAGCATCCCTTCATGCTCAAAACACTACAAAAAATTGGGGTAGTGGGAACATTCCTTAACATTGTAAAGGCCATCTACACTAAGCCCATGGCCAATATCATTCTAAATGGTGAAAAACTGAAAGCATTCCCCCTAAAAACTGGAACAAGGCAGGGATGCCCTCTTTCACCACTTCTATTCAACATCATCCTTGAGACTCTAGCCAGAGCAATTAGACAAACCAAAGAAATTAAAGGGATACGAATAGGAAAAGAAGAACTCAAACTATCCCTGTTCGCTGATGACATGATTATATATTGAGAGGAACCTGGAAATTCCACCAGAAAACTCTTAGAACTCATAAGTGAATTCAGTAAAGTAGCAGGTTACAAGATCAATGCTCATAAATCCAATGCATTTTTATACATAAGTGATGAATCTTCAGAAAGAGAAATTAGGAAAACCACCCCATTCACAATAGCATCGAAAAAAATAAAATACTTGGGAATCAATCTCACAAAAGAGGTGAAAGACCTCTACAATGAGAACTACAGAACACTAAAGAAAGAAATTAAAGAAAACCTTAGAAGATGGAAAGATACCCCGTGTTCTTGGATAGGCAGAATTAATATTGTCAAAATGGCCATACTACCTAAAGTGCTACACAGATTCAATGCAATTCCAATTAAAATCCCAATGATGTACCTTACAGAAATAGAGCAAGCAATTATGAAATTCATCTGGAAGAATAAAAAACCCAGAATAGCTAAAGCAATCCTCAGTAGAAAGAGCGAAGCAGGGGGTATCGCAATACCAGATCTTCAACTCTATTACAAAGCAATAGTAACAAAAACGGCATGGTATTGGTACCAAAATAGACAGGTAGATCAATGGTACAGAATAGAGGACATGGACACAAACCCAAATAAATACAATTTTCTCATACTAGACAAAGTGGCCAAAAATATGCAATGGAGAAAAGATAGCCTCTTCAACAAATGGTGCTGGGAAAACTGGAAAACCATATGCAACAGAATGAAATTAAACCCGTGTCTCTCACCCTGCACAAAACTCAACTCAAAATGGATCAAGGACCTCATCTGCATCTTACAGAAGAAAAAGTAGGTCCAAACCTTCAACTTGTTGGCTTAGGATCAGACTTCCTTAACAGGACTCCCATAGCACAAGAAATAAAAGCTAGAATCAACCACTGGGATAGATTCAAACTAAAAAGCTTTCTCTCAGCAAAGGAAACTATCAGTAATGTAAAGAGAGAGCCTACAGAGTGGGAGAAAATCTTTGCCACTCATACTTCAGATAGAGCGCTAATTTCCAGAATCTATAAAGAACTCAAAAACTTTACACCTAGAATACAAATAATCCAATTAACAAATGGGCTAAGGAAATGAACAGACACTTCACAGAAGAAGATGTACAAGCAATCAACAGATATATGAAAAAATGTTCAACATCTGTAGTAATAAGAGAAATGCAAATCAAAACTCCCCTAAGATTTCATCTCACCCCAATTAGAGTGGCGATTATCAAGAACACAAGCAACAATAGGTGTTGGTGAGGATGTGGGGAAAAAGGTACACTCATACATTGCTGGTGGGGTTGCAAATTAGTGCAGCCACTCTGGAAAGCAGTATGGAGATTCCTCAGAAAGCTTGAAATGGAACCACCATTTGACCCAGCTATCCCACTCCTTGGCCTATACCCAAAGGACTTAAAATCAGCATACTACAGAGATACAGCCACATCAGTGTTCATTGCTGCTCAATACACCATAGCCAGACTGTGGAACCAACCTAGATGTCCTTCAATTGATGAATGGAATAAGAAACTGTGGCATATATGTACAATGGAATATTACTCTGCCATAAAGAATGATAAAATAATGGCATTTGCAGGCAAATGATGAAATTGGAGAATATCTTGCTAAGTGAGATAAGCCAATCTCAAAAAACTAAAGGAAGAATGATCTCACTGATAAGCAGATGAGGACATATAATGGGGTGTAGGAGGGGTTAGCGTTAGGGTTAGGGTTAGGTTTAGGGTTAGGGTTAAGGAGGGTGGTAAGAATGGAGGAAGGAAGTACTGTATAGAGGGAAAAGAGGGGTAGGAGGGTTGGGGCGAAGGGAAAAAAAATAACAATGAATCAAACAACATTGCCCTATGTAAGTTTATGATTACACAAATGGTATGCCTTGACTCCATGTAGAAATAGAGAAACGACATGTATACCATTTGTTTAAATAAAAAAAAAAAATTAGCAGCTTCCAAGCTCAAGGTAAAAATATTCTCCTAAAATAAAAAAATTTACTCTTATTTATTTAACTGTATTAAAAGGAAGATAGCAGAGACACAACCAGTTTTTAAAATAGACATTCATTTATTTTTATGCGGTGCTGAGGATCGAACCCAGGGCCTCACATGTGCTGGACAACTACTCAACCACTGAGCCACGGTCCCAGCACACCCCCTTTTCTGTTAAAAATATATTTTTTACTTGTAGATGGACACAATACCTTATTTATTTTTAGTTAGTTGTTTTTAATGTATACACAGTAATTATGCTTGGGATATGTGTGATATTTCAGTACATCACCAGCAGTTTTTAATCATATTCCTTCTCATAAAATTTAGTTATTTTATTTTTGGTTTAATCTTTATGTAGTCTTTGGTTAAGATTCTTTGAGAATAACAAAAATTATACTTTTATCTTTTTATAACTATTTGACTACCTGTCCCCAAACTGCAGCCATTGCGATGGGGCAGTTTCTCTTTGCTATTTTTAGGCACCAACGAAGTCATTTAAATGGGAAGGAAATTAAAATGGAGATATTGCATAGTTTCAAAGGTAAATACTGCATTTCGTTGCTATCTCTTACCCCAAAACTTCAGCGTATGATCCTAAGACAGACTGGCAATATTGTCTACTGTCTTTTATCATGCTCCAAAAAGCAGTTGATTATCTTGGAAGGGCTTCAAAAGCAATTAAGAAAATCCCTTATGTCAAGTTACATTTCAGACAGGACAAATTAGATGTATGGGGAAATGTCCTGATGAAGTACTCTAGAAATAATGGATCTGTGTACGATTTGTAATTGCTCCTGCAAAAAATTTACAACATAAAAGGGCCTGTTAACCTGAGACTGGAAGCGCAGTGATGGATTTTTTTTTTCTTTCATTACAAATGCAAATGTCTTATGAAATTGAGCCCAGAGCATTTTTAAATGTCCAAAATGTAATTCAAAACATTGTTTATTACATTTCTGTCTGGGCTCTTCACTGGATCACAAGCTGCTTTGTAAATGCTGATTATTCAGCCAGCAGGTCTGCAGTGAAAAATGGCTGACTTGGTTCATCAATGTAGAGTCTGTTGAAAGGGCAGCTCTGGACCTGAGTGAAGGGCAGGGGTTAACACAAAGGCCCTTAAACTGAAGATGGTAATGGACGGCAACCAGAAAGCCACTTTAGTTGTGAGGTGTCTCTGAGATGGTTGCATTTGATTGCAACTCAGTGACTGAAGACAGACAGATGCTCTTCAACCTACATAAACCCATTCTTGTCACTGCAGAATAAGGCAGACTCCATGGATCATGGATAATGAGTTGGCGGGGGCAGAGTTTGGTGGGTTGGGTGCTAGAGGCTGGGGATCCTCAGTTAGAAAGAGCTATCACCTAGATAGAGTACCTTTATCACAATGCTGGGGAATTCAGATGCAATTTCCTTCCTGTATGAACTGCTATTTCCCCTCTGAGTAAAACGATTTCAACTCTTCCAAGTGACTTGGATTTTATCCTCAATTTTCTAACTTTTGAAGTATGGGTGTACCCATTGCTAGTCCCCCTCCGCACAATAAACATTAGAAAGTGGGAAGTTATTATAGGGTTATTATACAATATTTATAGACCACATTTTTATTTGTGAAGTGTTTGAAGGTCTCTTAAATATGAACTGTTTCCAAATAACCTTGGGCTCATTTTTCATCTTGATCCAAATCCCATGGAAGCAAACCAATCATGAAGCTCTCTGAAAAGTCACTGGGAGCCCCAGGCTCAGAACCCAGCTGTGCAGCATGAACTATTAGGCCCAGTGCTGCTGGAAGCTTTCAGTAACCGAACCACAGGGACGGATGCTCATTTAGGAATCAAAGTTGGTTCTTTGTTTCCTGAAGCCTTTGCCTGAGCAGAGCAAGTGGAATAAATCCCTCACAGGAGTTCAAATTGTGCAGACTTTATTTTATACACAATTCCTTTTGAGATTGGTTCAACAAAGTGATGTCTCTTTTGTTAAAAGACTCGGAAACAACAACAAAGCCAATACGAACACTGACTTCAGGGTCTTATCCACAGGATGACTCTGATTTCTTAGTTTGCCTTCATTAATTTTCTATTCCACTTTCATTGGCCCAGGTTCTCTCTTGGCAGGCTTCTCGGCACTCCACCCTCACAGGTACCTACGCTGACACCTCCCCAGTATGTCTACCTCCATCTCAGATTTACTACTTGATTGTATATCTTTCTCTTAACAAAATATGTTTTTCTCTGTTTCTTTCCAGATTCATCAGTTGACACTGTGCTAATGCTTAACTAAATAGATAAGTTCTTGTAGCAGTCCAATTTTTGTTTAATATAACCCCACAGGATAGTTGACTATTGCCGTGCCCATTTTACAAGTGCAGGAACCTGAGTCTCATGAAAATAAAGGTAAGGGTGTGGTTTAAGTCTCAGCTGGCAAGTGGTGGAGTCAGGGTTCATGCCTGGTGACCTGGATGCAGAGCCCACCCTGTGTTGCTTCACCCTGTGCTGCTTGGTGCTGGCTCTGGAGTGGGAGAGCACCCGCTTCCGGTGCATAGAGAACTTTTTTGAAATGCAGATCCTGCTATTGACACATAGTATCATAGAAGTTTGACCTTGGCCAAGGTAACCCCTCTGAGCTTTAGTGTCCTCAGCAGTAAAACAGTGATACTTGTGTGAAGAAAACAGAAATAACCCACATAAAAGTTGCTGTATTTTGAATATGAAATGTGCTCCAAAGTCTTATGTATTAAAGGTACGATTAAAGGTACGGTCCCCAGCTTGTGGCATTGTCAGCAGTGGTGAAACCTTTAAGGGGTGGGGCCTTGTGGAGGGAAATTAGGTCATTGGGAGTGTCCCTTGAAGGTAGTATTGAAACCTCATCCAGTTCCTGTCTCTTCCTTTGCTTCCTGGCTACCAGGGATGGGAACAGTTCTCCTCCATAACACCCTCCCACCACAATACATTGTGTCTCCGTGGACCTGAAGGCAGTATGACGAAACTGCTATGGATGAAACCTCTGAAACCGTGAGCCAAATCAAACCTCTTACCTTATTAATCTTTATAGTCTCTGGTATTTTGTTATAGTAACAGAAGGTAAATAAACTTCTATGGCCATAGCAGGTGCTTAAGAAAGTTTAAGGTGTTAGGTAACCCTAACTCCTCAGTGTTCTCTCCTTAGTTACATAAATTGCAAATAAAATCAGCGGATTTGTCTGGCAGGATGAGGAAAGTGTTTTATTTTGTTGCCTTTTTCTGAGTTGTATATTTTCAGGTTGGTAGATTTCTCAATGTTCTAATCCATTCTGGCAAAGGCTTCATCTCTGAAATCGTACCAAGTCACATGTTCCTGGGCATACTTATTTTTGATCTGAAACTTTCATGTTTCACTTACATGTGCTTATTAATGAGATCTTCAGAAAATGTTTTGAATGAAGAAATGAAGTGACGCTGCAATCACCTGCTTCTGCTTCGTATCACATCATGAAGAGCTGGTGGGCTGGTCTGGTATTCTGAAAAGGGCAATGACCCATAGCAAATGCTTGGGCAGCAGTCACAATCCTCCCTGGCCGTGAGGCCAGCTGTTTCTAACCACACCACACTGTGTGGTGGGAAGTTCTCTTTCCAAGCTGGATCTTTTCTGGGAACCACACAGTCTATTAATTTTACAGCGACAGATAAAACTGCAGATGGCTGTGCACAAGACGGGGTTGCAGGATGAGCATGAGGAGCTTGCACACTTTTGGGAGACAAAATGGAGCATTTTAATTTTTCTGTTACAGTTATCACAGTAGCAATGAGAATTACAGCTCTTGTCATGTTTCAGAAGTCCTTATTTGTATGAGATATTAATAATATGAAAAGTTTGTCCTGCGGTAACCAAGTACTTCCTCAAATGAGCTCTTATATTATTTTCATGATCAGCTCAGACATATCTTTTCCTCTACATCCCTTTCTTTCTTTGGCTTTACCAGGTGTAAATCGGAACATCTTAATTCACATTTATTGAGTATCTCCCACGTGGAATTTTCTGTGCTTGTGGGAATATCAAGAATAAAACACCACCCGTGTCCTTAGGTCCTGAAACCTATTAAGAGCTAAGTATCTAACATGTAAAAATGCTACACAAATCAATAATTCATATTTTTTGAACAACTATTTGCAAACTATAAAATATTTTGATATCTGTCCAGCAGTAGTCTACGCGAAGATTAAGCATAGGTTTATAAACATATTCATTTTCAAAATACAACAAGAAATATGCTGTACATACTTTAATGTTCTTTGATTTTTTCCCCCACCACTGGACAATATATTTTGTAATTCATTTCATAGCTATACAGATATATCTGCTCTGTTATTTTTAGTAGCTTCATAGTATCCATTGTATGGAAACCAGTTATGTCATTGCCTTACTGGTTTAACCCCAAACAAGTACTTCAAGTTTGATCATTCACATATCAGTCTGGAATTTATATCAATTTTAATTGATTAAAAATACTCTTATGGGAGAAAATTTTAGTAATATTGAAGATTTTGACAGACAAGTTTGACACATTATTGAAAGTAGTTCTGTGGCTGAGTGCAATGGTGCACATAGTAATTCCAGTGACTCAGGAGACTGAGGCAGGAGGATCACAAGTTTGAGGCCAGTCTCAGCAACTTAGCAAGCCCTGTTTCAAAATAAAACAAAAGGGGTTGAGAATGTAGCTTAGTGATAGAGCGCTTACCTAGCATTTGCTAGTGTTCAATCACCAGACACACACACACACACACACACACAGAGAGAGAGAGAGAGAGAGAGAGAGAGAGAGAGAGAGAGAGAGAGAGAGAATTATGTCTGTTTCTCTGTGACTATTTTGAATGAAATGGCACTTATTGTATATTTCAGACTCCATGCCTGTTGACAAGCAGCTCCCCATTTCCCCCTCCGGCCAGCACCTGGCAGCTATCATTCCACTCTCTGTTTCTGTGAGTTTGGCTATTTAGTCACTTCAGTATAAGCCACATAGATCTGGCCTTCTGACTTTCTTATTTTATGTACTGTAATGTTCTCTATGTTCATCCATGCTGATGCATATGGCAGGATTCCTCCTTGTTTAGGGTCCAATAATATTCCTTTGTTTGTATCTTTTATTGAACATTTCAGTTATTTTCACATCTTGACTACTGCAAATAATGCTGAAGTGTAGATGAGAGTGCTTATATGTATTTGAGATCCTGACTTCAATTCTTTTGGAAAAATACCCAGATGCAAGCTTGCTGGATTTTATGGGAGTTCTATTTTTATTTGCTTGAAGTGCCTCTATATTGATTTTCACAGTGCTTGTACCAGTTTGCATTCCTACCAAAAATGTAAAACGGTTCCAATTCTTTTACATCACTGTCAACACTCAGTGCCTTTTTTTTCTTTCTTGATACTTGCCATCCTAATAGGTATGAGGAAATAATAGCTCATTGTGGTTTTGATTTGGATTTCCCTGATGTTTAGTAATACTAATCATCATTTCATATACCAGTCAGTAATGTGTAGGTCTTCTTTGGAGAAATTTTTAGCCCATTTTTTAAAAAGTCATTTTTTAAGATTTTTTTTTAGTTGTCAATGGACCTTTATTTTATTTATTTATATGTGGTGCTGAGAATTGAACCCAGTGCCTCACACATGCCAGGCAAGTGCTCTACCACTAAACCACAAACCCAGCCCCCAGCCCATGTTTAAATTAGATAATTTGTTGGGTTTTTGCTTTTGTTGTTGAGTTGCAGGAGTTCTTTATGTACTTTGGAAATTAACCCTTTATGTCTTTATGGTTTGCAAATGTTTTTCCCGTTCTCTGGACTATCTTTTCCTCTGTTGATTCTTTACTTTTCCAAATAGTCTAATTTTTGCTTTATTTTGCTTAAGGCAACATAAAAGAGAAATAGCATGCTTGGCAAATTTTAACTAGTAATTTCCCATCATTAGTATAACAAGAGCTCATTTTTTGGGGTGCATGGGATTGAACCCAGGGCCTTGTGCTTAGGAGATGAGCACTCTACCAACTGAGCTATATCCCCAGCCCTCTAGAGCTAATTTTTATAACAATGTTTTAGAAATTCTGAGATGGCTGTATTATTGTTCAAAAAAGATGAAATCCATGCTATTTTTCATAACTATGCTTAATTTCAATTTTTTTAGTGCACTTACTATTGTGTCAAATAATTTACATGTATTATGTCATTGAATCCTCACATGTAAAGTAGATATTATTCTTTACAGGTGAAATACACTTGGGAAAACTAAGTAACCCACCATAGTTTTACAGCAAGTAGCCTAGCTGGAACTGAGGTCTGGTTTTATGTCAAGCCCTTTCATTTCTGTCTTGCCACACTACCTCTCAATCTTTGAAAACTGTATCTGAATGTCATTCTCATAATGCATCACATGTACGTGCACAGCCCTCCACAGGTATTAACTAAAATAGTAGCCCTGAGCCACTTGCAGTAACCTTTCATTATAGAGAAGAGGTTAGACATGCACATGATGACATTACACTCATCTTTTCATTTTAAAAAGATCTGGAAGCCCACCTATGTCAGGTGGAATCCCACTTCTCTTGAGGAAAACTATTCCATGTGGTACTCATGGGCTGAACTTCTCTTCCTGCCTGTCAAGGGGTCGTCATTTCATAATCTCCTGAGCAGGGTACCCAGTTTTTCTGGCTAAATTGGATCAGGGGTAGGCCTCTGACCTCATGTGAACTTTTGCTGACTCTCTAGAAAGGAGTTTTCTCTTTTTTTTCTTAGTAACACTAGCTAATTCAGGAAAGAATTAGTGACCATCTTAGCCACCACCTGTGTCTAAGAATGAGCAAGGCAGAGCTAAGTATTTGGGAGGACACTTTGAATGTTTAATGACATCAGTTGAACCCTTTGATTTAGCCATTCCTGAAGTCAGCTTTACTGCCTTGGACTTTATGATGACATCAGTGTCCTTGGAGAAATGACTCATCCCAGGCCTGGAATCACGTGATGAACAGAAGAAGGAAAACAAGGAGGCGCTCAGAAATAAAGGCCATGTCAAAAGGTCACACAACTAACTTAGAAAAATTCCATTGGCCAAATCTGGGGTACTTTTAGCAAAATACAAGTAAAAATAGTGATGGATTATAGCCCATCAAATAAATATCTGAATCTACACTGATAAAAATAAATAAGAGAATGAACAAACCAGAGATGGGACAACTCTTCCCTACAGTAGATCCAATTAATAAATGTAAGCTTCTTGGTAGAATTAGAAACCCACCATTTATTTGTGCTAAATACCACTGTAAACATTGTTGCAGGCAATGATAGATGCTACAATTAGTAGGTGAAAGTGTGAGAGAGAGCATATTTGCCTCATCTCAACTTATTACTCCACAAAATACTTACTATTTAAAAATGAAAAAAATAGGGCACAGTGAGGAAACCATTTCAATCAAGTGTTCAAACTTAACAAGACCAGCAATGAGACATGTTGATGTTCGTGTCTTGCTATGATGTACTGGAGAGGACCTATCACTTTTGTGGTGTTCTTACCAAAAATGCATGTCCAAGTCCTTATCATGAGAAAATATCAAACTCAAATTGAGATGTTTCCATGAAATAACTGCTCATTATTCTTCAGGCTTTTCAAAGTCAAGAAAAAGAGGAAGTATTTCAGACTAGAGGAGACTTACGCGATAAGAAAACTTAAATTTAGTTGTGGTATGCTGGACCAGAAAAAGACACTATTAACAGGACAATTACCAAAAATTAAATCATGTCTTTAGATTAAGGGTATTTTATCAGGATGGGAGTATATCTCAGTGCATTGAGTACTTGCCTAACATGTTGGATCCCCAGCGCGCGCACACACACACACACACACACACACACACACACACACACACACATAATTATTAAAAAAAGCATTTCATCAATGTTAATTTCATGGATTTAAATAATCTATGGCAGTTATCAAGTTTTTCATGTTTGGGAAATCTGGATGAAGAGTGTAGAAACTCTGTGTGATATTTTTGCAATTTTTTTGAATTCTAAAGTTATTCTATATAAAAAAGCTATTTTCCTGTTTTCTTGTCATTTTAAGCAATTTTAATGCTGTTTTTCTCATCTGAAACTCAAAATACCCTTATTTACTTATTTATTTATTGGTACTGAGCATTGAACCCAGGGGCATTCTTCCACTGAACTATGTCCCTTATATTGTTTTTTTATTTTGAGATTGGGTCTTGCTAAGTTGCCAAGGCTGGCCTGGAACTTGCAATCCTCCTGCCTCAGAATCCCAGGTTGCTGGAATTAGAGGCATGTGCCACTGCACCTGGCTAAAAAGGCTCCAATTTAATAAAGTATACTGTAAATCCTGTCTAATTTTTACCATGATTTTTAATATTAGCTTTATTATCCTCAATGACTGATCATGAAACCAAGTCTTAGGTAGTTTGAATAACTTTTCCAAAATCGCATAGAGTGAGGATTTAAATTATGCCTGCTTGACTTCAGAATATGAATATTATAAAAACAATCAGCGGACTGGATAAGTAATCTTTCTTATTTTTAAAGTTTACTGAACTTCCAAAATCTGCTTTGTTCCAGACAGGACTAGAGAGGCAGAATACTTGAGAATTGACTGCAGGTTAGGAGAAATAATGGCGCAACATTAGAAAACATTTTGGTATTTGTGTCTTAGACGCATACAGTAGAACTCGGTAATTACATGGTGCAGGAGGGCAGGCCAATTAGCTTCAATTTGGACTTCTAAAAATAATTAACATTTGACAAACAGTATGATCAAATAAACCAGATAGCAGAGGCATTTTTCCCCAATGGAACATACACTTGGTTTAAACCTTTGATGAACTGTTTTTCTATATTGAAGTAGTTTAAATTTAAGGAAAAGCAAACAGTAGGGCATGTTAAAATATCCATTAACTAAACATCCTGAAAGGGTATAAAACGCCTCCAGCTGCCAAAAAAACAATTAGGCTGCAAATATGCCTTTGGTTACCTAACCACACATTCCCTAAACGTTTCGTTCTAATTAATTTTCTTCATTACACAACAATGCCTCTCCTAATTACACTAGAGAAATTCTATAAACCTACTAGCTATTCAAAGTCTTTATTGCACAAATTATTCTGGTAGGTCCCTCTTATAAGCAAATCCTCACTCTCTAATTTACACATTCCTCATCTCTGTGGACATGAGCTACTTAGTAAACCCTTGACAGCCAGGCAAACTAATCCTGGATGTGACCATATTTCAAATTAGCGATTTTAGTGAGATGGAACATCGAGGATGAATAATTTAAAACATATCAAGGTAAAGGTGAAAAGTACAAGCTCAGGAAGCATGTAGCGTCTGAATTCGTACACGTGTCGCCAAGGCTGTGATGCCGGAATCGGCACAGAAGCAGACTCAAAGGAGCAGAACCCTTGTGCTTTCACTGACTCTTTGGGCACCAGGAGCAACGGCTCAAGTGTAATAATATAAAGGACCGAAGGGTCATAGAACCAGATTGTTCAGGGCAGGCAAAGACCATCACTCAATAAGTGAGGAAAACAGAACCCAGTGACACGATAGGATGTGACACACTCCAAGTTGGTGGATCTGGGAGCAGGGCTGTCCACACGGTGTCCCATACAGACAGTAAGTTGGCTACTCTTATGTTTGTACATTGGGCAAAAGGCTGACTTTGCTCCCTGCGAAGCCACTTTTAAAGTCTCTTTTCCCAGGCACATAAAACTATATGATCTTAGTTGTCAGGGGTTTGGAAGATGGCATGTGGGTCAATCAGTACGAATGTATCCTTCATACTTAACAACTCAAAGCCAGCTGAGGGATTTCAGCAGCTATTCATGTCTATGCTTACAGTATGTTTAGTAACCAGTCACTTTAGCCCAGGAACCTGTGTCTGAGTCATATATATATATGAATTTCCTTTCATGATATTAGGTAAAAGATTAACCTAGAGTTTTGATACTTGAAGTGTGGTCTATGAGTTAGTAACATCAATATCACTTGGGACAGTATCACTTAATTCCTAAACTTCCCAAAATAATTTGCATTCTGGCAAGCTCTCCAAGTGATTCATTTTGCACTAAAGTTTGCATAACCTGGGTCAGCAACAGTGTTCCTGAACTTCCAGCATGCGGAGTCATCTGAAAGAACCTTTTCTTTGGTGTTCTGGTAGCACCGAGCTGAGGCTGAGAATTTGCATTTCCAGCAAGTGTTTCAGGAGGCGTCTGGGACAGAGCCTTCCTGGCTTCAGTCATAGACTCTTTGCTCTATCTAGAGTTTGGGGTTTTGGAGGTTTGATTGATTGAAGCCTTTGGTAGTCAAAGACATAACCAGAGTTATTGTTCACAGAATGTGTGTGGATTTCTGCAGTCTTTGGGGATGATCTTAGAAATTGTACATACCTAAGGAAACTAACTCAGTAGTTCTGTGTTAAAGGGAGATTATTAAATAATGCATATTCCTGGCCCCCATCTCCATCACAAACAAACAAATAAGAGAAACCGAAATTAATGGGTCCTGAAAGTGGTTCAGAAATCTGTATTTTTAAAATAAACATCCAGATGATTCTGAGACAGATGATCAGCAGATACACTCTGAGAAGCATTGATTTGAATAAGCATCACAGGGAAAGAGCAGCACTTGTGTCCTCTCAGCAGGAGAGTATCCACATTCCTCCAATATGGCGGCAAATACTTCTCATGGTTTAGAAAATTAAGCAGCTTTAAGACCTCAGTTGACTGGGACTTTCCTCAATGATGCGCCAGTGGAACTTACAAACTCCCCCTTTCTCAATTATGTCTGGCCAGCAGCGAGCACTCCAGCCACTGCACTCTTTAATCTGTTTATCCATCCTACAGCTCCATCTAGCCAGGTGCATCCATCCATCTGGCTAATATGAGACAAGCTGTTAATTTGTGAGTGAAGAAAAAGGTCTGCAGACAACAAGCAAATTACCAAGGGGCTTTGGAAATTATCACTGACCCCAGTCTTTGCAAAGCAGAGTGAGAGAACTGGGGAATTAATTTGTTTTAATAAAAGAAGGAAATATTCTTTGGCAATGGGAAGGGAATGCTGAATGTGGGCAGATTTTGGTGTCCATGTGACATCCCCCAGTTCATCTCTGAACTTTGTATTTTTAGTTATATACTAGGAAGATAACAATAATTAGTCTTCATCTCAGGGAAATTAGGAGACTCCATGAGATCAAATGATATAAAATACTTTGTAAAATGCAACAGAAATAGTTTGATTTTGGGGTGACATTTCTTTTGATTTATTGTGTGTGAGCATACAGAGGAACGTGCTCATGTTTCATGCACACTTGACAGTTTACAGTCAGTGTTTCTAGTAAGCAGATTGTATGCTTTGATTACATGGTAGCCTTACTATTTTTAGTCTTCAACATATATTCTGTTTTGCTTTCAGTTTCTAAAGTAATAATAGAACAGATTTCCTGGGTCACCTCCAACCTATTCATAAACAGTAACCTGCATTGCAATCATCTGGAGAACTTGTTGATCCCACCCAGCTGGGCTCCATTCCCAGCATTTCTGATTTAGTAGGTTTTGGAGGGGCCTGAGAATTTGCATTTTTGACTAGGTTTCTTTCTTTCTTAATTATGCTTCTTGCAGATCACGTTTTCGAGAACAACTGCATTTAAACAACCCTTTTCCTGATTATAAAATACAAAATGATCATGCCTGATCTGAAACCTGAAATGCTCCCAAATCCGAAGCTTTTTGAAGGTAGACATGGTACTGTACGAGGACACTTCCACACCTGACAGTTGCACTAACAATATCGTACAAATCACATTTAGACTATGTGTCAAAGGGGGTCTGTGAAACAAAAGAATGTTGTACTTAGAGTTGAGTCCCATTCCCAAAATATCTCATCCGGTATATGCAAATATCCCAAATCGGAAACACTTCTGGCCCCAAACATTTTGATTATGGGATACTCAACTTTTATAAGTGTTCCTTACTTTAAAAAGTTGATATCCTCCACCTCAAATTAGTACTCCTGAGGGTCAATTTGAAGGGAATCATTCTCCAGATTTAGAGCTGACTGAGAGAGCACAAAACTAGCCCTGGTGACCTTGGGTGCACTTCTGTAAACAACACTGTGCTAAGCATTTCTCTCTTTCCATGTGTTCTTTTAATTTTTAAAAGGTTGCTAACTACCCCAGGAGTTTATGATCAAGCTGGGGAGACCAAATAGACCCTATAAAACACTTTGTGAATAATTACTGAGCAAAATAAGCTATAAAGGTAAAACAGCACTGCCTGAAGTTCCCAGGTGAGATTGCAGTCACTTTCCTAAAAGGAGAAATTGGGATTTAAATCCCAAATGCTGAGAAAAGCTACTTCATCACTTTGACCTTTTTACAGCCAGCTAGAGGCAAACCTCCTGACTTCGTTTCAATCAGAGATGGGGTAAAATTTAGATCTCAGTATCTGCATGGTGTAATTACATAAAGTTTGAAAGCAGTGTTTTCAGAGTATGATCTGCACACCGTTTGTAGCAGAATTGCTTTTGAAAGCTATTCTGTGTGCATATTAATGATGACCTACCATTTTTCTGTCTGCCAGAGAGACATTCCAGGGTACTGTGGCTGCCTTGATCTGTTGGGATGTTGCACCTACCCGGGGACACAGAAAAGAAAATAAAAATGATGCACCAAAATAGAATCTTGAGATCAAGGTCTTGGAAAATCATGTAACCATTGCCTCAGATACATCTTATTTGTTTTGTTTGAAAGGACACCCTCTGGAAACTTCTCCCCCAGCCACGCAGCACATTGAACTTTGAGATTAACACATTATCTTTGAGGCAACTCTGTGTAGGCATTGATAAGCCAGCAGCTGTCAAGAGATACTTGGTTTTCAGTAGATCCTCAGTTTCTCCATAGCCATAAGGTCCCATACCAGCAAGGACTTGGCCCTACCTGTGACAGGAGCTGACCTTTGGCACCTGCAAGGAGTCCAGAGATCCATACTGGATGAATAGGAGTCAGTGAGGAAAGACTTAATAAATACATACGAGAAAAGGATCAGGGTCTGAGGGTGATGGGAAGAGACTAAGAGATTAACTTGCTTTTGTTCGTTTTCTTAAACAATTTGATTACTAAAAAGAAATTTGCTTTCATTAACCCATGCTGTCTCCAAAGATTAGAGAATATGATATGAGGGCAGTAAACATAGTCCTATGGTCTAATGTGAGTTTCAGGGTGGGGTAGTCTTTGTCTCTCTCCTTGAATTCTACTGAGTTTCTTTATGATTATGAACTTAATACATATCCAGTGCAGATACCTATAAAATTAGCAATAAGGGTAAAGACATCTAATGTTTATGTATGTTTAAACCAGATAATGCCTATATATGTAGTCATTTGTGATAGGATGTAGTATCCTTCAGTGATTTCCAAAAAAGACCCTATTTTACCCCAGTTGGTTTTCCTTAGCTCTTACTTAATGATCAAAGGATAAGGTTCTGATTGCAGTACTTGTTTAATTTCCCTCCCTCTGTACCACTTAAATTTTCATTTCGTCCTTAGAGGTTTGGCAAAAGCAAATACAACAGTCCCAGGAACTTCATAATTAATTAATTCAGTCTATATTAATAAAGGTGGTGCCTGAGTCACAAGTCCTATCTTCCATGGGTTCTATTCTCGAGAAGCCCATGGACACTATGCAAGTAAAAATAAATATGTGATATAATGCCGAGTAATGATAGGAATCCTTTATGTGGGTCTAGACTTATTACTGTTAGTTGAAGGACATTTGTCCTATTACAGACCCTGTAGTTCCCCCACAATGTTACAGCAGCAGACTGAAGTTAGTCGTGGCAGGCAGCTCAGGGAGGGGATCAAGGACCCCTGCTCTCTGACAGGTAGCACTTCTTTTTTTTTTTTTTTTTCCTTTTGTGGTGCTGGGGATTGAACCCAGAGCATGCCAGGCAAGCACTCTACCAATAGAGCTATATCCCCAGTCCAGCACTTCTTAATTAGATACTGATGATCTTCCTGGGTCCCCTCTTAGGCACCACATAAAGTGGCTGATGATAGCTTGATGCATGACGGTTTTTAAAATTGCAGGGAGAATACAAATTCTAGTTTTTCTTTTATTTGTTTCTTCTTGGTGGGTTAGCTCGTGGTGGAATTCATTATGCCATATTCATACATGCACATAAAACCATTTGATCAATCTCCTTCCCCAGCAATCTCCCTTTTCTTTCCCTTCTTCCTCTGCTGGTCCACCTGCTTGTTCTACTCTTGTGATCTCTGTTCTACTACTAAGGCGACTATTATTATTTTAATTGGCACATTATCATTATACAAGCAGGATTCATTGTGGTGTATTTGTACATGGACATAGCATAATTTAGTAGATTTTGCTCCCCAATACTTACTTCCCCATGTCCTCCTCTCCCCTCTTCCTTTGATCCCATTCCCCTACTAGATTGGTCTCCCTTCTATTTTCATGACCCCCTTATTATCCTCTCCCCATTCTCCCCTCTCTCTTTCTAACTTCTGCATATAAGAGAAAAATTTGACCCTTGATTTTCTGAGTCTGGTTTATTTCACTCATCATGATGTTCTCCAGTTCCATCCATTTACCAACAAATGACATAATTCCATTATTCTTTATGGCTGAGTAAAACTCCATTGTGTGTATACACCACAGTTTCTTTATCCATCCATCTGTTGATGGGCACCTGGGCTGGTTCCATAACTTGACTATTGTGAATTATGCTGCTACCAACATTGGTAGGAATGCATCACTATTATATGCTGATTTGTTTCCTTTGGATAAATTATTAAGAAGTGGGATAGCTGGATCATATGGTGCTTCCATTGCGAGTCTTTTGAGAACTCTCCATGTTGCTTTCCAAAGTAGCTGTAGCAGTCCTGCCAACAATGGAGAGTGTCCCTTTCCCCCTACATTCTTGCCAGCATATATTGTTATTTTTATTTTCATGATTGTCATTCTAACTGGAGTGAGATGAAATCTCAGTGTGGTTTTGAGTCACATTCCCCTGATGGCTAAGGATGTTGGAAGTTTGTCATTTGTATTTTTTTTTTTTTTGAGAAATGTCTGTTTAGCTCATTGTGACTTTGGGCTCATGTTAGAGAGCACTGAAACAGTTTGCTTTCCTATTGATTAGATTATTATTATTATTATTTTTATTAGTGCTAGTTTTTTTGAGTTGTTTATATATGCTGAATATTAATACCTTATGGAAAGAGTAGCCAGCAAAGATTTCCTCCCATTCTGAAGGCTCGCTCTTCACATTATTGTTTCCTTTGCTGTGCAAAGTCATTTAATTTGATGACCAAGCCTATTTTCTAAAGTGGATAATTTCATTTAGAATGACCTTGCCTTTGACTGAGTATCTATTGTTTTTGTGTTTTTTCTTGTTACCTTTTCCTTCTTTCTTTGTTTTAAATCAATGAAGGGTTTTCATTGGTATGGGCAGTACCAGGAGTTTAGTTTCTCTTTTCAAGTTGAACAGATGCTATTTACTGTGTATTTCTGGGGTCAAGCAAATCAATAAAAGAAGCCACCCAAAGCCTGCCCTTCAAGAGGCATAGGCTCACTGCCTGCAAATTGTGGAAAAAAAACTGGACCTTTATATCTCAAGAGAAAGGGACAGATCCCACTAGTGTTTGCTCTGTGACAAGAGATGAAGAGAAACATGTCCCAAAAGTGGATCTTGTACCTCATTGGACTTCAAATGATTATTCATAGAACAACTTCTACTTAGCTAGTAATCTGGCTCCCATGAGGTCATTAAAGACTGAGGTTTTCAGAAATAAATTTAAGTGTGGCTTTCTGGTCATGTTAGAGAGCATTGAAACAGTTTACTTTCCAACAAAGTTCTTTTCTGTTAATGCTAAAAATAAAATCTCCATGATCTCTTATATGTTTATATGCATCACTGCTAAACATTCAGAAGATTTTCTCATCATTTTTCTGTAATTCAAACCTATGTAAGCTTAGAGGGAATGATGATATCTAGGATTGGTTTGTGTTGGCCCAGATGGCTTTTGCATATTTTCATTACACTCTACTTTTATTTGGTAATCAGAGAAAGTTATTTTGACTCATATATAAATATTTCCTCTGACAAACAAAGTCAGAATAAAGTGAGAACTGGCATGCATTATGAATGTTCTTCATATGAGAAGAAAATATATTTTCAGCCCTATCTATGGAAAAGGAGTTAGGAAGTCCAAGTTCAAACCCTGGTTAGTTTAATGATTGTGGAATCTATTTCCTTAATGGGGCACGATTAATTTTCATGGGTTAAAAAAAAAAAAAAAAAAGCTTGGGTCAATTCTGAGGGAATTTGCATGGGATCTTTCTGGAAGAAGTCGTCCTAATTGTGAAAAATTCTATGTTCTTTCCTTTAAACAGACAGGGTAGGAAACGATAAACTGAAATGAGAGCTTTCAGAAGTTCTGACAAAGCCTTGGACCTGACTGTCATTTGACACAAATACTTGTTCCCTGTTCAGGATCTTGATGATGCTTCTCAGGCTAGTTATGAGAGGGGTTTTTTCTTGTCTTTAAAAAAAAAATTTAAGAAAGTTAGTAGCCACTCATTGCAGAACACAGGAAAGAAAATTAAAAGAAAACCATACACACAAAGAAAAATAAGCTCACAATCTTACCAGGCAGAAATAGCCATTGTTAACATTCGAGCTTTTTTATTCAGTCTTTGTTTTATTAATAAATTAATAGAGTATTTGCCATGTATTAGGTACTTTGCAATCATTGAGAGATAGCAATTGTTAACCTCCCTTCTTAGAAACCACTGTGTCACGTAAATACCAAAGGAAAATGCCGGACTTCTTATTTGCCATAATCAACATGAGGATACACAAACACACACAATGCTGGTTCCTGTGTATGGGTTTCTCTGTACCTGATGTTACTCAACATGCTATCATGAACATTTACCCATGAAAATAGATAACCTTTAGAAATGCCCTTTATTAAGACATGCAATTCAAGGTATAGCTGGACCACAGTGTATTCAAGCACATCCCTCTTCTTGGCTTCTAAGATTGTGGGTTTCCCTCTTTTCTATTGCTTTCTACACACTTGCATTGAGAACCAAAATGTTTATTTTCCAATAATTGGATATTTCCAGTAGGGGCTGGGTAATTCTTTGATAGACTAAATTGTTTGTTTTATGGGATTACGAGCAAGTCAACTTTGAATATGAGCATTCCCAGAAAGGTAGAAGGGTCTTTAAAACAATGCTACAGGGTTAAAAGCCCATCTCAGAATCCCTAACCATCTCACCCTGAAATCCTTTCTCTCTTCTGACTCTTCCTTCAATTCCATACACATCTTTTTTGAGGGTGGACAATTTTTTATTTTGAAAAAATTTTTAAACTATTTTTTATTTTTACAGACTGCATTTTGATTCACTGTGCACAAATGGGGTACATCTTTTCATTTCTGTGGTTGTGCAGGATGTAGATTTATACCATTTGTGTATCATACATGTACATAGGGTAATGATGTCTGTCTCATTCCACCATTTTTATTTTAATGAAATTACAAACTTTCAAAAATATTGGCAAAAATAATACAAAGAACTCCCATATACTCAAAATCACCTATGGTGAAAATTTTGTGCCACTTCCTTCCTCATTTTTATATCTTTAAACATGAATTCCCCCTGAATTACTTAACAGTAAGTTATAGACATCCTCCACTTATACCCTGTAAATGCATAGTTTGTATTTCCTGAACAAAGATGTGCTGTGATCAAAATCAGGAAATTTAACATAGATAAAATATTCCTATGTAAACCAATCTCTGGTGAAATTTTGACAAGTTTTCCAAGAATGTGCTTTGTGATTTGGGGTAGGGGGGCAGGATCCAGTGAGATCTTTCATTGAATTTAGCTGTCATGTATCTTTATCTAAAACCCCGTCAACCACTTTTTGTTTATTTTTCTTGGTGTCAACGTTGTTTAAGTGTGTAAGTGAGTTATTTTATAGAATGTCCTTCTGTTTGTACTTATCCAGAGCTTCCTCACAAGTAGATTGAGTTTACGCATTTTTTGGTGAGATACCAAATCATGTTGCCTTTCTCAGTACACACTATCAGGAGAAGCTTGGTAGCGACTTTTTGTGTTACTAGTGATGTTATCTTTGATCCCTTAGTGAAGGTTCAAGGGATCTGCCTGATTTCTCCAATGGAAGGTTATTTTCTCCATGTAATTGATACTTCGTTAGGCAGTACTCTCAGGTTATGTAAAAATCCCACTGCTCCCTGACCTTCCGACATCATTTTAGCATCTCTTCTTTGATGGCTGCTGAATGGTGATTTTCTAACTCCATGATTCATCTACCTGGCCTTCTACCTTAGGGAGGTATTTTCATTTTCCCTCATTTAATTATTCACTCATTTGTTAACATCAGTATGGGCTCATGGATTGTTTTATTCCCTTGTTTAAAATACATTACTATTACAGTTAAATTTGATGATCAACTTCTGACTCTCATGTTTTTTTTTTTGTTTTTTTTTTTTTTTTTTTGTGGTGCTGGGGATTGAACCCAGGGCCTTGTGTTTGCAAGGCAAGCATGCTACAACTGAGCTATCTCCCCAGCCCCTCGTGTATTTTTAATACTTATATTGTGCCCAGATTTGCTCAGTGGGAATCCTTCAGGCTGACTTTGTTATTCTGGTATGTCCATGACCTGTCTTAAGCACTCCCACCCTTTCTGATGCAGGATGCTCCCTGTTTATCTTGACTTTTCTTGCCTCAGCCCTGGAGTCTGTTTTAGTTCCTGTTGCTTGATAAGGGTGTTTAGAAATCAGGGTGTTTCTAATAAATTCTTCAGTGTTAAAGTAATTTTAATTGTCCCCATGAAGTTCTGGTAGAAAGTAAGAGTGGCCTTTGGTGTAATTCCATTTTTATTAAACCCTTTCCACCTGGAAACTTAGGGCCTTTTGTTCTGAAGAATAATGTAAAAAATAAATTTTAGTGTTCTTTTGAATGGGTCTTCTAATTTTCTTATCTCCCCACTCCCCCTTTGTTTCTTCTTTTTCTTTTTTTTTTCTTTTTTGCATTTCTTTGTCTTTTTTCTCTGGTTTCTGGGAGATTTTCTGAACTTTACAACTTTCGACCCTGCTGTTTAGATTTCTATTTCTGCTATTATGTTTTTAGTAACTTTATTAATTTTAAATAAAAATTGTCCCACTTCTTTTTTCATGAACAGTTCTTATTTAGTTTGCCAAGGATGCTAGTGAAAATGCTTAATTTGAAATTTTCCTTTTCCTTTGTCTTTTTATTTCTATTACATATGCAAATGCAAGTGTTTTATTGGCTTATTTTCTTCTTTCCTGTAGATTTCCTTAAATGTCTGGTCATCTTTGAATGTCTGCTCATTTTTTAAAAGTGGATTTTTTTTAGGGCAGTTTTAGGTTCATAGTAAAACTGCAGAAAGCACAGAGTTCCCCATATCCCCTTCCCCTCACACACTTGTAGCTTCTCCCATTATTGATGGGCACTAGGTTGGTATGATTGTTACAACTGATGAGCTCACACTGACATGTCTTATCACTATAAATGATAATTCTCACCAAAGTTTATATTAAGTTTTAACCTGGGCATTGCACATTCTTTGGGTTTTGACAAATGTATAATGACATGTATCCACCAATCTAGTATCATAAAGAATGATTTCACTGCCCTTAAAATCCTCTGGACTCTTTTCTGTCTTTCCTTCCTTTCCTTCTTCCCTCCTAGGTCCTGGTGACCATTATTCTTTTCAGTCTTCATGGTTTTGCTTTTTCCAGAATATCGCATAGCCAGAATCATACAGTTATGGCCATTCTTAAGTACACAACACAACAAAATCAGAAACTGAGTGAAAGGAGGGATTGTCAGCTCTGAGTGTCACTGCAGGGTGACTTCTATAGTGAGGCTTTTACTGTGGCCGGCCTGATTCCCTACAGAAGTCTGTTGCCATGTTCTGCTTGGAGGACTTATTCAAGGTGCCAACAATCTGGGTTAGTGGAGGAGGAGGGCTGGGGGGCGGTCTCAGGTTTTTCTATGTCAACTTTCAGTCCCCTGCTTTTGGTGAAGGATGCCTGCCTGAGACTCAGTCTGACTCTCACTGGCTCTCTGTGCTGTGTGGGGAGGCCCGTCTGTATCTAACTGATTATAGAATAGACTGTCAATTTTCTAGTGTCTTAGTCCTATTGCTCCCTAAGGTATCCAAGGCCACAGACACAGGTGCATTTGGGGCCTGATGTGTCAATGAGTTGCTTTTTGACACTCCCTACTGCCAGCTTAGGAGTCTGTTTTCCCAGTTTGCTAGATCAATTACCCCATAATCAATTTTTCTAGATCCTGCAATTTAATTTTAATTTTCTTTTCTGTTCTTTGTCCTTATGAGTTTATGTCTTTTTCTGTTTAAATTCCTTTACTATAGATACAGTGAGGCTTTGGGAGGAAGAGGATATTAGATGTACATTCTATCTGCTGAATTTCATTGAAAGTCTCCTGATACTTTGTGTTATGCTTTTATTCCCTTGTTGGTGAAGCATTCTATTGATTAAGAAGTCCCCCTCCAAGTTTATCTTTCCACACTATTCTTACAAGTTTGCGTGTGAGAGAGATTTCTATTCAAAAAATGGCTCTCTCAGAGTTATAGTTTAGATATGAGGTATCCCCTAAAGCTCATGTGTAAGACTAGAATTTTCAGAGGTAAAATGGTTGGATTATGAGAGTTGTAACCTAATTAGTGGATCAGTCCACTGATATGGATTAACTGGGTGGTAACTGTAGGCAGGTAGGGTGTGGCTGGAGGAAGTAAGTCACTGGGGCATGAGTTTGGGGTTTATGTTTTGTCTTTGGTGAGCAGAGTCCTCTCTCTGCTCCTTGGTGGCCATGTCCTGAGCTGCCTTTCCTTCTGCCATGATGTTCTGCTTCACCTCAGGCCCAGAGTTATGGAGTTGGCGAATCATGGACTGAACGTCTGAAATCAGGAGCCCAAATAAACATTTCCTCCTCTATATTGTTCTTGTCAGGTCTTTTGGTCACCCCCGATGAAAAGTTGACTAAAACACCCAATATTATCTTTGTGACACTGGGAAAATCACTCCATCTCCCCAAACCACAATTTCTCCTCTTATAGAATGGAAACTGAGGTGATCCTTATCTCATGTCGAAGTCTGAAGGACTGGCTGAGACAACAGTTGTTGGTGTGCCATCATGAGCACCTGACACATAGGTGCTCGGAAAGTGACTTCTTTTCCACTTGTGCTCCTCTTCTTTCATTTTTATGATGTCAGTACCAAATGACCAAAAGAGCTATGACATTTTCAGTAATTGAAGCTGTTTCTGAAATACTGATTTCTGTAAAAAGAAATCTTTAGATCTCACCTGGATGTGGTCTTTTGACACCCAAAGCAGAGTTAACCAACCCACAGGTGAGAGACTTAGGAGCCCCCAGTCATTCATGCCTTTACTCGCTCATCCAATACAAGGATGTCCACTTTGTGGAACATTTAAAAGTAAATAATGTATGCCTGTTAGCAAGACACTAAGTACTTCAGAACCTCAAAAAGGAACACGGTTTCAAAACAAGCCTTCAGGTAAGTAAGAAGATGTCCTTAATATTATCTAATACTTAATGCATATGAACATAGCTTTGATTATTATAATCTTTTTATCCAAATGATTTTCTTTGTATTGAATTGATTTCCAAATTTGGTCTGTTTATTGCTTTTTATTCTTAAATCTTGGCTTTCTTTTAACTCCTTTTTTAACTCCCCCAGAACATTTCCTGTTCCTTTTTTTCCCTGTATGTCTTTGCTTATTTAAGAAACAAGGTAATTGTCCCATAGAACATTACACATGCTGGATGTGGCCAGTGCTTCCCCTTGGTGCTGGTTCTGTATGAGTAGAAGAGAGAAATAAAGGTACATTATTTTCCATATTGATTCATTATTTGTTTTCGAAGAATATGTTATGGTGGTGCCATATAGCTTGTGCTTCATTCCTTTGTGTAATAGGTGAGGTTAGCTTGCTTAGCTTTCAGTGATTCTAATATTGGTCAGAATTCAGGTGGTCATGATTTTATTCTTCCAGGTAAGATTTCTCATCATTTCAATAATCTTTTTATTATCTATTGATGACTTTGAGTTGAATTTTATCATCCTAAAAAGATAGGTTGAAACTCTTAATCCTGGTGCTTCTGAAAGTAATTTTTATTTGGAAATGAAGTCTTTGCCAAGATAATCAGGTTTAGGTGAGGTCATTACAGTGGGCTGAAGTCCAACATGACTGGTATCTTTATTTATTTTTATACTACTAGGGATAGAACTCAGGGTCTTGTGTACTGAGTTATATCCTCAGTCCTTTATAAAAATCTTAAAGATAGTCTCTCACTAAATTTTCCAAGTCAGCCTTGACTTTGTGATCTTCCTGCCACAGCCTCCAGAATATCTGGGATTACCATGGGCAGCACCTGATTGGTGTCTTTATAAATAGGAAAACGTCACAACAATAGAGATACACAGCTTTAATGGTACAGCTGAAAGTTGAGGAACAGCAAGGACTGACAGGGCTTATTGACAGAAGCAAGAAAGAGGCAAGGAAGGATTCTGTCTAGATTCTCAGAGGGACCATAATCCTGCTGACACCTTGATTTTGAACTTCCAACTTCCAGAAAAGTAAGAGAAATCATTTCTGTTGTTTTAGGCCTCCCAGTTGAAGGTAGCTTGTTATAGAAGTGCCAGGAAATTAAATCAAAGACCATTGCTTGGATGGGTTATTTTAATAAAGGTCAAGAAATGGTGATGTTTGAATTTTATAATTTCTTCCACTTTTATTGACTGGAATTCTTTTGCAAGGAAGAGCTTTCTTTCACTAAGTCTATTTTCATTGCATTAAAATTTATTTACCTCTTAGAAAGGTGTAGCATGTGCTGACCATTTTCCCCCTTGTCACTATCATATTTCAAAATAATGAATTGGTGTCTGGAAACCTTCAGTGAGACCAGTAAGTTTATTTAATTCTACTTTTTCCTTTTTGAATACATTATGGACTTCTGAAGAGAACTTATGTAAAGAAAATATTCTTAATAATTCATTCTGGGACTGTGGGCTTCTCCCAGTTGTAAATGAAATGTAGGATTGGTATCTTTCCCTTGAATAAAATCTTCACCAAGAAAAAAATGACCTTGTAAGGATGTCTAAGAGAGTGACTTTTGGTACCCCAATTGGAGTCTGTTGATGTTCTAGTAGAGTCAAAGAAGAGTATGGTTCACAAAATTCTCTGAATACCAGCGTGCTGTTGGGTATAATTACATTACTGTTTATTTTCCAGCTTGATCAGTCTTATACCTCGTTGGAAATATAACCATTCTATCTGGAAGGAATTAAACTTACATGTACTCTCAGTATGTCTTTCTATCTCAAAGCCATTATGAATTATGAATACAATTCCCCTTTTTATGGGGCAGATGAGCAGCAGGATAAAGAGTTGCATGAAAGCAACTGAATGGAGATCTGTGTTTATTGTGGCCTTGTCTTCAAAAACAAAAATTTGAGCTTGAGAATTAGTTTATTTGAGAGAAAAGGACAGATTACTTAAAATTGTAAATGGTGTAAATTTTGCTAACCAGTTTATCAGTTGGGTTGTCACTGGGTTTTTTCTACCATTCAGCTACTATGAGTAAAGTTGTTATGTAAATGGGAAATGTCTTAAAGTTGGAATTGAATAGTTTCAGCTTTGTCTCATCTCTCCCCAATAAATTCCAACTCCTCCAGTGCAAGGCCATGTCTAACTTATCATTATGTCCCCCAAATATTCAGTATAATGTTTTCAGAGAGTAGGTGCTTAATAAATAAATGACTTTAATTAGAAATCAAAGCAATTAAAGTTCCTCAAAAGACCAATAACTCGAGACAAATTTAGAGCAATGAACAGCATCATGTGAGAGGATGCAATGGATTCAATTACTATAAAAAAGATATATGAGCTGTATATAAAATGATGTGGAAGTGCATTGATAGAGATACCTATAATATGAAGCAGGTTATATCATTACATAGTATCCCATTATTTAAAGAAAAATGGTAGGTAGTATTACAATATGAATTTTGAAGTGTTAGAAGATTACATATATATCAGGATGCAATTTAGACAAAAGAAACCATACAAATATTTCAATGTAAGAAATTTAGCATGGGAAAATGCTTACACAGTTAGATTGCTGAAAGAACAAGAAGGGAATACTGAGGTATGGAGAGACGGTAACTATGGGAAGCAGCTACTTAGGAATGAGAAACAAAGGGTGTAGAGGGGGTGAATCCGGGGAGAGCAGACCTCTGAGGAGCGAGCACTGCCTGGCTGTGTTGGTGCCTTCCAAAGGAGCATCATGGGAAATGGTCCTGTGGGTGCTGGGGGCTGAGCTGAGCTAGCTGTGCTTTGGGACAAAGTGCCTTTGCCATGGGGGCACTTCTGGGACTCAGTGTCCTTCCTGTAGTGACACTGACAGAACAAGAATTAAGTTGGAAGGGAACATCCTTTTCTTCCTGCCTTCTAGTCTCCCTCAAGTGAGAAATGCGAGGCATGAGGTCCTAGCTGGAACCTGCAAGAGAGGAGGCTGGTGTTGGTAGTCCAGAGTTTAGCGGTGGTCCCGGGAAGGCAAGGGGCGCTGGCAGGCTCATCTCCCATGTGCTTCTTCACTGTTTGTATTGAGTTCACAAATGACCAAGCCTTCCTTATTATTATTATTTTTTTTGTTAAGATGTGATTCACATACCCTTATAAAATCTCCAGCTCAGTGGAGTTTTTGTTAGTCTACTTATAATGCTGTGCAATTATTACCACAATCTAATTCTAGAATATTTTCATCAGTGCCCCAAGAAATACTGTACTCTATCACTTCTCATCCCCAGCCTTAGGCAATCATTAACCTACTTTATGCATCTGTGGATTTGTTTACTTTGGACATTTTATACAAATGGAACCATACAATAAATGGTCTTAATTGATTGGTTTCACTTAAAGTAGTTTCAAGGTTCAGCTATGTTGTGGCATGTATCAGTACTATATTCCTTTTTATGACTGAATAATATTTTGTTACATGAGCATATCATATTTTGCTAACCAGTTTCTTAGTTGGGTTGTCATTGGGGTGTTTCTACCATTCAGCTACTATGAGTAAAGTTGATATGAATATCTGTGTATAAGTTTTCATGTGACCATGCGTTTTCAATTTTAACAGGTATATACCAAGCAATGGAATTGCTGGATCACATGGTAACTCTATGCTCAACATTTTCAGGAGCTACTAAACAGTTTTCCATAGTGGTTACACCATTTCACATCTCTGTGAATGACGTGTAGCAGTGTTTGAAGGTTCCAATTCCATACATCCTTGTAGAATCTATATGAATTCTAGGATCAGTTTGTCAGTTTTTCCAAAAATAGAAGTTGAGATTTGCATAGGGATTGCCCTGAATATCATGGCTTACTTTTAGGAAAAACAGCATTACTTTAATTTTCACCAGCAAGTCTTTTCAAGATGCTAACTCTCTTGGTAATAGGCAAACATTTTAAATTGCATTAAGTTATCTCAGGTTAAAATTTTTTCTTCTTCTCCCTTTTATAGAACATATGACATTACTAACTTTAAATTGATTTTGGTGACATAAATACCTGCATAGCTTTGTGAGGAAGGGACTGTGTCTAGTTTTGCTGAACCCAGCAGCTTGCATGTAGAGCGTGCTCAAAGAGTTGTCAAGAAATGCAGACACACTCTCCAACAGGCTGGGAGCCAGAGCAGGGGGTATGTGGGCTTCAGCTGTCCAAGGTGATGTCCAAGATTCCAGGTAAAAGGAACAGAGTCCATGGACACAAAAGTGTACATAGTTTATAATTCCACTTGAAATGATTCCATGTGAAATGTTCAGAATCTTGGGGTGGGAATATGAAGTGAATAGGAGGTCTGTTTTTAGGTTGAAGGACAAATTCTAAAATTAGATCACGGTGATGATTGTATTCTGTAACATTTTCCTATAATTCATTTATTTATACACTTAAACTCAGTGAATATTATGATATACAAGTTATATCACAATAAAGGTACCTGAAAAAGAACACCAGCTTCTGGGGCCTTAAGCAAGTCAGATTTGAGAGGGGAAAAGAATATAGTCAAGGCAAGTCAAGATGGGAAACAACAAAACAAAACCAAAAGTGGAAGGAGAGTGAATGAAAGGAATGGTAGGTTGTTCAGAGCAGTTGGGACCGAGGCTCATGGTAAAGGTGATGAGGGTTCAAGGGCCAAGATTTCTGTCAGAAATGGGCTAAACCAGGGCCTGGAATACTAAGCAGGAATGGACACGAGGTTGAAGGGAGACTGGGGACTGGAATCCTGACCCATCTTCCCAGTTCTTGACAGTGAAGAAGTAAAGGTCATGGGCTTGCTTTTCAGCAGTACTCGGGGACCATATCTGCACCACTCCAGGGCAGGAGGGCTGGTCATCCTGGTGTGAAAAGACAAGAGCAGCCGCCAGGCCAACCACGAGGGTGGCTCAGAAGGGAGGGGAAACATCCATCGTGCCCTGACAGGTTCCGAGGGAAGAAGTAAATGCTTGACAAATGGCTGCGGGTCATGTTGCCAAGCTCTCTGACTCCCAGTCTTGCCCCTGGTCTTGACACTGGGGAGTGTCCATCCCTCATGGTCTCCAAGTCAAAACCGCATGCAGGAGCTTTCCTGCCTGGAGACTTGGCTTGCCCCAGGCGAACATGACCTGGCCTTCACCCTGGCCTCAATTATTTTCAGTGCCAGCCCTCTAATCATCCTCTGGCACGTGTCATGGGTCAGAAGCTGTGCGAAAATCGTGACATGCATGTGCCCATCCCTTCAGCTCAAGGAGTTGGGGCACAATGCACGTTGGATTGAAGTTCAGACATGGATTGTTTTGCTGGGATCATACGGCTAATAACTAGGAGAGGTGGGGCTTCAGTTTAGGTGTGTCTGATGCCAAAGCCTAATTCTTCAGACACTGTGTCCCCTCTTTCAAAATATCCACCTTTGATGTGAATCTGCACACGGAAGAGCAGACATACTGATATCTATAAAACAATGCTAGCCATGATGCTCTCTATCCACCAATGGTACAGGGAGGCCCTCCTCCCCCTTGTGGCAGGACTGGGGAAGTGCAGAGAGTGGGGTTGGCCTGGCCACAGGAGCCTGGAGCTCAGCAATGCTTTGAGTCCATCTGATTAGTACCTTGCACAACCTACCACTGGTCACTCCTTGACACTGATGGTGGTTGCATAGACCAGGAGCTATGTCAAGCTTCCCTGCGGGGGGGTCAAGGAATCCTTTCTTTTGTGACCGGATGAACTGGTTTTCACCTGTAGAGGAAGCAACTTTGCATTTTGCATTGGGTGACACAAGCTGAGGTTAGTCACTGAGGTTTCAGATTATCACATGAACATCATGTCCAGGAAATTTTAAATCAAGCACCTGCACCTCCATTCAATCTGAAATATTATGGTATAACTTACAGATTTTGGCTGATCTTGGGAAAATTTAGATGCTCAGGAGAAGAAACTTTGATTATGTCTTAGCCCTCCACAAGATGATTGTAAGGATCTAATAGATGGAATTATCCCCATTTTACAGAAAAATTGGATTGGAAGCATTTTGATCCTGAATGTACCTGGTACCTTATTTTTGTCAACAGACACTCCATTTGAAATTGTTGTTCACTGACTGAGTGACCCTATAGTTGGAGTTGGGGAGAAGAAAACAGAGATTGATGTAGAGTTAAAACTCATGTTGTTTGTTACTATTCTATCTGCTTCACCTGGATGGGGAAATTTTTCTTTGTGCTCTGTTGAGGCACTGAGTTCCTGAGAGACCTGCCAAGAATGCCGATCCAGGAATACCTTGTGGGATTACCTTGTCGCCACGGACATAAATGGTTCAGTCAATGGCAGAGGCGCAGGGCCAATAAATAATGTGGAAAGCAAAGTGTTGTCCTACTATATCTCCTTGCAGGAATCATGCAGGAAGACATCAAGTGGGAAGCCACGCACATGCTCAGAGGCAGGGATGTGTAACTGAGGCTCTCAGTATTCTTGACTTTCACTTCTTTGCTATCCAGATGATTGATTGATTGATTTTGTGGTGATGAGCCTCGCTCATTCTAGACCACTATGTTACATCCCCAGTTCATATCCAGCAGTTTTCTAATGATATATATATTTTTTTCTCTTGATCTCTTCTTCCTTCTATGGGAAAACTCTGTGGTATAAAGCTCAGCATCCAGGGTATGATTTGAATAGAGTTTTTATTACAAGTGATATTTGTGTTATTTAAAATGGAAGTCTCTTCGTATATTGCTTCATGTTATAAGTGATTTATATTTATGAAAAGTATTGTTTTCATATAGTCTTTAGATCTCCTTTGGAAAGCAGCTGCACTATTATTTCTGAACACAGGAGGGCAGTGGTGTCACACGTAAAAACAAATGCCAGCCTGCTTTCTGAACAGATGGCACATTTGTTAGACTTCATTGGATGTATTTTTCCTTTATTGAAGCACAGGGGAATTTCACATTTGCAGGTAGGATGGGGAAAGATAGTTAAAATTTTATACCGTATTTTTATCTCTTTGTTTATGCTGATAAAGGTAGCAAAGACAGTTGATTTATGCTCCTTTTTGCTGTTTTGAGGGACTGGTGTGCTAACAAGCTGAGGCGAGTGTTCAGTATCACTGGTGACCCTGACAGAAGATATTCTGTTGATTTTACATTTAATTGGAAATGTCACAAAGATAATGCATAAACCCATCCTTCCCCCAAACCTTCCAGTGCCCTTTAGATATGACTCAATCTTGTTCCTAAGAAATCCTTGCATGTAATCTTCTGCCTTCAACAAGCTTTCTCTGAGAATGGACTGTGTGCTCTTTCTTAACCCCATGATCACAGAAACTCTAAAGTGGCCCTTTCACAGATGGGCCTAGTCCAGCTGAGTTCCTCATGTTTTTGTCCCCCTGTGGATTCTGCAGGTCTTAAAGCTAATCAGTTCACTCTTCCAGAGATGGGATAATACACAGCTTTCAGTATAAAGGTGGCCAGTTCTACCACTGTTCTGTGGGCATTTTTAGGTTGTCATGCTCTATTGATCTGTACAGTTTTTAAAACTGAGTTGTCAACCCTTAAATGCAAAGAGTTCTTGTTAAAGATCTTGATTTTTGAAACACTGGGCATTGTGGTATTGCTAGTCTCCTGGTTACAGCCAGGTTGCCTCCTTCCTTGTGGCTTTATGTGGTCACCACATACACACAAGTCCCCCTTTTGTTTCCCTGACACAAAGGGAGGTGCCTTTGTAATCGCTTTTGTATGGTTTTTGTCACAATAAAAAAGGGAAACAAGAATTTAATACTCATGCCTGCCTCGAAGTAGAACAAATGAAAGATACTATGTTAGAGCAACATGTCTGAAGAAATAGGAGTTTGAATGTAGACCTGTGAGCACAGCAGTTGGAAACGTTGCCTGGCCCGGCTGGAGTTTGGATTTCAGCACCTGGGAGAGCTCCTTTGTTGGTTGGTAGGATTCCGATTGACATCCCTGCCTCCTTTACCCTCACAATCATCCGCACACGGGCACACTGCTTAGCAGGATGCAGGGCACGCATTGAAAGATGGGCCATGCCCTGGCTTTTTTGTACCTTCCTCTAAGGAGCAGTGACTTTTCAGGTTGCTGCTACACTAGGCTCCTAAAATAGCACTCCTTTGGCAATTCACATATTCACTGCATAGCTAGGCTGGAAGAAAGGGTTAAAGAAGAGGAGCGAGATGAATGCCCTGTGAATCCTGAGTTCTGACCTGGGTGTCTCCTCACACCTATTCTCCAGCCTCAAGGTGGTGTCTGAGCTGAGCATGGCTAGAAGAGGCTACAGGAACAGACAGGAAATCCATTCTTGTTCTGTGGATACATGGGTAAAACGCCCAAAGCAAACAGCAAAGAAAGTTTGCTTTAGTGGAGACAAACTCACAACTTTGTTCTCTCAAAGCTTCTGTTTACACGTCAAAGCCCAGGCTCAGTAGAGCTTTCTGTGCACATTCACCTCTACAGGTAATGCCTCTGGGGCTTTTGCTACCAGAAGCTGTGACAACTGCTGGCTCTGGATAACCCAGTGGCTATGACTGGGATGGAGAACAGTTCTCTCCCTGTTGAAGAGCCAGGCTGCTTACCTCAGGCCTCCAGGGGTTCAAATTTTGGAATTAGGGAAATGAGGGAAAAAAGCCCTTTGTTCTGGCGAGTCCTGGAGTGCAGAATCAACCTTACAGTGAGGTGATTCGAAATGGAAATTGACAGGTGCTGACCTTGAGTAATTACTGCTGTGCACAAAGGTGCTAAACCAGATGCACAAAGAATAGGGGCCACCGAGGTATCTCTAAGTGCTGGTGCTGGTTCTGCTACCTGACAGTTCCCACTATTACACTTGAGTGTATCTGTTAGGCTGAACTAAAATAACTGTAATATCAACTAGCTTTTGGACTAAAAAATATGTTGCCTAAAGGTGGAGTTTGGTGAATTTTTAAAAACAATACCACAGATCTTATGTAACTTTATAGTCCAATAAAATTTTTCCTGGGGGTGGTGGGCCAGGGTAAATGATTTTAGCTTACTAATAAGAGGACAGAGACCCAGAAGGACCAGTGGGGACCCAGGAGGATTATTTGAGTGACTGGCTTCTTTGTCCTGGAAGGGCTGAAGGCAAAGGGCTGAAGTCTTAGATATGGGAAAACACTGAGGTCCAGACCAGGGATGCTGGAGGAAGCTACATCTGGCTTTGAGTCCTCACTGTGCTGTGTTATTTTCTACCTATGCAGTGTTGGGCAAGTTACATCATTTCTTTACAATTTAGTTTCCCTTTTGCTAGAAAGGGGATGGAGAGAGATTAAGCACTCAGGTTACATGGGGGGTAATTGAAAGGCTAACATTCAAATGAGGACATCTGATTTCAGAACCCTGGTACTTCTACTTCATACACTGCCATTGAGCTGAAAATAGCCCACCTCCCCACTGCCCCCTGGTCTACTCTTCCTGACATTTTTTTCCTAATGTATATTTTGAGCTCTTAGATCTTCTAGGTCCCTCCATCTTTGCTGCTGATTCCTTAGTTCAGGAAATTTTTCTCTGTTCTTTCAGGCTTTGCAGTTCCTTTATGATCTGGCCTTATTTTTTGAAATGGAATCGGCAACTCTTTTCAGCCATAACGCCTGACTAATCCATATTCTTCTTTATGCCATGTGCTCTCAGACCATCCACACCTTCCGGGTTCTGTGTCCCTGTTTTCCCCCAAACTATTCCTTCCCGGGGGTTGCCTGTGGGGCTTGGTGGTCACAGAAGTTTGAAAAATGATGGCTTGTTTAAACGGAATTTTACCCTAATACACATGACAAATCCCTCAAATGATGCTGTTGCATATAGAGTACCCCAAACTACTTGGATCTAGGAATTTAAGACTTTCTCCTTCCCTCTTATCTTTCTTTTCCACCCCCTTCCTTTTTCCTTTGTTCCTTCTTTCCCCCTACCTCCTATCCTTTATTTTTCTTTCTTTTAAAATATTCCATGGGTCTGAACACATGGTCTGGTTTGGGAGGATACAGCTCTGACCATCATAGTAGAGGTTACTGAATTCGTCGGCAGAATGAGCTGGAGGCAGACCCTAGAACTAAGTCTGTTCCTGGGCTGGATATGATGAGGGCACCCATGAGCCAGCTGTTGCTCTGCAGAGTTGTGCTGCTAGATCTTGCCTGGTAACCCAAATCCTGTCTTATAACTATCCCATTAAGCGCATCTCTGCTTTGGTTCCTTTTGCATTATCTTAATTCCTTTGGTGTGTTTTGTCATTTGAAGGTCTGGCACCCTACCCTGTCCCCAAGCTGGACTCTGGATTGCTAGTCTCCTCCAATGACCCTGCTCCACTGATTTTCTCTCAATTTGCCTTTCCCTGTGGGCCTGTCTGGTCATTCAAGTCTTCATTCATGCCTCTGTGCCTTTCTGATTCATCCTAACTCTTTGTCAAGGATTTGGTATGATTTATTTGTTGAAGATTCCAGGCTTTGGGGCCTGCCCAAATGAGTTTTTATTCCAATTCCACTGTCTTACAATGGTAAACTCTTGGGTAAGTTACTTAACTTCCAACATCATTTTCCTCATTTGTATAGCAGGGGTAGCTCCTTTGTACACTCTTTAGAGAGTTTTAAATGATATGCATGAGATATGCTCTCTTATACCTGCTATAGAATAAGAGAACAGTAATGATCAGTTATTATCTAACCTAAGTCCCAAAGGCTTCTTTGATCAACTTATTCTACACAGAGCTCTCTGTTTTCTAAATATTTTATATTTGGTATCTCATACTTAACACTTTATAGTGCACGTGAATTAATTATTGTGTTCCAACCTAGATTTAGACTTAATTAAACAAATGGAAAATCTCAGACATGCCCGTAAATAGAGCAGTAGCCTTGAACCTCTTACACTTGTCATTGAATTGGGACTTTTGTGATGGTTCTTTTTCACGCTGCTCTATGAAGTTTAATATTGCTCCATATATAGGTGACGTGGCATTGGCCCTGACTGAGCAAGAGCCACCTCCTATGTGAGGCTTCATATAAAGATGTCTCTGCTCAGCTTTCCTGGAGGGTGGGACCAGCAAAAAGCCCCTCTTTCTTTTTCCCTAAGGAGTAGGGAGATGGAAGACCAGCACCATACTGTATTGTTTCCTGCAGAATCCACTTCACTTTACTCTTCACTCTTTTGTCTCCCCTTGTGAGTTCTTTAAGGGCTTGGTGTGAGTGTAGTCCATTTTCTTGTCCCCAGTTCCTAAGGGGCCCCGGTGCAAAACACTGTATAAATGAACATCTTTCCATTTTCTCTGAAGTTTTATTAGAACTACCTTCTAGGATCAGTTTTGAATCCTAGTTCCAGACATTTGAGGCTTAACGCTGCAGACTGGAGAAGACAGACCCGAGAGCTAAATCACTCTCTGTTGTTTTTGTTTTTGTTTTGTATCAGGTGATTGACATCTGGGAACACTGCATATTGACTTCTCTTAGGATGCTGAACAAAACAGAAATCATGTGCAGAAGGAAACATGATCCTACACTCACTTCTGTGGAATCAGACAATGTTCCAGGGAACAGATGTTTTGTGCCATGATTCCTCTTGATGGCACTGGAGACTTAAATATCGTTGCAGGTCCAGTCTTTCACATTCTAAATCCTATTATCTAGGTTAGCTCATCTGTATTCAAAAGATCAATGTTGCATTATTACAAAGATCCTTTCAAGTGTAAAAAGGATGGCACTTCATTACAGAAAGTAAAAGAAACTAATCAAACTTTCTTGGTGAAATCATTGACTTTTTTAAGTAAAGGGCAAATTTAAGAATTTGAAAGTCCGAGATGCAAGAGAACTCAGTGGTTTGGGCTCACTCTGGCATGCGTCCGGGCGTAGAGTGTGGTCTTGGATAACCCAAAGAATAAAGAAGCTTTCTTGAAAGAGTCTCAATGTTCCCAGCTGTTCTCATTTCTTCTGTCACTGGTCATGTATCTTGGAAAATATGAGCTCCTGGTGGGAAGACTTGCAGATGTGTGGTATATGGGCAAACACTTGTATTTGGCTAACAGTAATTATTATAAGAATATGGGTGCTTGCTTTTTTCCTTTTTCCTTCCTTCCTTCCTTCCTTCCTTCCTTCCTTCCTTCCTTCCTTCCTTCCTTCCTCCCTCCCTCCCTTCCTTCCTTCCTTCCTTCCTTCCTTCCTTCCTCCCTCCCTCCCTCCCTCCTTCCCTCCCTCCCTTCCTTCCTTCCTTCCTTCCTTCCTTCCTTCCATTGGGACCCAGGGTCCGGGGCATGCTAAACATGTGCTCTCTACCACTGAGCTATACCTCTAGCCCCATTCACTGTCCTAACTCTTCTTTAAACATCTGGTGAGGTTCTGGGTTGTGTATTAATATGCAGAATGTTCGTTGTGAAGTGCTTTGGGGATCAACACTGGGGGAAGGGAGAAGATGGAGAAGTTGGGCCAGGATGCAAACACAAGATGAGGAGCTTCGGAGCAGGAATGGCCTTTCACATCTGTCTTCCACAAGGAGGGGAGAGCTTGCCTGAGTGTCATTGTGTTATAAACAAACAGCCCTGGAAAAGGGACTTGGTTTTGGTAAGGCATTGCTCTTTCTTAGTTTATATTATTCTGTGACACGTAGTATGCGCACACTTTCATGGGCTGCATTGTGACATTTCAATACGTATCTACAATGTGTAATGATCATATCAGAGTAACTGCCCAATCTATCAGCTCAGATATATATCATTTCTTTGTGCTGAGGACATTAAACATCTTCCTTACCAGCTCTTTGGAAGTATCCCATTAATTGTTGTCAACCTTAGTTGTTCTGTGCTGTGGAGCATTAGAAGTTATTCCTGTCCCACTGAACTCCTGACTGGTTAACCATCTTCTCTCCTCCCTCCTTGCCCACATTCTTCCCAGATCTGGTCACCACTGTTCTACTCTGTACTTCTAGGAGATCGGCTTTTTTAGATTGTGCACATGAGTGAGATCACGCAGTACTTGTCTTTCTGTATCTGGCTTATTTCACTTAACACAGTGATTCGTAGTTCCGTTCTTCTTGTTGCAAATGACAGGATTTCATTTCTTTCTGTGGCAGGGCAGTATGTTCAATTTTCTTTATCCTCCCATCTCTCGATGGATACAGATCGACTCTGTATCATGAGCAGTGTCATAATCAACACGCCAGTGCCGAGATCTTTTTGACCTACTGGTTTCAGTTCTTTTGGATATATACCCAGCAGTAGGATAGCTGGGTCACATGGTAGCTTTATTCCAGTTTTCTGAGGAAACTCCATCTTGTTCTCCACAATGGCTGCACTAATTTATTTTCTCACCAGCCATATGTGAGAGTTCTCCTTTCTTTACATCCTCACCAGAATTTGTTAATTTTCGTCTCTTTAATTAGCCATCCTAATTGGGGTGAGGTGATGCCTCGTCGTGGTTCTGATTTGCATTTCCCCAAGGATGTTATTGCTCTTTAGCTAGGGCAATCCCTGGAGGGAGATAATAGCAGGGGTTGCTTGCTGGTGGCACTCCCTGCAGCCTAAGTAAAATTTCATTTATTTCTGAAAGTAGAATCTGGACAGCACATCACAGTGCCCACCGCCCTGGACATCTTAAATAAATTGTTCATTGACCACCTTCTGTAGACCAGGACCGTGGTGGGTGTTGGGACTTGTGGTGATGAATAAGGAACAATTTTACCTTCAAGATATTCTCATCAGCCTCTTCTTACTAAGATTTGCTGATTACTATGACATTCCAGGCACAGTGCCAACCCTGTACTTGTATTAACTAATTCAACCCACTTGGCTGCATGAGATACTTTAGGCTCTTGTCATCATTTTTCCAATGGGGAAACCGAGGCACATGGTCTCGAAGCTTGGGGAAGGTTCATCTCTGACTCCTGGCAGCCTGCTGCTGCTACTACTTCTTAGATGTTATTCCCAAGAGATCATAATGGTTCATTACATGCTTGTTGCTTGGTGTCTGAGTTAACTATTACAACTGCTTAGAAATACATATGGCATGATTTTTACTTGAAGGTTGCCCTGTCCAATGGCAGTCACTAGCCAGATGAGTCTACTCAAAATATGCAGTTAAAATTGAGATGTGCTCTTAGGTGTGGAAGACATACTCAGTATGCAAAGAAGAATGCAAAAAGTCATCCATTTTTTATGCTGATCGTATGTTCAAGTAATAATATTTTGGATGTATTAGGTAAAAGAGAAATATGTTTCAAAAATGAATTTCATGAGACCTCACATTTTAACGTGGCTACCAGAAAATTTAAAATTACATACGTGGCTTGCATTTTATTTCTACAGAACAGCATTGCTGTAGAGTATCTGAGATTCTTCCTTTGATGGAGTTGTATTTTTCTCTTTTAAATGCAGAGAAAATCCTTATTTAGTTTAGTATTGGGATCAGGTCCTTTTGCTATGCTTCATTTAATTTGTATTTATTAATAGGGATTCCATCCCTTGGATAGCCACTACTTGCTGGTTGTTTAGCGATTGTTGAAAACTAGTTAGAGGCAGCCTGAGTGAGATGAATTAAAGTTCTATTGTTGCAGGGGAACAAGGTCATCAACTTGAAATTAATCAACGGATTTCAAATCACCAGGAAGGGATATTTTACCCTCAGCTTTACAGTTTCAGCATGTAAATTGCTGTTTAGAGGAGAGCCTGTAAAATCAATCCAGTCTTTCTCCCTTCAGAAATTAAAAGCAATTTATTTTTATTTTTGGCAAATCCTGGAAAACACTTGTACGTCCAACTCCTTCTCCCTACACCACCTGCGTTGCATGCTTTTTAGACCTTTGAATCAAAGAGGTGGGAAAATCAGTTGTTTTTGGTCCCCAAAAGATTTGGAGGAAACTCCTTTGGTCCCTGTTGGGGAGCCCATCTGTCCCCACCTAATACATTTTATTTCAAATGAGTCAGAAACTCCAAAGCTAAACTTGGCCAAAGTAGCACATATCATGTGGACTCCACCCAAAGCCATATAAATCATCCCCGGATCACACCAAACTTGGCCCCCAAACTGGGCACAGATTTTCCAATCTGGTCCTGGAGTTTGCCAGAAGGCAGGAGGACCACAGAGATGTGTGGGATGCATCTGGCTCTTATCCCAACTTCTGTGGTTAGTGAAGCTTGTCTGATCTGGGATTGGGTATAAACACAGCCCTGTACTTGAAATATACCAAACTACCTTGAAGGGTCATTTCATCCAAAGCCCTGTAGAAAACACCTCCACCGTCAGCTGTGTAGCCAACTGCCCACAACACAAAGACGGTTAAAAATATATACATCCAGAGTCCCCATTGATTGCTCTTTGGGTACTTTTCAATATCAAGACTTATGATAAACCCGAGCTGGTCCTTGAAGGAATGAACTTTCATTCTTTCTGAATAGATATACTGAGGCTTCCTGGTTCGGCAAACTGACTTTTAAATATAACAGTAGTAAGTCTGGGTTATTTGTAGGGAAGGCTCTTTCAAATGTGTATTGTTCTTAATGGAAAGGAATAATAATGATTGACTTTGTTTATCATATCTTGTTCTCTTTGGGTAATTGGTTTTCTAGTTTGCATTTAGGAGCGTTGTGTTATATGGCATCTATCTGATTTGTGAAATCTGTCTGATTTGAGGAGAAAACTGGAAAGTATTGTTAGCATTTTTTTCTTAAGCTCTACCTAGGACCCACCCCCCTACTCCCCAAATAAACAGACATCACTACATAAGGAGAGGACTTTCACTCTTAATCTGTTCTTTTTTCTGCTATTTCTAACACTACAAATTCATTATCCACTTGAAAATAAAATAAAAGGGTTTCTGGAAAGGAAGGAAGAAACTTCCCAGGAACTTCTTAGTTAAAACAAAATCACGGCTTTCAGTAAGAAGAATACTTTGATCTACCCAGGCAGTGGGCTGACCAGAGTTAATAGTTTAGGATTTACTGACTATGCATTTGGGCAGTTTACTTAACCTTTCTGGGCCTCAGTTTCTTCATCTGTGAAGTAGGAATTTAAGATAATAAGATATAATTAAATATAAGACCTTATCTAATAGAGGTTCATGTGGCATAAATAGGAGAATACTGTGGGTGGGGGGTGTAGCTCAGTGGTTGGGCACCTGCCGAGCATGCCTGAGAACCTGGGTTCGATCCCCAGTACCGGGTACAGGGTGGAGATTCGTCAGAGAATACTGTGAAATGACTAGACCAGTCTGTGGGCTATGGTGAGTTATCAAATGCAAGGACGTAGGCAGCGGGAGTGGTAATTAAGGGCCATTTCTCTCCGTCTTAAAGCTTTTCTATAAAGTGTTTTTCTTAAATACTAGAAGAGGTTCCTAAGAGCATCCATGCCACCGACTTCCATGAACCTCTTAAAAATAGAAGCATCGCTTGTTTAAGCATGGTGTTCATTGGAGTCAAGGCCCTGAATTTGAATCCTCATGAGTCAGCACTTTCTAACAATAGAAATGGAGAACACCAAGCCTACTGACCGGAGTTGCCTGTACATTGCCAGTTCCCTCAAATACGTGGTAGGACCCAGCACCCTGGCATCAGCTTCTGGTCTCTCTTCTTATTCCAGGCTCATTTTAATGCTCAGCCTGACAGGTGTCACAACTGGGCACATGAACATATCCAGAGAAGATGGAGTGTGGTTTTCCCTTCTGAACTACCCTGCTATGGGACAGTGCTTGTCCCAGGAACCTGATGCTGCCTGTTTCACCTGTTCACATCTGATCTTGGTCCTCAATGTGTCCTTTGGAGAGTAAAGGCATTCTCTCTCTCACACGGCATTGTTTCAGATATTTAAGGATACTTATTATTCTTTCTGGAGTGTTCCCTTCTCTAGGCTAAATATAGTTTGTTCCCTTAACCATTCCTCATATGCCAGGAAATAGCTTGTGAGGCAGGAAACTCATGTTCCAGTTATCTGGTCTTTTATAACCTAATGGCTAAGCCCACTTATTGTTATATAGGTTATTATTATATATGATATAATATGTCAAAAGATAGTGGTATCATTATGTCTCATGAATCTGTAGGCTGACTGAATTCAGCCAGGTGGTCTTTACTTGGGTTACTCATACGGTTATGATCAGATTGTCAGTGGGTCTGGTTCCCCTTGGGCTGGCTGAAAAATGGCTTCATCACTCACATTTCTGGCTCCTGTCTGGGCTGATTTGCATAACTGGGGCCTGGGATGGCTTGAGACTGTACGGGCAGCTATCTTTCCACAAGGGCTCTTCATGTGGCTTGGCTTCCTCAACAGCATGGTGGCCTGAGGGTAGATGGGTTTTTTAAACGGTGGTTAAGCACTCCAAGAGGAAAGTGGAGGTTGCCAGTGCCTTAAATTCTGAACTTGGAAACTGTCTCAGAGCCAGCTGTATTCTGTTGATCGGAGCAGTCAGGGAACCCACTCAAATGCCAGGGGAAGCAGGTTTTGCTAGACAGGAACAAAAAAGTTCATGACCATTGGCCCCTCCCTTAGAAGCCCTCCTGGTGCTAATGTCTACAGTTGTCTCTTAAGACATGACTAAAGGGTCCAAAACAGGAAATAGGACATAATAGCCTACCAGGCTATTAGAGAATCCAGGAGATACTTTTTCCATCTAGTGGCTATTATTGCAATTTATAATCTCCTGATAGCTTTTCTAATAGCTGTCACCCACGGTGGGTGTCTAGTAAACTATCCACTAGACTCCTCACATCTTTATTTCATAAACCATTATTAGGCTGCTGTCTTATCTGTGTATAAATTCTTTTTTGAATCAAAAGGCAGAATTTTATATTTGTTAATGGAATTTCCATCCTGTTGGCTTAACTGGTTATTGTTTGGATAGTAACTGTCTTTAGGACGTTTGAAAAGGGCCTTCATAACTCGGATGGAGTTTGTGGCCTTACTTGCTCTTGCCAATCCATGGCAGGGCGAGTCTCCTAAAGTATAAATATGTGGTTTTCCTTTACATAAAGTTCCTCAGAGGTTGTGCAGTTGTGAGTTTTTCATTACTGAGATGAAATACCTGAGATAATCAACTTAGAGGAAAGATTTATTTTGGCTCATGGTTTCAGTCCAGTTACTTTCGCTATGTTGGGGTAACACAACATGGTGGAAATGTGTGGTGGAAGAAGATGGTTTATCTCATGGTGGGGAAGCTAAAGAAAGAAGAAGAAGAGGAGACTGGAGTCCTACTCTCCCCTTTGAGGGCACACCCCCAGTGACTTAACAATTTTCCCTAGACTCTCCATCTTAAAATTTCCGTGTCCCAGTAGCATCATGCTGAGGACAAAGACTTGAGCCATTTGGGACATTCCAGATTTAAACTATAGCAGGGGCTAAGGTGTTGTCCTCAGGAACAGATACTGGTTTTTTTATGCATGAACTTATTCCCTGACTATATTCTCATCTTACTTTTTTTTTTGACTGGGGGTAGGGGAGATAAAAACACATTTTCTTTTTAAAATTCTCTGATTATTTATCAATGTATTAGAACACAAGTTTAAAAACTGATCCTGTTTCTAGCCATCTTTCTGATTACTTATAATTGTTTTAATAGATTTTCCATAGAACATTCTGGATTTTCCATGTGCATAATGCCTTTGTCTATGAATAATGACAATTATTTTTCCCACTGAACTGTTAAGCATTTTATCTCTTGCTGAGTTGTCTGCCCTCCAGTTCAGTGTTGAACAAAAGTGGTGATTGGGGAGTCTTGGCTTGTTTCTGACTCAAAAGGAAGCACTTCTGACTTTTATCATTAAGTATTCTGTTTGCTGTAGGTTTATATTTTGAAGGTATTATTTATCAGATTAAAGCAGTGTCTTTGTCTTTCTCAGTTCGCTACTTCAGTTTTCAAATTTTTATTATTTTTATTCTGTACTGACAAATTATAGTCACACACTTTAGGCACAAAGTGACATCATGTTTTTGAATACAATGTGGTGTGACCAAATAAAGCTAACAAACTCATCAAAAAATACTGCTACGTTAGTTTTAATGCCTGCATGGATGTTGAATTTTTAAAAATTTTACTGAATTAATATATGATCATGATTCTTTTCTGTCAATCAGTCATATGGTAAATTACAATGATTTGATTCTATAGTTAAATCCAGACTTTACTCCTTTTTATTGCTGTGCAATTTTTCACTTATAGATCAATCACATTGCTTATCTACTTACTTGTTAGTGGAATTTATACAAGAAGATAATTTATAAAGGTAAGTAGTTGCAAATGGTGATGGTTTTAAAAAATATTGGTTTTACTATGTTGGGATACCAATCAAGGAAACTGCACAAAAAGCTTGAAAGAGGAGCAGTAGGACATTTTTTTGCTTAAATTGTCTAATATTTGCTAATTACTAAATTTTAAAATATTTATCTAAGTGGCTGTGCTTTCCACCAGAGTTACTTGAAGTAGAATGTGTGGTCGTGAAGTTTGTTGCTGGTCTAGATCAAGAAAAGAACAGATATTGACAATTAACATTTAGAAACTTTTACTACAATGTGTCACTGCTGTGACACACAAGCGTGATCAGTGGCCTCTTCCTGTTAGGGTCTAGTTTGGTTGGGTGATGTCAAACCCACGTGATGAGCTACATATACTGCAGCTACTTACTGTCATTAGCCTCCAGTGGGATGGAAATTAATAAACAAACGAAAACAAGCTTATCCTGTACCATAGAGCATTCAAGAAACATTCAGTTGGGGATGTTGGTCATGTGTAATTATGTATTATATATATTTGCAAGAAAAGGGTCAAGTCATTGCTAGATCTATGGCAATGTAGTTAATATACCACTGAAAAAGCATTTGTGCAACTTTTTGCAACCTTGGTGATTTCTAGAATTTTCCATCAGACAAAAATGAAATTTTGTTCCTAGAAAGAAAAGCAGTTTTTTCACCATTGGTGATTTTCTCATCTGAGGACATCAGAGGTGCCATGGACAATCATACATGATAATCACTTAATATATGATAATCACTTAGAGAGTTTTTGGTGGCTTAAATATAGTTGTTAAAAAATATACATCTAGCCAGGGTTGGTAGTGTAGGCCTGTAATCCCAGTGGCTCAGGAGGCTAAGGTGGGAGGATCACAAGTTCAAAGTCAGCCTCATCAACTTAGTGAGGCCCTAAGGAACTCAGTAAGACCCTGTCTCACAACAAAAAATGAAAAGGGTTGAAGATGTAGCTCAATGGTAGAGCACCCCTGGGTTCAATCCCTGGTAACAAATACACACACACACACACACACACACACACACACACACACACATCTACATCTTAGCCACCAAAGAGTCATTAAGCTGCCTTTCTCTCTTGAAAAAAAATTTAGTGTTAAAAATGTTTCACCTTTTTTGCTATATTTACTGATGCATTTTTGAAATTTTAAAACATGAGAGTCTTTCGCCTTCTGATCTTCCTCTTCCTTAGAAGCATCCTCTTCCTAAGCATTGTAATGACAGCCATCAAACCTTCTGGCTTGTGTTCTAACTTCACATTATTCTCTGAATGATATAGACTGATCTTTCCTTGTTGGTAAGTATGACATACGTCTACCTCATTCTTGAACGGCAGTTGAGTCTTCCATTGAAAGAATAAGTGATTATGGATTTGCCCACTCTTGTGCTTTCTGTTGGAGATAGGTTTACAGGCTGACCTGATCATGAATATGCAGACAAGTCAAGTTCTAGAATATTAGTGCAGATAAAATGTTTTTATATTCATGCAAATTACCCTGTGCTGAGGGGACTAAAGGAAACCAACTTGGCCCTGAAGGATAAAAAGGCAGCAATTTCAAAGGCACTCGAGCAAAAAACACTAAAATAAAATTAATTCACTTCCTTTTAAACAAATTCTTTTAAGTTTTCATGGCAATTCTGTGCTTGTGTAAAAATTTCTTGGCATGATTTCCTACAGGGAAGATATTCTCTGTAATCCTGAAAGATTGAGGAAAAGGAGATAATTCCTGGTAGAAAGGGGAGTCTCTGTTAACACTGAACAGAACATATATATTTGTGTGTGTGTACATATACGTATATACATATACATATATATATTTTAATGATTGTCTGCTAAAAGACCCTTTGAAGCAATTTGATGCTACGCAGTGCTAATTCCATTGTAAAAATTCTACACAAATATAAAGATATTGGCAGTTGGCTTCTAGGCCAGCCGTAGGTGCCTGTGTGTGTGTGTGGAATGAATGTGGTTGTGGTTGTGGTTGTGCTTGTGGTTGTGGTTGTGGGATGAATAATCAAATGCAGAACCAGAAGTGAGATGTGACAGATCTCATGGTGGGTTTGACACTGCTTGGACCACAAACCCTCGTGGAAGCTTGGCAGCCCACTGAGCTTCCTGAAGGGCTGGAAAATGTTCCCTTAATTAAAATAAATCATCTGGAATTTGGGGAAAAGTACTTCGACCAGGTTCTAATCTCTTAGTAGGAAGGAAGAAGTTAGGAGAGGTTCCTTCCCGAGGGACCATGCAGGGACACGATGTATGGTTCTTATGAAATCAAAGAATAAAAATCAAGGATATTCTTGTAAATCCTGTTAGTCCACTCTAGAGATCATTTTATAATTGAACAGTATATGCTTTTTCTGGAGAAAGTACTTTTGAGATGGTCTGTGGCAATGCAGTAGGGCCTTAATATTTGACATACCCAGAGAAGTAAATCAGGGACTTGTTGACTGCAGTGAAAATTTAACTCTACTTCCTTTGGATTAATGTGGAAAGTTGCAATCTGGAGTCTTGTGACAGATGATGTCCTGGAAACCTAAATTATAACTTTGGGAACAATGAAGTATGACTCAATGGACCAGACCTCAAGTTCCAGGGTCTAAGTACTTATTTTTATTCCTTAACTGCTTTTATTTTGGGGGAAGGAAAGTTAGCCTGACTGGGCTTTATCATCAGAAAGTTGGGAATAAAAATACTAGTCCTGCTTATTTTTCAAAGTTGTTGCAAGGATGAAATGGAAGAAATGAATATGAAAACATTTTATATACTGCTGCTATACCATGACGAAGTCTCATTACTTGCTGAGGATTATAATGTTCTCAAACTTCAGTGTGTGGATAAGAATCACTTGTGTGATTCTATTTCCAGCAATCCATAAGGCAACATACCCTAAAAAACCCTCCCACTGCACAACTCTTAAGAAATGCTGGGGAAAGTGTAGTCAAAATCATCGTAAGTGCACAACTGAGCTTGTGATGGAGAAAGGAAAATTCAGAGGATCAGAAACTGGAATGGAGAACAGCAAGGTGGAGAGGAAAAGCCACATGCATCTCCGGCTATGCGGGAGACAAAATAAAGTGAGGCTCAGCCAAGGTGGCGAATGGGAGTTGAGACCTCCTATACATCCATCTCTTCTGAAGGGCTTGTTCCCTCATCAAAAAGGCAGATTAAAGGGAAAATCTACCATCGGCAGAGGGGAATGGCAAAGAGGTAAACTTTTGACTTGTGTTCTAAAAGCGGGTTCCATGGGATTGCTCTTTTATGACCACTTGCATGGTCTGTGCAGATCCAGCCCTGAATCTACTGCGGAGTTCCTGGTTTGGTGGAACTGAGACATGGAGGGAAGAAGTCAAAGCATTTTCCCCCAAAGTATTAGGGATGCTCTTTCTACCCAAGTGTCCCTGGGTTCCAGATATAAAGCCCAGTCTAACAGTCACTCCGGCTCCATTGGTAACAAGAGCCAGTCTGCCTATTGATGTTCGGAGACGAGGGGTCCCGCTGGGAGTGAGGACGTTGGTGTCTACCCCAGTTCAGACACTGGAGACCAGGCTCTGAAAGCACAGATCTAATTTTACTTAGGATTGTACAAGACATACATAGGCACATTATTCAATCAGGTTAACACGCTTGTTAAAGCGTAACAGAACCAGCCTATAGGTAAGCTATACGTTGAACCAAAATAAAAAAAACAAGTATGCCTAACTGATTCTGCCCAGCAACAAGTCTGAGACAAAGGACAGGGGTATGGTAAGCTCCTGCACACAGCATGAGGCAGGCAGCACGGGTGAGCTCACATCACAGTTTGCTGGGATGCATGAAGAACGAGGCTTCCCCTCAGCTCCTAGCTCAGCCTCATCAACTGCAAAGACCTTCATTCCATGGTGAGTCTTTACCATTACTTCAGTTTCTCTGTCCAGACTGTTTGGCTTACTTAGACCATGGTGTCAGCGACTGCTGTCAGATAAGCTTGAGGAATGGTCCCTACATCTGCCAGTTACTTTAGACATTGATGTAAAATATAGAATACAAATTTGTTTAAAATGCTTTAGAAGCACGGATTCCTGTATCCCACCTTTGTTGCAGTGACTCAATGGCTGGGGTGGGCCCAGGAATCTGAATTTTAAGTGAACACCTTAGAGGACCCTTTGGGAGACATAACTTTCCCAAATTCAATTCAAAAATCTGGCACTTGAAATACTAAAACTACCCATATTTCATTCCATTTCTCCAGCAGTGAATTAAATGATACCTGTTGATGATAATTTTCTTTTTCTTTCTGGTAGCTATTTAGGCTTTTTATCAGTTTTCTGACTTGACTAGATAACTGGCTTAGCCTGATTTTTTTTCTTTTCTGGACTGAAAAATGAACATAACACAACACACACAAAAACACAACTGAAAAACCTGCCACCACTTCCACCATAATGTCCAAAAAAAAAAAAAAAAAAAAAAAAAAAAAGTGATCGTAAACCAACATGGAGAATCACAGGAAGTGATGGTCTCTTTCCCTCTTCTGCCACTTCCCTCCATGGTCTCCCCAGTGCATTGCGGTTGAATCTGGCTAGGCTGGAGGCTCCCTCTTGTCTGTTATGACTTGTGGAGGTTAAGATGGCTGATCACCAGCCATGGAGGACAGTGGTGGCTTTTCTTACTGTTTATGTTCTTTTCATGTCAAAAGCTTGTATTTGTTCCTGGCGTATTTTCCCTTTAGAGGAAGGGCAGGAGAGGGATTGAAGAAGCTCTAGATGAAGGTCTCAAGCAAACAGCCATGAGGAAAGTTTTTGTCCTGATTACCCATCTTCCCATTCTTTGTCGGTTTTTTTATCTATTGAACTCAACATGAGAGGGGTTTGCTTTTGAAAGGCCTGTGCAGGGATGAGTTGTTTTTCCTATCTTTGAGCTGTTCAGCCATCTGTCCCAATTTCTTCCTGGTTTCCTGTTATTTTCATTCTGCCTTTTATAAAGATTAACATGCGGTGCAACCACATATTCTATTAAGCTTGTCTCCTCACTACTTTATCTCATTAACTGCTTGATCACTGTGAATAAAAATAATCTTCCATTAAGTCACAACTTCAAACGTCCCTGAGACTTAGATCAAGCAAACCTTCAACAGCTTAAAAAAAAAAAAAAATCTCTTTAAATCCAAGAGGTTCACTTCAAAGGAAAACCTATGGGTGTTCTCAGCACAACTGACAGGTAAATAGTCATTTGTAACTAAAGATGCAAGTGAGGGAACATGGCTAATTCTGGAGTCTGTAGCTTCTCTCAACTTCTTCTATGGTTGGGGCAACTTTGGGCTGGTCCTGGGGTAGGCTTGGCTTGGATAACACAGGTGGTGATGGGATAGTGCCACTGAACAGACATGTAGCTTCCTGATCTGTTTAACACCCTATTTTTTTATTTATAAAATTAATACAAACAATTTTAAAAAATGGAAAAAAGGTTTAAAAGGACAAATCCCACCCCAACTAGATATAAACGCTGTGAATATTTTGTTGATAGTCCTTCTTGTTCTTAAGTATGTGTATAGAAATACATATACACATATTTATACAGGTAGCATAATACACATTTGTGTTTATGGTCTTTCTTTGTTGCATATCCACATTCTTTCTTCAGCAACATACACAGCATGGGAGGAAAACAGCCTGTGTGTGTTCTTATTCCTTCATCTGGCTGCCCTTGTTTTACTCAGGTAACTCTTCCTCTTTGTTATAGTCAGCTTTCCACTACTGTAACAAATACCCGAGATAGTCAACTTATAAGGAGGAAAGGTTTATTTTGACTCATGGCTTTTGAAGTTTCAGTCCCTGATCAGGAAGACCCAGTGCTTGTATGTCTATAGTGGGAGGGCAGTACAAACTAGTATGAGTGTGTGATATGCAAAGCTGCTCACTTCTTGGTAGGGAAGCAAAAGAGAGGAGGAAGGGTGTTAGATTCCACAGTCCCCTTTAAGGGCACGCCCCCAATGACCTGAATACCTCCCATTAGGCCCCACCTCTTAAAGTTTCCACCACCTCCCAATATTGCCATGACAAGCCTTTGATTCATGGGTCTTTGGGGGACATTTAAAGTCCAAACGAAAACACCGCTCAGATCTCAGTTCTGAATCACTTCTCTCCTGGGAAACTTTCTTGGTCTCCCTGACTTATCTGTTTTCCAGTGGAGGTTTTTGTTGCTTAGTGTACTTCTCAGCTCTGGTCACAGTTGCATCTTTATATATTTCTGTGCGAATTTTGATTGTCCCCTTAAGTGTGAGCTATGTAAGGGGAGGAACTATGTATTCCTCAGGCCTAGCATGGTGCCTTTGGGCTAACAGTTGTGCTTTGAGTACGTTGGTTTGGAAGAATGAATAGTTTTCCAGTTCACGAGCTATTCCATTGCAAGCTAATGATAACTCAGTCAGCTGAAGTCTAGCTTTGAGATCACTTGTTGGCTATTATAAACGGGATCCATGAGTACCTTTGTGGGAAACAGCTTTGATCACATCTTTAGTCAGTTCTCTTTTTCCTCCTCCTCCCCCTTCTTCTTTGTCTTTTGTCTTCTTTTGTGTGGCACTTGGGATTGAACCGAGGGGCACTCTACCACTAAACCACATTCCCAGCCCCTTTCCGTTTTGAGACATGGTGTGTTTAAGCAGCTGAAGCTGGTCTCCAGCTTGTGATCCCCCTGCCTCAACCTCTCAAGCAGTTGGGATTACAGGCGTACACCACAGTGCTCACACCTTTAGAAAATCTCCTAGGAATAGAATGAATAGACTGAAGGGTAGAGGATACTGTCATGCTTTAGGTAAAAATGCTGTCTTCCACAGTCGTATCAATTATTATATATTCTGTAGTAGTAGATGGATCATAATGATTTGCCTATATCAGTACCAAAATTGTTGTATTTTAAAAATTTTTGCTAATTTGTTTTTTTTTTCTATGAATGACTAATCATTGTTTTTTTACTTGAACATTTATCTTTCTGTATTTATAACAGTTCTGCAAAGTAATATTTTTGGTCATGTATCACATATGTTTCTATTTTGTTCATTGACTTAAATCTTTTTTATTTATCAATTAACATATGGGTGTTTGCACAGATGTTACACTCTCTATTCTTTTCCCTTATTGTTTTCTGTTTCATTTTTTTATTAGTAAGATGTTTCCAACCCTAATAATGTAGAAATAGCTCAGAAAATAAGCCAAGGTAGACATGTGAGTATCTAAGGGGAAAAGGCTACATTAATCTATAAATGCTGCTAGCAAATTGATTGATTACTTTGAGGTAGAAAACTTATTCTCCTGTAACACCTGATATCAAAATACATTTCAGATGACTTCAAAGAAAAGTAAAAAGTATGAAGGAGTTGGAAAAAATATTGGTGCATCTATGGTTCCACCTATCTTGACTGAGTTCACAAATGTTTGCGTCTGAGAATTACTTTGAATAAAAAAATTAATTCTGTGTTTTAAAAATTTTGGTTAGAGTTTTAATTAGAAACTTCCCAATTTAGCTGAGTGTTGAATGGGAGATTTGAACTCTGAATTTCAAGTATCTTTTTCAGAACTTTGTGATAATGTTTCTCCCACTTAGATCTATTCTTGGTGAGTAAGTGGTAAGCAAAGGGAAAGGACGCTGGACCTGGAGCTGGAGGCAGAGTGTCCAGCCTGTGCTTATCACACATCACACATCTTGGGAGGACTTTCTCTTACCTATTGTCTTTGACTTTAAAAGGAAATAGCAAAAATCTCTGCATCATCCACTTTGCAGAGTTGTTGAGAATCAGGTACTGTAAACCCACAGTATGCATTACTGAAGAATGCTGTATACATAATATCAGCACAATGGTCTTCATATTGTGTGATTTATTCCTCTCTCTCCTACAGAACAATTGCTTTAAGAGCAACTTTTTACTCCTTTGCACTCTGAAAATGCCTAGCGCGATAGCTTTGCTTAATAGGTAATATTTTGCAAAGATTAAGGGCACTGACTCTGGAATCCGAATGAATTAAGTTTGAATCCAGTTTCTGTCATTCACATTGTGTGACCTTGGAAGTTATTTAATTTCTCAAGTTTCAGTTTTCCCATCCTTAAAAGAAGAAAATAAGCACCTATCTTGAAAGTCAGTGTCTTTGGTTATATGAGTAAACTTTTTTGCTGAAGTGTAAGAAGGAATGTAATAGGCAAATATCTACATATCTATGTCAATATAGATACATCTATGTCTATAATCTAGCAATACTCTCCAGTATGATCTGGGGACTCAAGTTATGATCTTTTTTCTCTCTTTTTGATGTGCTGCTTCTCTTAGTCTCAGTATGTATGTATGTATTTATCTATTTATTTATTTATTTATTTATTTTTGCAAGCAAGAATTGTCCACAATGATGGTATGACAACGATTTCATTAGTATCAAGGTATCTAACTTGACATTTAAATACTTTATTGAATTTTTAGAAAATCATGGTGGATTAGTGTTAACTGGTTCTACTTTGGCCAAATTCCTACCCTGAACCAACAAGTGCCCTGATGAATGGGAGTGTTAATTATTTAATGCGGTCTCTTACCCACACCATCATATGATTGCATAATGGTGAGAGCAGTTTCCCAAAGGAATGGGATGCTCTTTGGTGTGTTTGTAGTAAAGATTAGCCAATGTAGAACTTTTTTGTACTACTTTCTGGTACATAGTAAATGCTCAAAAAGTAATGGAAAAGAAAGAAGTTAGGTCTTATTAGTATTGTTACTGGTGGGAAGATCCCCCAACCTTGTAAATAGATCCCCCACGCCTTGTAAATAGCAGTCGGCTTTGGAATTGCAAGAAACAGGCTTCAAATGAGTTGTCTGTAAACATTAGGGAACAGGTTTTGGTGAGTCATGCCACAGGAGGCTGAAGTAGTAGAAAGAAAGCCCATATTGTCTGTCCTCAGGTTCCTCATAATAAATGTTCATTTTCAGTGGCAGCTGTCAGAGTTATACCAGCCTGTGTCTCTGCTGCCATTTTGATTCTGTCTTTAGACTCAAAGGATCAGTCTGAAATGTGTTTACAGTGATGTGAGACACTGACTTCTCCCATTTTTTCCCCTTCCCATCAGTGAGTCTTATTTTCCTAGATATTTATTCTTCTTTCTTCTCTGGGTATGGATTTAGTATTAATTTTTTTCTTAACCTGACTCTGATCACGTGGAGAATGGGATCCAATATTCATACATAATAAGATGGAATATAATTGAACTTTTTTATATGTGTTGCATTTTTGAAACTTAAAAAAAAAAAAAAGAAAGAAAGAAAAACAATACATCAACCCAAAACAATAGATTGAACCTTTTTCCTTGATGCCTTGGGAACATCTTTCCTATTTGAGCACCACCAACTAAGTAAAAGCTGAGGCTTCCAATTGGCATACATCAGCACAAGCAGGCAAACCTACCAAAATAAACTGAATTCCTTTTCTTCCTTAAAGACATACATCAGGAAACTTAATAAGTCATGCGCAACAGGATGTATTTTTGGGGTAATTTTCTTTAATTATAAACAACATTTCAATGTACTTGTCTCTGAAGCATCTATGAGAAAGAGTTCAAGTGAATAAATAGTTTCTGCATTTCATGATGTGATTTTAATTCCTCCACCTTGGCTGCTTAAGGATGACAGCTTAATCTAATATCACTGAAAATAAGAAATATCTATATTTCCATGATCACTGAAAGTTCAAATTGGATTGTAAACTCAGATAGAACTAACCGGAGGCTTATCAGAACTGAGGAAATGGAACTGCAAGAGAACAGAGAAGATTTAATCAGCAGGAAAATTCTGTTTAAGAAATGGTCTCTGCCCCACTAAAAGACACTTGACTTTAGGAGGCAGGAGGACAGGAGAAAAGAAACACAATAAGGAACATTTAGAACATTAAAGAAAAAGGTCTCCCTCCACCCTCGTAACTTCCCTGTTTATTTAGGTCTAAAACCCTACCTGTTCCTCAGGACATCCTGAACCTTTCTCAGGTCATCTCTTGGCTGTGTTCTTGAAGCAGGTGGAAAAATGGAGACATCCGTCAAACTGGAAAACAATACCCACCAATAACATTGAATGGTTGTGTTTGCGACATCTTTTGGAAGCTGATTTGCCTTCTCCTTGCTCTGTAACTTGACTGTTTTATTTTTTATACGTGATTTATGATCTTCTCTTTTCCTGATGGGGATGTTTGGAACATCGAGGGAACAGTTATGAAAGCAATTCTTTAGGGTGAATTACCAAGCCTGGGTAATGCAGTGACACCCTGCACTATAAAACCCATTTTGGGGTTGGTGTGTAACTGAGGCTGAAGTGTGTGTACGTGGCCTTGTTCCGATACTATTCAGGGAAGACAGATGTGGGCACAGAAGCTGTTGCTATTGGCGAATTTTTCTGCTGAGGCAGAATGATGCACTGGAGTTAAAACTTTAATTTTAGCAAGAAAGATGATTGTTACTGTTCTAAGGCCTCCGATTAAGGTCAGCAGCAGACAGTGCTTGGGAACAATTAAGATTGCTTTCAAAGATCTATTTTTTCCTTTGTTTTGCAAGTGGAGGCTATCAGAGAGAAGCATGTGTGTGCAGATTCTATCAGCTATTACCGAGCGACATACTGCCCCAAAGCATTATGGCTTTAAATAACCACCGTTTACTTACTCATGCTTTTGTAGTCTGGGCAGGGCTCAGCTGGGATGGCTCATCTCTGCTCCATGTGTTGTCGGCTGGACCCACGTGTGTGTGTGTTTGTGGTCAGCTGACTGGTTCGGGTGGTCTTAGAAATTGGCAGGGGTTGTCAGCCCAGGACCCTTGATCTCCTTTGCCTGGCTTCTTGGCAGGGTAGCCTGAACTTCTTACAAAGCCTTTGTAGTTTTCCAACTATGTACCACAAAACTCGACCCTCTAAAGGATGTGTTTCAACCCCTCTCCTGGATCATTTTCTGTTTTGGGGGGGAATGTGTCACCCATGTTCTCAGATAAGATTCTCCTGTTGAAGCTCCCGGCTGTGGCAGCCTCTGCCTGTCCCCCATGTGTCCTCCTAGCATGGCAGAGTCGCCGCTGCAGCTGCCTCTTGCTGTGCCCCTTCGGCATTTTGGACCTTCATGTCCCCAAAGAGGTGGGGCTCTCTGGGGTGAGGCGGCTGCTTCTTGCCCTTTGGGCCTGGCTGGGTCAGCAGTGTGCCAGGCTCACCCTGCTCTACCTGCCATTCTTGTTCATCCATCTCAGGCACGGGTCCTTCAGGGGCTGTGGGATAGGACGGAACTGGCAGAGGGTGCCATGTGCACACACTCCGGCGGCATGTATTTGATCAAATCTCTCATGCCCCATTGTCTCTGCGTTTGGGGTGCGTTCTGTCCAGTGAGAGAGCTATAGATACGTCTCATCTTTTTTGAGCTGTCCATCCAGGGCCCTTCTTCTCTTATCAACCCTCTCTTGAACTAGCCCCGTTATTAAATGAAGTTTGTCCCATTTTAAAAGCAAAGCAACTAAGTGAAAGTGGGAAATTGAACTGCCTTGATTCGGGCAGTGGCTGCAGCTTAGCGAGATTCCAGGGCTCTATTTAGTCCATTCCTCAGTTGGCTAATCCTCCTCATCCTAAGGAATCAAAGATATCCTGTGGGGGTAGCAACGAGTTGCTCCATATGGTGTTCTGCTCTTTCTCACCCTTTTAATTTGGCTCATTGTTCAATCTTAATTTGCAATTGTCACAGCTGCGATTGCATTCCTGACGTTCCACCAACTCCAAAAACCCTTGAATCCCAACCCTTGGCGGTTTTAATTTTATTTTTGTTGAGAAAGGTTATGTTGTCACAATGGGTAAAGCTAGCACTTCAGCGAGGGAAAACATTTTTTTTTTTCTTTTTTGGTAAAAAATGTAATTCTAATTTAGTATTAAGCCTCAGAATGGGTTGCGACTGTGGAGCCTCAAGTGCAGGGGAGTTGACAACTCAGCCATAATCAAGCTAACTGAATTGGACGGAGCGATGTGAGACATAATTAGCAATTCCGTTCAGCGAGCTGTCTCCTGAAAAACTTAAAATACCTTCCCTGCCTCATGCATATTCAGTGCCTCATTTGCTATTGTTTTTATCCAACAGGTTGAAATTCAAAAGGGAAAAATTCTGAGTTGTCTGTCTCGCTTTCATCCTCCTCCTTCTCCTCTCTTTTCAGCTACCCTCTCTCCCCCCAGCCAGCCTCATTTCAATACAACAGGTCACCCCCATGCCAACTGCACATTGACAAATACAAAATACTCCGAGTGCATTTTTTTCTCTTTTGTTTGTACCTGTGTCAACCCTTCCTCTCAATTAGATAAACTGAGCAGGTACGTTTGCCCTGGGGAATTGTGACCACTTGATTGTTGCGGTCAGGCTTCTGAAAGCCCCAACTCAGAGTGGGGATTCTGTCCTTCACATGGCTGCTGGGTCATGAGTAGGTCCATGCCGAACTGGAGATTGATTGATGATCCCAGGCTTTCCCTCCTGATCTCTGTCCACTTCCATGGCCAGACTTTCAGTCTCTTTGATGTTCCAGACAGTTGGGCTGTTGCCTGTGGATGGGCAGTGAGATCTCACAGGGAATGGGGAGGAACAAAAAAAAAAAAATTCAAGTACGTCCCCACATATTTATTGCATCCCCTGGTTGGCTGAGCATAAAAGTTCGGCATTAGAAACCTATCAGCTTGGCACCTAAAATGTGTTTGGGTGTGGCTATCTTGGAAGGACCCTCTGGGAATTATTGGGAGGGGTAGCCTAGGGCAGTGGAAGGCAAGAGTCACTTGAAACTGGTGTGAGATCTTGGTTCTGCACTTTATACCGATGTAATCTTGACTGTTATAATTTGAAAAACTACTACAGGTTGGGCGAACTTAAACCACAGCAATTTATTTCTCAGAGAATATTATGTTGGAAGTCTAAGATCAAGGCTTTGACAGATCCAGTATCTAGTGAGGTCATGCTTCCTCATTTGCAGATGGCTGTCTTCTCATTGGGTCCTCACATGGTAGAGAGCAGAGAGAGAGAGCCAGGTATCATGTCTCTTCTTTTAAGGGCACTGTGAGGTCGGAATTTAGGCAACTGTATGAGGGAGAGTGAGCAACTGAGGCAGAGGGCAGTGTGCCACACGGCGACCAATCAGACAGGAAAACTCTACAGACCCTTACCTCCACCTGTCACTCAGCAGGACCCCTGCCCATTCTGACCTATAAAGACCCTGGACAGCTAGAGCCACGTGCCATTTTCTCCGGCTCCCTACCCTGACCTGCGGGGCTGGGAATTTCACTTGAGAGCCAAATTCCAATAAATCTTGCTTTGGCTGCTTTCTGTCTGATTTTATTTGGCCACTAGCCGTGCCCCCCGAGCTTACTGGCACTGTTCACATTCATAAAGTCTCTACTGTCATGACCTAATCACCTCCCATGGCCCTGCCTCTTAATTCCATCACACAGGTGGATAGAATTTGGGAAAAGGTATCATAAACATTCGGTTCAATACATTGACCAAGGTACTTCATCTCTCCAATCTTTGAGGGCTTTATCTGTAAAATGAAGGTACTATGAGGATTAGATAAGATAATGTGTGGGGAAAATCTAGCTGAACGTCTGGAATATTGTTGGTGCTTAATAATTTTCTTCCTTTAAAAAATCCTTCCTCTTTCCCGCCACAGTCTTCCTTTCCTTTTCTTTCTTTTTATTGTATTTTATGATAAAATTTTAGGAGATATAAAACAGGCTAAATTTTTAGGAAAATTATATTACTATCAAATTCTTTCTTTCCTAGATTTTAAAAAACATTGTAGCAACTAGTAAAATGTTGATTTAAGTTGCATCATCTTTTCCTTTTCCTATGACTAGTTGGTAGAGGTGACTGGCCAAAGGCATAGAGTTGAGTTAAATGAGAAATTAAATACTTTTATAATCCTAAATTCCTGGAAGTATGACCATGCTTCCTCACTTCCAAATGGCCTTCCTCAGATTTTAGCTTTTCCATTTGGAGAGCATTAGAATAAAAAATATTTTATGTTAAATTTTTCAATTTGCTGACTTTACCTGGTTGCGGAAGGATTGATTTTCATATGAGACCGTGTCTCTAAAATACAAAAATTAGGATTGTTACGTGGCTGAGTGGTTGTGTGAGTACCCCTGAGTTCAATCCCCAGTAACCCCTCCCCGTCCTTAGAAAGTAAGAAGTTAAGGCATTCTCGGGTTTGTAAGTATTTTGAAGGAGGCTGAGATACACCATAAGTGAAATCATGTATCAAATATTATGATGTTGGTAGAGAATTTCATGGGAAAATGAAAAGGGGGGGGGGGGAAGGTTCCCACTGTTGTAAATCAGAAGAGGGACATTGGGAACTAGGACTTTTCTAGAAGGGTTGAATTTGCCAGGGCAGGTTGACATCTGAATGCGTTCATTAGATGAGAAATGAGTGGAAGGTGGGACTCTGCAGAAGCATCTCCCTCCTTTCCTAAAAACCAGTAGATACTGCTGTCAGTATCATCCAGTGGACAAGTGATCTAGTACTTCAAGGATGACGGTCATAGCAACCTCTAATTGTTTCCCGAGTAAATATCTTGCTTCTTTCAAAATATTATAAAAATCTCAATGGAATTGTCATCCTATACTTATTTTATGTGGCCATTGATAGCTTCTAGCCCCATCCCACAAATGCATCAAACCAGAAAGAAGTCCTTTGCAGAATTCTTTATTTTATGGTTTTCTTTGGTCTTTTTATTTTTATTTATTTATTTTTTTGTGGTGCTGGGAGTCAAACCCATGGCCTTGTGCCTGCAAGGCAAGCACTTTACTGACTAAGCTATCTCCCCAGCCCCTGTTAGGTCTGTCGGAACTAAGGCTACCACCTACCATGCTCACAAGAGCAAGGGATTTTCAGAAGGGGTGAAGAGAAGTGGCCAGAAGAGAAGTCTTTCGAATAGTTATAGCAAGAGGAGCAAAATGGGGTGAAGATGTGGAGAAAGGGAACGATGGAAGACAATTGGTGTTCGCTCAGCTTCTATGGAGAAAATGAGGGTCCTGAACAAGTTCTGAAGCAGAATCCATTTCACAAAGGTGGTGAATGGGGTAGAGGATATTCTGGAGATCAGGACCCCTTAGGGTAACCTGAGTTAGGTCTTCATGATACCCTGTGAGTCCTTCAGGAAGGTGTTTGAGAAGCACTTCTACTGGAGAATTGAGGGAGACATTATTACAGAGAAAGGGAACAGAATAGTATCTGGACTTCAGAAGCTGAAAGAGAGGTTTTCACACTGTTAACTGTGAAAAATACCATCCTTTGACCCCTTGAGCAAAAGTTGCCAGAGTTTTGAAAAGAATTAATCTGGTGTTTCTACTTTAACCCCAGCAGAAGCCTAAATCCTGGAATGTCTCTGATAAAAAAGTATATTTTGTTGACAGGTTATTGTATAGGGTATAACCTCCCACAAAAATCTTGTCTAAATCCTCTAGGACGGTGAAAATGAATGATACTGTATCAAAGTCATGGCTGTATTTGCTGCATGGCCTTCGATTTTTTGCTTCTTTCTCTCTCACACTTTTTTTTTTAAAGCATTGAGTCTATTGAGAAATCTTATTAAAAATCACAAACTGAACAGCACACTTTTTTTTTTTTTACGAACCAGAAACAGATTTTAAATGACAAAAAAAACTCCTTTAATCTTTTTGTAACATCTTGACAGTTGTGCCAGAAGATGTCTGCTTCTGCCTTCAAAATATAATTGCTTTTGGTCTGAAATAATTCATTTCCCACTCTTTTTCCTCTTCTAGAAAACCTTGCCCTTTCAGCTGGATATTTTTTCTTAATTTTGTGGCTTCTTTTTTTGGAGGGCGATGGGAAGGGTTGGAGAACCAGGAGGCTAAAGAGACAAAAATGAGCATGACACAGTTTGAGAAGGTGGAACATGGGACAGAAGGAGCATCTATGAACCAAGGGATGAAAAATGCACACATTTTGCTATAAAAACTAATCATCATAACTTTAAATGTCTAGTATCATCAAAAGTATTTGACCTTTGAAAATTCATCCAAGTATGTTTCTATTTTTTGTTTTAACTCTCAAATGTTCCTGCCACAGTTTAAAACCTTTTTAGCAATCAGGATCATCAGAATTCCCAATCCTGTGCTTTCTCAGAAGAATCACTTTCATAAATGTTGGAATGAATGTCGTCAGATTTCCATAGAATACGGATCTGTGGACCCTGTAGGACGAAACACGTCTGATCTATAGCATAAATCTTGTGAGAATCAGAAATAGGTGACCTTAATAAGAGGGGAGCTCACATAGTGGAATTTGTTGTTTCGGCCTCAGTGAGAATACATAGCTGCCAAGTGGCACGGTACCTCCTTCTAACCTGTAAGATTAAGTCTTGGGTCACAAAGTACCAAAAAAGAAATCACGAAAAAAAAAGGGGAATGTGAAAAAGTCAGAAGTACTGACTGTCACCCTGAAACTAATAGTTCTGTGCTTCTTGACATGCAGTGTACATGTTCATCTACTTCGGTAGTTTTTTCCAAACCAGTTCTGTAGGTGAGTATAGTCCATCAGCTCTTTTATCACTCCCGTTTATGAAGTATGAATTTGGTGTGTTAGCAGCTGCCATCTTTACAGCCCAGAAGAGGACCATGTCAATGGATGTTGGAGTTGTTGGAATTAAGCAAGTTGGTCCTGCCAACTTCTGTCTAAACTTGATGGTAAAACATCTTCTCTGCCTTTCTGTTTTTGATGAATGGAAATACCTGTATAAAAAAGGGGAAAAAAAGGAACCCCAATCCTCTGGGGTAGTATTCCTTAGAAACTGTACTAGGCCCGTTGCTTCCACATGTCAGGAGGACCATCATTGTGGACCAGAATGGAAATGGTATATTTCAATGTAGGAAGGAACATAAGGTACATGTAGAGAAGCTTGGGGTGTATTCTTTCTTAGGGAAAGGGCAGATAAAAATTAATATACATTCAACACTTACTTTGAGATAGGCATTGTGCTTGATGCTCCCTATAATATGTGGCCAGCCCTCTGTCGTCCCAAGTAGGACTAGGCCACCAGTATTCTGAGGAGGATTGAGAATGTTAAGCTCAAACTCACAGTTTGTGCTCTGTAAGACTATGGGCTTGGGGAGTTTTCCAATGGATGAGAACAAAGATTCAATCTTGCTATTTGGGTCTAAGATATAGAAGTAAGAGACATTTTTCTTTAGGTTTCGATCTCTTAGGTAACATAGTATAGAAGACTTACCAACTCACATTCCTGAGGGGTGATCTTTTTGTTTTTTATCTTGACTCAGGACTTACAATGTCTTCTTCACTTTTTTTAAGTTGTTATTTAATGTTATCTGTCTTTCCTGGGATGTGGAGTCTGCTTAGTCTTCATAGTTCCATTTCTAGGACTGTTCCTATACCGTCATTTCTATCTACTTTTCCTTCTTAGGAGTATTCTTGGATCTCTTTCAGTCTGCAAGAATTCAAGAAATTTTATGCAAAACTAATGATCTTTTATTATCATTTGGAGGTCTGATATTTGTGGATGACCAGTTTCCTCTTAAGTCTAGAGAACATCTTATTTTGTCCTTTTAATAACTTTATTAGGTCTGTAGTAGCATCCTTAAATTATACATAAGGAAATTAAGATCTATTTGCTTAGATTATACAACTAGGAGTTGGTAGAAGCAGAAGTTAACATTGATCTCATTGAGTTCAGTGAATGTATCTATGTTTCTTCTGTATATGATCTCTTAAAGTCTAACATTTTTTTTGAATACCCACTAAGGGGTCAAGCCTGGTACTAAGGTGATAAGCTGAAGAATTCTAAACTGGAGTTGGCATAAGAGACTATCAGCTTCCTGAAATACAGTGATGAGAGATTCTGTGGTCCTGTCTACACTTAATGGAAAATGATGCTGGGATTGACTGTTAATGTCTGTCGTGGGAGCAAAATGTAGTAGCTTTGCCAATTATTCATAATAGTCTATTATGACTCACAGAGTTACCCAATAGCAGAAGCAGGATCATATGATATTTATGAGCTGGGACCTGATTCAAGTCCTCAATCCACAGCGTACTTCACTCTAATGTCTTGAGGAAATTACTCAATCCAAGTCTCTGTTATTTCATTCTTTAAATGAGGATAACAGTATGTGCTTTGCAGTTATTGTGAGACTTCAATGTGACAAAGCACTCACAGCACATAATTTAGTGCTTGGCACATTAAGTCTTTAGGAAATGTTACCTGTTAGAAATAAAAGTAACGAGAAGGAAAGGTTAACTTTATAGAACACTTACTATCTTTTATTTTTCTTGCTCTACTCTTGGGCTAACTGTCTAAGGATATTTTTCACAGTGACATATGAGAATAATTATTTTCTCATTTGTTTCCATGACAGGTTTCTCTTCACTTCCTTAAGAGTAGATGTTCGAATTTGGCTAATTAATTCTGCCAAGAATGAGTACCAAATAGGAGACTGGTATGAAGTTGCTTGCCTAATCTCAGTTGAAGGCTTGGTGCTGTTAGCAAAGTCCAGGTGAATGTAATAATTTTCAGAAACTGTGGTAGGATGCAGGAGTAGAGAAAGCCTGATGTCTGTGTTTTGGATAAAGATGATTATATTTTTGAGGACACAATTTCTCTGTCTGTGCTGCTGTCCTGTGCGATAAGAGGAATATGACAGGGGCTGGGGAGGGGCTGGAACTGAGAAATGAAGCCACAGACCACAGTTTCTTGTTCCAGTTCCATTAGCACCATACAGTCAAGTGCTCTGGTATCGTGAGTGTACTTCGGTAGCTCGTAATTGCCCTGTGCTTCAGTCAAGAGATGGGTAATTGCTCCTATGGGCCATGGATTTCCTGCTAGCAGCGTCTGATTGAAACCAGCCATTTATTGTAGTTAAAAACCCCAGACTTGCTGCAGTGTTTACAGATAAACCTTCTGTGCGACAGTCATTTACTCTACCCAGCCATCCATATATTAAAAATATTACACACAACGCCCTCCTCTTTTCTTGAAGACAGAACAACTGTTCTTTTTGGTTTGATTAAATTTCAGTATGTAGTGTCAATGCGCCAGCTCTTTTATTTTGTAGCTTAGGTTTTAAATAAAGTTGCGTCTCTTTGGACTTAAGTTCTATTCTATATTGGGGACTTTTGATAATTGCCACATTACTCTAGTTTTAGTTCTGTATTTTCGCAAAGATGTTTTTCCTTTTTACTATTCCTCCAACGTGTCAAATACAGGTATTAGCCCACGTGCTTTGGAATGTAACAGCCGTGAGCCATTTACCCATCACCAATGATGAGGCTTTAGGTCTCTGGTTAGCTGAAAGAGGACTACGTGTTTCTCAATTTTAATGTCACCTGTGTCTTCACCATTTACAGTAGATGGTGCCCCATACTAGCCCAAGGTAGATGATGCTGACTTTCCAGAACCAACTTTCCTGGGTTCTTATTCTTCTGTGTTTATTCTTTGACTTCTGTGTTTATGAATAATAACACCCATATCATGTTTCACTTGCTCCCTTTATTCTTGTGCCAAGAACAAAGGAATGGTTAGGCATAAACTGGGTAGAGATACATTTTCAGGGATAAAGTGTCAATGCCCTGAACTGATAACATCAGAAGTTCCCATTCCTCACTTCTATTTGTTAAGTTCCCTATCAAACCTGTACATGTGGTTGGAGCTCATGAGTAATTTATGCTCTTTCTGTGGGAATGAATCAGGATCATTTGGTAATCTTGATATTTATGTACAAGGTGTCCAGGTTTGACTGGTAGGAAAAATAGTGAATATATTTTTTCAAGTATTGGGGAATTGAATTTAGTAGGGCTCTACCACTGAGCTACATCCCCAGCTCCTTTTTATGTTTTATTTTGAGACAGGGTCTCACTAAGTTGTCCAGGTTGGCTTTGACCTTGTGATCCTCTGCCTTAGTCTCCCAGGTCACCAGGATTACAGAGGTGTTCCACCATGCCCAGCTAGGTTAATACATTTTTAAACTGAGTGATTGTAAAGGATTTCTATTATCATACCAAGACATAGGCCAATTAACAAAAGACATGAGATTTGTCTTTAGTGTTTCTCGTTTTTGGTTTATTTTTGGTTTGTTTTTGCCATGCTGGGCATCAAACCTAGGACCTTGTATATGCTAGGCAAGCACTCTACCTCTGAGAGACACCCCCAGCCCTTTAGTGTTTCCTGTAGCACTCTCTTCTCTGTTTGCAGCTATATTTTCCTTAGATATGTAGAGCTGATCAGTTTGTCTGTAATGCATTGTTAAAGAATATACTAATTAGGATTCTCAGGGCTATGCTTAAGGTTCTTGGAAACTCAGACAATGAGTACTAATTTTTTCTTCTACATTGTGACATTGAAATTAGTGGTTTGAGCTGAAACAAGATGCCACAGTTGAATTAAAGGAAAGAATACTTGTCCATAGTTCACAAATCCATGAACCTGGTCCTCAGGTAGGTGGCAAATGGATGGTGTATGTCTGGGTGCTGAAGAGCAGGGATGTAAGATAAGAAAACAAAACCTTGACCCAGGGAAGCATTTTAACAGATTCAAATTGAGCATAAAGACTTACAGAGTAATAGTTAGATGTGCAAAAATAAATATAAAAAGTCAAGAGAAATAAATTAGTCATTGCTTTCTGGTGGACCCATGTGCTTTGCTTATATCTTCTGATTTATCATTTGCCTGATGAGGTAGCTGTTTTCTCCACACTGAAGATGAAGTAGGGGCTCTGGGAGGTTAAGTCACTGGGGCTAAGTCATAGAGCTTGCAAGAGGAGCAGTTGGGATTCTTAGGCAAACCTGACTTCCTCAAATCTATGTGCTTTCCATTATGTCACCTGGTCTACCAATTTTTCTTGTGGTTTCTCTGAGCAGCAAATTTCCTTACTGCAGTTAAATATGATTTGATTGATCAGTATTTAGTTTTCACTTGGTATTGTAGGAACATATTCAATTAATTTAGCTAAATTTATTTTTGTATGTCCTGGGTGTCAGGTACAGTGAATATACGAGAATAAATGAGACATGTTTGCTGTTCTCGAGAAGCTTTGGGGGAGGGAACAGATATGTAAAAAAAATACAATTCAGTCTAAAAGCCATATTAGAAGTGTGTTCAGTTGTCAGAAAGGGACAAAAGAAGAGGTCATCTATGCAGGAGGGAGGAAGTGCATTTGGCAGAGGGGTCTTCCAAGACAAGGAGCCTTAACTGGGATCTTAAAAGTTAGTGATGATAATGATGATAATAGTGATAATGGTTATTAGCTTCTGAACACTTAGCATGCTCCCAAGGGACACCTGCTTAATATCTTATCTGGTTTATTACTCTGAGCATCTCTGGTCATTTTTCCTTTTGACATCACAGTGGTGAGGCATGGAGAAGTTAAGTAACTACTTTATGGTGGAAACAAGGTGAACACCCAAGTGAGCTTGGTCCTCCAGCTGCATTTTGTGGCTCTATTCTATGGAAGTAGAGGCAGGTAAGGTTTTGCCTGGAAGATGGTGGGTTGGGTTGACAGGCTGTTGAAGGCTGTAGAGCAGTTTGCTTGGCCAAGTGACCCACAAGTGCAAAAGAGGAAGAAAACCAAACAAAAAAACAATGTGGCAGAAATTGGGGATTTATGAGTAGCAGCTTCTGGCCATCTGTACCATATACCTTGGGAGCTGTTGGGAGCCCTGGGGCTGTGCCTAGATCAGGAACAGACTGTGGACATGAACAGGACTTCAGATTTTGTGTCCTTGGAAGATTTTAGGCAGCAGAATGAAATGATCTCATTAATTTTCATTAGTGAGGTCTGTCCAGGTAATTAGGAAAGAATCTAAGTTTCAGACATGTGAGTTTTAAAACCCTCAAAAATTGTTAATAAGCAGCAATTTGATGCCTCAACTTTTAATAACCTTGCTTCTTTCTAGTCAAAAGTTCTTCTCACAACGAAGGTAGGGCAGTTCTGGAGACTGAAATCCACTAATGTCATGCTCATTTATCCAGGTTGCAGGCAGAAGGATACCACCTTGATCACTCCTTCTGTCACCGGAGCTAGAGACTCATTCTAGACCTCAGCTTCAGATCAAATTGCTTTCTCCCAAAGGAGAACCTCAAGAGGATTTGTGAACATTTAGCTTTGTTTTTTATTAGGTGCCCACGAGCTCATTCTTATGTTTCACAGACTATTTTCCAGACCCTAAGCCCACAAAATGGGTAGTAGGAACCTATTTTGGGTAAAGAGCTATGGTGGAAAGGGCCACTGGATCCTGGTTTTGATCGCTGTCTGCTGGGCATGGCAGTCATCAGAGGAAATTTGCCACCCAAAGATGTAAAGCCATCAGCAGCCTTAATCTCTCCTGCTATTTTCCACTTTAGATTGGCTCAAGAATTGCCTGAAGCTGGCAGCTGTTTTCCCTGACTTGCTTTGCTGTTCTTTGATGACCTTTTCTTTGTTTATTGTTGTGTTTGAAATTCCTGGGAGTTGATATAATTGATGGGCTCCTTGCACGGCCTGCCTGGGAACCCACTGGTAAATACCACCGAGTGTGCATGTGTGGTTTTTCTTTCCTTCCTGCCTCACCCCTGATGTCAGAGAGTCAGAATCCTAACTGGTGAGCTGACATGGTCATAAGAATCTTCCTTATCTTGTAAGTAAAAGGTTTAGGTCAATCATAGTCGCCCAGGGTTAACCGGTGTTAGAAATTTAACATTTTGTTGACAATCTCTTGAACTCTAACATAATACTCAAGTTGTAGTTTCTATATATTTCTCAATGGAGATTCATCTCTACTTACCTTGGCTTGATCGGGTGTTGAAATGTAACAAACTGTGAAACTGTTCATTACTTATGAAAATAACCAGTAAATGGTCCTAGTAGGAGTTTGCTAGCTGATCATTTAACGTTTTTATCTGATTTAAAGAAAAAAATAGGAGCTAGAGAAACACATGGGAAATTACAAAAGGCACATGACAAAATAACATATAGGATTCCATTTTTTGGACTTAATTATCTATATGATATTAGATGAAGAAAATATGGAAGAAGAAACATAAGAGAGTTAGGAGAGAGAGGCTCTGCCTCACAAGCGCTTTCTGTGGCATGTGTAATTTCTTATATTTAGAAGAGTTTAAAAACACTAGCTTTGTTTATTTCACTGGTATAAGAGGGTAGAATGCATAGCAAATACATCAAATATGTATATTTCAAGTAAAGCTGTTAATTATTCAGTTGACATCATTAAACCTTACTTTTCCGTGTTGTCATCTTAAATTGTGCTTGGATTTCATGATAATGATTGAATTTCTTATATTTTGGCACCAAGGAATCAGGCTTGGTAAGTCACTGCTTTCATATTCTTAGAGACTGTAGCCGAGGCAAGCATTAAAAGCACTTCCAAGGGACTATCAAGGGACCCAGGGGGATGACAGAGAGAGGAAGGGCAAATGAGGGTAAGAGGGATATTGGATGTAATCAGAGCATCATATGTGCATGTGTGGAAATGAATGCAGCTCATTAATTTGTGCAATTAATATGCAGTAGATGCATTTGCAGATAGCTCTTGCTTACCTTTCATGACCACTCACTCTATCTATCAATCTGTCTTTCCTGTCAATCAGTAAACCAACTCAACAATTAGTATGCCAAAATCATGAAGGTTTTCAGGACTTAGGAAAAAAATAAATAAAAAAGATTGTGCCTGTCCTCAGGGAGCTTGAAGTTGCTTCAAAATAGAATTCAGGGTAAACATTGAATTGCATTGATTGGACCTGTTTTTATTTATAGAAGGTGGCAGATATTAAAATCAGTTATGCTTCACCATCCTTCCTGAGCAGTGTGCTAAAACAAGACATAATTGCCAGGTGAGGTTGTGATTGAATGTTTTATCAAGGGGTTGCAATTAATCATTAAGCATGTAGTTTGGTGCTGTTTCAACAAGAATTTTCCATGAATGTTCACAGTTGAAATTTTTCTTGAATTGTTTGCTTATAGCAAATTTGGAAACCTGAGGGTAAGAGCAGAAATGTTGGGTCCAGTGTTGGGACTCCAGCCTATGATCCCAGCTATGGTGGGGATGTGGGGACTAAAGCAGCAGGACTACAAATTCGAGGTCAGCCTAGGCAACTTAGAGATGCCCTGTCTCAAAATATAAAAATAAAAGGGGCTATGGATGTAGCTCAGTGGTAGAGCATTCCTGGTTCAACCCCTAGCACCAAACCAACAAAGACAAAAAACTAGAACCGAATTGTGTGTTTGGTTAAAAGTACTGATACAGGGAGAACTTTTAGAGTTTCCTCAAAATTATGTCAAGCTGATTCTGTGTTCCTTCTCCATGGAATAACCCTGTAAGAGCTTGGAAGGAAAGAAAACCAACTAGTAAGTAGTGAAATGGACAAGAGAAGTATCAAATTCAGAGGCTGTTCATCCAGGTTGACTAGGCATTTGAATTGTCCAGACTGATCCCAAGTCAATTTGAAAGGTTGGATCTTTGTGATATGGTGGCCAGGAATGGGTGCCGATGGAGGCAGTCAGGATGCTCAGAGCCGTTCCCTATTTCTATTCGCAAATATGTCTGTTGTTGGGGGTGGTGTGGGGTCTTGGCATGCGAGATACCAGGACACAAAACTTAAAAGAAAAAAAAGAAAAAAAAAAAAACTAATGCATTGAAAGAAATCTATGTCAAAAAACTTTCAAAAGTAGAGAAAAAATGCCATTCCTTTAACACCATTATTTTGAGAGAAAGCATTCAGATTTTTGAAGAAACGATATTTTTTCCATATCTTTATTTTTATCTGGAGTCTACCTATCTATTTGGATTTGATCCATATGCATGTGTGAATTTGATCCCGTTTTGGCCTTGAAATATTTATATGCTGCACTCACGTGTGTTGAAAAGGTTATGCATGTTGTACCTTAGCATTTTAGTTTACAGGATACAATTAATACATATTGAATAACTTAAAAAGGAAATGAGTCTTTCTGGGTCAAACTTTCCCCTTTGAGAAATAACTGTATTCTAGATTTTATGTACATTCGCTTAAGGTCTTAACTGTATCATTGTGCTTTACATATGCTTTGTGGTTTATTTACGGAAGGTTTTGAAGAGAGGACATCATCCATTTACTCTATGTCTCCTTATTTCTTGCCCTCACTGAGTCCAAGATCCAGGAAAGTTTCTGCTTTGGATGCTTATTATATATTTCTCAAAATCATACTGCAAAATACGACAACAAAGAAAAAGTTTTAGTATGTTCCATCTTAATTTTCTGAGCCTCTTTCATAAAATGGGGATATTGATGCCTTCCTCTCAGGATATGGGGAACTTGTCTAGTACTAGAATCAGTCTGTTCAACTAAACACAAAATTCTGAGCACAGTGTTTGGCAGAACATAAGGCATTCAACGAATGCCATTTCTTGAATCCCACTTTTTTGTTGGGAATATGACGTCAGTAAGACAGTGTCTGCCTGCAGGGTGCATTGATTCTTGTGGAACAGAAAACCAGGTAAATAAGTGGAGCTAATGAGAATTCTAGTTTAAGTTGCTTTGGGACCGAGGAGGTAATGACTCAGGACCTATGTTTCCAACCATTCCAAATTGTCCAAGTCAGCCATGTCATTTGCTCAGGCTAAAATCAGAGATTGCAACACGAACCTCAGCATCATTGGAATTCTATTTAAAATGTGATGGTGAAAGCCACCAGCCTGTGCACTAAGCAGAAAATAGCCGTGGACCTGGAGAAGCTTGCTAGGGCTGCTGTAACCAAGCACTGCAAACTGGGTGGCTTCAACAGCTGACATAGGTTGGCTCTCAGTTCTGGAGGGTGGAAGTCTGATGTCAAGGTGTCAAGGTGTCAGGTTTCTTCTGAGGGTGGTGAGGGAGCACGTGGTCCATGCCGCTTTCCAAGCTTCTGGTGGTGTGCTGTCATCTTTCATTTTCCTGGGCTCCTGCGGCATCACCCTGACCTCCGCCTTCATCCTCACGTGGCATTCTCCGTCTGTGCATGTTTGTGTCTAAATATCACCTTGTAAGAACACTGGTTATATTGGATTCGGGGCCGATGATGGTTTAGATATGAGGTGTCCTTCAAAGGCTCATGTGTGAGACAACGCAAGAAAGTTTAGAGATCCAATCATACACATTTCCTCCTCTAAAATCGTTCTGGTCTTTTGGTCACAGCAGTGAAAAAGCTGACTAAAACAGGGCCTATCCTACTCCACTGAGACCCCATCTTGACTGATTATATCAGCAATGACCCTATTTCCAAAGAAGGTCATATTCTCAGGGAGTGGTAGCTAGGACTTCAGAGTCTGAATGGGATGGGGGACAGAATTCAACCCATAACAAGCCCCTTTCTGGTATAAAATATAGTTCTGCATATTTTCAAGGTACAATGAGGAGCAATTGATCAGCATTTCTTTCAAATGCAAAAGGCATTGAAAAGCTACAGATTTTATCCAGATGAAAATAATGGAAGAGCAGGTGTTGGGAGAGAAGGGAAGAAGCTAGCCTTTATTGAATGTTTTGTATAGTCTAGACACTATTAAGTTCTTTGTCCAAGTTATTTCACAAATAATTTAGTTGTAACTAAAACATGTTTATAAGTACATTTTCATTTTGTAGAAGTAGAAACTGAGGCTCACTGACATGAAATATCTCCCCAGAGTCTGGAACCACAGAGGAGCAAATCTGGGATCTGAAAGGCAATTTGGTGGGTGCCAAGGGACATACATATTCTTTTCCAAGCATGATGTCATCCCAGAAAAAGAAGCAACCATAAATGAAAGATTATGGATGCCAAAGATTCTAAATTCTATTATGAGTGTCTATAGTCAACTGGAACAGGTTTAGGGTATTGGTGATATTTTTGAAATTTAGAATGGAAATAGATAACCCAAATTTCTCTCGTCTTGTGAAGATCATACTAAAGGGTGATACTAGAAACTTAAACTTCAGCTCGAAAGATCAAAATTGTCTCTATTTTCTTACCCTGCTCATCAGCTTCTTCTCTACTACAGGAAAAGTGGATCGGCGATAGCATCATAACAAGAGGCCCTTGTGGTGGTTTACATGGAAACTTCGGGCACTTACAATCTGACTTTCTTTTGCCTCTCTTCTTAGCATTCAACAGATTCAGTTCCTCCCTCCCTCCCCCCACCAGCCATTTCCCTTTCTTCTTCTCTATTCTTGTCCCACCACATCCATGTCATGAAAATGGCTACTGAAATAAATTAGTTTAATTTGTGAAATCACATTATGGTTCTCTCTGCTCATGCCAGTTTACCCAGATTAGCCCAGGCAGATGGCTGCGGAGTTTCATTGCTGGTGAGAAAAGGGGCCCTTTCCAGAGATGAAGCACGAGTGTGGGAGAAGTGTTGTAGCTGCCAAAAAGCTGTGTGCTTGAGTTTTTGGGCGAGCGAAAGCAGAGCTTCACATCAGGTTGACTCTGCCTTCCGAAGAGAGGGCTCTCTGAGAGCTAGAAGCAGCTGGTTCTGGAGAAAAGATGGCTTGAAAAGAATCAGAGGCATTATGAGTCTTAAATTATTTAAGTTCCTCCTGTGGCAGCGAACTGTAATTGCTTCCTATTTCTGTAAATATTAGCAGCTGTGAGGCTTTCAAGTAAGGAGCTAAAACAGCACTCAGTGTATCATACTTAAACTCTGGAATATTGTTAAATATCTGACCTTGGGCTGTCAGAGCACACTCATTACCCACACCAGTCCTTCTGCTAGGGAGCTGTTGACACTCTGAACTGGTACGTTATTTTCAGCCTGGTTTGTAATAGCCTCCATAGATGGAGAATTGGCAAAGGGAATTGCAAGTCACCAAGTAGCAATGCCTTGATCCACTTCCTGGGAGGACGCTGCCTTTGTACCTTCTGCCTTTCAGTCATTTTCACACCTGTGACTCCATCTACAGCTGTCCGGGTGGAGACTATCGAACTGGTAACAACTTGAAATCAGCTAACGTCTCCCCAAATCTCTTCAGGTACCAGCTCTAACCTCTTTGCATCTGTTGATCTGTCTACTTTATGTTCAGTGCTATAGTCAGATTGAATTTTATTTATTTATTTTTTGGGGGGTGGTTACCAAGGATCGAACTCAGGGCACTCAACCCCTGAGCCACATCCCTAGTCCTCTTCTGTATTTTTATTTTAGAGACAGGATCTCACTTAGTTGCTTAGCACCTCCCTGTTGCTGAGGCTGGCTTTGAACTCGCAATTCTCCTGCCTCAGCCTCCTGAGCCACTGGGATCTCAGGCATGCACTGCTGTATCCCAGCCAGACTGAATTCTCAGTCTTCAGATCCATCATGTTCTTACTGGTTTCCTGGCACTCTGAGCCTTCTGTGTGGACCCTGCTCATTCCATTGTGTCTCCATGCCAGATTCTACTGACTCTGGGAACCCTGTGATCATCCACATCTGGGCCAGTTATGCCTTCTTCATTTTCCCATTGTTCTAGCAAGTTCCCCCTAAGAACATACATCAGATTGGATTGTGATACACTGTTCCATGATCTTCATTTGCCATCGTATTGTGAGCTCTGTTAAGTGAAGGAAAGTGCCAGTCCTAGTTGTTTTTGTTTCAGGTTGTGTGTGAAGACCATGTTTCTCTGTGGAACACATAGAAAGTGTTTCACAAATGTGTGTTGAATTGAATTTGTGCTCCTGTGTCTCATGCTGCTAGGGCACAATACCAACAGGTTATTCTCATTCTTGAGAAAGAGAGCTGTCAGAGAAAACTGTACATGTGGTAGAATCTCATAGGTACTCTCAAACAGTCATTTATCTGTCATGTTTTTAAATATATCTGTTTGGGATAGAATGTGCCCAACTTCAGTAGGTGAATCATGATTGACCTAAGCCAGTTATCACATTCTCTCTCTATTCCTTTCCTTTTCTTTTCTTTCTCCCCTCCCCTCCCCTCCGCTCCCTCCCTCCCTCCCTCCCTCCCTCCCTCCCTCCCTCCCTCCCTTCCTTCCTTCCTTCCTTCCTTCCTTCCTTCCTTCCTTCCTTCCTTCCTTCCTTCCTTCCTTCCTTCCTTCCTTCGATTGACTCAGGAGTGAGTATGTGACCTGGTTCTGAACACTGAGACTTCAGGGAAGATCTGTCAAAGCTCTGGGAGAGATTTTGTTTTCCAATAATAGAGACAGTGGTATGAAATTGAAGTTATTTATGACCTTATTCCTTTTGTTTTCTCTATTTGGGTGCTTTCATAAGAGGATAAGAGGTGCTACTGCCATTGGCAACCATGAGGAAATAGTCCCAAAGATGAAATCAACACACAAGCATGGGCAAATGGAAAGCTGGGGAATTCTGGGGTCTTGATGTTGAATCACAAAAATCAACCCTGGTACAATTAACTTCTGCATTTTTGCAAAGTAAGCAATGGACCCATCCTCTGATTTTAGCTCCTTTTTGGTAGTTTTCTATTATCTACAGCTAGGATTATCCTAATTGATAGATACACCTTGAAAAGCAAAGTGTGTGCATGAATTTTGAGGCTTATTAAAAAATCTACAGAGGTTGTGCCATGCAATGAGAAAAGGCAGCATAGAAAATATACTGGGCTTGGAGCTAAAACAACTTAGGCTTAGCCACAACTTCCATGAATTTTTCCTGCATGATCTTGGATAAGGTCCTCATCTCTTATTTTCTAGTCAGGCAATCATTTATTCAACAACAAAATATATATTTGATTGCCAACTGTGTGTTGTATGCTATGTTAAGTGTTTATTTAGGAAAACAGAGTTGAACTAGATGATGATCTCTAAGTACCCTTATTTGTAAAACTCTGATTCATCTTTTTATTTTTGTGTCTTTGAAAAGAGTTTCAGGAACTGTGAGTCCATAAAAATCCTATACAACTTCCCCAGAAAATCTGCCTTGTTTCCAAGCATGTTCACCATTGGCCTTTCTCCTCATCCAAATTTCTTGCAGATCCCTGTCTGATAGAATTAAAAAAAAAAAAAAAAAAAAAAAACCCACAAGCATCTGTCTCTGGCAAGTGTGCTCATGAGTCACTTCTCCTCTGCAATGCAAACTCTGTTGAAACCAACTGATTAAAAGAACACAGAGAGGAGGCAGCCGTTAAATTTATTTTAGGTCTAGCCCCATAATTTCCATTCTCATGCACTTATTTATTCAGCACCCAGGTCTTGGTAGAATATTTAGGTGATCCTGTTCTGGCTTGCCTCTTGATTTCCTTGCTGAAGATAAAGCTGCCATCAGCAATGTCAGTGGGTGATTTCAAACTGGTTGATCATGGTGCCGCTTTGAGACAGTGTTTGTGATTCAAACAACTGCAATCCTACAAGTTGTTTATTGTAGTAACCCCTATTCTTTCTAGTGGTGGTGGAGGTGTGTGCTAGGCTGTTAGGTGGGGATCATCCATGTTTGATGAGAGTGCTGGAAGTCGGGGTAGAGAAAATCATCACTCTAAATGGAAAAGAAAGATGTCGAAGAGCTGGTCAGTGGAAACTGGTGGTTGTTTTAGGAATGGAAGCAGCCCAGGGTCTGTAGAGTGGGTTTGCAGTGTGCAGACTCAATACCTTTTGTGTGTTGCTCTTCTTTTTTTAGTATGTGACTTCTTGGTTTTGATCTGTGATGGGTGTTTCAGCTTCCACCACCATGTTGGAATTCCAGTGAGGGGATAAAAATAGGCACATGTAGGATTGCACGTGCCTTGTTTGTGGAAGTGAGAAGAAAGTCCCACAAATCCCTTCTGCTCATATCCTTCATTGACTATCATCTGCTCACATGGCCACTGCTAGGTTTAAGAAAGACTGGGAAATGCAGTCTTTAACTTGGCAGCGACATGCACAAATACAACTTCTACTATGGAAAAATAGATATTCACAGGGAGACTAGAAATCTCAGGCTTAGTAGTTCTCAAGGGTTGACAACTGGAGTTGCAAACTGGTCTCAGCATCTACGTGTCTCTGAATATTTTTTTGAAAGCAAATATAGGCATTTTTGAGGGAACTTTACTCTCGTTTTCATAGGGTAATTTTCCTCTTTTTCATAAGGTTACAATGCTGTGTCTAGTAAGTTCTTAATTCTTTATGGAATGAGTCTGGCTGCAACAATAATGCTCCTCTTAGACTCTGTTGTTTATATTCTTGTCTCTTCCGACTTCTTCCCATTTTCTGGGAGTGAGAAAAGCTGTCCTATCATAGGATCTTTCTTTACTGAGTTAGGTCAATGGCACTTTTTATGGGCTAAGTAATATTTGCACAATTGCTTTTTTATTTTTTTTATAGACTAGAGAGGCAGACTGACTCTTAAACATATGCAGGGTCCCTCTGTATTCAGAGGGAAGTGGTTCTAGGACCTTCTGAGGACATAAAAATTCACTGGTGCTCAAGTTTCATATACAACAGTGTAGTATTTACATATGACCTATGCATATCCTCCTGTATGCTCCAAATCATCTCTAGATTACTTATAATACCTAATACAATGTACACACTATGTAAATAATTGTTGTATTATGTTGTGTAGGAAATAACGACAGGAAAAAAAGCCTGTGTTTATTTGGTACAAATGCAATTTTTTTTTTTCTGAATATTTTTGATCTGCAGTTGGTTGAATCTGAGGATTTAGAATTGCTGGATAAGGGGTATGACCGTACAAAATATAATTCCTTCCCTTCTTTCCCCTGATGTGATCACTGAGCCCTTTGCCTCTAAAGCAGGCAGCAGAACCCCAGTCCTGGCTTGGAAAGCATCAAACAGAGATGTTTAGAAAGGCAGCATGCGCTCTCCAGAGAGGCTGTGTCTTATTAAGGAGAACCAACCCACCTGCTTTTGGTCTCTGTTTACAGTTTGTCACAGACAGCAGCAGGTAACTTGCTCACTGCATATTCTCCTGACACTCCCACTCTCCCTGAGAGCTAAGGAGAGATGACATATTATCTGTTTTTTTGACAACATGATCCAGGAACATTTCTCCAAAGAACAATTCTTGATTTGTACTTTATTTTTTTCCTTTTAAGGGATACACTACTAGGGAATTTAAAAGTTGTAATATTTCATACTTGAGGGATTTAAGTTCCATCTGTCCATTATTTTGGCTGTGAATTGGTGACATTTGCTCACTCCCCAATGAATCTCCAATATATTCTTATAAAACTCTACGAGCAGAGAATCTACAGTGGTTTCCACAATGAGTGAAGGGAAGTTTTCAGTGCCCCTTCTGTGCTGCAACTAATAGTTTAGAAGCTGAATCCTTTATTGTAATGGCTTATGGTTTTTTAGGGAAAAGAGGACATTGGTAGAATGTTATTTTCTTATCATGTGGTAAAGTTCACAAGACTTTTTCCTGTAGAAATATGAGAGACCCAGGAATAAGATGGGTATGGGCAATAAGCAATGGATAACACCTGGTCTTCATTGCATTATAGATTTCTCCATTTTTGTTTTTTGGTCCTGTTTAGGAAAAAGTGTGATCTTGGGTCTTCATGTCATTATCCTGGCTTCTGGAGATCACTGGGCTCCTGTTTTCTAATGGTTCCCTTCCATGTGGGTAAAGCTAGCGTTCCCTGTCTCATACCTGCAGAGGCCAGTTATCTGCTAGGTGAAGGGCTGATCTATCTAATTCCTTCACCCTAAGAAGTGGGAACACCAGGCACTTAGGTAGGTGAGCAAGGGAGATATATTAGTGCAGATTTGTTTTTATTTTTAATATTTCTTGGAAACCCATTCCTGCCCAATTTCAGAACCACAAACTCTCTTGGGATAAAACAATTCAAAAATCAATATTTCCATGTGAATGAGGAATGGAAGGAATCTTCAGAGACAGGATTTTGAGAGTGAGAAAGAAAATTAAAAAATAAAAAGAAAGCAGCAAATTAAGTGGGTTGTAATTATCTGCACATTGTTCTTCCCTCCTTTTTGTTTAGTTTTAAAAGACTAGCTCTCTGCATATCTATTATTTGCATATTTATCCAGGTATTTATTATCTGTCAGTCTGTCTGTCTATCTGTCTGGAAAATTTCGAGTATAGTTGCTTCCCATAAACTTGAATTTTCTTCATCATTAAAATGAAGAAAAGGGTGAAAGGGTGAAGGGAAAGATTTGACTGCAAAAAACGGGGTTGATGTCAGTACAGATTTATTGGTCCATTTTGTTCTTGTGAGCCTAGTGATCTTTTGTAGAATCAGAGCATTTTTGCAATAGAAATCTAAAGATCATCTTGTTCAACAGCTTTACTTTACACATGATGGAACCTTTGAGGTCCAGAGATAAGTGACTTGCCAGAGGCCAGACAAACACATTGCTCTGTTGTTTCACTCTTGGAAAGTAAACTTTTTATTTGAAAAATCATATTATATTCAGACCAACTTTTAGGTCAACATGAGATCTTACTAACCACCCAGAGAGCTCCCTTATGCTTCTTCCTGTGACTGCTCATCTCTCAGTTCCTGAAGTAAACACTATTCTACTTAATTTTGAATTGTATGTGAATTTAATCTTACAGAATCAGTTACATATTATTTTGGTCTGATCATTTTCACTTAACATGAAGTTTGCAAAATTAATTCATTTCACCTATTGTGACAGTCTGTCCATTTGCACTGTGATGCTTTATTCTAGTTGTCAATATAATAGAACATATTTTCTTTTCTGATAGTTTGTATGTAACAAATGGAAATTTCTAGTGCTGACTTTCATGTCGATCCTAATTATTTTGCTTCTTCCCAGGAGTATTTTCTCAAAATCAAACTCTAAGCCTGTTGCCTGAGGTTGAATCCTTTAGGACAGCCATCAGGAATCAAGAATATACATCATTACTGGTTATTTGCTATGGACTTGGCTTTATTGAGAAACTAGTTCTAGAAGATAGGGTGAGATTGCTCCTTTCCTTTTTATTCTTCATTACAGCCGTTTGCTGTTAAGAATTGACTTATAGCTTGTATTTTGAACAACTCCTATTGAAGTGGTTTGCCTAGAGTAGGGACTTTTCTTGTTGGTTCTTCCCAGATCTTGTGGGAGAATCTAGATGGTTCTTGCATTATTAGGGAAAGAATTCTTGCCATATTGTGTAATCAGATGGCCATGTTTACTGTCTGAAGTAGTGCAGTCAGGTTATCTTTCATATGGCTTCAAGAAAGCAGGCATTTTAGCCGGAAAGCTCAACATTAAAAAGCTTCTCTCCTGGGTGACTGAGCCTGACAGTTCTTCAACTCCTTTATTAAAAATACGATTCACCAATCTGAAAAAGAAAATCTAATTATTTAACTGCCAGAAGTTTTCCCCATGGTAAAATAAACCTTAAGTGTTTACAATCAAGTTAGCTGCATTTAAACCAATTTACTTATTTAACCAAGTATTAAAAAAATCCATACCATACCTTGTAAGTTCTTCTAAACTCCTTTTATTTCCATTGATTTTGATTAAACAGGTAATTGGCAGTTGATCAATAGGCAGCATTCTGAGCGGCCTTGGCTAAACCTTCCTTGTGACTGGGCTTGGGGCGGAGGGGAGTCAGAGGCTGCTGACACTCCAGTCTGTCTTCAGTGAGTGCAGACTGGCTAATAAATATTTAACGGACAGTTGTTTGCAGTTTAATAGAATTAGATAATTCTATTAGAATCCTGTTTGGAGACCTACAGGTATCATATATCATAGTTGAAGACATGGTTAATAATTTAAGCTAAGTGACTAGTAATTAGAAAAACAGATTAAGCAGGGACTTTTGGTTTTAAGCCATATGGGAATTCTTTGTGTGTGTGTGTGTGTATGTGTGTGTGTGTGTGTTTGTGTGTGTGTGTGTGTGACAAAGAGAGCGAGAGAGATCATATAGGATCTTAGTCTATAAACCATTACACAAATTAGCTAATGCAGCAAGTCTGGGCCAAGTCTTAAACGTGATAACAAAGCATGAGGCCCCTGGGGTTTATTTAATATCTCATCCTCTCAGTTAATGAGATGGAAAATAGTTCACTGTTTATCTACAGTAGATTGAGCAGATGTTGCCAATTCCGTTTTATGGAAAGTAATCTTGGTGAGATTGTCTTCTGCCCATTACGTTTGCATGGCCTCCATCTCTCCAGTACCCTCCTGGCCATGGACAAGACGAAAGAACTTCTAAGGAGAAGACCTAATGGCCTTCTCAAGCTCTGAACATCAGTCACTTCTAATATGGCAAAGCGCGTTGGTTGACAAAGACTTGCGAAGAACACGAGGCTTCTAGACCATGAAGACCATTGGCTCTGAGAACCTTTCCCGTGGAGCTACTGCTTATCAGACTCTTCAAGTTTGTGATCTTGTTTTATTTGTCTCCTTTAGAATTTCCTATTCAACACGTACATAATATACAAATTTCATTGCATCTAAGAAATCTAGTGTGATTTTTAAAATTTTGGTAAATAATTTCAACTAACTGGAGTCATTAGGTGATTCATATTTTCCTAAGTGATGATATGGTAAGAGGAGAAAACAACTAACTTATAAACATAAGATGGTGGAGATTTAGTTAAAGGAAATAAGTCACCTTAGAAAATGGCCTGTAGATCTGTTAGGATGTGTCTTTGCTGCTACTCTAACCGTTATGTTTCTGTTCCTGTCAAGAATTAGCAGAAAGGGATATTTTTTCCCCCAAAATTCCTAGGAAGTGTCTTCTGATTTCTCATGGATCAGAACTGTCATATGGCTAGCCCTGGTTGCAGGGGTTTCTATCTTTGTAGCTTCTATAGGGAAGGAAGGAAAGGGAAAGAAAATTAGACTAAGTGTTGAATGAGCTGACCAACATTATTTGCCATATTCTTTAAATAAATATTCTCAATTTGTGGTAAATATGAATTTAAAGCTCTCAGAGTATAGGCTCTTTGAGAGCTCTTTAGGTTTGGTGGTCTTAATGCCAATTAGTAAGGCTTGTCTGTGGAATTTTGGAAATACTGATGAATTATACTATATTCTTGAGAGAAGGAAGTAGAAAGTGAAAGAACTAGGGAGAGGAGAAAGGCAGAAAAGAGAAATTTTGTGTGTATGTAATGTAATGACTGATTTGTTATTCTTTTTTTTTTTTGTTGTTTTTTTAAACTGGGGATTGAACCCAGGGGTGCTTAACCACTGAGTCATGTTCCCAGTCCCTTTATATATTTTATCTAGAGACAGGGTCTTGCTGAGTTGCTTAGGGCCTTGCTAAGTTGCTGAGATTTGCTTTGAACTCGTGATCCTCCTGTCTCAGCCTCCTGAGCCGCTGGGGTCGCAGGTGTGCACCACTGAGCCTGGATGTTGTTATTCTTTCTATCCTCAGCAGGTGGGTAGGGAGTATTGAGAGAAATTTCCAGAAACGTTTTCTGGTATCCCAATAGTTTAGTCAGTAGCAATTTAGGTCTTTGGTATGGTTTGCTCTTGTTAGATTTCAACAGAGAGTTTAGACAGTTGTAAGAAATCAACAAGTAAAAGCAATTTCAAGATGTGTGCTTTGAAATGTGGTCATGTGAAGGAAGTTCAGACTCAAACTCGTGTTGACTGAGCTCCAGTTAGATTTCAGGCATCATGCTAGACACACACACAGGGTTAACTTAACCAGCACCCAAAACAACTCTGTGTGAAGATGGCCACATTCTTAGAATCCCCTGAGCTGCTTTTTCTTGCCTACCACATCTGCTTGGCTCTGCTGTCGAAATGTCTCAGTCTGATTACTTCCTGTCTTGACCACTAGTCTTAACTGAAACCAGTGTCATCATTTCCAGTAAGTGCTGGATGGAGCCTCCAGCTGATCTCTCTGCTTCCCTGCTGCTGTCCCTCTCCTCCCCACTCCACCCGGTCAAGTGCATAGCCATTTCCTACAGAGGAGACAGGGGGAATGTGGGATGTGTATCAAATATATATGGAGAGTGGAAGAGGAGGAAGGTAAGAAGAGAATTTTATACATTTAAATTGTCAGAGATAGTTACAATTTCTCATTGACATCTTGTCAAACGGAAGTGTTGAGGAATATCTTCTATTATTCTGTTAGGCAATGTAAAGATTCTACTTCTTTTTTCTTCTGTTGTGACTCATGCAAACTGTCATTTGTCAGCATTGTCATCTTCATAGTTATGATGATAGGCACCAGTGCTGCAAATGGAAAGTAAGCCAATGGGTGATGTGTGTTTTCTCTGCCCCGACTTCAGTGCAACATCTGACCCATCGAGCTAGAAAAAAGACCAAATTATTTATCCTCTTGTAGAAGATAAAATTACAGAATTAGTGTCACATGAAGAGGTGATCAACAAGCAAACAGAGGAAAGAAGTAAGGGAAAGTTATTACAAAAGTGCTACCAGTCAGCCAGGTCATTAACAAAGACATTAGAGTATTTTTTTTTCCCCCAAAAATGTGCAATTTGCTGTGATTTCTTTTCCTATTCTTAATGAGTCTTCACTTTCTTACCTTCTCTTGTTGTCGAAGTGAAAGAGACCCCCCTGCCACCCTTGCCCTTGTTGCATCTTGGTCCCTATCAGACCTGGATTGGTTCCTGTTCTTCCATTTTGTGAGTTACCAGTACATGATCTCCAGATGCTCTTTCTTGTAACCCAGTTACATGATCTCCAGATGCTCTTTCTTGGTAAAAGTGGGTTTCTTTTTCATATAACTCAGTTTTGACAAACCAAATACTTTTATAGAAATGAGAGGCAGAGTGGGACCCTTAGGTCAGGGGAAGAGAACATGTAATGTAGATGGGAAAGGAAAGGTCTCAGCTGTGGGACGGCTCTCCAGAAAGCCTGGTCACACGGGTGCGGGGGTCCAGATGGTGTTCCTAAAAAATCTCAGAGACACTCAGTCATCTAAAGGACAAAGAAAACATCTCAGGCCTCCAGTCCTATGAAGAAAAGGAAACATGGAGGAAGGCTGAAAAGGACCAGAGTGGTTGGCAGGCAGCTGGCCGGCTCCTCTGCAAGTTGTACACATGCGGCTACACAATGTGTTGACTTTGTGCAGGGAGGCCGATGCGCAGCCATCCATTCAGGAGACACCACTGTGTAATGAAAGCTGAACAGCAGGAGTCATGCAGTGGAGAGGGCTCTTTTGATCTGTAGCTTCTTTTGTTGCTTTCCTTTTGAGTTTCCTTGGTTCTGAGATTTGGACCTCCACAGACCTAGAAAAGTTCAGAAATTTGAAAGGGAAGAAGCCCTTCCTCCCCAGGGCTGGCTCCTCCACTTTCATCCTGTGTCAGGTGTTCACGCCTCACAAAGATGGTGCTAAATGGAACTCTCTGCCACCTCTGGGTAGCTGGGAGTCCTTCTGAGATGTTATGTTCTGGGAATAATGGAGTCTTGTTACTACAGCCTGTTAACATCCATTCTGCCATTGTTGAAGACGGACATCCAGGCAGCCACAAAGGCACATGGCTTCTAGTAGCGTCTCAGGCTGGAGGATCTCTCAGGGAGTCTGGTTCTATGAAAGGAATGTGGCAACCTCAGTTCCTTAACTTCTAAGAGCTTCTTTTCTCTTTCCCTCTAAGTTGTTTAATTTTATCTACATGTTTTTGCAACACAGACAGTTGTAAGAAGTGATCAACAAGTAAAAGCAATTTCAAGACACTTGCTTTGAAAGGTGGTTGCATTATCTTCTTTGAAGGACCGAGATTCTAAATATCTGCAGCTACGTGATAGGCTAGATGTCTTGCTTCCTGGGATTTTCTGTGTCATTTCTCCTTGATTCTCCGGGAGGATAAATGCATGGACTATGTCCTTCATGCTGCCATCCCCTGTCTATGTGGACGTTGCTCTTTGATTGTGACATTCTGTCTTGCTAGGTCCTGATGTGGCTTTGTCAAAGAAGGTTTCAGAAACTCATTCTCCGTCAATTGAGATTTGTGCCTCAAACAAAAAGATAGTTCAGTTGCCGAAAAGTTTTCTTTACTCGATTATAAGATCCTTTACCAAAGGCTATCGTAAAGGCCAAGATACTCATTTGCTTAATTCCAAGATTAAAAAAAAAAGCAAGTATTAAATTTCATAGAAAGTTTTAAATAGGCGTGCGATAGAGGGCTGGTGCATAGGGAAGAGAGAGAGATGTGTTTCATTTATTTTAGGTGTTTTTGTCTGCCAGGCTGATTATAAAAAAAAAAGTGAGTTTAGCAAATCAATTATAGTTAGAATGACAGGGTACAATAGTAATGGTCGAGACAAGCTTCATTAAACATTTGTGAGTGTGGCTTTTTTCTTCTCAAAGGTCTGCCTGGGTCATTGAAATAGCTGTGAATTTGGGTCAAGGACCCAAGTAAGCAGGGGAAGGCTCATTTATCATCAGAGAAGGTTGAGACAACTCTCATCACTCCATTCGACTCCAGCTGTGAAGTGAACAGCTTATTTTGTTTTGGTGATGATTTGAGAGACTCATCAATAAAATCACCAATACTCTTTTCGGTGCAGCAATCTATCTGCGTGTCAGTGAGTGTGCGCAAGCGCACGCCCGTGCTCATGGGCTCCCTGCAAAGACAGAGGGAGAGGAAGTGGGGGAAAAGCGTTACCTTGACATACATATTTATGTATGATTCCCACTTGCCGTTCGCTGACGTTGGGGACTCATCTCAGTCTCCAGCTGGCCCATCATTGTCCCTGATGGTTAGCATATTGAGCTTGTTTCACAGCTTTATGGCTCAATTGTGCTTTGGTTGCCTACTGTGCAACTCATATAACCAAGCTCGGAGGATTCTTTGGAGGAAGGAGTGATTAACTGGAAGAAATGGACTGAGTAGACAGTCATCAATCACTTTGCTTTATTTTCAAGAGTGCATCTATTGAAACTTAATCATTTTGAAGACTCAAAAGTCCTTGTAATGATTTCCTGGGTAGTTACTAAGCTGACATACACTCAGCACTTGTGACGTGTGAGACACTGTGCTAAGCTTCTTTATCTTTTTTTTTTTTTTTTTAATATTTTTTAGTTGTAGAGGAACACAATACCTTTATTTTATTTATTTATTTTTATGTGGTGCTGAGGATCGAACCCAGTCCTCACACATGCTAGGCAAGCGCTCTACCATTGAGCCACAACCCCAGCCCAACGTCTTCGTTTTGTGGCTTCATTGAATCCTCACAACCACACAGTGGGGTAACTTCTGTTATCATTCCTTGCTTTAGTATCAGCTAACTGTCCTAACAGGCTCAGAATAAATAATGGAAGTGATACCCCTAAATTTCTTCCATGCTCACATAATCATATTGTGTAAATGAAAAGATTAGAGGAAGAAGTCTGCATCCATTCAGCTATTCAGAGTCCAGGGCTGATGAAGTCCTTTTCACCTTCAACAAAGAGTCTTTGTTGATCCCTGGGGGATCAGCTCCATTCTAGGACAGAGGAAGGTAAACCTAATATAGATGGAGTACTACCTGTCACGTTTTATGTGACAGGTCTGGAAAATGAGGACATCAATTCTGGTCATGTTCTATGGGCCAGAATTCAGTGGTATGATGGGCACTAATGTTAAAGAGAGCTGGAAAATGTAGTTCCTGGTTGGTTAGACATCCCAGAGACAGTGCTACCCTTTGGGGGAAGAGCAACTCATTTTTCATGATCTGCTAGCTATCTTTACCTTAGTCTGTCCCTCGTCTCGTACCATTCCCTACGAAAGGCAATCCGAAGTCTCCTTCAGTTACTATATCCAAGTCAAAGGCCAGGCTTTCTTGGCAATGTACTGTGCTATGTCAAGTGTAGACGGATGTGATTCCTTCAGCATATGAACTCACCCATACCAGTAAGTAATGACATTATAATCACACATACAAGCCCCATTCTGGGAATGAAAGTGTGGGAGACCCATGGTTATTATTGATCATAGCAATGATAAAGTCATCTCTTGTCCAGTATAGACTTCTTATAAAAAAATCTTATGGACATTTGAATAGAATGCATCTTCTCTATTTGGGACACATATATGCATGCAAAATATATATTATATATTAAATTCATATGTATATATAGAATTATTATCTATGTGGATATAATATTCTTATTTACATATGAGGAGGGAACACACACATAAATAGTGAATGAAGCTTCTTATTTAAGTCCTCTATGTTTTTACTACATTTTAAGTGTTTTTATTATGTGAAATAAGGCATATGTTGAGAAAGCTACCTCAAATATATGAATAATTTATCATAGAAATAAATTGAACAATCATCATGGAGATCAAGGAATCCATACCAGCATGCCAGAAGCCCCGTTACATCCCTCTCCCATCTCTTTCTACTACTGCATAAGGGATCTACTCACCTGCATTAATGGAACTCACCTTCCTGTTTTCCTGTGTGGTTTTACCACCTAAGCATACATTCCTAATATACATACTTTAAATCTGTCTGTTTTTGAATTTTGTGTGAATGGACTTCTGTATGCATTTTTGGTGTCTTTTTTTTTTTTTTAACCAAACACTGATTTTTTTGACTATTGCTGTAGTTGTCTTATTTTTATTCATGATCTGGGAGTGCTTATCTCTTATTCTAGCTGGTTGCATTCTTAACCCTCACATTTTCAACAAATATATTTAATCCTATGGTCTGCTGCTTTGACAAAAATTAATGATTATTCTGTTTCACTACAAGACATTGATTTTTTTTGCTTACCTTTGCTTTTTTTTCCTTTCATCATTAGATATAAAACAAATATGTAAAAATACACAAATTTTAGATGCATTGCTGAATAAATGTTTACAAATTATGTACCTGTGTAACTACCACCCAGATCAAGTTATAGAAATTTTACATCCCAAAGGCTTCCTCCTGTCCTTTCCAACAGCATACACCCTCCACATAGATCCACAATTCTGATTTCTGTCATCATTGACTTTTCCTTTTCGTGAACGTCATATAAGTAAAATCATACAGTAAATTCTGTTTTGTGTCTTTCAAATATCAGTTTGTTTTGGGGTTGCCTTTTTGTGTTGGATATAACAGTAGTTTGTTTTTTTATTACTGTGTGTTTTTTCATTGTATGAACACAACTGGTTTATGCATTGTTCCATAAATGAATGAAAGTGTTATAAACAGCCTTGAACATGTCTTTTCATGGATCTATACACTACTCATTTGTCTTGGGAATAACCACAGATGTAGAATTTCTGGAAACAGAGCAGTGACGATTTAACATTAGAAAACATCAAATAGTTTTGAAAAGTGCTGTTACCATTTATACTTCACCTGGACCTGCCTGAGAATTCCAGTTGCTTTGTATGATCACCAACACTTATGTTGTCATTTAAAGAAAAAAAAAAAGAAAAAAAAAAAAAAACACTTTAACCAGGCATTGGAAAACGTTTTCTGCAACTGGACAGGTAGTAAATATTTTAGGCTTGATAAACTATAAGTTTTCTGTTGTCACTGCTCAATTCTGTCATTTTAGCGCAAAACCAGACAGTGACAATAAGTGGACAAATGGACAAAATACTGATCAGGGGCCTAAAACGCCCATTTCTTCACATCTCTATTCCTGCCCAGAAGCAGGGGAGGGAAGGTAGAAGTACTCTTTTCTTTAAAAGCATGGCCCACAAGATAAACAGATCACTTCAAACCACTCCTATTGGTTGAGATTTCTTTATATGACCCACTTGAAAGAGGATAAGAAATATTCTTTCCTTAGGTCCTTTGGGATTAGCTAAAACTCTTGGGGGTCAATTCTAGAAGAAAAAGATTGAATATTGGTGGGCAACCAGCTGTCTTTACCACAGTGGGCCTAGTCTTATTGGATGTGTCTAAGACAAGGGAACTTATTTTAATTTCTTTCACTATATCCCCTCTGGATGTCTTTGGTTCTTTTCTTCTGGAACTCATGGTTGCTATTGGCTTTCTAAATTCTAGCTTTCATGACTCTTATCACTTCTTTTGTAATTTCCATCTCTATTTGACAGAGTTCCACCTTGTTAAATCAGTTTTAGTTGATTTTCATCTTGATGTCCACTTTATTTATTATTGATTTAAATCTTAGCAATCATATTTTTGGTGTGCAGATTCTGGTTAATGCTTTTCACAATGTATGCTTTTTATAACTGTAAAATTCTATCAAATCCCTTGAAGATTATTATATATTTAAAAATATTTTATAATTATTTTATTTATTATTGTTTTAAATGTCTTTCTTTTTTTGTTTTGTTTTTGTTTTTGTGGTGTTGTAGGTTGAACCCAGGGCTTTGTGCATGTTTAGGCGAGCACTTTACCACTGAACTGTACCACTAGACCTTACCTTTTTTTGATTGACTCTTAATAATTGTATGTATTTTTGCAGTATAGTGTTATAATTTAATGATGCAAAAAATGGGTAATTAGAATTTCCACCCCCTTATACATTCACCATTTCTTTGTGTTGGTAAACTTTGTACTCCTTTCCATTAATTATATAATAGATTGTGGTAACCCATAGGCCCCACTGTGCTGTAGAATATTAGAACTTACTCCTCCTATCTAACTGTATTTTGCACTTCTTATCTGACTTCTTTCAAACTTCCCTCTCACTACCATTCCCGTCCTCTTGTAATTGGTATTCCGTTTTCCCTTCTTCAAAATCAGCTTCTTTAGCTTTGACACATAAGTAAGAACATGTTCCACTTGTCTTTGCCACAACTAATAGGATTTCATTTATTTTGTGGCTGAATAGTATTTCATTGTGTGTGTGTGTATACACACTTGCACACACACATTTTCTTTAATTTCTCACCTGCTGATGACTGTCTCTGTTGATTATATGCCTTTGTTTAGTATTGTCCATAAACTCCACTTACCGGGGTTGGATATTTGACTTTCTAAGTATCTCTTTCATATGATTAGTTTTTCGTATCATTTTTGTTATTTTATGGTTTCCTTATATTTATACATGAAAGTCTAGATTGATAAGTGCTAGCAGTTGGAATAGACTTCTTCATCAATAAGGTGTTGCTTAGATAAATACTTCAGTTATGTTACAGGATCCCAGGGTCTATGGTTGTGCAGGGCAGAAGGATAGAGAAACACTTAAAGTTGCAGAGTTTCCATTAGGTCAATGGTCAGCTGAACTGCAGGATGCTAGGATTCTCATGCAATACATTCAGTGCTCCAGGGTCATTTAAGATGTCTACTGGAGTGATATATTTGAGGTTTGTTCTTAAAAATATATTGAATTCACTTTGAAGGCAAGGACCAATGCAGTTGTTCTCTGCATTTTAATTAATTTTCTCACTGACAATCACATGATTTGCTGTCTCCTCTGGGATTTCCCTACTGTACCTGATTCTTTCATTTGCAAATTATTCTTTAACTGTTGGTCTTTTCTTTTGTCAGGATATAGTTGTAGGTTTCTTAGGACTCTGGGTACTTTCTGTCAATCTAGGACATGGGTTCTTTTTATCTTCTAGAAGCTCCTTGGTGATTGGCTAGACCAACACACCCTTTGTGCTCAGTCAGACATCATGAAGTACAATTGCCTCTGTCTGTTGGTTTTGTGTCTGGGCTGCTGGAGAATGAGCCAAGAATCTCTACAGGGTGCTTGGAACAAACTACAACTTTGAAAGCAATGTCCTTTCTGGGCTTCAATAACTTGTTTTAAAACATTCCAGTAGAATGTTTCATTTTGCTGGAACCTTTCAAAGGACAGTTTTGTGATGAGCCTGGGAGGTATATATCTGGGTAATAGCATGGATGTGATACAGGAGGCATCACGGCTCTGTCGAGGGAGCCAGCTTCCATGCCAGGGAGGGCCTGGAGAAATGGAATCAAATGATCAAGTGGGACATGGGGAGGGGGTTTGTGTATTTTAATTTGTTACTCTGTGCTATGATATTGTTTGCCTTTATTTTAAATTAAGTCCATCGACTGATTTTTTAAATTGAGTTTTGGAATTTTTTACAATACTTAGAGGAATAAAGCTGAGACTTAACTCTTGTTGGGGGTCTGCCAAAAATCACTCCTTTAAAACTAACACGAAGGTCTCAGTGAAGTTTATTATCTAGTTGTTTGTTTTTCTTATTACAAATATCATATATACTCATCATAAACATAGAAAGTTCAGATAAATTAAATAAAATTAATGTTTAATCCCCCTGGCCAACCACTATTAACTTATACAGAATATGTCTTTAGACCTTTTTCTCCTATGTATGAATTAGACTTAATAGAAATTGGATAACTTACTGTTACACAGTGGTAAAGACATTCAATAAAGCAAGCTGGACTTACTCCAGAGCCTTTGCTATTAAGCACTCCAATTTATACCTGGCCTTAGGGATCCGATTCTGGCACTAGGAATTCCTGGGAGATGTTGGATAGTAGCAATTGGTGTCCATCAGCAAGAGGGGAGGAGACTGACTACTGTGAAACATCTATTAGGTCTCAAGGCGAATGTCACTCCTTAGGGTCTGTTTATCTTAGTTTCTGCATGGGCCTACATGCTCTTGTAGATGAGTCCTATCTCACTGACTTTGATACTATACTCTTCCAAGTATCCTAGAGAGTGAATTCCTTATGTTTATTTTATTTTATTTTTAATGCAACTCTGCACTGTTGAACTCTATAGCAAAGCAAAACAAAACAAAAAAACTCATGTGGATTCTAATCTTGTAATTATCAACTTAGGTGCAATTTTCTCTTTGAGGTTGGGCAGAAGTAGAGAAGGCACTCTACATACCACAGTCTTTTATATTATCCTTCAATTTGCTCATCTTTTTGGCAGGCTCAGAGATGTGAGCAAAGACCACGAGAACAGGGTTTTCATAACATGTCTCCAAGACCTGCTTCAGGCTGTGCATTTCAGCAAGGAGTAAACCATGTAGGATCACAGGGATCTGAAATTGCAGGTGATGGTCCCAATTCTTGGCTCCAGCTATAAAATACTGATTGCCAACTCCTCTTCTCAGGGTTTTCTTGCTCTGAGGCCAGACTGGCACTGTTTGCATAAAGCACTGTTCCATCTGAAAACAGCTGTGTCTAGAAGCAGATGAGCATCCGCAAAGTAGGGATCATAAGTCAGCAGAACTGTGCTACAGAGGCATTTTCTGTTACTGCTTTTGGTGGATGCTGACAAGGAACTCAGACTTCACAATCAACAGAACTTATATCATGCATTTTAGAAGTTAAAAATCTAAGCTCAGAGATCCTCAATGATTTCCTCCCTGGACAAAAGCTGCAGCTCATAGATTCTGCATTTTATGGCACAAATACGATTTCGTTGAAGCTAATATTACTAGAGCTTCTATTAAATAATTTTTTTGAAGTTCACTAACTTATAATTATGAAATTTGCCTTTTTTCTACCTAGCTGAAATTCACTTGGCCTCATCTTTCCTACATGAGTGACTTAAGCTCCTTCTACCTGGTGTCTCCTAGACAAATCTTAATGGGGATCTTAGTTTTATACTCAGGGACAAAGGGACACTATTATTTTGATGTCTTAAGGAATTGAGGGGGTTGTTCTTAGCACCTGGTTGGTACACTTTCTTGCTTCCTTCAGTGAGGTTCCTATAAATGAAAAGTTTTGGTGGTTTTTTTGGTTTGTTTGTTCTACTTTTAGAAATAGGAGTCTGTTTTGTTTCCCCCTTTGCAAAGTTCACCCATCAATGAGAACTCATTATTCTTAAAGGTGGTTTTTTGAACTTGAATTTTGAATATGGAATCTGAGTTTAGAACAGAATTTGAATAAAAAATGTAAGCTAAATAGAAGTCTGTGATTTGTTGGATATAGTGGTTGATGAGTTCTTAATAAGTCTCTATTTTTCTCATAGCCTCTGACTGTCACCTCTGCTACCCTCCCACACTGAACACTATGGTGACGTATAGCCCTGAATTTGATCTGAGCAAGAATCAACTCTTGATATCAAGAGCACAGTTACTTTTGGACTCACATCATGATCCAAGTTTCTGAAGCAGAGTGCCATACAACAACTAGGCTGTCCCTATCCTAGGTATAAAGTTTGAAAGCACAGGGACCAAAACATGAAGATAAATCAGTCGTGTCTCTTTCCTCAATAGAAAGATGGTTGTGTGGTATTCCTGCTCTGATAGTGCACTGAGAAACATCTTTATTGTCTGGTCAGACATCTTGAAGGACAAATTCAGCATGATCCCTGTGTACAATTACTGATGATGAAGAGGCAGGAAGATGTGATGAAACAATTGGGTTATGGAGAAAGTTGAAATGATTGGAATCTCAAAACAACTCCTAAGTGGATATATTTAGACAAGAGAATATGTGAGTGTAGAAGAGCCCATCCACCAAAATGTAGTGCTGTGCCTTCCACAGTGCAGGGTCACTGTGTGAATCACAGCCTAGCTAGGGACTCTATTTCCTGGTCTTCTTTCCTCTGAATGTGTCCATGTGACTGATCATTCTTTCAAAGGGGCAGAAATATTATTTCCTGGAACAGAGTTTTAAGAAGCCAGCATCTCTGATGAGCCTGTGTCACCTGGGTACAGAAGACTCCTGAGGCTTCAAAATCAATGGAGCCACAAGGTGGGAGGATCCTCCTTCTTTCCATATCCATGTGGAGGGGTTGGCCTGCTTACCAGGAGCACTGCCACTGGGCACTAATGGTTAAGAGCAGCTGGCATTGCTCAACTAATATAGTTAGAGAGACAAGTTGGTTGACCTATCAGTCCCTGCAATGACCTTGTCTGTTTCTGTGTTTTGAGTTGCAATAGCACAGATGATGTTTTATCCAGATGCTAATGTCCAGATGCCCTGGCAATTGATGAGCTCCTTTAGTCAAGCCACATGATCCTGTCTTTCATTTGCTACTTTATTTACTAATGAGGGTTTAAAATGAAATGCTTTTCTTTTTCTGAACGTGCCCTGTCAATGTTCTTCATCTAGCAAGAGCAGTAGAAATCACAACTAACAAAACCTATTTCTTTTAGATCCATTTTTGTGTGTCTCACAGTCTCAATGTCATTGTGTCCCTGTCCTTCCATACTTAAGTGGTCATCTGGCCTTTCCTAACACAGTTCTTTGATTTCATTGAGAACAGCAGTTTGTCAGATTTAGGCAGCATATGTGCTAATCATAGCTTAATTGGTCTCTCCTGTTCCGTGGTGGTACAGGTGCGATGCAAATAAAACATATATGTGCTAGGGAGGTGATTGGAATTACGGTCAACTGACAGGAGGCATCAACCTCTCAGTGCTGGAATAGCCAGTTTATTGGATAAGACAGGACAATTACCACAAATGGCCTGTCAGAATGGTTAGAGCTCCCCACAGGCTTTGAGGCAGGTGTTTGTGCCTTCAGCTTAATCTCTTCCTTTCTAGTTCCAGGCTGCATGCAGCCCTTGGCACCAGCGGAAGCATTTATTCAGAAATGTGGGTCACCTGGATGCCCAGCCCGGTGGATCCGGACTTTCATTGCCATGCAATGCATGGGCTCCCTATGATGCAGGGTGGCCTTCTCCAGGGGAAAAGTGACCTGACTTGTGCTCCTTTTTGGTTTGGTGAAATTGTGGACAACATTTGGAATGTTGTTCCTTTGCTCCAGTGAAACTTCTTAGAAGCTTCTAGAAGCTGTGCCGTTAAGCTCTCTTGTTTGATGACTGACTTCCCCCAAACCTGTGTTGTGACCTCATGGTACACAATCCCTCAGAACACCATGAACTTCCACAGTCACTTAAGTTCCTTTTATTCCCAGGGAATAGATGCAGCCTTCATGGAGTCTGTTTCATAAGGTTGAGGCCTTTTTTCAAAACTCCTTGCTCGAGGATCAAGACTGGGGTGGAAATTTTCTTCTTAGATCATGCCTAGTCAGAACATTGTTTCAGTGATCAAATTTGGATCAAACTGGGAGTTACATAAACGATTCTTCCTGGGCAGCAGAGGGTTTCAGAGGTCTGAGGGGTGGTACTGCCTTTTTGAGAAACCTCAATGAAGGAAAACACTGCTATATTGTTAGATGTCAGTTCATTCTTCTCTGGGAGTAACTTCTATTTTTTTTCTTGCAAAAATTGGTCTGGGCTCGGTTGTATATATTCATCATTTTCCTTATAGAAATATAGGCCTGACTACTTGGGCCATTTTCTGTCAAAACTAAACAATTTCTAGGCTAGTAAAAAATTTAAGCATTACCGTTTTATGGAACAATTTATAAAACTGTCAGCTTTCTTAGATTTTTTTTTTTTAATTTGTGCATTTTTTCTCAGAAACCCCTGTGGCTTAAAAAGCACCCCCACACCTTTCTTTACAGTTCATTTCACATCCTTTACCCCCCCCCCCCATGTCCCTGGTGATTGTGTACAATTCATTCAGTTTCTCTTATTCTCATTATAAAGGACAAAAGGGATAAAGGCAGTAGAATGGCTTGTTAAGAAAAGCCAAGCTCTGGGAGAAATTGGCAGGCACCCCTTGGTTATTGGTTTAGGAAAAGTGCTTCTAAATCCTTGCTTGGAAGGCAGGATTGAATGTGAAATTTGGGAGGCATTGTGATCCAGATGGTTTTCTTGTTCCCCTTAAGTCTACGTTTTCTTCTTTTTTGGAGGCTGAAGACAGAAAAATGAAAGATAGTGAAACTCAGTTTTTAGTCAGTTTCATATTGAGCAATTAATCCAGTCCACCCATGTTTTGAATGTATGCTTCCTATAATTACCAGTTAGTGTATCGGAATATACAAATGGGCATTGCTACGTCGATAAAAGCATGACTTGTTTCAAAGCCTGGGGCACATGTGCAAAGAACTGTCATTCCAGGTAGAAGTGTTCCAGGCTGCTGATGACCTTGACAGTCTTGTCCTTCCTGCCAGGAACTTGTTCAGTATCCACAAATACACTTCCCTTGTCTTTAAGATCCAGGAAACTTTTCTTTCTTCTTTTTTCCTCTGTTTTCTTGTGTAGTCTTTATCCATTTTGTCTTCCATTTTCTTTGGTACAGTTCTCTGCTCCTTGGTGGGCAGATATTCTCATGAACTAAAAGGGTTTGTAGAGATCATTAAGAGGATGAGTGGAAAGTTCAGATACTCCCTGGAATCTGCAGGTCTTCTTTGATGTGAGAGATTAGATTTTTATTTTGAATGAAGGGGGATTTGTTATAAAATAGGGTATGAGGAAGAGGAGAGGCAAGCAGTGGTGCTATTTTTTCTTTCCTGCTGTGTACAATGGAACGGGTTAAGAGTGTTGCTTAGTGGGTCCACGGGTTAAGAGTGTTGCTTAGTGGGTCCATGGTTGGAAGTTACTGTTTTTTTTTTTTTTTTTTTTTTATTGTTGTTGTTTAATTGTTTGTTTTTAAAGTAAGAGGCTTCAGGGACTCACTGAAGCAGTGGTGCTTCAGGTCCTAGAGGCCAGAGTGTGGCACAGAATCAAATTGGAAAAATGCTCTTAAGCGCATCTTTTGGCACCTTGGGAATGGGCAGCTTGGAAGATTATCTGCATCCTGTACGCTTCCATTCCCATTCCCAGGATGGGTGTGCTCATCAGTTGCTGGAGGGTGGCTGGAAATGCCTATGGAGGTAGCTGGAGCAAGACAGGAGAATGTGGCAGTTTTATGTGGGGACAGTAGCTGACATTTTAGTTGTATGCAAACATGGGACATTCCTCTGGGAATGACCATGACAGGGAAGTATTGTAAGTATCCCTTACAATCATTCAAATTCAGGAGTCAAGCAAATTGTGTTCCCATGAGAGAAGAGTTGGTTAGATTCAAGTTACTTGTTAATTTGTCAAGTCTGGTGAGTATCCATATCTATGAAGGTCTGAAATTTTATCCCAGTTGCAGGCTAACAAGTCATCCTGCTGCAGTTTTATAGATACTGGTGGAAGACACGAGACTCCTGGGTCAGAGACAAAGGACTTCATCTTTCATGGCTCAGCAGGCAGCATGAGCTTCATGTTCATATTGTTCCTCCTGTCTTGCAAGTCACATAGGACTATGCAGAAAGGGTCTCAGTGAATATTGTACATGCAACAGAATGTATCACAGTTAAGGAACTTTGACTTCAGAAAACCCTAAATTTTTAATGGGCCATGTAAAATCTAATGTGAGCCACAGAGGGGGAAAAATCTACACTAGTCTGCCCTTGTTAGGAAAAAAGGTCTGCCTATCGCCCCAGAAGGACACTGTTTTCTACCTGCCAAGATTGTTGGTGCTTCAAACATCTTTGATGAAATAGTCCAGAAAATCTGCAAATACTTCTACTCAAGACTTGCCAAAGTGTAACTCATGAAGTGTTGTCCCCTAACAACATATTCTAAAGACCCATTTTTCCGATTATTACAGATGGATAAGACTGAAATCAATGGAGTAATACCAGTCATGGAAAGCAGAATGCGGGGCTTCGAGGGCCTGCCGGTTTCTGTATCTTGCCTGAGTTATACTCATTGAGGCATTGCTTCCTCTAGTCCATAACTCAATACATTTTCCAAGGTATCATTTCTTTCTTTTTTTTTATTTAGCTCTTAATTTTTTAAAGGATGCATTTTGATTCATTGTATACAAATGGGGTACATCACTTTGTTTCTATGGTTGCATAGCATGTAGATTCATACCATTCATGCAATCATTCATGTACATAGGGTAATGATGTCCGTCTCATTCTACCAGTTTTCATACCCCCTCCCTTTCATTTTCTTCTATATACTCTAAAGTTCCCCCATTCTTCTCTCATTCCCCACCCTCTTGCCCCCCATTATATATCATTTTCCACTTATCAGGGAAAACATTCGGCCTTTGGTGTTTTGGGGCTTGGCTTATTTCACTTAGCATATTTCTCCAATTCCATCCATTGATTTGCAAATAACATAATATTCTTCTTCTTTATGGCTGAATGGTATTCCATTGTGTATATATACCAGAGTTTCTTTATCCATTCATCTGTTGAAGGCTATCTAGGTTGGTTCCATAATCTAGCTATTGTGAACTGAGCTGCTATAAACATTGATGTGGCTATGTTACTATAGTTTGCTGATTTTAGGTCCTTTGGGTATAAACTGAGGAATGGTATAACTGGGTCAAAAGGTGGGTCCATTCCAAGTTTTCTAAGGATTCTCCATACTGCTTTCCAGAGTGGCTGCACCAATATGTAAAAGTGTGCCTTTTCCCCACATCTACACCAACATCTATTATTGTGTGTGTCTTGATAATAGCCATTCTAATTAGAGTAAGATGAAATCTTAGAGTTGTTTTAATATGCATTTCTCTAATTACTAGAGATGTTGAAACACTTTTTCATATATTTATTAATTGCCTGTGTGTCGTCTTCTGTAAAGTGTCTGTCCAGTTCCTGGGCCCATTTATTGATTGGGTTCTTTGTATTTTGGTGTAAAGTTTTATAAGTTCTTTATAAATTTGGAGATAAGTGCTGTATCTGAAGTGCGTGTGTAAAAGATTTTCTCCCACTCTGTGGGCTCTCTTCCACATTTCTTGATTGTATCCTTTGCTGAGAAGAGATTTTAGTTTGAGTCCATCCCATTTATTGATTCTTGCTTTGATTTCTTGTGCTTTGGGAGTCTTGTTGAGGAAGTCTGATCCTAAGCCAACATGATGAAGATTCAGGCCTACTTTGTCTTCTATTAGGTGCAGGTTCTCTGGTCTAATTCTTATGTCTTTGATCCATTTTGAGTTGGGTTTTGTGCAGGGTGAGAGATAGAAGTTTAATTTCATTTTACTGCGTATGGATTTCCAGTTTTCCCAGCACCATTTGTTGAACAGGCTATCTTTTCTCCATTGTATGTTTTTGACTCCTTTGTCTACTATGAGGCGACTTTATTTATGTGGTTTTGTCTCTGTGTCTTCAATTCTGTACCATTGGTCTTCCTGTGTATTTTGGTGCCAATACCATGCTGTTTTTGGTATGATTGCTCTGTAGTATAGTTTAATGTCTGGTATTGTGATACCTCCTGTTTCACTTTTTTCTATTCAGGATTGTTTTGGCTATTTGAGGTCTCTTATTCTTCCAGTTGAAGTTCATGATTACTTTCTCTATTTCTATGAGGAATGTCATTGAGATTTTAATTGGAATTGCATTGAATTTGTTTAACACCTTTGGTAGAATGGCCATTTTGACAATGTTAATTCTGCCCATTCAAGAACATGGGAGATCTTTCCATATTCGAAGGTTTTCTTCAATTTCTTTCTTTAATGTTCTGTAGTTTTCATTGCAGAGGTCTTTCACCTCTTTTGTTAGATTATTTCCCAAGTATTTTATGAATTCAGCAAAGTAGCAGGATATAAAATCAATATGCATAAATCTAATGCATTTCTATTCATAAGTGATGAATCCTCTGAACGAGAAATTAGGAAAACCACTCCATTCGCAGTAGCCTCAAAAAAAAAAAAAAAAAAAAAAAACAAAAACTTGAGAATTAATCATCTCTTTTCTTCTTTATTTAGTATTATCTGGGACAAATGCTTAGGAACGGTCCACGATTCCAGTAGGTTTTTAATTGGGATATGTATTAGTCACTGCTGTGACCAAAAGACCTGATAAGAACAATTAAAGGAGAAAAAAGTTTATTTGGGGTCTCATGGTTTCAGAAGTCCAGTCTATAGACAGCCAGCTCCATCTTCAGGGCTTGAGCTGAGGCAGAACATCATGGAGGAAGAGTGTAGCAGAGGGAAGTGGCTTGGACACAGCACCAAGAAAGAGGGAAAGAGGGAGAAAGAGAGAGAGAGACAAGACAGACAGACTAAGCTCAGCTCAGCAAATATATACTCCAAAGGCAGATCCACAATGACTCACCATCTCCGGCCACACCCCTACAGCCTACAGTTAGCACTCAGTTAATGTCTATCACGGGATTAATCCACTGATTGTGCTAAGGCTCTTTTAACCCAATCATTTTACCTGCAAATGTGCTTGCATAGTCTTATACATAAGCTTTTGGGGGACACCACATATCTAAAGCCTAACAGTGATGCAAAGGGAAAGACTTCAGACTAATGTTCCAGTGTCTATAGAGTGGTGACAGGGACCAGAATAATATCCTTATCATATCCTGTCACTGTGTAGTAAGCTGGATTGCTTCAGCAAGTAAACTAGGGAACAATGAAAAGTCTATGTGTGAAGGAGAGAGAAAAGGCCACCTGCAATCTGTGGTTGAGAAGAGCCTGTGCACTTGCAGGCTTTTAGCGTTGTTGGGCTAGTATAATTTCACCCGAAAGGCCTTTTTAAAGCTCTTAGATTTGTTCTGTCGTATTTTTAAGACCTGCAAATGATAGTCCCAAGCTTTCTGGATGATGCTTATCTTTGGTAAACATGAGATTAGCCTCAGAAACACCTTCTATTAATTCAGATATCATATAAGTCAAAAGTGCAGCATCGCAAAGTCTAAAGATTTCACAGATAGAAGAAAGAAAATAAATCTGTGTTTTAACTCTGTATTGAAAAGCAAAGTGAAAAGAGGCAGAGAGTATATATTTTATAGGTAGCACCTCTGAGGCCTTTTTGTAGCTAATCTGTTTGGGATTCTCTGGCTAGGGTGGAATGAATGTATTATGAGAGGGACTCTATCGAGCACAGTGTGATGGTACCTTAACCTGTGACTGCGTCTCACATATCACTGTACCCAGTCGATACTCTATTATTGCAAGTTAAGTGGTTTGCTACAGTATTCCACGCACAGGGTATTAGAAGCTGTGTTCCCTAATTTCCTAAGCAATAATGGTATAAGCAGTATGCATTTTTTATTATAAAAACTAACAATTGCCTCCACAGAGTAAATGGGTTTTTATATACCATTGGTACCCAGGAGATTTAGTTATAAATCAGAGTGAAATTAAATGTAAAATGTGCTAAATTTTGGCAGAATTCGATTTTCTTTGTAAAGGCTGAAGTCTTCAGTTTTTCTTGGAATCCAACTTGTGGTTTTCTTCCTGGTGCTTTATTTTTATTTTATTTAAATGGGCATGTTGTTTCCTGATTAAATTGATTCAGAATAAGCATAACAACAGCAATTCCCAGCATGGGTCTGGGGTAGCATTTTTTATAGCTCCTGAGACTGTCTTCATCCAGCCCTTTTGTGCTCATCAGTTTTAAGTGTTAACTGCTTCAGAGGTTGCAGAAGGGGTTATGAACTGCACAACAAAGAACGGAGTGTGAAAGATCATCTCCTTTTCAAATGGCTGCTGTTTTATAGATCAGGGACTCTGCTTCAAGGACAGAATTCACTTGGTGAATTGCTTAGCTACTCATTTTAGGTAAATAGATGATAAGAAGGGACATAGTTTCATCCACTAGGAGACTTGGTTAAGGATGCTAGTTTCCAGATATCTGAAGGCCCTAGCCCAAACTAAAGGAGGAATTAGAGCTATCCTTGGGTGACAGGAACAGGAAGGTCAAAATCAGCACAGTCAAGCTCAGTTTCCTCGCAAGAAAGGAGGGAGAGGCGAATGGAGAGGAAGAAGGGAAGAGGGACACTTATTCCTTCATGAGGGCCTCCACCCTCAGGACCTCTTCTAATTATAATTACCTCTCCAAAGGGCTCCAACTTGTAAATTAGGGGAGGGATATAAATGTTCAATTCACAATGACCCTCAAAGATTAGAAATATATTCCAAATATTCTAAACTCCTCTCTAACAGTCTTACTTATATTTCTTATATGTAACTTTTTACTTTTCTTTGTTTACATTTCAATATCTTGTGGCCATTTTGTCAAAATATAAGTCCAATGAATAAGTTTAGATTCTGTCATTGTCTTCTTTTACCAAGTCAGCTGACCCAAGAGTAACTTTTGTAAAGCTGAGTTCATCATTGAAAAATGACTCAAAGATTTAACTAGAAAATGAGGCCTGGGTGCTTCACCATTTCTGAAACCCCTGGGATCTGACCATAATTACTCTTTCATCCATAAGAAGGCAGAAATATTTAGCATATGGTTTTTCTTTCCCCTCTAAAATCAATCAGATATGTCACTTATGTAGTGTACTGTGGTCAATCAAAACGTTGTGCCTTGTTCTTCTAAATGTAAATCTCCTAAAGACATTCTTCAGAAAGGACTGTCGAAGTATTAAATGATAGGGATGTTGGTAGTGAAAATAAATTCCTTAGATATTTCATAGGAACTAAAAATTAAGGAATGCTTTTTCTTTTCTTTTTCATTCTCCTCAAGGGCTGTTTGATTTTGATTTTCAAACAACCATATTGGAAAACATTTTAACTGTGAATATAATTCTGAAAACACTTTGAGCCCTGACAATATCTGTCCTGGGCAGCCTGGTATCAGCTGGCAAACGGATCCTAGAAAAAATACGGAAGTCTTTCTGTTTTCAGAATGCTTTATATGCAATTCCCCAGAAACAGCTCAGAAAGATAGATACTCTTTTCTAAAAGGTTGCTGGTTTAGCACTTCCCAACTTATAAAGGTTGGAATTTCCCACTGGCTCAGTGGAGAGATTTGTATCAGTTATTTTAGATTCACTTAATAGCACATTTGTGTTTGAGATGAAGCGTGAGTCCCAATAGACAAGTAAGATTGTTCCTAAAAATTGGCCTCCCTCTCCCTCCCCCCATGTATACTCAGATCTGAGGTAGAGTCTTCTAAATGTTTCTCCACAGCTAGATATGACATCTCATCTTAAAACAGCAGCAGTAGCTGCTCTTTCTCTTTGTACAGGACATGGCGGACACACACCAAGCAATAGTGAAGGCTGGTGATTTTTTTAGTGCCTAAGTGAAGCCCCAGCTTTGGATCCACCCCCTCCACCACCATGCATTGGTGTAGATGGCAGCGAGGATGAAGGAGTGGGTAATCACATGGAAAAGTACTATGAAATTTATGCAAAACATCTCTGAGTGACACTCGCCTGATCGCCTGTGATTGCAGGACATTCCTTCATTTGTTTTCTCTTCTTCCATGGCATCCATTCTGCTCCATCTTCTTTTGCCATCCCCCTGTCATTTCCTGTGCTCCTGAAAGGCAGGGGTGACCACCTTTTGTGGTTAATTATGAAGGTCACTCAGAAGTGTGACCAATGCTTAAAGATGCTGAATGTGTCCTTTGAATTGGTCCAAAATTCACTTAGGGGAAGGGAAGGCTATTACCTCTTCAGTGCTCATGGCGAGCATTTGATGTACCTGCCTTTTTCCTGTTAATTCTGTCGATAGTCTTATGACTGCTTTGCCAAAAATGGAGAAATGAGGTTTCAAGTAGTACATTACTTGCACCAGTAGAGTCAGCTGGACCCAGAGTTCTAAACCATGTTTGTCTGGTTAGAGCCTGATTTTGGTAGACCAGGCCATAGGTGTAATTAGGGCTGGAAGTTCCAGACTCAGCTGCCTATGTGGTCAGACGAACAGGGAGGAGGCCTCAGAGGGTAGGGGTGAAGCTGAGCCCTGCCTGAAGAGCTTGTCAATCATGCCAGCTTTTACAGTTTCTCTTAACACAGAATCCACAGCTCTGGGCTTTTGGGGAGGTGGGGAAAGGTTTCTGATTTTTATATTTGAGCAACTAATTTGATAGAAATTTTTAGAAAAGGTAAAGCAGTTCTTCAGGACAGATTTAGGCCACAATCTGAAAGCTTCTGAAACTAAAGAGTAGTTTTAAAGAATTGTAACTTTTCCCTTCAAGCGGGCATTGTAACCCTCACTGTGGTCACATGCTGCCTGTCAAGAATTTTGAAAGCTAAGTGGAATTAATTGTTTCTTATTTGGTATGTAATGTTTATGGATAATACTTTTATAAGAAGTGGTTACCTAGCTACTCAGTGTGGAGTCAAACCAATGAATACAGATGCTTACTATTTTCCATACCCTACTGGATAGGACATTCTGACCTGGAGCTTTATGAATACAGCACAAGTATTTATTGGGCAGGAAACTGATGCTGTGCATTGAACTAAATACAATTTTCTAAATGCTTTATACAAGTGTAAGCACTCTCATACAGGAAATCAAAATGACATGCACACATAACCACTTGTAGTTTGGGCATTAATTACCGATCATCCATTCTAAGTATATTGATGATGCTGTTTGTCAGAGGCAGCCAGGGTAGTTAGTCCCTTGTACTTAGCGTTGGTCCTTTCCATCTATTGTTGTCCTGACCCATGTCATCAGTCTGTGTTGTTGTCCTCTCCACTGTCCCCAAGTGTTTCAGTCTTTCTTTCTTTGATCTAAGTACTGGTAGGACAATTAGGGCAAACTCTTATCTCTCTGCTTCATTCCTTGACATTTGCATCTGCAAAGAGTAGAATTGAATTTTTATTGTTTTAGTAATTTCTGTTTCTGCAGCTAGTTCAGGGCAGGGGATGATGCCTAACTGCATGTGAACGTCCCCATCTAGGGCTCCCTTAGTAAAATGGCTGTAACTATCCTTGTGGTTTTTTATGTAGAAAAAAGAATGTCTCCCAGATGTTGCTAGGGCTCAGGTGGCTGTTCCTCAATGATCAGGCCCTACCTTTCATTATAAATATATCCGCTTCCCTACTGTGAGAATATTCCTGCTCCTGGACATTTTAGATTTCCACTATCTTTGAAAAATGATGTCTTGTTCTTTTTGTCACTTGTGTTGCCGATCCTCTTTCCTAATTTGCCCCTACAAGAGGAACCACTTTTAATTATTCTCAATTTATTCATTTGGTATTTAATATTATGCCTCTAAGTAAAATGTTTTTATTGCTGCATTGCTTTGAAAATAAAATGCTTTCATTGCTTCATGTTTTTTTTTTAAATTTGAGTGTTATCTATAATTTCAAATATAAAAGATGAAGATTTAACTTTATTTTACCCTAGATGCCTACCACAAAAAAAGCTATCTTCCAATTTCCCCATTTTTCCAACAGAAATAGTTGAAATTTGTTAGACTGGAGTACTTGGAGTCAACATCTACATTGTTCCAGCTTCCTAAGCATGGTTCACAATTAAGCCATGAAGTGTGCTATGATTTCCTTTACTTGCTTAGACAACTCCTCTTTCCACCCATGGACTTAATACTTATATATTTTTTTGTTACTTGGTTTTTTGTGTGCTTATTATTTCAACCTAAACCTTCCATTAATCATCTCAGTCCTTGCCTGTTCAGATGCACTAGGTACTGTGTGCGACCTTTTGGAGGAGATTTCTCTTGGGCTGATCTGACCTTGCAGAAACCTTGGCCGGCAGTCCTCCGGTCTGCTACAGCTCTCTTCCTGTGATCTTCTTTTGCTAGTATCTTGGTGATTCCTTGGGTTTCTCTCCTTTTGTTAAGCCTTTTTGTTTCTTTCATGTTGCTCCTTCTTTCTTGGTTTAGTGTCTCCAGGGCGTGACTCATTCAGGGATGTGTCTTGGAAGTTTCCTGTGAAAGAGTACCTGGGGGGTAAAGCTTTTGAGGTATTATATACTTGAAAACATCTCTAGCTGGCCCCTGTAACCCCATCTACTCAGGAAGCTGAGGCAGGAGGATGGCAAGTTCAAGGCCAGCCTTAGCAACTAGTGACACTGGGTCTCAAAATAAAAAAAAATAAAATAAAAAGGACTGGGGATGTGGCTCAGTGGAAAAGTGCCACTGGGTTCAATCCCCAGTACCAACAGATAAATAGAAAGAACCAAAGAAAGAAAACCTTTCCACTGTTTCACACTGAATTAACAGTTTGCTGGTGATAATTTACTTTTGGAATTCTAAAATGATAACTCCTTTGTCTTTTCCTTGAAAAGTCTCTATCCATTCTAATTCCTGATCTTTTGCATGTCTCCTCTGTCTTTAACCCCTGTGGATACTTGTAAACGATTTATTTCCTTTTTAATGTTCTGAAATTTCACACCAGTGTGATTTGACACACATTTATTTTAATCAATTTTGCTGACACCTTAATGTGACTTTTAAATTTGAAAACTTGCATCTTTCAGTTCTGGGAATTTTCTGGTTTTTTTTTTTTTAATTTTTAATTTGTTTTTTTCAGTTATATACGAGTATAGAGTTGGTTTTGACATATTATATATACATGGACTATAACTTATTCTCATGAGGGTCCCATTCTTGTGGTTTGTACATGATGTGGAGTTTCAATGGTTGCTTATTCATATATGAACATAGGAAAATTATGTCCAGTTCATTCTACTGTCTTTTCCCATTCCCATCCCTCCTTCCTTCCCCTTTGTCTAATCCAATGAACTTCTGTTCTTCCCTTCCCCTCCCTTACTGTGTGTTAGCACGCACATATCAGAGAGAACACTGGCCTTTGGTTTTTTTGTGATTGGCTTATTTTACTTGGCATGATTGTCTCAAATTCCTTCCATTTACCAGCAAATGCCATAATTTCATTCTTCTTTGTGGTTGAATAATATTAAGTTCTGGGAACTTTCTTTTCTTTTTTCTTAAAGCATACTTTTAGTTGTTGTTGGACATAATAACCTTATTTTATTTATTTATTTTTCTATGTGGTGCTGAGAATCAAACCCAGTGCCTCACACATGCTAGGCAAGCGCTCTACCACTGAGCCACAACCCCGCCCCGGCTCTGGGAATTTTCTGGAGTAATAATAATGATTTGGTCGATTTGTTCATCTTCATTTCTCCATTACCTATGTCATCTTATTCAAATGTTAGATCTCCTGAACTAGTTCTTTCATTTCCTGTCTTTTCTTTCCTGTTTTCACCTCCTATGACTTTGTGTTCTGACTTTTTGGAAGATTTTTTCTTCTCTTCCTTTCAGTTTCTCTTCTTGAAATTTGGATAACTTGTGAAAGAGTTATTGAGAAGAAAAAGAGTGGAAGGATGTTTATTTGGGGAAGGCTATCATCATTTTTCTAATTAATGGCCTTATTGGGATATAATTAGTACCATTAACTTCACCCTGTTTAAGAATACAATCCAGTGGTTTAAGGTTTACTCACAAAATTATTCAACATGACCACTGTTAAGTCCAGAACATTTTCATCACCCTCATAAGACAACTGGTATTCCTTAGGACTGCTGCCCCACTCCTTCCACATCTCCCCTCTCCAGGCAACCAATTATCTACTTTTTATTTCTGTGTTCCCTCTTCTTGACATTTCACATAAATGGAACTGTACAATAGGTGGTTCTTGGGTCTGGCTTTTGAACTTAGCATAATGTTTACGAGTTTCTTTCATTTTATAGCATGTGTCAGTACTTCCTTTGTTATGGCTGAGGAGTATTCCACAGTGTGGATACCAGGCATGGTTGGTTTAGCTGTTCATTTGTTAATAGAAATACAGGTTATTGATACTTTTTGGCTTATGAATAATGCTAGAATAAACATTCATGTACAAAAATTTTTTTGCGTGGATATATATGCTTTCATTTCTTTTGGGTTTGAATGGACTGTTACCCCTTGGTAATCCATTCCAATTATTAATCTGTGAAATGGATCAATCCACTGACCAGGTTATAGCACTCTCATAATCTAACCATTTCACCGCTGAACATTGCTACATTATCTCATGAGTTTCTGGTGGTCACTTTATGTTCAAACTCTAACATTGAAATTGTTAAATGTTTTCATCATGAAAGAGTGGAGGATTTTGTCAATTGCTTTTCTGCATCTCTTAAAGATGGCTATGTCATTTTCTTCATAATTTATTCTGTTAATATGGTGTATCATTTTGATGTTTATGTTGCTTGATGTTTAAGCTTGCATTCTTGACTTAAATCCTACTTGCTTGTGTTATATAAACCATTAAATACAGTGCTAGCTTTGGCTTATAGTATTTTGTTAAGGATATTTTGCATCTCTGTATAAGGATTATTGGCATGTAGTTTTCTTTCCTTGTATGTCTTTTGGTATTGGTGTTAGATTAATACTGGTCTCATACAATGAGTTTGTAAATATTTCCTTCTTTTTTTTTAAGTTTGTAAAGTCTTGATGCTAATTTTATTTCAAATGACAAAAATTTACTAGTAAAGTTCTTTCAGATCTCTTTCATTTTTTTTTGGTATTCATATTATCTATTCATTCTTATTTCGATTTTGGTAGTTTGTGTTTTTCTAGATATTTGTTCATTTCTTTTAGGTTATCTAATTTTCTAGTATATACTTATTCATAGTCTGCCCTTAAAATCTTTTATATTTCTCTCATGTTAGGAGTAATGCTCCTTCTTTTATTTCTGATTTTAGTCATTTGCACATTCCATCTTTTTCTTGGTTGGTATAGGTGAAAGTTTGTTAATTTTTTCAGAGACCCAACTTTAATTTTATTGCTTTTTCCCTATTATTTACTACTTTCATTTATTTTCACTCTAATCTTTATAATTGTATTCCTTATGTATACTTTGAGATTAGTTTGCCTTTCGCCCCCTAGTTACTTAGAGTAGAAGTTTAGATTGCTGACTAAAGATCTTTCTTCTATTTTAAGATAGGCCTTTATAACTATAAAATGCCCTTTAAGTACTGCTTTAGCTCATCTCGTCCATTCTGCTACACTGTACTTTTGTTTTCATTTGTATTACTGTATTTTCTTTGCAGTTTCTTCTCTGACACATTGGTTATCCAGGAATCAGCTGTGTAAACTTCTATGTGTTTGTGAATTTTAAAAATTTTCTTTCTATTATTGACTTACAAGTTCAGTTGACTGTGGCCGGATAACATATTTTACATGTACAAACCCTCACACCCATTGAAACTTGATTTGCCACCTAGTAAGTGTCCGCTCCTTGAGAAGGTTCCCTGTGCACCTGATATAGATGCATATTCCTCCGTTGTTGGGTGGAACGTTCTGTAGACTGCTAAGTCCTGCTAAGTTTAGTTGGTTGGTAGTGTTATTTGATTCATCTGGTTTCTTCTTGATCTTAGTTTATTTCAATCCATTTTTGAAGGTGTGGTTGTTAAGTCTCCAACCATTTCTGTTGAACTGTGTATTTTTTCCTTGGCAGCTTTTATGGTATTTATTTTAGGGTTTTGTTGCTAGTTAAATATGTTTATAATTGTTATATGTCTTCCTGATGGACTTTAAAATTTTTTGTGTCTCTAGTAATAATCTTGTCATAAAGATGGTTTGTCTGGTATAAATATAGCTATTGAAGTGTCTTTTGCTTACTATTTGAATGGTATGTATTTTACTCTCCTTTTACTTTTACCGTCTTTAAATTGGAAAAGTGCATCTCTTATAGATAGCATATAGTTAAAGAATGACTTCCTTCTGTTTTTATTGATGTTGCTGTTTGTTTTACAGTGAAAAGATTGAATTCAAGGTCTCATGATTGCTGGGCTTTACCAAGGAGCTACTTCCCTAACCCGTGTCATTGCTTTTTGAATTCATTTGCCAATCTTTGTATTTTAAGTGAAGTATTTAAGCCATTTACATTTAATGCAATTACCAGTAGGTAAGAATCATGTCTGCAAGTTTTCTATTTATATTCATTTGTCTTTTGTCCTTTTTACTCTATAACCTTCATGGCTTTTTAACTTTTCTTTTTTAGATGTTTTTTTAGCCTACCATTTGAACTCTCTAAGTCTGCTGATTTGCACTGTTCCTTTGACTGTAGGTTTTCAAGGTTACTGCGTATATGCATAAAGGGGACCTATGCCTGTATGCATAGGTCAAGATAGAATGCCACAACCTCATCATCCTTACAATATTCAGATGCTTTCCTTGAACAGAAACTCCTTGATTGTTTTATACTGTTTATTAATTTTTTTTTATTTTATTGTAAACAAATGGGATACATGTTGCCTCTCTGTTTGTACATGGCGCAAAGGCATACCATTTGTGTAATCATAAATCCACATACAATAATGTTGTTTGATTCATTCTGTTATTTTTTCCCCTTCCCCCCACCCCTCCCACCCCTCTTTACCCTCTATACAGTACTTTCTTCCTCCATACTTGCCCCCCTCCCTAACCCTAACTCTAACCCTAACACTAACCCTTCCCTCCCCCCCATTATGTGTCATCCTCCACTTATTAGCGATATCATTCGTCCCTTGTCTTTTTGAGATTGGCTTATCTCACTTAGCATGATATTCTCCAATTTCATCCATTTGCCTGCAAATGCCATAATTTTGTCATTCTTTATGGCTGAGTAATATTCCATTGTGTATATATACCACAGTTTCTTTATCCACTCGTCAATTGAAGGGCATCTAGGTTGGTTCCATAGTCTGGCTATTGTGAATTGAGCAGCTATGAACATTGATGTGGCTGTATCTCTGTAGTATGCTGATTTTAGATCCTTTGGGTATAGGCCAAGGAGTGGGATAGCTGGGTCAAATGGAGGGTCCATTCCAAGTTTTCTAAGGAATCTCCACATTGCTTTCCAGAGTGGCTGCACTAATTTGCAGCCCCACCAGCAATGTATGAGTGTACCTTTTTCCCCACATCCTCCCCAACACCTGTTGTTGCTTGTGTTCTTGATAATCGCCATTCTAATTGGGGTGAGATGGAATCTTAGGGTGGTTTTGATTTGCATTTCTCTTATTACTAGAGATGGTGAACATTTTTCCATATGTTTGTTGATTGCTTGTAGATCTTCTTCTGTGAAGTGTCTGTTCATTTCCTTAGCCCATTTGTCGATTGGATTATTTGTATTCTTGGTGTAGAGTTTTTTATTAAAGATGATGGTGACTTTTTTCCTGCTTTTTGTTAGAGTTTTCTTCATATAACATATGCAACTCTAGTAGAAACAATTTATTAAGCACTTACATGGTATTTCTTCTTCTCAATGCTTTATACATATGATAGTACGAGGTTTTTGAATCTCCATATTAACTTTAAGAGGTCGGTGCTATCATTTCCCTAGTCTTGTAGATGGGTAAGCTGAGACATAAGGAAGTTAAATAACTTACCTAAAGTTACATAGTATAGAATTACAGAGTTGGGATTCAGGTCCAATATGATACTCACTTCTTTCTCAGATACCAGTTCCTTCTTGTATCAACAGCTTAATTATATTTACCAGTAGAGTTTCAAATACTTTAGGCATACGAAGGGATCTTGTTGATTATGGGAGTGTCTGGTGCTGTCTGTAGGGTTAGTGTGCTTCTTGACTTGTCTTATTTCTACTTTAGAATATAGCTTTTCATACCTGTTAGTCAATTATCATTAATCCATCAGCTCTCCAAAACTTAATTTCTGTTTTTTTCCTTTCTTCATTTCCTTTTTTTTCTTTTCCTTTCTTTTTTTAAACATTTGTGAGTTTATGCCCCTCAGGGGAAAAAAGATTATCATTTTAGTAGGGCTTTGGGAAGAACCAGAATTAAATGCATATTTTCAATACATTGCCCCTTTCATCATTTTTAGTGTACTTAAAAAAATTAATCTCTGTTTTGTTATCTGAAGTTCTGGGGGGGTTTATCCTTCTGTTTATTTTATCTACTGATTTATCATGAATATTGGATTTTCTTTTGAAGTTCTCTAATTTTATTTTGCATGCATATCCTCAGTGGGGCATTATCCATGGGATTTCTGTGAGGTTTGGGCAGAGTCTCTATCTATCTGAAGTTTCTCATTTTCCCTCATCAGGTGCTCCAGGACCACATTTATGCTAATTACTGGCCTTTGGAATGCAGGATCCTTCAAGGGCAGTATACAATGAAACCCCCAACCACCCAAAGTTGTACTCCTGATTAGAAATATTCAGGGATGGCTTCTACCCACACCTGGCATGTGGAACTGGACCAGCCTCCTCCTTCCCTCTCTGGACCAGGAGACAGGTAAAACAGCACTCTCCAGAAGGCACTGTTCTTTGTGTGTCCTGAATTGGGGTGACAGCCTCTTTTCCTACTCTCAGCTGCATAGAGGAGCAAGGACTTATCTCCTGTGTGTAGCTATCAAAATAGAAGCCCTTATGCTGACTAAGACCAGACTAACCCCTTTCTACTCACCAGACCAGGATGGTGCGGTATCTTTTCATGGAATTTCTTTCCGTCCTCATTTGTGACCTTGAGAGATCTCTACTATCTTCTTGTGAGCTCAGATATACATTTAAAACAATACTTGCGATATTTTAATCAGAATATTAAGGTGTTTTAGAGCAGGTTTTTTGAAAATGTTATCTGACAAGATATTATTGCCTAAAGTCCTAAAATTAACTTCTCCCTTTGAATTATTTCATATGTACTCAATAGATGTTATCCTCAAATTGAAAATAAGTATAATTTTTTTCATGATATGGTTGCTAAGTCAAAGAATGTATTTTTAAAGTAACTTAATGGAATTTTTGACCAGGTCAATAAAAGTAATAATAGTTCCTTTGTATTCTGTGCTGGCGAGACCTAAATGGATTATGGCATTCTGTTCTGGATACTGCAATTTCTAGAATGTTAATAGACCTGTGTCCTACCCTGACAGGGATGGTTAGGATTTTGAAGCATCAGGATATTATCTCATTGGTGGAATGATTTAAAACAGGGAGATTTACTTGGATAAGAGAAAACTTGGGGGATATGAGGAGTTGTGTCGTGGAAGACCAATTAGATTTATTCTTTGTGTCTCAGAGGGCTTCACAACAGACAGACATTATAGAAGATCAATTTGGGCTCAATATGAGGAGACTTGCTCACAAAATAGAGCCATCTGCATCTGAAAAGACAGTCCACTTTATGGATGCGCAGCGACTTTGTGTTTCCCCACCACTGAGAAGGGTCAAACAGGACATTATCTTATCTATAATGGTCAAGACATCTTATCCATAATGGTTAAAATCTCAGACTCTCAAATCAGATTACTTGGGTTTAAATCCAGGTCTTATTATTTACTAAATCTGTAACCAAGGGAAAGCATTTAACCTTTCTAAGCCTCTGTTTGCCTATCTGCAAAATGGCATGCTAACGATATCTGTATCCTAGGGTCATTGTGAACTTTAAATGAGGTGATACAGGTAAAGTTGTAAGAATAGTGTATAGCCTATGAGAAGTCCTGAAAAGATGTTATCATTATCATTGTCATCCATTAGGGATATAAAAAGATTGTCTCCAATTAAAAATTCTGGAGCACCAGAGTTGTGAGTCACTCTGTTATTTTCCTATGACTGCCGTAACAAATCACCACACACTTGGTGGTTTAATACAAGAGGAATCCATTCTCTGATAGTTCTGGAGGCCAGAAGTCTGGTATCAGTTTTGATGGATCAAAGTCCAGGTGTCATAGGGCTGAAGGCTCTGGGGAAACGTGTTCCTTGGCTCTCTCAGCTTTTAGTGGCTGCTGGCTCTCCTTGGCCCATGACTGCTTGTCTCCATTCTCTGTCTCTGTGGTCATATTATTTTGTTCCTTCTCTGGGTAGTCAAATCTTCCTCAATTGCCCTTTATGAGCACATTTGAGGTGGCATTTAAGACATCCCTTGACAGTCCTGGATAATCTCCCCATATCCAGATGACCGAGGTCATACAAACCCATCTTTGGATCAAACAAACCCCATCCAAACTGCAGGAACAGAATTAACTCTCATGTTCCGCCTTCAAAAATGTTAAAGGAAATATTTGCTGGTCAGCCACAGTAACAGATGTAATATGTAAAACATGACATGTAATGTGCAAAACATCACATATGCTACATGTAATCATAGTTCTAACTCTAAGTTTTGCCGGAGGCTTATGGAATGAAGCCCATTGCTCTCTAGCCATGTGTCAGGCTCTGCATACGTTTCTGTTTGTTTATATCATAGATGAAATTTGCCAGATGGGAGAAATCCATCGGTGCTGCCCAGCCAGTAAGCTGACCTGGTGGAAGTGATCAGAGGATGTGGGTAAATTAATCTTTGAACAAATGGATTAAATATGCACAGTAAATGGTTTAATGCACAGCAGGAGAGTGCTGCCTAATCGTTGGGGAAGAAAACAGAGCCAGTGGAACAGGCGGCCTCACGCGGCCACTCCTACAGTTGAGTCTGAGAGGTGGCGATAGCCAGGAGGCTAGCAGAGTGTTTTGTAGCACAGAGCTCAGCTGAGTGTGCAATATGTTAAGTACAGCTGGGTCTGGCATAATCATCCCTGACTAATGGGAGGCAAGAGGAGGGGGTTCAAGAGCTGAATAAATAAATTACTTAATTACATATTATCAGAGAGGAGAACAGATGGTCAGCTTAGCTCATCTCCTGATGCCTTCCGCTTCTGAATGGAGAGGGGATCCTCAGAGACTGTATCAGGTTGGGCTCTTGACTCTGTTTATCTCCTGATCCTACCCAGGGTCTGTGGTCTTCAGGAGTAAAAGAAGCCCCTTTCCCCAAGTCTGAAAGGCACCGTGTGCTCTGGTGCCCACTTTGAGCTGAAGTTGGGCAGGCCTACGCGGGTCGGTATTTTCCACTTTGTTAATTTTGGCACCAGATGGAAGTGGAAATGGATTTTGTTTCCTGTAAAATGGTTGAAAAGTGATTTTCAATTGAGGATCTAATCAAATGTGAAAGGGCAGTTGAGCATTTACTTAATGTGCTTGGGAGCGTCTCCTATCATGGCAGACCGTATGGGCTCTGGGTGTCCCCATGGAGAATCCAGTTTTTCTAAGTGTTGGTTGCTCCGGTGGTGAGGGGAACGTGTAGCTGGGATTGTATTCTGGAAGCGCCGTGTTTGTTTTCAAATGCTTCAGTCTGGCATGATGGGGTCTGTAGATCAGTGGTCCCCAAATGCTCACTGGGGTCTTTGCCAGTTTGGCTGCATCAGAACCACCTGGGTTGTTTGTTAAAGTTACGTATTTCTTGGTTCCAAGCATGGAGATTCAGATTCATTAGGTCTTAGGTAGAATCTGGAAATCTTTATTTCTAAGAAAGCTCCACAAGTGATAATGAAGTAGGTCGGGGAATCACGAGGTGTCAGTTGGCAAACAGGAGAATCAGAAGGATTGCTAAAGAGATTTTAATAACTGCTTGCTTACAAGTTTAAGATGAACTGTTCAGGGATGGTGAGGGACCAGGGCTGGCGACAGTGAGAAACATACGTGTACAAGGGTGGACTGGAGTATGAGTACCTGGTGACGCTTGCAGGCGTAAGGGAGGACTCCGAGACAGGAGCTGTGGACAGCCATGGTCAACCTGCCCTATGGCAGGTTGCTGGTGAGAGTAATGGGAATAAATGCCCACAGGAAATGGGAGACTAAACGCCCCACCAGTCCTCCTTTGACTTTTGATGGTGATTTTCATTGGCCAAATCCAAGGGCCAAGGAGGCTCTCTGATATAATCCATAAAGGTCACACTTCTCAGGTATCAAAAAATGATAGAAAAGACTTGAAAGGGGTCTTGAGGGAGACAATGGAGACTATCTGGAATGCACTGGTACAGGTAACATTTTCTAGTTACATGTTTGTGTGCCAATTTGTGGATGGCAAATATACACTCCGTTTTGTTCTAAAGGCCTGTTTCTTTCCTCCATGTGGAATTGCCTCTACAGTTTCACCATTGAGACTGTAGGCCCTTAAGAAGCAATGCTGACATCCCATAAAATTACCTTCCTGTGTGGTGCCCACAGCACAGTTCATATTCTGTCTCTGGCAAGGGCTGCAAGGAGAATATTTTAGAAGATTGTAATTGTCTGCCTGGCTGTCGACTTTAAATTTAGTGACATATCGGTAGGATAGTCTATTCTTTCTTACTAAGTAATTATGGTTCTATCATTCTATATCTATGAATTTATTTATACTTTCTAGGACGCTATTTATATTTGTAACCAATATGGTCTTCATGCAGGCGGTTCCAACATCTTTCTCTCAAGAAACCACATTGCTTATACCTCCTCAAAGATTGCATTCGGCTGTATTCTTTGTTTTGATTTTGATTTGATGCATTTATTTCAGTGTATTTAAAGCATACTTTTAATGATCACTTGTAATTATAACTCCATATCAGAATTGGATTAATTTTGATTTTGGCATATTATGTGTGAAGATTTGAGCTCATCTTAAAATAGAGCACTGAAAGAACTTTTATGGAAATTCACGAAACTCCTGGAAGTTTATCTGTGGCTTTTGTATTAAGACTCATATCTCTCCCCTAGTGCAGAAATCTCTGACCCTTTCCGGCTCCTTTTGTGGTAGAGATTGGCAAAGCCTACTTTATCAGCTGTTTACCAGGTCACCCACCTTTGCTCGGGAGAGAGACCGAGTTCTTCTTCTCACCTGAGGCAGCAGGGCCCTGGAGAGGTACCTCCAGCGTCTGAATTCTGTCCCCTCCACCTACTAATGGCGTGACTTGGGGCACCGTGCTTACCTTCTCTGTGTCTCGGTTTTTACTTATACAGATAATGGAAGATTTGTGGTTTCTGGTTTCTGTCTCGGGCATGTTGGGAGGAGTGGACGAAAATGGAAACACCCTGAATTGTCTGTGAGCCTGAGTTACTGCTTCTCATTGCTCCAGTTCACATGTGGAGACCCCAAGAGCCAAAGAAATTTGGGTCAGGTGACAGAATATGAGAAAGAGAAGAGCAGTCCCAATAAGAATCTTTCTTCAGGTTTTCTTTCCCCCTTTGAATAAGGCCTCCATTCCTGTGTAGCATTCCTGTATAGAAAGAAGCTGCATCGTACGTAGGTCAGGATAGATCCCCAGCAGACCTTAAAGAGGTTGTCATTTGTCACCGTGGCAGCTCTTAGATTTGGGCACAAGGCACTTTACTTTTTTGTGTTTTGTTTTCTCATCCATAAAGTGGAGACAAATGTGGAATGTACTTTATGAGATTGCTGTGAAGTTTAAATGGGTATGTTTGTATATGTGTGTTAATACATGTGTTTTCACCTGTGTGTTCACACATGTGAAGTGCTTACAACCCTCTGACAGGTAGATAAAGGCAGCACATGTGTGTTGTGCTTGCTCTTTGCTATGAGTGGCTCATGGCTGTGTTACCCTGTCCCTTTATTTTGCACTCATGTCTTTGAGACATTTCTAAACACAATGATGTTTTTGTTCAAACTTTTTTCTTTTTACAGGACATCCCAGCCTCTGGGGACTTCCACACTGTGGAGCTTCTCAGGACTCACAGGTCCCCTCCCCGAGCCTCCCTTGTTCTTGCCCCGTGCACCTTCCACTTAACATTGACACTTTATTTCACTCAGGTGCTTTGACTTCTCTCTTTACCACTCTGAATCCATCAGCAGCCAGGGTGACTCAAAATCTAAAATATATCTCAAAGTTCATCCACTTCTTTCTGCTCACTGCCACCTTCCTAGCTCCAGCCACATTCTGCTTTCACTAAAATAGTTGCTTCTTGTCCTAGGGCCTTTGCACCTGTTCTGCCATTTGCTTGGAATGCTACTTCCTCATGACTTCTCAAAGATGTGTCTTCTTCCTCATTCACATCTCAACTCAAAAATCTTCTATTCCATTTGTTTACAATAAAAATAAATTTAAAAAAATCTTCTAAAGTATCTCTGCAGAGAGGCCTTGACTGCCCATCCTCTGTGTGGTAGCTCCCTCCATTCCAAACTATCTATAATAGTGCCCATTGCCCTTAAGGAATTTGCAAACTCTAAAAGTACTCTATTAGATGTTTAAAGTTTTGGTTTTCTCTTATGGCTTCCACGAGGCAGGGGTTCACTCCCATCCTATTTAAGGGAAACAGTGTTGGGGTCTTTAGCCTCCTTGCTCTTCTCGACCAGCGACAAGGGAATGGAGCACTCCCCAACAAGGTCAGACTGGGAAAGGTAGGGCTGCCTGACCGCCCGCACCCAGCCCTCCGGTGGAGGACAATCATATGTGTCAGGGAGACGAGTCACAGCAGGAACTCGTTTATTGAGAAAGTCACACAGCTTTTATGTAGGGTAAAGGCTAGGCGGGAACCAATCAGCTTAAAGGTCAGCAAGGCACGGGCGGGGGGGGGGGGGGGGGGGGGGGTGTTCACGCAGGCGAGAGTCCCATAGGACTATATGGCAAGCACGAGCTGATCGTGTTTGCAGAACTGTTGTTAACCAATCACTGACGGTGGTCCAATTTATTGTCATTAACTTTTGAAACTGCCTTTGAGGCCTTGATCTTGCTCACCCTCCAGGAAATAAGGAGTCAGCCTGAGTTAGTTAACGTGTCATTTGTCCCAACAAAACAGCCCAGTGCAAAATTGTTGAAATATGGGATGGACACACACACGTGAATGTGCAATGAAATGGAACAGGTTTGGGGTAAACTTGTTCAGTGGAGTCCAGACAGCTTGGATAGATCTGCATGGGCTCAGCAAAGGGAGGGAATGTGACACCTTGGTTTCTTCAGTGCTGTAAGCATGCTGTAGGAGGAGATGATTCGCTTTAACTGTATGCAGATTATCATAAAAGGTGTTCAAATAATGAAAACCGGAAGAGAGGTTTAATGGCAAAAAAGAGTTGGACTTTGGGGCTAATGACCTGGGTTTGTGTTCTGGCTGCTGTTTCCTGGTTGAGTAGCCATGGCCCTATAAGTTTCTTTCTGTCCCTCAGCTGCAGAAATCGTTCCTCGTGCTTTTGGGCTCTTGAGCTTGCTGTTTCTTCTTCCTACACTGCTCTTTCTTTCAGGCCCCTCTATGCCTGGCTTAATCCCATCTTGAAGGTTCTGCTCTGTCCAAGTGTCCCTCCTCAGATGGAACATTCTCAATCTCCTTATGTAGTTTCTGCATTGCCAGCTTCCTTGAGTGGCTCGATAACATTATCCCATTTTTATAGAATGTAACACTTTCCAAAGTTACCTTATTAATTTGTCTACTTATTTATTTTCTATTTAACTGAAAGGGACCTAAGTTCTAAGCAAACAATGACCTTGTCATTCTTGTCTACCTAGCGCTTAGGAAGGCACTGAGCATGCTGTAGACACTCCAACATTCATCAATAAAAAGGAAAAAAAAAAAAAAAAAGACAAAATTCCCCTCTGTGCCTCAGTGAATTCAACCATGAAATGGAAAGCAGCCAGTCCATGGGGACATTATAAATTCTTCTGAGGAAGAATTAAAAACACACGGTACTCAGCCCTGCACAGTGATTGTGAACACATGAGGTTCTTATATTGTCTGAGGCAATGGGCATTTACTTGCTCAGAGTGTATGAGGCTGTGAATTCTTTCCCTCTGCTCTCTCCCTCTCTAACCTCATAACCCTCCAGTCTCCCCTTGTCTCCTCCAATTCCTACCGCAGCAGGTTTCTGCCTCCTAGCCTTTGCCTATTCCATTCTTTCTGCCTCTGATGCCCTTCCCCATTCACATATCTAACGTGCTCTCATTTCATTCAGGTCTTTGGTAAAATATCACCCTATGAGAGAAAGTTTCCATTTACATAGCATATACCATCATACCATCACTCTCTTTCTCCTGTATCCTGTTTTTTTTTTTTTTTTTTTTTTTTTTTTTTTAATAGTACCTTTCACCATCTGGCTTATTTACCTGTTTGTCTCTTACTCACAGAATGGAAGCTTATCTATGACTGAGACTATAGAGTTGTGTCTTTGGCATCTGAATACCTGGTGCATAGTGTTTATCACCTATCGGTTGAGTAATCAAATGGATTAATGAGTGAGTCAGTTGTTCTTAAAAAGTATATTGTCTAGTGTCTAGCAAAAGTAACTCAAGAAATTTCCCATTTTTAACTTTTAAAAAATTTTCCATATTTTTTGAAGGGGTGTGTGATGTGTGGTGCTGGGGATGATACACAGGGCCTCACACTTTCTACCACTGAGCTACACCTTCAGCCTTCAAAATTTTCCATTTTAGTAACTTTTTTTTTGGAGTTTTTATTTGGTTTAAACATTTTATCAACCTTATCAGCATTGAGAGATCTTTTCATTTAAGCCACAGAGGGGGACTTACATATCATTCGCAAATGTAGATATAAATGCACATTCATATGTATATCATATATATATGGATGTGAATGCACATATATGTATGACTATATGTTGGTATGTGTAAAAATGTATGTGTATGTATGCATATGAGTGTGCGAGTGTGTACAAGCTTTTGGGCCCAGGAGGGCAATATCTTTCTACACAATGTTCCAGTGGAGAACCTCCAACTTTGCCCTGGGAGATGGTGCCAGAGGTAGGACATGGAAGAAGGACACAGTCGGGACCTCCTTACAGATGAAGAGACCTGCTCATGGAGCGTTAGGTAAAATATTAAAGAACCGCACAGTATTCCTCATGGTCTTTGTGAAGGATTGAAGTTGCTAACTTCCAGTGAAATATGTTATAGCAGAGATCATGACCTTTGGTGGGAATTTATTCCTCCTCTTCCCTGGAGCAGTAGCAGCTCTGATAAACCCAAGTGGTCAACATTTATGCTACTTCTGTCTCTCTTTTCTGGGACCCTTTGAAATATATATTTCTTGAATGTAGTTTTGCCTGAAAAATCTGCATCCAATTTGAATGAAATTGAATATGTTTCAGGGCTCAAGCAGCATGTCTTCCATCTGAAGCAAAATGGAGATGAATTTCAATTAGATGTTCCCATTATAATCTGTCTCCACCTGTAGTTTTCATCAAAATTGCTAGGAAGTGTGATATAATGTATGATCAGGATTTGCCCACTGGCAGCAGTGTCCCATTATCTTAGCAAAAAAGCACAAAATAATTAGTCTGATGCATATAGATAGCGGCTTCTTACAGCGGGTGACTTTAATTGTGGTGAGTAATATATATGGAGTTTGAAACCTTATATATTTCCCTCCCAAGAAGACACCAATTACTAATTCAGTTGACAAAGTAACAATGTTTCAGAAGATTTAATGCAAACCGAACATTGTAGTCAATAGCCACTGTAAAGTGTCCATTTTATGGCCTTATTTTTGCCTGAGCTTAATTTATGGTAATTTGGTAGTTGCATATAGCCTGAAAGTGTGCTGTTGGCTGGAGAGTTAGTACTTGAGTATTGCATAAATCAAGGCCGAATGTGTTGGCTTCATCTAACGCTCTTCCTTCTACAATTGGATTCTGTTCATCCTGTCATTTCCCAGGCCTCATGCCTGTTTGCGGTTCCTGGGGTTCTGAGAGCTCAATATTTAAGGAGAGAACTCTCTTTACTCCATGGCATCTTGCAAATGCCTGGTAGAGTGTTCCTGGTTTCCAGAGGGAGGAGATTGAGCACGTCGTTTCCTGCAGTAGGGGTGGTAACTGGGTTTGTGCTGTGGTGGCCTCATGAAGTGCTTTCAAGGACAATCCAATCCCCTGTCCTCACTCTCCTTTCTGTCCCCAAACTCCATGCTGTTGTCACACTATTTCTTTTCAGAACCAGCTTATGTTATTTATGTTTTGATTAATTTGAAATGTAGAAAAATTAGCCCACATGTTCTAGTCCCACAGGTAATCTGCCTGTGGAGTTGCAGACTATGAATCAATCAACTATACTGTTGATTCAGTTTAGATGACTGGTCTTCAAAAACTCTATTGAATACCTCAGAAATAATGAAACAATTGCCTGCCTTCCACTGTTCTTTATACTTGTTTACAAAGCTTTTGAATTTTTAGTAGTGATTCATGATTTTCAGAAGCAATTAAAATTTTAAATAAATAAGTGGCACATGGCTAATTGTGGACATCGTTATTCAAAATGTTGTAGGAAAACATTTCAAAATTTAGCCTTATTCATATATCCCCCAAATCACAATATGAATGTTTCCATTTTTTCATTGCCAGAGAACAATTATGTTATTCTGATTCAATTACACGAATGTCTCTTTTGCTGATCTTATAATAGCTAATGGGTAAATATAAATAGTAGAATACTTTCATGTGCTATCATTTTTAATCCATATATAAATCCAATGGCATTGGCATTTGTTATCCACACTTTAAATGCAGAAAAAAATTTAAAATTGAAATGAAATTTCAAATGAAATAAGAAAATGAAATTTCTTATAATATTTAATATTTTTCTAATTATAAAATGATAAATGCTTATTGTAGAAAGTGAAAAGTGTCAAAGCATACACACAAAGCATACACTTGTTGATTACAGGACTGAAAAAAAAGTGAAAAAAAGAGAAAGACACAATTACCAATATCAGGAATAAACAAATGAATATTACTACAGACCTCACAGAAATTAAAAAGGTAATAAATCATACAAATTACTCTGTGCACAGACATTTAACAACAGATAAAATGTACTAATTCCTTGAAAAACAAATTACTGAAACTCACTTATGATGAAGTAGGAAACATGAATAGTCCTATTACTATTTAAAAACTGAGTTCATATTTAAAACACTCTATAAAAGAAATCTGTAAGCCCAAGTGTTTCATTGGTGAATATTAGCAAACATTTAAAGAAGATTTAACATAAAGTTTGCATAATTTTTCCAGGAAATAGAATAGGAAGGAATATTTTGCAATTTGTATGTTTGTTTGTTGGTACGGGGGATTTAACCCAGGGGTGCTTAACCACTGAGCCATATCCCCATCCCTTTTTATTTTTTATTTTGAGACAGAGTCTTTCTATGTTGCTCAGAGTCTCGCTAAACTGCTGAGACTGATCCTGTCTCAGTCTCCCAAGTTGCTGGGATTAGAGGTCTATGCCACCTTGCCCAGCTTGCAAGTCATTTTATAAAGGCATCATTTTATCCTGATATAAAGGTCAGACAAAAACATTATACGAATAGAATAGAAAACAGTAAAACTATATCCATCATGAACGTCAGAGCAAAAATCCTCCATAAAATATTTGCAAATTGAATCCACAACTTATAGAAAGAATAATTCAGTATGATCATGTGGGTTTCATCCTGGGAATGTAAGACTAGCTTAATATAAAAAATAAATCCAGGTAATCCACTGAATTCACACGCTAAAGAAAAAATCCACATATATCAAAGTACAAAAAAAATTTGCTAACATACAACATTAATTCATAGGAATAGCCTTCAAATCAGGCATAGAAGAGATTTCTTTAACCCAATAGAGTGTACACACACACACACATAAAACCCTCTATAGCCCAAATCATATTTACAGTTATATGGCTTTATTCTTCCTAAACATCATGAACAAGGGAAGGATAGCTTCTCTCACCACTGTAACTCAACATTCCACTAGAAGGCCTACCTAGTATAATAGGCAATAAAAAGAAATGAAGTCATGAATTGAAAAAGAAGAAACAAAACCATCCCTTTTTACAGACAACATGATTATCTATGCAGAAAATCCAGATTCCAAGGCATTTACAACAGAAAACAACAGTAACCATAACCAACCATACCAGGCAGAAACTCCTGGAACTAGTGAGTGAGTTTGGTAAGGTCACAGGACAGTAAGGCAACACACAAAAATCAATCATAATTTTTAAGATTAGCATATGCAATTGGAAGTCAAAATATAAAAACTACAATAAAAATACCATTACAATATCTCTCAAAGGAAATAGTTGGTAAAATCTAATAAAATATGTTCAGGAACTGTGTACTGAAATTATAAATGCTGTTGAAAGAAGTCTAAGATGACTTACGTAAATGAAAAGACATACTGTATTCATAGATGAGAAACTCAACATGGGAAAGATTTAAATTATTCTCAAATTTGTCTCTAGATTTAAGACAATTCTAACAAAAATCTCAGGAGGAATTTTGTAGGTATATTCTAATTCTAAAGTTTGTTTTCCACATCATTTCTTGGACATATACTGTGAACATGGTTTGTCACTGTGGATGGTGACTTTGATTACCTGCCTGTGGTTTGTCACATTTCTCTACTCTTAGGCGACTTTTTCTCCTTTCTGCATTTCATTTTTGGGGGGAATTAATTATGCAAAACCTGTTCTTATTTTTTTAAACTGATACATAAAAATTAAACACACTAATGGTGTACCAGGTTCTTTTTTGATACATTTATACACTTATCCTCTTTAAATCAGATTAAACATCCATCTCTTCAAACATTTATCATTTCTTTGTGGTAAAACTTTGGAAGTCCTTTCTTCTGACTTTTTGAAATGTTACTCATAAGGAATGGTGAGTTATGTTCCCATTCTTTGAGGGCAGAGTCTGCAAGCAAATTTTTTGGAATTTTTATACATGATAGGTTTATCAATTCTTTTCATTTATTTATTTGAAAATTTTCTCCTATTATGTGCCAGTGGACATTTATTTTATACTTTGGTTTATAATCCAATTCTATTTAGTTTATTTTGTGGTTCAAATTATTTCTGTGTTGAACATGGTGAGTTCTTTTAATTGGTTCCTATTTTTCTTCCTATATACTCTCCTCATTTGTTTTTTTAAACTCTTTCTGGCAATACAAGGTTCACCAGGCCTCGTATCTTTTCTGCTCCGGTCCTTGAATCACCCATTTCTTGAAGGAGCCCTGGTTCTTCTTCCTGGTGAATGGTGCGAGAAACCAAGATTTCAGCATTAAATGTGCTCGGTGCTACAGGGGGTTTTACTTCTAGGCCTTCTCAGCTCATGGTTCAGGAATGACATGTGCATACCCTAACCTGTGTATGTACATCTATCTACAAATCTTTCCACATGTGACCATTTATAACTATATTAAGCTAAGCATGACTCGATACAGAAGTCTCCAGTTCTAATCCTGTTATCATATGGATAACTCTAGTGCCTCAACTTGCTTTATCTATAAACTCACATTCCAACAGAGTCCTGGCTCCTTTGATATATCATCCATTTACTTAATTGTTTATATCCAGTATAGGTATATAAACAGTTAGTCAGTACTCATATGGGAAACAACCTTGTTGACTGTAGCACAGAACATAAATACAATTTCATTTACTTAATTTTATAGATTCTACTTGTTTCCAAAGTTACTTAGGTCTGCATTTTCCCCCCATTCCTTCAGTGACTCTGTTTCATACATTTAGATGACTTTGTCCATGCTTCATTCCATCCTGGGACCTATTATTATTAATTTTAAAACATTATGTACCAAATGATGTTTTAAAATTTGGATACATAATCTCCACTGTACAGTACTGTAAAGGTCAATGGGTTTTGACAGATGCACAGTGTATTTATCGACAATTATGTGTTATACAGAATACCTGTACTATCTCTCAAACAGCACCATGTTCTTTAGTCAAACCCCTTCCTGATAAACACTTGCTCACCACTAATCTTGTTCCTTTCTGTATAGTTTTGGCTTTTCTGGAATGTCACATGATTGAAATCAGATATGGGGTTTTTCAGAATGCACCTCCCTTTTTTGGCCTAGCAATATACATTTAAGATTCATCCCATGTTCTTTCATATCTTGATATCTCATTTCTTTTTATTGCTAAGCAACAATAATCCTTTGTACAGATACCATTTGATTTTCTAAAAGTTCATAAACAATTAAATGGAGAAAGTATAGTTATTTCAAAAAATAGTATTGCAATTATTGAATGTACACTTGCATAGAAGAAACCTCAGTGTTAAGCTCATATCTTATGTAAAAGTTAACTCAAATATCAATGGCAGACCTAATTATAAAATTATAAAACTTTTAGAAGAAGCCTTTATGACCTAGGGTTAAACAAAAAGTCCTTAGTTGGAACTCCAAAAGCAGAATTCATGAAAGACATTGCTAAATTAGACTTTTCCAAAGTTAAAACACTTTGTCTCATAAAAGACACTCTTGAGAGAATGAAAAGATAATTTACAGACTAAGAAAGGATATTTTCAAATCACATGTCCAACAAAAGACTCATGTCTGAAATATATAAAGAACTCTCAGCACTCGACAGTAAGGAAATAAACTACTACAAAATTGGGAAAAACTTGGACAGACATTTTGCCCCAAATAGCATGAGAAAAGATGTCAATGCCATTCACAGGAGGGAAATGCAAATGAATGGTGCCTCCCATAGTATGCTTCTGAATGCCTCTCCTCCCTTTATTTCCCTGGTCCAGGTGCTCGACATTAGCCATATACTTATTTTTCTATTCCTAGAATACCCCAGGTAAAGCCTTCACCTCCTCCTAAGCATGCTTCCCCAGATGTTCACGTAGCTAGCTCTCTAGCCTCCTTCAGGTTTTGCTCAAATGTCCCCTCCCCATGGGGGCCCACCATCTTCCTGATGTCTGAAGGGCAACACTTCTTGCTGCACTCAGGATTCTCTCCCCATTTTCTTTTTTCATAGCATTTATCTTATTCCAACAAATTATATAATATACTCATCAAATTTATTACTTATTTTTATCTACGACCACCTAAATTTTATGGAGGCAGAGATCATATTTTTGTAATGATAGACCCAGTGCTTGGAATGGAATAGATGATCATGGATATCTGTTGCCTGTGTGTAAGAAGTTAGATTGTTGCCCTCCATTGGACAAATAGTAGGGTGTCTGAATATCCATTGCCGATCATTTTTATGTGTTTTACAGCCTTACTAATTTAATGGCTAGTTGTGGGAGTAGTTATATATAAACACTATTATATTTTTCTGAATGTGTATTAGAATAATATTATTTTGGCAAATAATCTCCAATTTTAAGACTTATAAGTGATTATTCTGTTTTCTCGATGTTGCTTTATTCATCTGTCTTTCTTTTCTTTCTGTTATTTTTCATGGGAATTTATAATTGAGGTAAATTATTGATATTCTTCTAATGCTTTTTTAAATGGTCAGGAGTTTAAGACTGCATTATTAAATACATTGATGAAAATCATTTATTTTCAGAAGGAAGACATAATGTTGCAGTAGACAAAGCTTTACTTCTAACTTCACTTAAAATATGTAATTGAGACCAAGGAATGTAAGTTGGAACTATTAGAAGTATGGAAATAAATATCATTTTCATAATTTTCATGACACAATTGGGGTAAGATCATGGAATCAGAAGGTTGGTCAGTTCCATTTTTACTTTGCTGCTTATGTTCAAAATTGAGGGTTTCGTATATGGCTTCAAGAAGAATAAAAGGGTAGAAAAATATATTTGGTTTTTCCAAATGTTACTTAGGACATGTATTATGGATGCCTAAGCGCTTAGTTCTTAGCTCAAACTCATGTTTGAAAATAGATGCTGTTATTTCTTCTGTATAAAAGGAATCAAGTGGCATAGGTTTTAAAAGCTGTTTTTATAATGAGAGCCTTTTAGATTTAAATGGTCAGTTATTCTTTGCCAAATATGCTAAGAAAGCGGTGGAATGAGCACTGGCTTTGCAGCTAGAAAGTTCTGGGATTCAAGTGGTAAGAAAATCAAACACAGTCCTTTGTCTTCCCGGTAAACACAGCCTTATATTGGGAAATAGGTGCTCAATAAAATGACCAGTCGTTACGAACTACCAGAGCTTCAAATTCAGAGTGTGGGGAGCAATAAACTAGAGGGTGCCTTGTCTGGGGAATGCAAGACAGGTACCTCCAACAATAAGATGTTTGAATCGGGATCTGAATGTTGATCATTTATTAGATGAATTGAGATAAGGTTGGGAAGAACATCCAGTTAGAGGCAACAGTATTACCAAAATCCCTAAGGTGAAAGGACCATAGCATATGGAGGAAACAATAAAAGTCACAAGTATAGAGAAACAGTAACAGAAATAGGGCTGAAATCCAGAGAGCAAATGAGAGTATTTCTGGATCAGAGGTAGGCAAAGGCTAAATCATGCAGCAATGTAAGCATGCCAATAGGAATCCCAATCTATCTTTTGAAACCATGGAGTGGTTTTGTACAAAACTCAGATGTTCAGAATTTGGTTTCAAAAGTGTTGCTCCCTCCATATACCCAAATGTGGAAAGTCACCTGGAGGCAGAGGAGAAGGAGCAAAAACAGACCAGTTAGGAAGCAACTTAGTAATACTCAGGTAAGTAACAGGTTTGAACTAATGTGCTTTGGACTAGATCAGCCAGGAGGCTCTTGTTACAATCCCGACAAAGGTAAGGGTAGTATGCCCTAGAGTAGTGGTAGAGGAGATGGAGGAGAATGAATATGCTGTCAGTAGCTCTCTCCTTTCTTCAATGTCATATGAACCTTTAGGTCATCTGTGTAATTGATGCAGTGTACTATTTTGCTTGATGTCAGTTGATACAAAATTTCCAGGCATGACTATGGCTTTGAAGATCAAATAATAATGCAGTCCTTTAGAGTACTGAGATTTCCAACAGGATCTTCCTGTAGTTTTAAGAAGACAGCATGATGCTTTTGGGCATGATGGTGCAGATAATTAGTTAAAGCTCCAAGAATACATCAGAGGAGGGGGACCCTTGACTTAGGGGCTGCTGCAATGGCTGGCAGCTAGCACAGCAGCAGGAGGTGGGGAGGTAACAGACAGGCAAGGCAGATGTTCTGCTGAGCTTCTCCATCTGGATGGGAACTTTTGGTTCCACAGCTCTTTCCCAGCTATGCAGGAAGCAAGTGCAATGATGCATCTTCATTAGGATGAGCATGACCTTGAGTAGAGGAAAAGTAATTACTACTTATTGAAACGCAAGGTCACTGAGAACCCAGAAACTGCCCTGACACCATTGCATGAGAGTCATGGGACTGAGACCTGTTCCACATGTGTTTTTCTGAAAGAGGACTTGTTGATAGCATTAAGGGAGATCATCTAATCACAAACTCTTTCAGTACAGTGATCACATGTGTAACAGGCACCTTACTGAATAATTAATCTGCCAGGCTCCGCTGCTTTCCCTCCCTTCCTCTTACTCCTCAGTCTCATTTCCCCCTGCCCTCCCCACATCATCCACAACGGCTTCCTTATTATTCCTTGAAGGCCCGAGCGTGTTGCCATCTCATGCACTTTCTATTCTGTCTACCTTGAGTCCTCTTCCTCCAGATACAAGTAGGCTGTTTTGCTATTCATTAGGTTTCCACTTTCGCAAATTCCCAGAGAGGCCTTCCTCAACCCTATTATCCTCAGTAACACTTGTTACTCTCTGGGTTTCCACCTGGTTTTGTTTCTCTACTGGGACGTCTGCACTGCCTAACAAAAAGAGGTACATATGTTTATCTGCCCTGTTTGAATGCAAGGTCAATGGTGTGAGTTTTTGTAGCCTTCTTCCCTGAACCCTCCTCAATGTCTAGAGTGGTGTGCAGAGCAGGCCCTGAAGGGGTATTGCAACGAGTGACCAGACACACCTCATTTAATATTCGCATGCAATCTGAGAAGTAGGCATTATTGTTATCCAATTTGACAGAGGAGGAAATGAGACTAAGCATTTTATGAAAAATCAAACAGATATTGATTTCAGAGTCTAATCTTTTTTACTTAAGCTATTCTGTCCCATTTTAATCTTTGATTTTCTCTGTATCACATAAAACTGAAAAGAAGAATTGGAAAATATTATTTACCCTTGATAACAAGGGCATATAATTATTGAGGGTAAACAGTGTTTTGTCAGTCCCAGGTATATGAAACAGAGCAAAATGGTGTGGCTATTGCCAGGTAGAAGAAAAATTTTCTGAAATTAAAAGTAGGAACAGATAGAATATTCTCTGAGCATTTATGATTAAAGTTGCCTCTCCTTTGGTTTTGGCAGAACTTGTACTTCTGTGTCTCAGAGCAGAGGTTTGGCATGATGCTTCCTGAGGAATAGATGATGACCTTTCTGGGCCAAGGATAAATGAGGGAAACTGAAGACAAATGTCTAGGACATTCTTAATCTCTATCCGTGGTTCTCCAGGAAGGAAAATTGTAACTGCTCAGTCTCTGCATGATAAAACTCTGAATTCCCATTTCCCTTTTTAGCATTTTGTGCCTCTAGAAGCAGAAAGTGGCGATACTGATGAGGATTTAATGATGTGAGGCTTTATTTGTGTAAATAACTGTGGGAAATACCAAAGCTTACAAGTGGTAATGACCATACACTCCAGTTCCTTAAAGCCAGGTGTGCAGCGAAATCTGTTCACGCATAACCTAGTCTACCATATGTTAAATGCTTTTGTTGGGTGGCTGTTATATTAAATAGAACCATTGCTCAGTTCTGGGTTAGCTTGTACGGAAAACTAGATTCTTTCTCGTGAAAATATCTATGGTGCTGATTCTTTGGGAATTTTTTCAAGTGGCTGTTTTTTGTATTACCAACTGCAGAAATATTTCTTCCTTGTTAATAAGCACATTGTCAAATTACATGTATTCAAATGATTTTTACTGCAGAAAAAAGATTAGAACCATGGATTTGTTGAATCATCCACAGGATTTAGTAAACCTGGATAAACTCAATGCTGGTAGAATGAGATGTTACAGTGATTTTTTTTTTCTTTTGTGACTGAGAGGTATATCTTCCTTTTCCTTCCTCTGTAAGGATTTAATAATGTTAGGGCTTATTCTCCAGACATTAAAAAATAATGTATTAAACCTAATGAGATTGATTTTTAATTAAAAGTCTTAGAGTCTATCAGGCAAATCATTCTAATTTATCAGTTTTCAGTGATAATAGTAGATAGAAGATTGGTTTCAATGTTGGTTGATTGTAAGTTATACTGAGAATTTTTATAATTTGCCTTTACAAATAGTTTAAGTTTTAGTCAAATGGGAAAACCCTAGCTAGATTTAAGTGATAGCAGCTCAAATTTTAAAAATTTACTGTATTTTTATAATTTCTTTGAAGTACTGGTGTTTATTTCTTTCACGTATCAATTTTGTATCTTTACGATCCAATATTTCCTTTATTAGAGTGAAATCCCCAAACTTCTGATAATGTACTAGAACCTCAAATTTAACCGTAGTCCTTAGATCTGCTCACTTGATTTGAGTAACTTTAAAATAATAACTGACATTGTTTTCTCCCCTTTTGGAATATGATAAAATAAAATGATTGACTTCAGAAGAACAAAAATGAATGAAATGTATTGTTTTCTCAATTTGTTAAACATACATGTGGGCTGGGGATGTAGCTCAATTGGTAGAGTGCTTGCCTTGCGTGCACAAAGCCCTGAGTTCAATCCCCAGCACCACACACACACACACACACACACACACACACACACACACACACAAATATATATATATATTTATATATATATATATATATATATTTGTGTAGAGAACATGCACATCTCAACCAAAATATATACGTTGTTTAAATAAAACAAATATAGGATTTACACAGTTTTTTATCATGACATTTTTGTGCATTATTATTATTTGTATTTAATAAATCTTTATGTAGAACTCCCATGTGCCAGGCAGTATTCTAACAGCTTGATAGATGTTGAATCTCTTTATTAATGCTTATAACATGCCTATGAGGTAGGCATTATTATCCCATTTTGCACATCAGGAAAAGGGACATGGAGAAGTTATCCCCATTGTCCCATTACTAATAAATGAAAGAGTTATTATGAACCTCCAGAATATATCTTTTTAACCACTGTATTATGCTGTCAGTCTCGAATGCTCAAAAGATAAAAGTGTTCAAACTATCAACTTCTGGCACCATCACTGTTTGTGACTATTAATATGAGAAATAGATGAATTTCATGACCTCTCTTACTTCATGAATATACAGTGAATATTTTATAAGTGTGTGCATTTATGCATGCTGTATGTACACATGCCAAAATAAAAATAGTTTCAAGTACATCATAGTTCTGGTGTTTCGGGTGAGGAAATACATTTTGTCCTCTGCAGGGATTTAGACATCCCAGAAGAGGCTAATGAAAATGCCCCAGTCGAGTCCATTTGTAGCTTCATTCCATTTGATCCTGTTTTGCCCATGGGTGCTAATGAGCTGTTCATGTCGCAGTCTTTTCCACCTTCTAGATGAACCCATGATACATGCATTCTTCACTTACATCATGGTTGATTTATTATAGTCAAGGAATATCAGTTAGCCTAAAATGATTCCAATTTTTCTCTGGGAAATATGGGAAGAGTCAAAATGCCCATTATGACTTACAAGTGAGTAAACAGGTAGCTGTCTTTGTTTTCTAAAACTGATTTTACAGTGCTCTCATGTTTCTTTCTTTTTTTTTTTTTTTTCTTTTATTTATTCCCTCTATCGGAAGAAAAGAAAAAAAGGAAAGAAATTTTCAGTCAAAAGAGCTCAATTTCTATAGTTTAAAACCATCTTCTGTAGACATAAATGGTTAGTTCAGAGTTGATACCCTGTGGGAAGGAGGTTTTGTCCAGGCTGGTTCCCACAAAATGTGACTTGTTCTTCTTCCTAGGTGTGCTGGAACATGCCACCGCTCACTGCAGACTGGGTCTTTGTCTCTGGTTGCAAGATCCTTTCTCTCTGAGGTCTCCTCCTGAGCACTGGTCTTCTCCTGTCCCTGGCCCTTGCAGCACCTCTGACAGAACATTCAGAAATTTTTCAAAGGTGAAAAAGAAGTAACAGATGCTCCTTAACTACATAAGTTGCCACATTAAAATGCAGCTTACTTAAGGGGAGAGGAACCCTTCTGTCATGTTAACATTGTAAAATGGGGTCAGAATATGGAAAGGATTTGGTGAAGAGATTTTCTTTAGAGAATGTTATGCTAAATCCATAATCAGGCTGGGTTCACCAAAGAACCAATATGGGATGTGTGTGTGGTGGGGGTTGGGGAAGGAGAGAGAGAGAAAAGATTTATTTTAAGGAATTGACTCACGTGATTTTGGATTCTAGGGTGAGTCCAAAATCTGATGGGGAACACTGACAGTCTGGAGACTCAGGAAAGTGTTGTGGTTCTATTTCAAAATCAATGAACAGGGGTCCAGGCAGAGTCAGTGCTGCAGATGCATCCATGGGCAGTCTACTAGAGGAACTTCTCCTTGATGTTCCATAACTTAAATACGGTGACATAAAACTAACAATATTTAAGTTCTCAGGTATAAGGTCAGTATGTCTGAGTTCCATATTAAGGGGATAAGAAATGGAAGATACCTACCCAGAAACATATAATAGAATAAGAAATATTTATGAGGTAATAGTTATTGTCCCTGTTTCTGCAATAGGTCATAGCTGGTATTCCTAACTCTTCTTCTACCCATTCTGTATTCCCTTTGTTTTCAACAAGCCCTTAATGGGACATAGTTCTTTATATGATAGGGTGGTCCGATTCTTAGTTCCTTAAAGGTCTGGGGTATACGTAATTCTGCCTGGACTGGGTTGTTGTAGTTTTCCATGATCTTAATCACAGAGATCACAACACAAAGAGGCACCCTAGAGGTCTCCTGTGTTCCTTATCTTCATCAAGTAGTAGTAGTCCAATTTCACCCTTGTCCTCTAAGCGGGCAGGGTGGTGTTGGTCAAAGTTGACATCCAGATACCCAGCAAATACAGCTTAGAAGGTGGAAAGTTTATTTTGGCTCGGTTTCAGAGATTAAGTCTATGGTGGGCTGGCTCCATTTCTCTGGGTCTAAGGTGAGGTAGCATGTCTTTGTGAAAAGGTGTTGGTGGGGGCTTTGAGTAAAGCTGCTCAAGACATGCTAATGGGAAGCCCAGAGAAGGTGGGGAGCAGGGCTCAGAAAAGAACAATTTCCAGGGTACTCCCCCAGTGACTCACCTCCTCCATAATACCCCACCTACTTACAGTTACCACCCACTCAGTCCATTCAAACTAGGATGGATCGATTAGGTTACAACTCTCACAATCCAATCGTTTTTACCTCTGAACATTTCTGCATTAGTGTAGGAGTTTTTGAAGGACCTTTCATATCTAAATCATAACAGGCGGGGAGACTAACTAGGTATTCCCCTTAGGCCTCATTAAGAATTGGAGCCTTCGGTGGAACTACTGGGAGAGTCTACAGCTGGAGCCACTGTGGATTGAGGGGCCTCTTTCTTACCATAGATTCTCAAAGAAGACTGGGTTAAGGGGAAGTGAGTTGCTGGAAAACCACATTTAGGAATTTGCTGCATGTTCACTAGTGACCAGACAGACAATGTCCTGTTTTTATGAATCATGCAAAGACTAGACTTGTTTCTGAACTATTTTAGGTTTTGCCTGAGGCGGGCAAAGAGCTTCCAATCATGAGAAGCTGTATGTTGACTGGGCCACTGGAGAATCAAGCTGATGGAGAAATTTTGTCTCCATCATTGTAGATATTCCCAAATAGGCCCAGAAGGAAAGAGGTTCTGAAAGACTCACAGAAACATCTGGTTTATCTATTGGCCAGGTCAGAGGCCATGATATTACTCTGTCACTTGCATGCATGTGGAATACAGTGCTACTTTGAACACTTGGGCCTCCCTGAGATGTCTGTGGCCTCTTCCCCTATCCTAGGAACATGGGGTACCTTCTCCCAGTGTCCTCAGTTCTTATAAAACTGTCTGGATGTTTCTCTGCCCCATATGTGGTAGGTTGCTAGGCTGCTCTCATCCTGCTCTTGCCTTTGTTCCTTTATTCCTAGTTCTGGAAAGGTTGTCTACTTCCTCCTTCTCTCTGGCAGGTCCCCACCGCCCCCACGCCCGCGCATCGTGTTATTGCTTATGACTTATGACTCTTCTACTTAATAGTGATGTAGACTTAATGTAGAAAAAAATGCAGGGAACCAGATACATTTTTAGCTAAAACAAAAACAATATTTTGGAGGATCACCTGTGACTGTTTCTTCAGAAAAGCTTCCCTCCTTTGTTTTGCTGACATCATTGGCATTGGATGGGCTGGCGTTGCTCATGGTGGGATGTTTGAGTAGAATCCCCACTGCAACCTTAGCTCCCATTGCCTTCTACACGACACCAGCAAATTCTTATTTTATGTAACTGTAAATCTCTTTCTTCTTTGCTTTTTTTGTGTTTAATAATCATAAGATTACTTTTCCAGTCTAGTTTGGAGAAGAATTATAATAACCTCATTTTAGCACTTTACTTTCTTTCTTAGAAGTTGTTTGTACAAGAAAGGATCAATCACTGGATTCAAAAGAATAGTTAAGTTGGACAATAATTATATTAAACTCTGTTGAAGCGTGCATGCAGGAAATAAAATCCTGGATTTTTCTTTAGACAAAAAATAAAGAGATAAATGAATATTCAATTAAAGTGATTTCTAATAACCTCAGTATTTTGTTTCAAAAGAGAGTGGAGTGATATTTTTCCCCCTGGGGGTTGGGTGGAGGTGTATTTTCAGTAAAGATTTTAATTATGTAATTTGACATTTTTTTTTTTTTAGTATGATGCTAGATGTAGTGTCTGTATATGCATTTTCATTAAACATTCTTTTCAATCAAATAGATTTAAAGATTCTTGTTTGGGTTAAGTCAGATTTGTCAGCTCTTCAATCAGTTTGTAGTACATTGTAAAAGAATATACTCAAAACAGAGCTGAGCTGTCAAGCTGTGACAACTTTGAATGAGGAAGATTTTCAAAAATTATGAGTGAGATATTTTAAATGTCTCCTTGACATCCACAGCACTATTCAAAATACTTCATCAGAGGCAATGTGCTTTAAAAATGTACTTGAAAATTAATGTAAGGAGTGTAATTTGTCAGTCTTTGTCTTAGGAAATGTGGCACTGACAGCCACCGAGCATTTTCAGTAATATAGCACTGAATCCCTCACCTCCAGCAGCCAGGGTGTGGGAGATGGAGTGATCTCTTCAAGGGGCGTTTGGAAGGGTCTGGAGCAAAGCAGAAACATAAGAGGCTTGATTCCAAGTCCTGTTGATACCTGTTTGAGCCAGTGGCGAATGGCAAACCCCATTTGTCCTTCGCCAGGAGGATTGTGTGATTTAGAGATTCCTCAAAGAATCCGTTTCATCCTGAGCTGCCTGTTGGGGACAAGAGATATTTGTCCTGACCTTAGCTCATAATAGGGAAGGCTATGGCAAGGAGACAAAGCCTGGGCTATTTATTTTAAATAAGTCTCTTACAGGGGGTGAAGACATAGCTTAGGCCTGGGGCTGTCCCAAGTTAGCTTCCTCTAAATTCAAGGCAACCTTTCATTCTAACACCTGACCTGGGAGAACTCTCCAGGGACACCAATTAATTGGTAAAGGGGCTTCAGAATGGATCACAGTGAGTCTGCGACTTTCATGTTTCTTTTCACTGCTTCCTAGAGGCTGATAAATGCATGTGCTGTCTGCTGGTCTGCAACCAAAATTCAAGAAATCAAGGTGGGGAGGGTACTCAGTGCTGAATATTGAACAGAGAGACTCCAAATTGATATTAAGGTGGTTCTGCCTTTAATTTGCATACAGTCTCTGATGTTTTAAGGCAGCTCAAAGGGACGTTCTCAGAATCCAAAGTCCGGAAGACCAAAAACCAAGTTCTAAGAGCTGAAAGAAACTCAGGCAGCTACTGTCTCTCCCGGAACAGTGGCTTCTCTTCTGTGAATGTGTCTGCTTTTCTCTCTGTACTCAGGGAAGGAGGTGATTCATGAAGCAGGGAATGGCCAGCAGAGTTAGGGGCTGCGGAGGCATTCTGTTAGAACAGAGCGGGCTGTGAATGGAGCCCCTGGGCTCAGTGTCAAGGAGAAGCTCAGGGAGGATAGTTTCAGTGGGCTGGGGAGGCAAGGAGTGCTCCTGGAGAGACTTGGGAAATATATGAGAGAAATAGGATGGCGAGATGTTTTTTGATACTTGGTTATATTTTATCTTTCCCTAGCTAACCAAATTTTTCAAAAGGACTTCAGAGAGGTTTAAGACTTTTCCTGGGGTTGTGCATCTAGTATGTGGCAAAGACAGGCATCGAATGCAGGAATGTCTGTCTTTGAGCTCTTAACCATGGTGGCTTTACCATCCCTTTCTTTAAGGCTACAGATGTGCAGTCACTTACAAATAGCCAGCCTTCTTCTTGGTATATTTGAGCCTGAGTGCATTTATGTCCACGGGTAATCCAGGCAGAGCCAGCTTCTGGGTTTTCCAAATCTCACCAAAACAGCACAGCACAAGGAAGGAGTTTTTATTCTTAATCTAGTTATTTAGCTGGACTTGCCACAGATGTAATTGTCTCTTTGGTCCCAGCACCCACTTGAAGTAAATCTTTTATTTTGATGGCCTACTGTCCTTTATCAGCGAATGTACAATGATAGAGTATTTTGCTATTTGACTCATACATTCTATCTGTAGCTTCCAGAATAAAAGAATAATAGAGACAATTAGTTCTGCTAAATGCATCTTGGAGCCATGTGTTAACTTATCTATGGATTTTCTCCTTAGATGTTTAAATATTCCCCCTGCAATTTAGGTTTCATCAAACAAAGGAGATCTGATTTAAGATAATTCTCTTGGTAAGAAAGCAATTGCTGCTGCAATCTGCCATTCACCTAGAGCCATTGATCCCAGGATAAACATTCATTTATCAGAGAATTCAAAATAAAACACAACATATGCTGTCGTTTGAAGCAAATTGATGGGTAGAATTCTATATTCTTGTAGGTTCTCCTGTATAAGCCTTGTTTCATTTACTTTGGTGAAAATTATTGTAAAATATTAGTTTTATCTTTTACCATTATTTTTAATTCAAACTACAAGCTGGTTAACATTTAGAAGGTCAGTCCATTACCTTAACCTTATTGTAGCGTTATGTTATTTGAAATTGTCTTTTCAAAGCACTAATGGACATTGAAAAATGGTCTCTTTTTGTAAACCTCTGGAGCCATTCATTCTGCATTATGTTAGTGAGGTGACTGTGAGGAATTCAGGCATCTGAGGTAACTTTGGCCTTGTATGGTGACCTTCTTGTAGCAACCATATAATCATCCTCTGAAAGTGATAGTCCAGGTGTGAAAGGGGTTGTGGCCATGAAGAAATGCTTTTCATTAGAGTTGTTATTGGATTTCGCAATCTGCACGTTGCAAGCAAAAGGACCATGAGATGATAATTAAGTGGTCTCTTTATTATTTCAGAGAGGAAAAAAAAAATTGCAATTCTGGTGATTGCAAAGCCTCTGCATTCGAGATAAAAAAAAATACAACATAAAACACTTGCGTGAGCACAGATTGTTCTTTCATTTTTAAAATGTAGATGATATTTTTTCTTGAATAATGAGTGTCTTGTAGGACAAGAGGCTCTTGACTGAAGGTTGGCGTTGAAATACTTGCTATCTAACAGCAGTATAAGCAGATTGTACAAAGGAGACCACTGTTTCATCACTGAAGTTCAAAACCAAGGTTTCTCTCCACGAGGGGTGTTTGGAGCCTCTAAAAATTGCAACAGATGGGTATCTCAAATTTAAATTCTTTTGATAATGATTAAGGATTTTTTTGCTTAAAAATGATGAAAATAAAAGTTTCACTGACAGTCTTTGAAGATGACAGGAAAAGATCTATGAGAAAATTATAAATTTTTTGTGAGATTCATTTTAAAGCAAGTGGTTTTTGCTTCTCAGTACTATATAATGTGAATTTTCTGCATTTTAATAAAAGTTTTCACTTGGGTTCACCTAAAAATCAGAAAGAAACTATAGCTGTCAGCAAGGGTATATATCACATTTTTGTAATTGAACTACACTGAAAGTCTGAAAAAAATTTTAAATCTTCCAGTGTAAAAATAAGAGATGATTCCAACAAAATGACAATTGTTAGTTTATATCTTTTCTCTCTGAGTGATTTCATTGACTATCACCACTTCCAATAAACAAAACCAACTGATGACCCATAGGACACAATGGTTCTGATTATATCTGTCTGTTCATTTTCTCTGCATGTGATTATACAAAATTCCATAAACAATATTACAAAGAAATTTTGTTAATTCCTAACAAATCTTTGAGTTGTTTCTCCCATTTTGAAAACTTTGCCTTGGAGCCTCAAAGCATTTGTAGGGATCTTGCTCCCCCAACCCAAGGAAAGACTCTCTTGAACTTTTGAGTACTTCATCTTTAATTGTGCTCAGTGTTTGGACTAATGCGAGGAACATTATGTCTCTTAGAAAAGTTGTTATTTTGGTTGTATGACAATGCTTTACTAATTAAATAGCCATGTAGCTAATAAATTAATTCTATATCTTTGTTGAATCTCAAAAAGCCCATTTGTGATATGCTTGGGTAATATCTGGAGAATTACTTCTTGTATTAAAATTATCAATAATTATCGATTGGACTAGAGAAGGCTATGGAATTCTGAAGTGGGAAATTTGTACTAAGTATAAATGAAATGTCATATAGAATCATAGAAGATTTTTTAAGGTCTGGTAGGGACTTTTTAAAAAAATCATCAGTATATTTTGCAGTTTAGATGGCATACTGAATATGGATGAAAAAAATCAATATTAAATGCATTTTATTTAAATTAAAAAATATACATCATATCTAAATGCAACAGTTCAATGGTTGCACTAGAACAATCTAAAAGTTGTTAATTCCACAGCATGAGGCCCTATATATGCAAAATGAGATAAAATCTACTATGTGCCAGTACTCCAGATTGCTGGCTGCTTTTGCCTTCTGATATATGCGAAAGCTCAGTAAAATGTGCTATGTGAGAAAAGAAATCGGTGATTTTATATTATTATTTCTAGTAGAACAAGATACATTACTCCATTTATGAAAAACTATAGCTGTCCATTGTTTGCTTTTCTCTTATTTAAATGATGAATTCCTCTGAGAATTAAGTGGAAGTGTTTTTTTTTTTTTTTTTTTTTTTTTTAATCATCACCTTTAAGGAACTAGTTATACATCTGCATATATTTAAAGCTATATTTGCATAACTGTTTTGAAAGTAACATGTGTTATAGTCTTAAATCTTGATGCTATTATCCCGTGGCTGTTAATTCCAACCACCATGAAAGACTGATCTGTTCATAGTGACCCTTGTTCTTTTCCTTTGCCAAAGTAGAAGGCACTGGATACACACCTACCTAGATTCTAGGAAGTTGGGAAACAGATACTTGATACCCTTGATGATTGGTTTGTCTTCTTCTCCCCACAAAAGAATCAAAGGCATCCCCAGCTGTTGGGTGCCTCCACTCTTTTCTCCCATTGGTACTTCCTATTGACTAAGACTAGAGTTAAATTCTGAAATGAAATCAGATCACAAACTTCCATTGTCCTCAAACCTTTTGCTGACTTCCCTAGATATTCCCACAAAATCCCACTTAACCTTTAACTCTCCAAATCGTACTATCCTAGTTGAAATTATTCTTTCCTTCATTTTCATAACACCTGGCTTTTTCATTATATAAAGAAGACCTAATATTAGAGTTACTCATACAGGTATCATTCTTTTGAACAGGTATACATTTGTGACTCTTTCCCTAGAGGGGGAGAGACAAAGTGAGTGGGGATCTTCTCTGTTTTGCTCACTGCTATATCCTGAGCATCTGATGCCATATTTTTCACCTAGTAGGTGCTTCATAAATATTTGTGGAATGATTGAATGAGACTAATAGAGACGTTTTATTGCAGTAATCTCTAGTGGATGTTGTCTTGGTCACCACCATAGTTCCAGTCCATAGCGTTTTGTACCTAAGACCTTACAGAAATAGGAGGCTTAATAACTGTGGTTTAGTGAATGGATGGTTGGCTGAATGAATGGAATTGTTTTCTCCAAAGTCTAGGATGCTTCTAAAAGGCAATTGAACTTTGGCAGGTGCAATCCTGGTAGGTACAAATGGTACCTTTTGGTTGGTATAAATTGTATGGAATGGTTTTAAAAAAATAAATTGAGTGAAATAATATACTCATAGTACCTAATAAATACCTGAAAACAAAACAAAATGTTCTACAATGTAAAATGTTCCCAGGTTTTGCTTTAGATACCTGAGGCTTATGTTTTTAGTTTTTATTCATCTGACTGTGATATGTTACATGCTGTGGTTTAATAGATAAAAGGTGATATTTGGCAAATGGCTTCCTCCTTTGGGTCATGACTACAGGTATGGCCAGCTGGGAGCCCTCGAAAAAGCAACACAACTCTAGTGATGTCAGTAAAAGGAAAATTAAAGTGCAAGGTGTTAAAATGTGGTAGATCAGTTGGATAACAACTGTCTTTGTAGGAAAAACATTATGACTCAATATAGCCGAGTTTGGCAGCTACAGGTATAATTAAGTCAGCAATGATCTGAATTCTGCCTCAGTATGACTAATCCATCAAATCAGTGAAGAATGTCTCAATGTCTCCCTGCACTACAGTGGGCAAAATTTTCCTTTTACCTGTTTACTTGCCTTTTTATTCTTCTAGTTTGATTTCTAAGTGATGAAGATTATGTGGTGTCCTGGCACCATATTGGATCAATGTGGAAGGAATTGAAGGGATAGTGCAGTGATTTGGATATTGGAATGGTTTTTATAAGACCCAAGGAACTTGGATATGATTTTCCTCTTGACTTCTTTTTCTCTTTTTGTACAGAGTAGCTACATTCTATGGGAGGATAAAAAACAGTGCTAAAGAAGAATTCTCTTCCCCTTTCACTAATATTAATCTATACAAATCATCTTCCTCTTTCTCCTGGAAGACCATAATAATCCTTACTTTGTCTTAGTCTCACCCTTCTATGATCAGTCCTCCCAATAGTAGCTGTAATAACCTTTCAAAATCATAAAGAAAATCATCTTGCTTTCTCTCATTGTCCTCCAGTGACTTCCAGTTACGTGTAGGAAAGAGTCCAGAGTTATTCCCATAGTTATTTACATGAATCTTTACATTCCCAAACTCCTGCTGCTAACTGGCGACCTCATCCCGTTGTTCATGACACTCCAACTCCACCAATCTCTCTGCTTGTTGGACAGGCAGAGCATGTTCCTGTCCTAAGACCTGGCGCTCAGGGCTCCATGGCCCCAAGTGTCCCTGCTGTGGCTGTTCTCATGACTCCTTCCTTTGCTATGCGTGGCCCTCTCGCCCCTTCTGCAGCTGTGCCAGTCATCCTCAGGTAGTTCTTCAACTGTTTTACTTTTCTTCACAGTGCTCATCCTTACCTGATAGAATTATATTATTGTATTATATTACATTAATTTATTATTTTCATGCAGCATAATTTCCACAGTTCTAACGAGAGTGCAAAGTTCCTGAGGGCAGGTCTTATTTGCTAAGATAGGATTGTCACTGGTATATAATGGGTGCCTGATAAGTGCTTTTTTTGGACAAATCATTGTATTTTCTTTAAGGCACATTATATTTTAGCCTTCTCTCCTGTAGTCTTGTGATTCTCCAGCTTGACCATAGCAGTTTATGTTATTCCTTATTATCTTTATTTGAAAAATAAAAGTATATTCCTGTTTGTGCATTACTCGCTGCTCTGATTAAAGACGTGTTCACGAGAAATAATCAATATGAATGACAATATTTAGGTGAAACTCTCTTTTTTTCCCCTATGAAATGATTTCTTTAGAAATTTTGCTTCCTCAAATCTTTCCAATCCGCCATAAGATTATCTGTGAAATTGCTACAAGATGTGCCTGTGGGTGCAGGGTACAGGGGCTACAGAATAAAAATCACGCTAGAGTATTTTAGAAAAGTACATCAGGATTAATTTGTTGCTGTTTCTATTCTGATCGGTAAGCAGTTTAAATTCATACTGGCCTCTGCTGTGTGTGGGAGAGATCCATAGATAATTTGCCTTTTAATGATAGAGGTTCTCACAAAGCTCTCTCTGAATGTCCTGACGGGGAGGACACAATTGCCTTTTTGCCACTTAGAAATGCAGGACAAAGCCGCTGACAAATGTCATCTGGAATTTCATATCATGCAAACATACATTCCCTGTGTCAGCAAGGGCACGCCTATAGGATTTGAGCTGCTTCCTTCTAGTTTCTCTAGAAATAATGGGTTAGTTCACATAAGACAGTCTTGAGATTATTGATATAATCACAAATTGAAATGGGACCCTGAGCTCTCTGTTCACAGAAAAGCTTTCCTGGCTTTCTCTGTATTTGAAGTGATTAACGATGCTGCAGCATTGTGGGAAAATGATATGTCTATAATTATATGAAGCCACAGGAGGGAGGAACCCTTTCTGATACTGGTCTTTGAAGCCACCCAAGTTATTTGAGTCTGAACCATTAGGGGGAAAAACAGGAAGAAGAAAAGTAAAAAAAAAAAAAAAAAGAGTTTTTTTTTTTTTTACAAAGGAAAATCAGAATATGCAGCAGTAACACCAGTCTGGAGAGCGACAATATGTGTGTTTGAGAGAGAAACAAAATAGTTGGAGCAAGAAGAAGTTAATAGAGGGCAGGAGATATGGCTCAGCAGTCAGGCAAGAGACTATAAGAAGGCAGAGCCTTATCCTGCTCTCTAACAGTCTCCCCAGCAATCACTCTCCCCTTTCTAATCAGAAGCATGAAGACAATTTTTGTCACCATCTTTATGGGGGGGGGGCACAGTCACACCAAGTTAACTTTAATAAAAATGAAAAATTCAATGCAAGTATTATAGAAAATGGTGTGAACACGTGGTCCTCATTACTACCTCTCAAGTACAGGCCTCCTCAAAAATTCAGAAGGGCTTCGGCTTTCTGTGAGTATCCACATCATCTTTAAGGCCTCTGTGGTGTCTCTGTATTCCTCCCTGGGTTTGGTCACCGGCTCTGAGGAGCTGGGCTGCCATTTCTGGCGGCCTGGGGACAGAGTTGAGTACACTTGCATCCTGGCTGAGGACGAAAATCCTTGCTGGCAGCCCAATTCCGTTCCTCACCACTTGGTGACACTCTCGCTTTATGAACGGCTCAGTCACAACCAAATCCTGGGAAACAGCTTCCTCCTCCGTTGGCTTTTGTGGTTTCAAAGACAGTCATTGTTTTGAAGAAGGTCATTTGGAGAGTTCGGTGGCTGATGTGATTAGAATGTGTACAGCGAGGCATTGGAGGTGCTTTGTGTGCTAATGCTTAGGTGTTATTACCAGCATTAATTATCCAAGGGACATGTAACAAACACAGGTGGACCCTTGTTGGTTCATTTAAAAGGCAAGGCTTTGCAGAATGTAAACCTCCAGGGAGTCACCCTGGCCTCTGACTTGGGGAAAGCTTGAGCCCACCAGACCTGAACTGTTCATAGATTGGACAGTGTAAACAGAAAATCAGTTGAGTATTAATTCTTCTCTAATGTAGGTCACACACACACACACACACACACACACACACACACACACACACACACAGAGCAAAAATGGTCAGCAAGAACTTAAGTTGAGAATGCATCCTTGCCTACAATTGTTTAGAATTTTTTTCCCCCATCTCCGCATTCTTTACTTGCAGAACTTTTTATTCATCACTAAAAGGGACATTTTTCTTCAAAGAAAAAAAAAAAAAAAAGTCTTTCAAATGAGCTACCTCCAGTGTTGTAAAACACTGTACTCAAAAGGATAAATCATCTTTTTCCCACCTCCCTTTTTCTTCTGGGACCAAAAGGGACTTCAGGAAGGAATCTGTGCATGGGTTTTTACAGCTTCCAGATGACTTTCTAAAATGGAGGACATTGCAGCATTTAGCTGAAGGTCCTTGTGCTTAGTTTAATGGGAGCCCAGGAGGGGGGCTTGCCCACTTCTAAAGATGCTAGTGAGAGCAGTGCTTTTCTGACTCATTAATTTGGAAAGCCACGAGGAGGCTGCCATTAAGAAATGTCTTTGCAATTAATTGCATGTATAACTTCAAGTTTTTTTTTCTGACACATTTATAGAAATTGTCTTACCTTGTTTATGCAGATACATTTCTGCTGGCTTTAGCACCAGTGGAACTGACCCCAGGCAAGAGAGATGCTTGCAAAATCTGTTCTTGAGTCCCTCCTGATTTCATTGCTTACCTTTTCCCTTCTCTGAATCTAAACTCTCTCTCCATTTCCCCTTTAATCTTATCAGTTTTGAGTTTAATTGCCTCTGGCATTCCATTTACCAACTTTGGGTTGTCCTTTTGGTTTGGGGGGCTGCAGATCTCTGTTAGGATCCTAATTCTGCTAATTTCTTGCTTGGTAAGTTTGGGGAAATTTTTAAATATTCTTGTACTTTCAAGTTGATGAAGTAGGGCTACTTCAAGCAATAAGGGACACACAGCATAAAAAGCTTGCTATCTGGCATCAGAAGAATGGAACGCTTCAGCTGGCTTGTTAAAAATGAAGTCTTTGCCATCTCGTTCTCAACAACAGACTCAGCATCTGGAAAGAAAGGCCCAGGAATCTGTACTTTTACAACTGCTCTGGGAAATTCTTACACTTATCAAAGTCTGAAAACTCCTAGCTTGAGGAGTAAATCTTTGTGGGGTATCATCACCAAAAACAGCATCACCAAAAAGAGGGGCAGAGTGGTGGAGGGACTCAGGCATCAAGTTCTTCTAGGGGGGAGAGGTTTGGGGGCACATTAATGCTACCCCGAATTCTATACAGGAAGGCAGAGTTGGATATTTGATTTAGTATGTTGTTGAGGCAAAGTAGATGATGCCTGTTGCCAGAGAGACAAGGCCGTCATCTACTTTATAATTTTACTTTGTCATTTTTTCCCACTTGTCTTTGTTGGTTCTTGTGTGTCCAGAAGGGCATAAGTGGAGCTGGGCTTGCTCTCTCTGCCACACCCCACAGTGCTGTATTGCCGCAGATTCCACAAGGGCAGAGGCTGTGATTTGGTGCTCCTTTGGGTCTCAGGGTGCAGCACAGCAGAGCACAGGCAGGTAGGGGAGGCATCGCCTCATGAGTTGGGCAGGAGAATAGCTTTCTAACCTCTAAACATACCCACTCATCTCCCCTTTGTCTTTGGTTCACATTCTAACACATGCTTACGGTTGAATCAGATTCAGGTTCAGTGGTTGCAAAACTATTTCAGGGGAAGTTGACACTCTGGATGAAGCAAGGTTATATTTATCAAAAATCAGGAATGACCATATATAAAATGCAGATATCAAAGAAAATTAATTCAGTATTGGCTTGCTTCTGGGTCATCTTTCTAGTTCAGATCATCTAGAAGATTTTAAAAAAAATCCACTAACCCAATGCTAGTCTGATCTGCAGAGCTTATTGACGTTTGGAAAATTGAGCAGCGGAGGGCAAGATGCTTGCCATGCTGGGCTTGGCTCTTGACCTGGGTGCTTAATGCCGACTCAGAATATTTTAAGAAGCAAAATAGGAAGGATTGTTTTGGCCATGGTTAACATTTCCTGAAGGCATTAACAACGATCTAATTCTTCTCAAAATTTGGTGTAAATAAGAGAAATGTACATTCTTGGGGGTTCATTCCAGATGGGGTCATATTGGAAGCCATAGGTCTAGGTAGGAGCATAAGAGGAACCCAAGAAATTCAGCTGGACTTAGTCTGGAAGAAGCTGTTCATGTGAAGACCATTCCCACTCCCCATCATGGACACGAAGGGGATCGATGTCTGACCTGTGTGATTTATTTACCTCCCTTCACATCGAGAAGCTCTGGTATAGCTGTTAGGAGCACGTTCTGGTCTACATATCACACAGCCTTTGACTCTGGTCTTAGCTTTGTCACTTGTCCTAGGCCCACATGACATTTTTTTAATTTTTTGGGGTCTCACTATGTTGTCTTAAACTGCTGGCTCAAGCATCCTTCTGTCTCAGCCTCCTGAGTAGCAGGGACTGCAGGCAGGCCTCCCTGGTTTGACTCACACAGCTTTTGTTTTTCCTTCACTCTTTATGTGTTTTGATTGGTCCTTTCTACATATACATAAAGGTACAATTCCCTTTGGTACATTTGTATATGCATATGACATAATTGTTTCAGTCAGCTCTTTCACTGGTGTGACTAAATGTTCTAACCAGAACAATTTTAAAGGAGGAAAAGTTTATTTCAGGGCTCACAGTTTCAGAGGTCTCAATCCAGAACCAGCAAGCGCTATTCTTCAGGTCTCGAGGTGAAGCAGGACATCATGGCGGAAGAGTGTCGTGGAGGGAAGCAGAGAGAGTCTCCACTCTCCAGATACATATACCCCAATTCCAATCTCCTCCAGCCACACCTTACCAGTTCAGTTACCACTCAGTCAATACCTGTCAGGGAATTAAATCACTGATTGGGTTAAGATTCTTCCAACACAATCATTTTTCCTCTGAATCTTCTTGCATTGTCTCGCACGTAAGGTTGGGGGGACACCTCATATCCAAACCATAGCAATAATTTTGTTAATTCATTCCATATTTCCTTCCATCCCCTTTCTTTCTTCTACTCCACTGATCCTCTCTATGAATTGATGATATTCCATCCTCCCTCCCATATTGCCTTCTTTCCCGTATTTTCCCCTCACTTCCACCTGCGAAAGAAAACATTTGACCCTTTATTTTCTGAGTCTGGCTCATTTCACTTACTGTGATGGTCTCCATTTCCATCCATTTATCAAAAACTGCCATTATTTCATTCTTCTTTAGGGCTGAATAAAACTCCACTGTGTATATATGCCACATTTTCTTGATCCATTCATCCATTGACGGGCGTCTAGGCTGATTCCACAGTTTGGCTACTGTGAATTGTGCCACTTTAAACAGTGAAGAGGCTGTGTGCAGTGTGATGATTTTAGTTCTTTTGGATAAATAAATACCAAGGAATGGGATAGCTGAGTCATATGGTGGTTCCATTCCCAGTTTTTTGAGGAATCTCCACAGTTTTCCAAAGTGATTGCACCAATTTACAGTCCCACCAACAATGCATGAGTGTAACTTTGCCCCCCATCCTTGCCAGCATTTTTTATTATTTGTATTTTTGATAGTTGCCTTTCTGACTGGAGTAAGATATACTCTTAGTGTAATTTTGATTTGCATTTCCCTGATTGCTAGACATGTGGAACATTTTTTTCATATACTTGTTGGCCATTTGAGTTTCTTCTTTTGAGAAATGTATATTTAGTTCTTTTTCCCATTTATTGGTTGGATTACTTGTATTGTGGTATTGAGATTTTTGAGTTCTTTATATATTATGAATATTAATTCCCTGTCAGAGGAGTAGCGGACAAAGATGTTCTCCCATTCTGTAGGATCTCTCTCCATGCTCCTAATAGTTTCCTCTGCTGTGCAGAAGCTTCCTAATTTGATGTCATCCCCACTGATTCTTAGATTTATGTCTTGAACTTTCTGGGTCTTATTGAGGAAGTCAGTACCTGTACCCGTCTGAGGAAGCCACACAACTTTTTCAACCTCATTTTGCATCACCTATAAAACGGTTCAAACCTGCAAACTTCTCTCATGGGCTCCAGTTGTTCCTGTTCCCATGTTTTAAGAGGTAACAAGGAGGGTTTTCAGATTATCATTGTTCACTTTAGTTCTCAGTCTTAGACAGATTAGGAGACTTATTCTTTTGGTTCAGAGCAATAATTCTCAAAATGTGGTCCTATCCTGAAGCATCAGTACGGGGGACTTGTTAGCAATGTCAGTCATCTTACTACACTGCATATCAGCTGATCACTGTGGAAGACCAGCAAGCTGTGTTCTGAAGGGCCATTCAGATCATTCTAATGCCCCCCAAATCCTTGATCCACTGGGCTTCAGGGAAATGTTGCTTATTGCATTAAAATTTTAAAGAACAACAATTTGACTGAGCGGATTATTGTTTGTATGGTAGAGTTTGAGGAGAACAGAGAAAGATCAGTCAGGGGCTCTGTGTGGCAAGATGAGGGCAAGACCGTGTCATGAATCATCTACATTACAGTCACTTTTATTGTTTTGCCTAAGGCTGGCTGAGCTTACGACTATATTAGAAAAGTTGCTTAACCTCTGGTGTCATGGTGGTCTTCACTTGAAAATCTGGGAAATAATAAGAGTCCTACTTCATTCGACTGTTGTGGGATTAAATGAGGATTCAGCTAAATTGGCTTGAGCAGTCAGCGTGCCCGAGGTGCCAGTGAGTGATTCCTCTCTCCCTTTGCTGGATGATATGTGATTCCTCTAGAGTCCTCTGGGAACTAACACAGCTCTGACCCATAAGTTGTTCAACCTATTTGCTTTTATGAATATATGAATGAATCAATGAATGCAAACAAAAATGAGTGAATGAATAAAGTCACTTTTGTTAAGGGTCATTGATTGATACAGTATGAAAATGACGAAAAATTTTCAAGGCCAAGTTTTTAAACCAACAATAAAAAAATTAAGAGGCATGCAAGCAGTTCTTATATCATTGGTTATAAGGAAAATAGTATTCTCTAACCAAAGTATGAAAGAAATTAGGAAGTTTTACAGATTCTGTATAGGTGATTAAGAGGAATTGAAAACAATTTAAGTTATGAGATAATTATCAGGTGAAAATGTTTAGACAAACTGGACTTTGGGATAGAACAGATTTGAGAACAGGTTTTTTCCCTTGGATTTCTATGTTTCATTGTTTTTGACCCTCAACCAACAAGGGTTACCAAGAAAAAAAATCTGCAGTGAAGCTCCCCCTTTGCTTTCATTCATCCTTCTCCCTTTCTTCTCCATCTTCACTTTCATAATCCCCCTGTCTCTTATTTGAGTTGCAATTATATGCCAGCTGCATTACTTACCTCGTTGACTATATCAGCTAATCTTCTTGACAACTGTGTCATTACCAACCCATTATACAGATTAAAAAGACTGAGGCTCTAGAATATAGGCAATGTCAACGAGTACAGGTCTGGTATTTATGCTGAGTTCTCAGTCATGATCTTTACCCTCCAACACCAGGTAGACAGATACATTGTCACACTTGCTATTGGTTAGGTACAGTTGTCTATTATTCCTTACATGGAGTAAAGAAAGTGAGCTCACTTATTCCTGGAACACTTACAGGAGAAAAGAAGTGGCGAAAGAGTAGCTAGGACATGAACCACACTTCTTCATTTTTTTTTTCCTGGCTTGCTTTAGTATATTGGACATCTTTCTAATATAAACTATGAGAACGCAATTCCAATTTAATGGAAGAGATGCCAAGAGATTCAAGATAAGTGTTATCCACTATTAGCATGTAAAACTGAGGGAAAGATCAGCAAATCGTGCTCATAGAATCATGAACCACACTTCTGTGCAGAGTGAGGGTGACTTTTCTCTTCATCTAATAAGTGGTCGTGGGCTGGGGAGATAGCTCAGTTGGTAGAGTGCTTGCCTTGTAAGCACAAGGCCCTGGGTTCAATCCCCAGCACCACCACCACCAACAAAAAATAATAATAATAAGTGGTCATTTCAACAATGGAATGAAAAAAAAAAAAAAAAAGAAAGAAAGAAAGAACACTTGAAGGGGAAAAGCTTTGGTGACCTTGGAATTGAACCAAGAAACACATCCCACTTTCCGCTCTTCGGCCAGCTCCTAGTTGCTCCCGATCTGGCTTCAGCTTGCATGACTTGAACTTCCCTTTTGCCGGCTTCAGACCTTGGGGGCTTGTGCCTCCCCTTCATTCATGGAAACTTGAGGCTTCTTTTAAGGTAGGTCTTATCAGTCTGGGCAAACGCCGTCTCTCCCTTGCATTCACCACTGTTTTGATATTCCTGTGGCACTTAATTACATATTGCTTTGTGGTAGCAATTAATTAGCTAAATAAGAGCTATTTAATATCAGATAAGTATCATTATTGTTCTCCAATCACAGTTGGATTATAAAGGTCCCATAAAAACCAGATGGTACTTAAAATAGCAATAAAAATGAAATAATGGCTAATATTTATTGAAAACAGTCACTATGTATCATTATTTCATCTACTCCTCACATGAACTCTGTGAGATAGATATTATTATTTCTACTTTGTGGGTAAGGAAATGGAGGCTTAGATTAATTTGCACTTGTTGATAGAGCTTGGAGATACAGTCAAAAGAAAACAAAAATCAACATAATTCCATCACCTGAAGATAATAACTCTTAAACTTTGAATAAATTAAGGGCAGAAAGCATTTTTTATAATCTTAAAATGCTTAACAAAGTGCCAGTCAATGAGTGCTCAAGGTACAAATGTAACCTTGGTAACCTTTATTGGTTGAGGATCGAATCTGAACAATCCAGTGTATTCCACAAAAGCATTACTGAATAAATTTACGAGGTAGCAGAATCATATTTTCTTGTCTCAAGTGTCAACTGCAGCCTCCTCTTCTCTTCCCATCCAGCTGACTGTCCAATACGACATTTTCTACCCAATGATTCTGAGACCGTTATTATGTAGAAATTCTAGTCATAGGGAAAAGAATATTACGTTCCCTCCTCCTAATCCTTTACTTTTAAAGAAGCCAGAAAGGGTAAGTTCTAGTGTTTCCTTAAGTAAAACTTTTAGGTTCTAACAAGTTGCATTTGGGGGAGAATTTTCCTGAACTCCCTCATGTTTCCATACTGTCCTCTGTAGAAAAACTATCTTAAAATAGCTGTGCCTCAGTCTTTGAAAGACTGCTTTCCGTTTGATCCATGAAGATTTGTAATTATGTTGACTTAAAAAGAACACCCAATTTTGACCCTCTTTCCTTCCCCTGTTGAATTCTTGGTCTTTTGTAATGTAAAGGAAGCATGCTTTTCTCTGGAACGTCTCCGTCTTTACTGTTAGTCTTTCTTCACAATGGAAGGCATGCCAATAGCCTCAACTAGGAGCCCGATACAAAGTGATGACTGAGACCATAAGATTTTCAAATTTCGGGTCCTTACTCCATCATTTGTTAGTATTGTGGTCTCAGGCAGGTCACTTAACTGCCTCAATTTTCTTATCGGGAAATACTAACAATAATACTAACTACCCCTATGGGGAACTATAAAATACATTACAAATAGTTCTCGAGTTACAATGGCTTTTATTTATTTATTTATTCAGTAATGCTCTTGTGGAATATGCTGGATTATTCAGATTCGATCCTCCAGCAATAAAGGTTACCAAGGTTACATTTGAGTACTCATTGACTAGCACTTTGTTATGCAATAAGCCTATCATAAATTAAAATAGTATAGGTTGCAAACATATTTAAAGCACCTCACTTACTGCACATTAGTTCAGCAGCTTGGTCTACTCTAGAGTATGAGTTGGTCCCCAAGGTGATGGCATTGATGACAGGGAGTTGTGGTCACTGCTGCTGTCCAGCATGGCATGGCTGCATGGCACTACATATCACTAGTCCAGGAAAAGATCAAGATTCTAAATCTGAAGTATGATTTCTTCTGAAAGGACATCACTTTTACACCCGCTTCATGTCAGAAAACCAAGTCGAGCCATTGTAAACCAGGGACCATCTGTGCATAAGTGGGCGCTTCATGTATGGCATGATTGATAGGTAACCCATAAGAAGAACTGTCTTTTCCTCAAAACGTCAACTTCCATAAGAGGAGTAGCTTTTACTAAAAAGTTCTCATGGAACCTCTCCGAAGATATTTACTGTAAAATAGGACCATGGCTTGTGATATACACATATTCCCTAATGACCTCAGGGAAGGCTAGTTTTGAATGCTTGAAAGGTCTCTGACATAGCAAGTTAAAGAGAGAAAAAAATTAACAAGCATTTGGTAATTATTCTTAGAGAAATTACCTTCTGACTTCAAGCATTTCATGTCACTGTAACAATATCTTAGGGTCATTTAAAAGGGAAATATTCTATGTGTTTAGATTATAGAGATTTGAAATCTCCTGTAAGGTGACGAGAAGAGTGAGTGCCTGCATGTAATGCTGAGGGGAACCTGGGACAAGGGTGATATTGCCACCAACTGTATCACACAGCGTTTCAAACTACTTAGACTGAAGTAATCACAGTGATCTCAAAAGGTGGATCTAGTGGTGATGAAGATACATGTGCAGAATTCAGCACATTCAGTAATGTGAAGGCAGTAAAAGAAGTATCTATCCAAATTAATGTATTTTATAAAATATGTGGTTTTAGCATATTAGTGTAAAAGATTAAAAAAATTAAACCTGAGAAGTAAACAATTAACTCTTTTGCTTCCAAGTGATAGCTGACAAGCTGATGTTGGCCTAAAACTTTAAGGTTCTTCTTATGGGAAACGTGGGGGGTTTATGTTCTTGGCTAACATCTATTCTGCAACATATGGTAAAGAGGACTAAAAAAAGGTAGCCATAGTAATAGCAATAACATATTTCAAAAAAGATCAGATCTCCAGAAAAGTAATCAGTTTTCTCTTTTGAATTAATTCATGCACATCTCTTGTTCTTACAAGGACTCTTTCTCAACTCAACAATACCTCATTCTGTTGACTTTTTAAGATATCAAATTAGACCTTGTTTGATCACCATTTTGCTCCTATCTCAACACACGACTTTAAAGACATGTACACACACCCCATACATCCCTTTGTACTATTAAAAAATAAACACTGTAAACTCCGTGTTGGCTTATCTCATGGTAAAGTGTTCTAACTCGTTTTTGTTTACATGTTAGATATGCCAGGCCCTATTTTAAGAGCCTTGTGATCATCATTCCAGGTAATTTTCACAACCACTTTCTCATACATGTTGACAGATGAGCAGCTGAGGAGTTTGAGTGATCTTCCTTAGGCCACAAAGTCAGTATGTCGGAGAACCAGCATTTGAGCTTGGAGTCTGACTTCAAAATCTGAGCCTTTAACCGCAGTCCTCTACCTGTCTGCTGACTCGGTAGTGTTGTTTTGACTACTTAATGAAAACAGAACTTTTCTTCTTAAATTACACAGTGATTACATGCTAAGCTAAACATTGAATAGCAATAATAAAATATGCCGAATTCTTAAGACTTCAAATGATATTAGAATACAAGTTAATGAAAGTTCCTTCCTCCCACTTGCCAATTTTCCACAGAAAAGCTATTATTAAAATATAATTGTGTAATCCAATCAACAAATGGGCTAAGGAAATGAACAGACACTTCACAGAAGAAGATATACAAGCAGTCAACAGATATATGAAAAAATGTTCAACATCTCTAGTCATAAGAGAAATGCAAATCAAAACTACCCTAAGATTCCATCTCACCCCAATTAGAATGGTGATAATCAAGAACACAAGCAACAATAGGTGTTGGAGAGGATGTGGGGGAAATGGTACACTCATACATTGCTAGTGGGGTTGCAAATTAGTGCAGCCACTCTGGAAAGCAGTATGGAGATTCCTCACAAAGCTTGGAATGGACCCACCATTTGACCCAGCTATCCCACTCCTCAGCCTATACCCAAAGGACTTAAAATCAGCATAACTACAAAGATACAGCCACATCAATGTTCATAGCTGCTCAATTCACCATAGCCAGATTGTGGAACCAACCTAGATGTCCTTCAATTGATGAATGGATAAAGAAACTGTGAGATATATAAAAGGATCTGTGGTATATATACATATATATATACAATAGAATATTACTCACCATAAAGAATGATAAAATTATGGCATTTGCAGGCAAATGAATGAAATTGGAGAATATCATGCTAAGTGAGATAAGCCAATCTCAATAAAACAAAGGACGAATGATCTCACTAGTAAGTGGATGACAAGACATAATGAGGGGGGTGGGAGGGGGGCAAGAATGGAGGAAGGAGGGACTGTATAGAGGAAAAAGAGGGGTGGGAGGGGTGGGGGGAAGGGAAAAAAATAACAGAATGAATCAAACAACATTACCCTATGTATTTTTATGATTACACAAATGGTATGCCTTTACTCCATGTACAGAGAAACAACATGTATCCCATTTGTTTACAATAAAAAAATAAAAAACTGAAAAAAATGTAATTGTGTAACATTAATGACTCTGGAGGTAAAAGTATGTGACACCACAGCAAATAAAGTGTCCTGTAGCTTGTGGCTAATTTAGTTATGTTGTACACGTCTACTGGTAGGTGGCTGTCTTAATTATTGGTTCTGTAGCATGGATTTACCCTCACTGGTGTAGCCATGACAGTGTTCATGGGTATTTATCTTGGGATCACAGGGAAACAGTAAACTGTGGACTGGGGTTGTGGTTCGGTGGTAGAGCGCTTGCCTAGCATGTGTGAGGCCCTGGGTTCAATACTCAGCACTGGATGTAAATAAATTAATAAATAAATTTCCATTGACAACTAAATAAATATTTTTAAAAAAAGAAATAGTAAATTGTATAAAAAAAATAAGTACCCTGGTTGTCGCCATCTCTAATCTGTTTTATTTTTCTAGTTTGGGCTTAAAATCTTGACATTGTTGCTGGTGACTCTTTCTCCAACACCCACATCCAACCCATTATTAAGTCTTACAGATATTACTATTATTATTTATTTTTTGGTCCTGGCGATTGAACTCAGGGGCACCCAACCACTGAGCCACATCCCTAGACCATTTTTTTTTTATAATTTTTAAATTTTGAGATAGGGTCTTGCTAAACTGTTGAGGCTGGCTTTGAACTTGAGATACTCCTGCCTCAGCTTCCCAAGCTGCTGTAGTCATTATTTTTTAAATACCCGCAGGTGTTGCCCATTCCTCAGTACCTCTTCCCGTTACCTTCTTGTCCAAGCCATGGTTCCCTTTTATCTGGATAACTGTTAATGCTGTCCTGCTTGTTTCTCTACTTCTCAGTAGTAGGCTAGGGGATCTTCTAAACCTGGGATGGACAAAAGGCAATGTGCTCAAATTCCTCCAATGGCTCCCCATCTCATTCACCAATTCCCGAGCGTTTGCCCTGGTCTTTAAGACTCCCTGTGAACCAGCATCCTATAACTTTTTTGACCTTGATGTCTAACTCCCCCTGGCCCCTGCCTTTCACTTCATACCAGTCACCTTACCCTTTTCACTATTTCCTGAATATACCAAGCAGATTTTCTCCTTAGGATCTGTGCATTTGCAGTTACCACTGCCTAGAAGCCTTTGAGTCTACCCCTTCCACACATTCAGCTAACTCCCTCCCCTGTTTCTCCTTTAGGGTTCTGTTCCAGTGTGAACGCAACCTATTTGTGTTGAACAAATATATCTTTACCCACTCAAATATTTCTGGAGAATAACTCTCCAGAAGTGAAATTACTTCCTCCTGCACTTGAGTGCAATCATTATTCCTTTTCAGGTTCTTTGCTCTTGCTCCTTCCTCCTGCCCCACTGTCTCCTGGATTGTGATTGCAATGTTCTCCTGCCCCTCTTCAAAATGCCCCTGCACTCCCGTCTGCTGTGTCCCGTCTGCTGTGGAAGGCTGACTGCCTTTCTCTCTCTCGTGGGAGATCTGGAGGAGAAGCAGACACTAGGCAGCTGGTCGGATCCCTGTGGGCCGCTTCACAAAGCTGTGATGTCAAAAGTGACCTTGGAGTACGGCTGAGTTGTCATTAAACCATTTAATAGATGAAAGGATCTCCTCTTCACACTGTAGTCACATTTATTTATCTCCATGTATCTAGCACCAAGATGTTAACACCCAACATTGCAAAGAAAAGTTGTTTTTTTTTTTTTTTTTAAAAGACATTTGATTTATTATATTGGTTTAAAATCTCTAGAACATGTATTGAAATCAGAATAGATCGGAGAAATCCTGGGGTTTTACTCATGGAATAAAACCCTTACCCATACGTATCTTCAAAAAAAGTCATGGCACTTGAATTAATCCTTATCACATCCATTTCAGAAAATCATATGATCACTGTTAATTATTAGGCAATTTGTGGTTTGCATTATCTCCTGGAACACGAGGATAACAATGATAAGGAGTAATTGTCATTAATTACTAGAAGAGTGCATTCGTTTATTCCCCTTATTTTCTACCAAAAAGGATACAGGTCTGTGGAAGTTGGGTGGCTTCTTCAAGGTCACACAGTTAGGTAATGGTGCAGGTGGGTCCTCTGAGTCCCCAAATAGTGCTCGGAGGTATCCATTGAACAGTGTCTATGAACCAAACCCTGTGCTAAATGAAGTTCTACCTGCTAGGTAATTTCTGTTCCTTCCAATTGTCCTGACACCCTGCAGTTTATTTAGATGATGTGATTTGGCTTCATATTTCTTCCGCTGCTGGTGGGATAAGGATCACCCTATTAGGGTGCTTAATTTTGTACTAATGATCTTTCTTTCTGTCTGAAGTCTCAGGTTACAGTTTTTTTCAGAGGAACTCTGTGCTGCGTGTCCTTGCGCGTTGGCTGCATGATGTGCACATCAGTGCCTCCTGCAGCCTTCCACTTTTTAATTGCTTCTCCTTCCTAATGAAGGCTGTATCAGCTCCAGTGCTAATTGAACTTCGTCCTTCATTCAGACTGTGTTATTAAACAAATAGTCACAGTGTTTGGTCTCACTTTAATAGGAGCATTGATGTTTGCTTAACATCAAAAACTTATTAGTAATCCATTGAAAAGGCAATTAATGGAGGACATGTGGGTAAGGAAATTGAACCAGTCGGCAGTGCAGGACAAAGAACGGCAAAGACACTCTGGTTTTTACGGTTTAACCATCTGTGTCCTGGAAGTTGCAAACCGATTGTTAAATTCTGGACTTTCCCCCCTAGTAAATGAAGTTATTGTTTACCCGAATTTGCATCTGTGTGTCTGATAACCCTGAAGGACAAGCTGGGTTGTCTGTCTTTCTTGCTTCTAGTTACAACTCTCTCTCCTGAAAACGTGTTCCCCAAGCTTTTTAGCACATAGACTTGTATTTATCATTACAGAAAACACTGACAGGTGAGAAGAAGATAATATGTCACCTGCAGTCTTGCATCCAGAGATGGTCACCGATAAGACTTTAACCTGCATTTTTCTGTGCTCTGTTCTAACACAGGTATAAAAGTAGATTGAAATCACACACTACATGGACAGACCACACATTAATTGGTCATGTGTCCTCAGTATATTTTGACAGTAGACACCACAGCCGTCATATTGAATGGCTGGGATGAATAGACTCTAATTTATTTCATCATCATTATAGATTTAAAATAAGGGTCTCATACTGAATTGTTTGCAAAGCCCTAGGTGGGCATCATTGTTGGGTAACAGTAATAAGAAAGCAAATTGACAGACTGCTCTGTTGTAAAACAAGTGTCCTCCATTGTATGAAACTATGCAATGTTTGGTGTTATTAGGGTACAAATTTATATCCTGCTCCACAACTTTTGTGCATATCAAATTTCCTTTACTTGTAATTATGCTAACAGAATCATTAAGAAACAACAGGAGGCTAATCAAGAAATATTCTTCAGATAATGGCTTGAGGTGTGCATTGCCTTCTATATGTAAACTCATGAGAATAAATGATACCTGAGTCTAAGGGGCAAACAGACTTTAAATATATGAACTTAATGGCATTTGGCAATTGAGTAAAGCATAGCGGACCAAATTCTTTTTACAATCCATGTTAAATAGATCTGAGAGGAGAAGAACCAATAATGGGTTACTCCATTTGTTCCACAGACCTTGGGCATGCCCGTAAACTCCCATCGCTGTTAATTTGAGTCATGCATGGCTAGTCCCCAGGCAATAGTCAGTAAATGAATGTTGTTACTGCCTGGCAGGGACCCCGTTAGAAAATGCTGTTGTTGGGAGAACTTAAATAAATAAATAAATATATAATCTGATTTAGCTAGGATTATGATGCATAAAATGTTGGTAATAGGTTTAAAAGATTAGCATAGGCCAGCTTTCCATGAGATCATTCCTTATATAAAAAAAGTTAAATGCTATTTCTAATGTCATCATAAAAGTAGGGCTGGAGGATTATCGATTTTTGGAGGCTTTTACTAGATAGCTTGATAACTGATTCTCTCAAGTTTTTTAGCACTTGGCCCTGGGTTTGCTGTTTACCTTACTCAGGCAATTTGGTGTAATTAATTTTAATAGCTATATTTACTTTTAGAGTCTATGCCTTGGTGGAAAGATATCTCCAGTCCAAACCTCACAGAGTTATTCTTTTCTCCTTGAATTAAAATACATGGTTGTTTAAAATAAGAATCTCATCTATAAAAATTAAATGAAGAGAGCAGAATGCAAACTCTTTTAACACGGTTGCCACGATGTGAGACAGAGATGTCCATAGACAGGGACTGAAAAGAGGAACACATATGTAAGCTGATAATGTGTTAGGTGGTAAAATTGACCCTTAAAAATTGAGGAAATGCAGGTGTTAAAGTGAAGATATTTTTTATTTTTGTTTTGTTTTTCTTTTTCTCCTAATGCTTCCAAAAGGCTGCCTGAGTTGATGTTTATCTATAATTTGTCTTGAAAAACAGTCATTGATCATGTTGACTGATAGATGTAATCCCTTAGAAACCATGGTTACTATATATATGTCTAAGAAGAAAGGGGAGACAAAGCAAAAACCCGCCCTACATGGGTGAAGGTTATTATAGGATGAGTTCCCTGGTATTGGAGAAACACACCTCCTTTCCCAATCCCCCTCCTTGTGATCAACATCTTAGTCTTTGCCTTTAGACCAAGGTTGACAACAGTTCCTTCTAATCTGGCAATTAGAGCAGATACAAAGTTTAAACCATGAAACATTTGTTGGATCAGAGGACTTTATTGTTAAAAGAATTTATTTTCTTTTTTTTTTTCTGTTTCTTTTTTTTTTAAATTTATTTTTATTGTAAACAAATGGGATACATGTTGTTTCTGTTTGTACATGGAGTAACAGCATACCATTTGCATATTCATAAATTTACATAGAGTAATGATGTTTGATTCATTCCATTATTTTTTTCCTTCCCCCCCACCCCTCCCACCTCTCTTTTCCCTCTATACAATCCCTCCTTCCTCCATTCTTGTCCCCCTTCCACCCCCCATTAAGAGTCATCATCCGCTTATCAATGAGATCATTCCTCTTTTGGATTTTTGAGATTGGCTTATCTCACTTAATATGATTTATTTTCTTAAAGATTTTTAAACTTTGAGTTTTAATGTGATACATGTTAATTGAAAAAAGTTAGAAATATAAAGCAGACAGAAGAAAGCAACATTACTTGGTGATTACTTCATTCAGAAATATATCAAAATGTTACGTGACCTTATTTTACTCCTGTATTTTAATTTCTCTGAAGTTTAAGGTCACTCTTGGACTTGGGACTAGAGAGATGGGTTGTGGGTACTGGATATGTTGATCAGAAGGAAGAGCCAGGCTCTTGAAGTATCCTCTTCCGCTTTGGTAATCTCTCCCTGTTATGTGGAGATAGCATGAAATTCTCACTGGCTAGATTACAGTTCTGATGAACCCTTGTTGATATTTAGGGTATATGGGAAGAAAAAAATTGAAAAGGTTTTCATGCATGTAAATTACTTCTAAAAAGATGTGTAGAAAAATGAAAGGTTATTTGAGATCATCATGTGCTATGAATATTCTGATCTATAAATCTGATTTCTTTCCATTTGGGGGAAAATATGAATCAGAGTATCCTGAGTATTCTTTTCTTTAAAATAGAACATGGATTCAGTAACAGAGATTCACAAAGGGAAGAATAAAAGAAATATGTAGTTTTGCTTTTGCGAACATACTGAAGTGGAAAATAGAAAAGTCAAAATCAACAATAGCCAACGACAAAAAAAATACCACATCCATTTGCACTAAAATACATGTATATATAACACAACTTTCCAAGCATAAAACGAAAACTCTAGCCAAGGGAATGAAAGAAATACCTTTTGAAAAACTGCTGAAATAGGTCTGTTGTTGAAATAGTTTTATTTCCCCTTTAAAAGATCTATTTACTGCAATTCTGGGAGCGAGAGGGATGATTTTGAATAAAGAATAGAGCCATTTAAGATGTTGTGCACAGTACCAGAATTTACGAAGACTGGTTCGAATTAAAACTAAATGTCACCAGCAAATACAAGCCAACAGAAATGTACATTTCGCTTATTGTATGGGAGTTGGGGAGGACAACAGGGATGAGCTTACACCTCACAGGACTCTTTTATGCAGCCCTAATTTTTACATGGAGGAAAGACCTTGCAAAAATTAACTCAAAAATTAACTGTTCAAATTATTTCATTAAGGAGGGAGAGCTGAAATCATAACTCCTCCTTGGACCTAGTGCAAGAAGAAACATGTTCAATGCATTCATTCATTTAACAAATTTGTAATCAGCACCTACTGTGTGTCTTTCCAGCCACTATGAGGACATTGCTGAAGCAGACACATTCCTGTCCTTGGGACCCTCTAGAATCAGAGGACAGGTAATACAGAACAAGAAAAGGATGCATTCTTGACCAACAATTAAGATGGGACAATTCGGAGCTGCTGATTTGGTGGCCCGGGAGAGCCACTGTGTCACGTCTGAGGACCTTCTAAGATAATTCCTGAAGCCGCCTCCTTTCTCCCTGCAATTTAGAATATCTGTCTTTCTTCCTTCTGTATCTTTTCCCTTCTCATAAGAGCTTACTGTTAGGATTTGCTCTGACTGAAGAACTGTAAAACTGAAATAAAGATGCAGTTTAAAAAAAGAGCTGGAAATGCATTTTTTATAAATCAGAGACTCAGGTGTATCATCATTTTCTCAGTTTCAAGAAAATCATAAATTATTTTTTATTAGAGGGAATTACGGCAGCTCTAGATCTTAATGATCACTCGACGGGAGGTCTTAATTTTTTTTTTTTTTTTTTGTTAAACATCAAGTAGCTGCCAGTTTTCATTTTCTTTTAGAATTTACACATTAAAAACATTGTTTTAGCTGTTGAACAAAACTGTCTCTTATATCCAAGGGACGGCGTGAGAGTATGAAATGCTCATCTTGGTTTGATTTCTTCCCCTCCAGCCCGGTTCGTGAGTGCAAACCAGCTTTGCATTTTATAATTAGAGGACTAGTGTTCAATATTAATAACAATGAGAAAATCAAATTCTAACTTTTCACTTTAATATCTTTATGCCCAGAAGTTGTACTTTTTGAGAATTTGGGATTAAGAAGACCACTTTTCTGGCATCTTTACTCACAGGTGCCACGTGGCTCTTTAACACAGGTAACTAGTGCAGTAATTCTTATACTTGGGATAAAAGGGACCAATAATATGGAAAAAAAATTTAAAGATTTATTCAGTGTTTGTTATATGTCAGATATGAAGATAGAGCTGTGAACACAAAAGGAAAAGAATTGATAAAAATGACTGCCTTGTATTGAGTATATTTAAATGAAGAAGGTAGATAATAAATGTAAAGACAACTAATGTCACATAGTGATAAGTACAAAGGAGGAAAACTGCAAAGAAGGGCTAAAGGGTGGGGTCAGGGTGGGGTGAGGTTTGCAAATTTTGAAAAGAGAAAGGCTTGGGGTATTCTTATCAAGTTGGAAATTTGTGAGGGAGTCTGCTAATATGACTATCTGAAGAAAGGGGTAGCAGCAAGTGCAAAGGCCCTGAGGCAAGTGCCTGCCTCACACAACCCAGGAGTAGCTGGAAGGCCAGTCAGTGTGACTAGAAAGGGAAGAGGAAGTAAGAGATGTAGGGGATAAGCTGAAGAGTTGAATGGGCCATATCATGTAGGTTCTTATAAGATTTTATAAAGATTCAGCTATTAGTAAGAGTCAAGTGGGGAGTCCTTTTAGAATAGAGAATGTAATGATTTGATTGGCTAAGAGTACACTAAAAGGTAGCAAGGGATAAAACAGTGAGCTCAATTAGGGACTATTTCACTGATCCAGGCAAGCATAGGTGAACCCTTGGGCCAAAATAGTAGCCTTACAGAAAAGTAGTTAGATTCTGGATGTTTTGAAAAGAAAGCCAGCACTTTCACTACTGGGTTGGATACAGGATGTAAGATAAAGAAAAGAGGTAAGCATGATGTGTTAACTTTTCGCCACTGTGGCCAAAATACTTTGAAAAAGAAAAGTTTATTTTGAGTCACAGCTTCAGAAGTTTAATCCGAGGTCTGCTGGCTCCATTCCTCTTGGCCTGAGATGAGGCAGGACATCATAGTGGAGGGTGTGGTAGAGGAGAGCTACTCCTCTCATGGACAGCAGGGAAGTGGAGAGAGGAGCAGCCAGGGGGACACGCCCCCGGTGACCTACCACCTCCAGCCACGCCCGGCCTGCCTGCAGTTACCACCTGGTATAGCAGTCTTTTAAAATTTATCAATCTGTCATATGGATCAGCCCACTGAATAGGTTAGGGCTCTTATAATCTCATCATTTACCTCCTACAGGAGCTTTTGGGGGACACCTCCTATCAAAACCACGACAGATGAGTCCAGGGTTCTTTCTGATGCAGTTGGAAGGCTGGCACTGCTATTGAGAGACAATGGGACGGCTGGTGGTGGTAGGTTTTGCAGGAGGACCCATTGAGTCTGGGATAGGTTGAGTCTGAGAGACCCATTTGATGGCCACATGGCAAAGTAGGCTGGTAGCAATGGGTGGCTCAGACTGGAGGTATAAATTTGGTAAAATCAGAGCCAGAATGCATGGTCTTCCCTGATGCCCACTCTGCCTTCTAGGTTGTGTTGTTTGGGACTTGCATGAAAATTTTGTCAGTGGCACCCTGGAGGGGTAACCCGGTTCCAAGGCAGGACTTTCAATCCCCCCTCACTCCAGTATTGGGAATTGAACCTGGGTCTTTACATACCAAGCAAGAGTTCCACCACTGAGCTGCCTCCCCAACCCAGGCCTCTCAAATTTTATCTGCAGTTCAATTCTGAATTGGGAGTGGTTCAGATTTATTTATTGTGTTAATATTCCTTTTCCTCCGGCTCAGTCACAAGAGCTGTGCTTACTGTTTTTACCCTTAAAGTGTATAGGTGAGGGGCAAAGAATCTGATATTAGTTCATCCACCACTGGAAAGCAATATCCACCACTGGATATTCCTCTGAAAGGAGATTCTTTCTGAGAAAGTTCCTGTTACTTTCCCCATGTATCCATCTTAGAATGATTATGATTTTAAGCTTCATGATGCAATAATTGGTGACATTGATATAGCGCTATTATGTCTTTCCAAGAACCTTAGGAGCATTCGCTAGTTGTGTGCCACATTACCCCACCAGGCAGGTAAAGTCACATTTGCTTTCATTACAGGAGTTTCCCGACAGAGGGGTTTGAGCGGTGCAATGACTGCCCATCGAACACCTGGCCAGTCAGGAATGGAGGGCTCCATGATGCAAGTAATGGTGATAACCTCATCTTAATTAATTAACATGATGGCACTTCTGGCGTTTTCCTCATAAAAATTAGAAACCCCAAATGAAAAAGGCATTTGCATTCCCTGGAGATAGCAGGTGATACAATCAACTTGACGAACAGACAGGAGAGATAAGCGCCCCCCCCAAAAAAATGAGGTGGTGGGCCAAAACTGCCTTCAACACTTCTAATTATGAAAACAGAGAAATTATTACCCCAGAGGAATGTAAAGCAGTATGCAGTAGGTTGGTAGAGAGTAGACGCTTGGACCGACTACATAAGTACAAAGCCAACTTCAGTTTTGCTTATGCCGTTAGAAGTCTCAAGCAAAAAAAAGTTTCCTTTTTTTCATTTAAAAAGAATTCAGTCATTGATACCTGTTACAGTACAAACATTTTATAGGCTCAAGGGAATACAGTGACATATCAAATAGACTAACATCTCTCTATCATGGAACTTTCTAGGGTCCGGAATGATGACTATTATCATTTGAATTCTTACCATGTGCCACATATTTTTCTATGACCACCTTTTAAAAGTCAGTTAATAACAAAAGTACTATTAAGAAAACTAACCATGCATATATGATTCTGTGAAAATGAATCCAACTATTATGTATAACTAGAATGCACTTATAAAAGCATTAAAAACTAAGATGTAGAGGGAATAAGTTATATTCTCACCTAGATAGTGCACGGTGTAGGTTTTAAGTCCAAAGAAAACTACTATAGTTTAGTTTTGTTTTCTACTAAGAATTGGAAATGAAGAGGTTGGTTGGTTTGAATAATTCACATTAGTTATTTGCACTGATAAAATTCAATGTAATGACCTTAAGTTCTTGGAAGCCCAAAATGCATGCATCTAGAGTTATGTCATGGGTCAAATAAAAAAAAAAAGTCTTACATTATTTTTTCCACGTTTTTGCCTTGGGCAAATAGGACTTGGGTTATTCCATCCTCAAATCTATATTTCATGAATACTGCTGGTTTTTTGAGACAAGTCTTACTTCTTGGACATTTGGAGGTGAGAGTTCTGGGCTGGCCTTAGCAAAATTGTAAAGCGATCGGAGTGAGGAGTCTGAGGAGCTCCCAGTCTCAATTTCTACACTCACGTTTTACTCGTCCCTTTATAAACTCCTGCTGTTTCTTTCCATAAATAAGACAAATACAAATAACATTTAACTCTGTCTTCCCAGGAATAACATTACTTTTATGTGTTTCAAGAGGGATTCTGCTTTTCATGAAGAAATTTCATGCAAGTATTAGAGCGTACGAGAGGCCTTGGAGAACCCCTTAAAATACGCTTCAGCAACTGGGAAGGATCATTCGGTGTGATGGAGAAGTAGGGACTTTTACGTTGGGTAGAATTGGATTTTACTTCTGACCCAATCATTCACCAATTGTGGGGTACTGGGCAAACTATTTCAGTCACTGGAGCTTCCTTATCTAAGTAGGATTAAATAATATCTATTATATGCGAGGTGCTTTCTTCTATACATAGTACTTAATAAACGTTGCTGCCTGTTAATGTCCATTCAACAGATGTTTGAATTCCTGTTAGAGATGAACGTGTTTGGATGAGAGAAATTATAGTGCAACCCAGGTATCATGAGTGCTAATGCCAAAGCCTGATGACAGTGGTCTTCACGCCGAGTCTCAATGGCGTAGGTGCCGCCACCATGTCTGCATCTGTTCCCTTTTCCATTGGTGAGAACTATGATAACTTTTCATAGGGTCCATGGAGAGTCTTATTCCGGTAAGAAGTGACTCCACTTGCTGTCTTGGCCTTTGTCTGTCCTCAGATTCAAGAAATTGAATTGGTCCTGAATCACTCCTTCTGATTCTCTGAGCTCCGCATTGCTGCTTCCCCCCAGCTCTGTTCCTCTGTGATGCGTGCAACCTGGACATTCAGACTGCAGTACCCATCCTCCTTGAAATAGCAATGACCTGAATCAGACTCTCCAGGGAATAAAGGAGGGGTAGATTCCAAAATTATGTGCAAGTGGAAAGCCCAGGAGAGGGTGCTGTTTTGCAGACTTTATATGAGCAAGACGACATGGCCATGAATTAAAGTTATAAACACAGAAGGAGCAAAAAGGTTTCCTGTGGGTGAGGGGAAAAGGTGCCAGCTGCAGGCAATAGGAGGATGCTCTCACCTTTGGATAAAGCAACTTGACATGTTTAGTATATTTGAAAGCAGATATTAATCCTATAATTGTGTTTATGGAGCTATTTGAAAGTAGAAATGTCTTGAAGTGTATTTCTTTGTACTTTCTACTTCCCAGAGTATAGAAGGGATGAATGTATGAAATTTGAATTGAAGGGTCTGGACTGGGAAGAAAAGACACAGATCAGAGTCTTCTGTAGAGGAATGATCTTCTGAGACGGGATTAAAATTCTGGGAATATCAAGCAGGTAGGTGAAGAAATAGAAAAGGCAGAAGCAGACCATGGCATTGCTCATACAGAGTAGGAGCAGCAGGAGAAACTGAATTGGATCAGACACAGGGGAAATGATGGTACCATGGAATAAGGAGGTTCTGGAAGATAAGTAGACAAGACCATGAATGGCTGCAGAGGGAACAAGAAGAACCAGTTCTGTACCTTTGCAATATGATTTCCATTAGGAATTTCACAGGAATCTTCTGGGCCTGGTAGTTGGCATGAATTGCTGTGGGTCATGTGTGGGTGAGTGGTCCAGTGGAAGGAGCAAGCATGAGCTCATCTCTCGAGATCTTGGATGGTAGACTCCTAAAGCTCAAGAAGTAAAATCAGGAATCAATAAATGGGATGGATTCAAACTACAAAGTTTTTTCATAGCAAAGGAAACAATCAAGAATATGAAGAGAGAGCCTACAGAAAGGGAGAAAAATCTTTGTCACCTGCACCTCAGATGGAGCATTAATCTTCAGAATATATATAAAGAACTAAAAAAATTAAAACACACACACACACACACACACACACACACACACACACAAAATAATCCAATCAATAAATGGGCTAAGGAACTGAACAGACACTTCACAGAAGAAATATGTTTGATCAACAAAGATTTGAAAAAATGTTCGACATCACTAGCAATTAGAGACATGCAAATTAAAACATACACAATTTTATCTCAGTCCAGTCAGAATGGCAATTATCAAGAATACAAGTAACAATAAATGTTGATGAGGATGTGGGGAAAATACACTGTTGATGGGACTGGAAATTGGTGCAGCCACCCTGGAAAGCAGAATGGAGATTCCTGAGAAAACTTGGAATGGAACCATCATTTCACTCAGTTATCCCACTCCTCAACTTATATCCAAAAGAGTTAAAATCAGCATACTACAGTGACACAGCCACATCAATGTTTATAGCAGGTCAACTCACAATAGCTAAGCTATGGAACCAACCTAGATGCCCTTTGAAAGACGAGGGGATAAAGAAAATGTGGTATATATACACAATGGAATATTTCTAAACCATAGAGAAGAATGAAACAATGGCCTTTGCTGGTACACAGATGGAACTGGAGACTCTCATGCTAAGTGAAATAAACCAATCCTACAAAACCAAAGGATGAAGGTTTTCTCTGATATGTGAATGCTGACTCACAATAGATTAGGGGCAGGGAGAAGGGGAGGTTCACTGGATTGGAAAGGATGGAGTGGGGGAAAGTTGGGGGGGTGGGAATGGAAACAGTAGAATGAACTGGACATACCTTTCATATATGAAAACACGACCAGTGTAACCCTACTTCATGTACAACCACCAAAATGGGAAGTTATGCTCCGTGCATATATGGTATGTCAAAATACATTCTACTGTCATGTATAACTTAAAAGAACAAATAAAAAATTTTAAAAAGCCCTTGGATGGTTAAGAGGAGGGAGGGAACAAAGAAGGAGAAGGTGAAAGAAGACCTGAACGCTGGGACTCAGGGCAGGTGGATGAGGAGGTAACTTTAGGTGGTGGGAAGTGGGGAAAGCAAGAGTGAGCCAGCTGAAGCATCTTCTTGGGAAGAATCATCGTTCCAGACTACTGGGAAGAAGACAGACAGGATAAACACTGAGGAAGATGAAGTAGTATTTAGGATTTAAGGAGACAGTGAAACCTTGATAAAGGTTTTGCAGATGGTTAGTTTTATTTTTGAGCAGTAATAATTCCACATGAGCAGGATTGTAGATATTTATATTGGAACATCAGCTCTTTCATCGTGTTCTCTAACAATGTTTATAGGTGTGCATATACTACAACATTAGCATTTTACCAATTTAATGGGTTATTGGATTGTCAATACGGTAATTTGTGACTTGACTTCTGAATGTATCATCTTTATCACTTTGAGTGACCATTTTTATTTCTCTTCACATATTAATTTTAACCATATTCTATAATAAAAAATGGTATAGGCTTTAAGAATTGAAACTATCTAAGGGATCATACAACCTAACCCATTAGGTTCATTTCAACTGATTATCAGCCAAGAGTTTTTTGTCCCTTGGTGTTTTTCTGAGCTTATGACCTTTCTTAGAATGATGAAATAATCCTATTTCTGTAGCTCTGTCTCTAGAGAGAGTTGAGATTTAGGAAACCCCAGTTATTATTCATATGACTTCAGTGTATTATTCTGTTTCAGGGGATAATAGCATCTGTCTCATGAAGCTCTTAAAGCAAATATGAGAAATTATAATTTTAACATCCTTTGAATAAAGAAAATACACAGCAGTGCACATGTAAAATGTTAGTCAGGCTCTGTGAGAAACCCATCGGTTTATTTGGATGATCCATATTTAACAAGCTTTGAACTTTGTTAACTTCGAGATTTGATATTTTACTTATAAAATAAAGATTTTTAAAGGATGTTTTTGATTTAGTATCCATTGTTTTCATTTCATTTCCACAGATACGTCTGATATCATGTGTTTACCATGTTGTATATTTATATTGGTATAGATGATAAAAAACGATAATGTCTAAGATAAGTGTTTACTAAATGCCTATGATATGCTTAGCATTTTGCACTGCATTTGGTAGGATAAAATCACATTTAAAAGTAAAATTAGATATAATATGATCAAAATGCAAAAGTGTATAGTTCCAATATATACTGTCTTGCTTAAGAGAAAGGAAAATCAGTGTGACTTATCATAGTTGGAAACAATTCCATTAAAAAGGAAGCTCAAGGTAAATCCTCAGGATGGGGAGAATATGAGATCAGGTAAATAGGAAGTTTCAATCAGGAATAGCCTATGGTATTTTATTTTACCTGAAATTACACATTCATACATTGTTTATAGTAAATTCCACCTGTATGATTAGACATGAGTTTAAAAATCTCAAACATTTCAAATTTTTATGACTGGGTGTCATATTTACATCAGCATTCAGACGCAAACGGCTCTGCAGACATGGCTTGGCGGGGGGGATGCTGAAGAGTTCTGGGGAGGACAACCCCAGTTAGACTTGTGTGCTAGGGAGCTGGCCTGCACTACAGTTCAGAGGAAATGATGCAGCGAAGTTCCCTTTACTTCTACAAAGAGTGAAGAGCTTCTGCATTGCAGAGGGACTGAGATGAACTGCTTACTTATTTAGACAAACAACTTGTTGATTTGAGCAGGGCTCCTGAATCACAAAATATTTAAAAAGGTTTGTGTGGAGCTTAATTTACACACAGAAATGAGAGCTGAGGGGATGAACGAGTGATCTGGCAGAAGAACAAGTCCCAAGTGTGCTGCTTCCAGCAGGGGAAGGGTACTGGAAGATTCAACAGTAAATGTCCACCACTTTATTGCTGAAAGCTGTGTCCATTGTAACATCTGCATTTCTTCCCACAATGCTCCAAATGAGAAATTTCCCTCAGTGTTTGGTACATATAAAAATGCTTAGTGGTGCAAGTTGAAGGATGCCCAAACCTTATCACAGAGAGAGAGAGAGAGAGAGGGTGCTTTGACTGTTCAGAGATGTTGATAGTCCAGGTTGGTAGACCAGTGTATTTCAGAAGAATACACTGAAGTCATATGAATAATAACTGGGGTTTCCTAAATCTTGGTTCTCTATCTACCTCTCTAGAGACAGAGCTACAGAAATAGGATTATTCCATCTTGTCCATCCTCTATTCTATATATAATTCTCAGGTTTCCTCCTGAAGCCTATTACCTCATAGTCACAAAATGGCTGCCAAATGTTCCTACCTTCCCAAAGGTAGGAAGCAGAGGGTAAAAAGAGGAGACACATGTCAAGTTCTCTGACTTTTTGTTAAGAAAAACAAAACTAAACTAAAAAAACCCCTGGAGAATTCTAGCAGATTTATTTTCTTTTAAAAAAAACAGCTTTACTGAGATCTAATTTACAGTAAAATGGATCCTGTTTAAGGATGCAAATTAAGTTTCAAGTTTTCACAATGACATTACCTGTACTAGTTATGGGGTAGCATCTTTCCATCTTTCCATAAAACTGAGATGTTCCATTTAGTAGGTGCTGTACTGCAAGTCTTAAAATCCTTCTGTCCAAGATAATATTTTCCTAGCACTGATCCCTCTTTTCTTAACGAAAGCCAACATTTCAAAACTGCCTAGCATTTCTCCAGTGCTTACTATGTACGGGGTCACTACATGGGATGTTTGGCATATATCACTTCCTTTAATCCTCAAAACAACAGAGTGCTCTGGCTCATCTATATGGTACTTTCTGTGAGGGAGAAAAAGGAAGTGGGTCTGTGGAGGGAGGAGACAAGGCCAGCTCACAGTTCAGCTTGCCAGACACCTTTGTGGGGTGCATCCGCTTTTGGGTGACAGAGCTGAATCAATTGTTCCCATTTTGTGTTATGAAAGCTTTAGAACTGAGGAGCGAACCACCCTGTTCCAGGAGACAGAAGATGAAGCCTGACCTGGCTCTCTACAGGAGGATTCTGTTCACTGGCATCTTCGGTCGGTCTCTGGAAAAATGTCCTCGACTACAAAGTTCCTTGAATTTCCTCTTCAGTTTTGTCTCCTTCCCATTAGCTATTTACAGACTCTCATATACTTATTCAGGCTTATCTCTTTCCTCATTGATTTAATAGCATGAAATAATTTTCTCAGTTATGACACTATTAACCATTATGGCAATTACTATTTGTTCATAGAACCTCATATAATTATATTTATCTTTCCAGTGAAAATTAACTAGGGGTCATAATTATTATAGTATTTTAAAATTGATTAGTTACTAGTACCCCACACAAATGAGTCTATTTGCATGCAGACCCATGATAAGTTCATATGTATGAGGTTTTCTATTTTTGATAAAATCATTCTGAAAAAAACTCAAACCTCTGGAATAACCAGGTATTTTCTCTTATTGGTCACAGAAGGTTATTAGATGATATTGAAATAGCTGGATGATGCTGTAACAAAATGACAAATCTGACCCAACATGATATGCCTTACACAATTTTTGTATAATTCTATGATTTTCAGGCTGTCATGGAAAATTCCAGGGCAAATATCTTTGGGAATCGCAAATATGCTTGTTTTTGAAATGAATTGTTTAGAGTTTGTCAGCCTACTCGATTTTGGGAATGTAACCTGTAATTGGAGATTTCTTCTTTTTCCTGATGTTGAGAGCAAGTAAATTAAAATCAGATGTTCATTTCTTGCTATTTAAATCCATGGTTTACCCATCTTGTCTTCTGAAAAATAGATATAATTAGATCTCTTGCATAATTTACTCAATATTCTATAAAAAGTAGTGTACCGATTAGAGAGAAACTAGAAATGTTGACAGAAAAGAATCCCAATTAGAAAATGATTGATTAATTTGTTGCAGCTGATAAAGTGTTAGTGTCATATTTTCAGATTCTAGGACCAGAAAGTAAATGAGTTACCCTGGTGTGTCTATGGTGTGCCAACTCCTTTGAGGCTCACTCCTTTTTTGGTGTAAACTTACTTAGTTTTTTTGTTTTTCATTTTGTTTTTGATCCTCATAGACAGCACTTCTTGAACTATCATAGGAGATCGCTTAAAACTAAGGAAGAATGTCTTTGCATTTATGTCGATGTCTATGTCTGGGACAGCAGATGGCTCTCAAGTAGTGAGTCTCCAAGTGTGGCTCCCAGGCCAGCTTCAACCCAACCTGGGATCTTGTTAGAACTGCCAATTCTAGATCGGGAGCTCTGGGATGAACCCAAGGATCTGTTTCAAAATGCCCCAAGCAGATTCTGATGCATGCTAAGACTTGAGACATCCTGCTCTAAAGGGAATTCAGTATACCCCAATTACCTAACTTACTATTAACTGTGTGCAACATTTTACTTCTGGGTAGGATTGCTAAGTCACAGAATATGAATATGCTTAATTTCACCAGGTAAATAGTTTTATAAATACTTGTTTCCACTTAGAGTCCCACCTACTGTAGGGGAAAAGTATTACAGCCTGGCAGCCAACTTTGTCAAGTACTTTAATTTTTGCAGATTTGGTGGGTACAAAATAATATCAAAACCGGGCACCATGGTGCATTCCTATAAACCCAGTGGCTCAAGAGGCTAAGGCAGGAGATTCATGAGTTCAAAGCCAGCCTCAGCAAAAGGGAGTTGCTAAGCAACTCAGTGAGACTCTGTCTCTAAATAAAATACAAAATAGGGCTGGGGATATGGCTCAGTGATGGAGTGCCTCTGAGTTCAATCCCTAGTACCAAAAAACAAACAAACAAACAAACAAACAAAAAACTCCAAAATAATATCAAGTTGTAGTTTTAATTTGAATATACATAATGAGGTTTAACATTGTTACATTACTACATTGTTACTCAGATATTTATTAATCATCATATTTGTGCTTCAGTGAATTGCTTATTTTTATCTTATTATTTCTATTTCCCAGTTGGGTTATCTTTCCTGACTTACAGAAGTTTTAAAAATATTCTGGATACTAATCTTTTGTCACTTTATGTTTCAAATATTTTTTTCTTGTTTATGATTTTTCTCTTTCTAATGTGTTGGAGAAAAAAAGGACTTCATAATTTTTTTAAAAAATATTTTTTAGTTGTGGTTGTCAATGGACCTTTATTTTATTTGTTCTTATGTGGTGCTGAGAATTGAACTCAGTTCCTCACACATGCTAGGCAAGCGCTCTACCACTGAGCCACAACACCAGCCTGGACTTCATAATTTTAACCTTACTTATTTATGACTTTTATTTCTATGATTTGTTTGAAAAATTCGTCTTTATTCAGAAAACAGAGCCATTCTCTGACCTTTTTCAGAGAATGTGTTTGAGATTCTGTCATAACACATTTTTAAATTCATATGAAAATTATTTATATATGGACATATATATTTAGTATGTATAACATATGTTACATTTAGGTTTAATTCACATAGAATAAAACAGCATTTAAAGTATACAGTTTGGGCTTTGACAAATAAGCACACTCACATCACCAAAACCACCAGTCAAGGTGTGGGATATTTTCATTGCCTCCACGATCTCTTGGTGCCTCTCTGCAGTCAGTTTCCCCAGCTCATCTGGCCCCATGTGACCACTGATCTGTTTTATAACCAGAGGTTGACTTTGTGTTTCTAGATGTTCAGATAAATGGAACCATAAGCTGTGCATTATTTTCCATCTGGCTTCTTTCACTCACCATCTTGTTATTGAGATTTATCCATGCTGTTTTTAGTCAAAGTTATTTTGCTTTTTGCTACGTCTTACTTTATTTCATTATTTGAATCCTCCCCAATTTTGTGTATTCATTTATGTGTTAATAGACTATTTCTAGGTTTTGCAGGTGTGTGTTGGGTGTGTGTGTGTGTTTTACTAATGTGAAAAAGACTGGAGCGAACATAGGTATTCAAGTTGTTGTATGGACTTAATGTTCATTTACCTTGGGGTAATATCTAGAAATGATAGCTTTAACTTTATGAAAAACTACCAAAGTGGTTCAAAAGAAGTTGTATCATTTGGCATTTCTACAAGCCAGGCGTAAAAATTTCACTTCTTTCACAGTCTCTCTGACTTGCTATTATTAATCTTACTAATTTTAAACATTTGAATTCATGTATAGTAATATCTTATATTCTGGTTTTTGTTTGCATGAAATTGGTTTTCATGAGGTATGCTATTTGGTTTGATTCTTTTTTCCATATGAATAATCAATTGTCTCAGTGTTATTTATTATATAATGCAAAATTTCTTCATCGATATTTAGTGATGGTTATATCATATTCTATTCCAAACTATTTGGAAAGTGGTATGAAAATAAGCACTTTACTTTTCTTAGAGCTTATACTAAAATGTGGAGAGTGTTTAACTTAATGCTTTGACTTAATCAATACCTCAATAACCTTTCTTTAGAATTCAGGATGCTAGTTAGTAAGGTCAGTTCACATCCAACCCCAATCTATTCTCTTGTTGCCCAATGTCCTGTTCTATTTTCTGTCTAAAAACTTAGCCATGAATTTTAAAATATATTTTTTTTAAAAAGTGTATCTTATCTAGAATTTGTGGTAATCTGTGCTTGATCTGTACTCCAGATACCTGGTTAACAATATGCAAGTGGTGAAATTCTCTTTGTTTTACGTTTATGGTTTATTTTTCTCAGTAAAAGAAAAGTGTAAACCCAAGACAGAGAACATAAAAAATATGAAAAGGATAAAAGTGAAAGTTAAATATCTCAAATCTTATTTCTAAGACATAACTATAATTTGCATTTTTTGTTTCTATTCAATATATACACATGAATGTTAAAGAAATAAATCAGAATAGCATAGTATTGAGAGTTAGCGCTTCTTCCTTCTTCCTTTCCATTCTTTAGTGAATCCTTTTACATCAAGTGTACAGTTTGCTCTGGAACCATTATTAAAACTTTTGTGTTTGACTTCTGTTGAAATGTAAAATGAAATCTAATAAAATGCCTGTTGTGACTGAATATTTTACAATTTTTATGTGTACAATTATTTTAAGACAAAAATAATAAATATAACAATAATAATAAAATACATGTAACCATAGTCACAATTAATGTAGGTTGTAAAATATATCAAGGTCGCAATAGTACTTCAGCTGAAAACCATGTTTGGTCTTGTTCTGAGTCAAAGATATTAAATTGTGTTAATGTTTAGTTTTTTTTTTTTTTTTATTGTAAACAAATGGGATACATGTTGTTTCTCTGTTTGTACATGGCGTAAAGGCATACCATTTGTGTAATCATAAATTTACATAGAGCAATGTTGTTTGATTCATTCTGTTATTTTTTTCCCTTCCCCCCACCCCTCCCACCCCTCTTTACCCTCTATACAGTAGTTCCTTCCTCTATACTTGCCCCCCTCCCTAACCCTAACTCTAACCCTTCCCTCCCCCCCATTATGTGTCAACCTCCACTTATTAGCGATATCATTCGTCCTTTGGCTTTTTGAGATTGGCTTATCTCACTTAGCATGATATTCTCCAATTTCATCCATTTGCCTGCAAATGTCATAATTTTATCATTCTTTATGGCTGAGTAATATTCCATAGTATATATATACCACAGTTTCTTTATCCACTCATCAATTGAAGGGCATCTAGGTTGGTTCCACAGTCTGGCTATTGTGAATTGAGCAGCTATGAACATTGATGTGGCTGTATTTCTGTAGTATGCAGATTTTAAGTCCTTTGGGTATAGGCCAAGGAGTGGGATAGCTGGGTCAAATGGTGGTTCCATTCCAAGTTTTCTAAGGAATCTCCACACTGCTTTCCATAGCGGCTGCACTAATTTGCAGCCCCACCAGCAGTGTATGAGTGTACCTTTCTCCCCACATCCTCGCCAACACCTGTTGTTGCTCGTATTCTTGATAATCGCCATTCTAATTGGGGTGAGATGGAACCTTAGGGTGGTTTTGATTTGCATTTCTCTTATTACTAGAGATGTTGAACATTTTTCCATATGTTTGTTGATTGCTTGTAGATCTTCTTCTGTGAAGTGTCTATTCATTTCCTTAGCCCATTTGTTGACTGGACTGTTTGAATTCTTGGAGTAGAGTTTTTTGAGTTCTTTATAGATTCTGGAGATTAGTGCTCTATCTGAAGTATGATTGGCAAAGATATTCTCCCACTCTGTAGGCTCTTTCTTCGCATTGCTGATAGTTTCCTTTGCTGAGAGAAAGCTTTTTAGTTTGAATCTATCCCAGTGGTTGATTCTAGCTTTTATTTCTTGTGCTATGGGAGTCCTGTTAAGGAAGTCTGGTCCTAGACCAACAAGATGAAGATTTGGACCTACTTTTTCTTCTATAATCTGCAGGGTCTCTGGTCTGATTCCGAGGTCCTTAATCCATTTTGAGTTTAGTTTCGTGCATGGTGAGAGATATGGGTTTAGTTTCATTCTGTTGCATATGGATTTCCAATTCTCCCAGCACCATTTGTTGAAGAGGCTATCTTTTCTCCATTGCATATTTTTGGCCCCTTTGTCTAGTATGAGAAAATTGTATTTATTTGGGTTTGTGTCCGTGTCCTCTATTCTGTACCATTGATCTACCTTTCTATTTTGGTACCAATACCATGCCGTTTTTGTTACTATTGCTTTGTAGTAGAGTTGAAGATCTGGTATTGCAATACCCCCTGTTTCACTCTTCCTGCTAAGGATTGCTTTAGCTATTCTGGGTTTCTTATTCTTCCAGATGAATTTCATAATTGCCTGCTCTATTTCTGTAAGGTACGTCATTGGGATTTTAATTGGAATTGCATTGAATTTGTATAGCACTTTAGGTAGTATGGCCATTTTGACAATATTAATTCTTCCTATCCAAGAACATGGAAGATCTTTCCATCTTCTAAGGTGTTCTTTAATTTCTTTCTTTAGTGTTGTATAGTTCTCATTGTAGAGGTCTTTCACCTCTTTTGTGAGATTGATTCCCAAGTATTTTATTTTTTTCGAGGCTATTGTGAATGGGGTAGTTTTCCTAATTTCTCTTTCTGAAGATTCATCACTTATGTATAAAAATGCGTTGGATTTATGGGCATTGATCTTGTAACCTGCTACTTTACTGAAATCACTTATGAGTTCTAAGAGTTTTCTGGTGGAATTTCCAGGTTCCTCTAAATATATAATCATGTCATCAGCGAACAGGGATAGTTTGAGTTCTTCTTTTCCAATTCGTATCCCTTTAATTTCTTTGGTTTGTCTAATTGCTCTGGCCAGAGTCTCAAGAACGATGTTGAATAGAAGTGGTGAAAGAGGGCATCCCTGCCTTGTTCCAGTTTTTAGGGGGAATGCTTTCAGCTTTTCACCATTTAGAATGATATTAGCCATGGGCTTAGCATAAATGGCCTTTACAATATTAAGGAATGTTCCCACTATCCCTATTTGTTCTAGTGTTTTGAGCATGAAGGGGTGCTGTATTTTATCAAATGCTTTTTCTGCGTCTATTGAAATAATCATGTGATTCTTGACTTTAAGTCTATTAATATGGTGAATTACGTTTATTGATTTCCTGATGTTGAACCAACCTTGCATCCCTGGGATGAAACCCACTTGATCATGGTGCACTATCTTTTTAATATGTTTTTGTATGCGATTTGCTAAAATTTTGTTGAGAATTTTTGCGTCGATGTTCATTAAGGATATTGGTCTGAAATTTTCTTTCCTTGATGAGTCTCTGTCTGGTTTAGGTATCAGTGTGATATTGGCTTCATAGAATGAGTTTGGGAGGGTTCCCTCCTCTTCTATTTTATGGAATACTTTGAGAAGTATTGGAATGAGCTCTTCCTTAAAGGTTTTGTAGAACTCGGCTGAGAACCCATCTGGTCCCGGACTTTTCTTTGTTGGTAGGCTTTTGATGACTTCTTCTATTTCAGTACTTGAAATTGGTCTATTTAAATTGTTTATGTCCTCCTCATTCAGTTTAGGCAATTCATATGTCTCTAGAAACCTGTTGATGTCTTCGAAATTTTCTATTTTGTTGGAGTATAGATTTTCAAAATAGCTTCTAATTATGTTTTGTATTTCCATCCTGTCTGTAGTGATATTTCCTTGTTCATTCCGAATTTTAGTGATTTGGGTTTTCTCTCGTCTTCTCTTTGTTAGTGTGGCTAAAGGTTTATCAATTTTGTTTATTTTTCGAAGAACCAACTATTTATTTTGTCAATTTTTTGTATTGTTTCTTTTGTTTCAATTTCATTGATTTCAGCTCTGAGTTTAACAATTTCCTGTCTTCTACTACTTTTGGTGCTGTTCTGTTCTTCTTTTTCTAAGGCTTTGAGCTGTAGTGTTAGGTTGTTTATTTGTTGAGTTTTACTTCTTTTATTAAATGCGCTCCATGAAATAAATTTCCCTCTAAGTACTGCTTTCATAGTGTCCCAGAGGTTTTGATATGATGTTTCTTTGTTCTCATTTACCTCTAAGAATTTTTTAATTTCCTTCTTAATATCTTCTGTTATCCATTCATCATATAATAGCATATTGTTTAACCTCCAGATGTTGGAATAGTTTCTGTGTTTTACTCTTTCATTTATTTCTAACTTCAATCCATTAGGATCTGATAGAATACATGCTAGTGTCTCTATCTTCTTGTATTTGCTAACATTAGCTTTGTGGCATAATATATGGTCTATTTTAGAGAAGGATCCATGTGCTGCTGAGAAGAAAGTGTATTCACTCTTGGTTGGATGGAATATTCTATAAATGTCCGTTAAGTCTAAATTATTGATTGTGTTGTTGAGATCTATGGTTTCTTTGCTCAATTTTTGTCTGGAAGATCTGTCCAGTGGTGAGAGCGGCGTGTTAAAATCACCTAGTATTATTGTGTTGTGGTCTATTTGGTTTCTGAAATTGAGAAGGATTTGTTTGACATACATAGATGAGCCACTGTTTGGGGCATAGATGTTTATGATTGTTATATCTTGCTGATTTATGCTTCCCTTAAGCAGTATGAAATAACCTTCTTTATCCCTTCTGACTAACTTTGGCTTGAAGTCCACATTATCGGAAATGAGGATGGATACTCCAGCTTTTTTGCTGAGTCCATGTGCATGGTATGTTTTTCCCCATCCTTTCACCTTTAATCTATGGGTATCTTTTTCTATGAGGTGAGTCTCTTGCAGGCAACATATTGTTGGATCTTTCTTTTTAATCCAGTCTGCCAGTCTATGTCTTTTGATTGATGAATTCAGGCCATTAACGTTCAGGGTTATTATAGAGAAATGATTTGGTTTCCCGGTCATTTGGTTCATTTTTAAAATTTTGTTTATTTATTTGTTTGACACAACTTGTTTCCTCCTTTATTTGACAATTCCTTTAGGATAATTCCTCCCTTTGCTGATTTGCTTCTTTGTTTTTCATCTCTTCCTCAAGGAATATTTTGTTGAGAATGTTCTGTAATGCTGGCTTTCTTTTTGTAAATTCTTTTAGCTTTTGTTTATCATGGAAGGATTTTATTTCATCGTCAAATTTGAAGGTAAGTTTTGCTGGGTATAAGATTCTTGGTTGGCATCCATTTTCTTTCAGGGCTTGAAAAATGTTGTTCCAGGCCCTTCTAGCTTTTAGGGTCTGGATTGAAAAATCTGCTGATATGCGTATTGGTTTCCCCCTGAATGTAATTTGGTTCTTTTCTCTCACAGCCTTTAAAATTCTGTCTTTATTTTGTATGTTAGGTATTTTCATTATAATGTGCCTTGGTGTGGGTCTGTTGTAATTTTGTGTATTTGGAGTCCTGTAAGCCTCTTGAACTTGATTTTCCATTTCATTCTTCAGATTTGGGAAATTTTCTGATATTATTTCATTGAATAGGTTGTTCATTCCTTTGGCTTGTTTCTCTAGGCCTTCCTCAATCCCAATAATTCTTAAATTTGGCCTTTTCATGATATCCCATAGTTCTTGTAGATTCTGTTCATGATTTCTTACCATCTTCTCTGTTTGTTCAGCTTTGTTTTCAAGGTTAAATATTTTGTCTTCAATGTCTGAGGTTCTGTCTTCCAGGTGTTCTATCCTATTGGATATGCTTTCTATGGAGTTCTTAATTTGGTTTATTGTTTCCTTCATGTCAAGGATTTCTGTTTGGTTTTTTTTCAATATCTCTAACTCTTTATTGAAATGATCTTTTGCTTCCTGTATTTGCTCTTTTAACTGTCGATTGGTGCGATCAATCAATGCTTGCATTTGCTCTTTCATCTCATCATTCAATGCTTGCATTTGCTCTTTCATCTCCTCGTTTGCTTCTCTGATCATTTTAATTATGTACATTCTGAACTCCTTTTCTGTCATTTCTTCTGCCATGCTGTCATTGGGTTTTATTGATGTAACATCTAGATTTGTTTGCAGCATTTTCTTTCCTTGTTTTCTCATGTTGTTCAGATATCAGTGGACCGCTGAGATATTGCAGATTTCCTCTGTTGATTTACAATGACCCTGAAGATTTCTATATATATCCCCTCTTAGCCTTCAGTAGGCTGAAGTCTTGGAGGAGGTTGATAATGCGGTGCTCCACAAGGAAGCTGCCTCTCTAGGAGTGGTGGCCTTCAGGTGGGGTATATTCCCTGCTAGTGGGCAGAGGTGCCTCCACTTGTTGACCAATGGTCATCCAAAGGGGACCTAGGCTGTGGGCTGAGGCAAGGCCTGTTTGGGCCTGAGCCTCTGGTTTTACTGTCCTTGTGGGAAACCTCACCCAGCAGGGAAGACTCACCCGGTGGGGAGGTCTCGCTGGTCAGTTTCCTCCTAGAGGTTCCCCTCAATTTACATCTACTGCCTGGGCTGGGCTGCCTTCCTCTGCAAAGTTCCCAGGGGCCCGGCCCTACCTCCTGGGCCTGGGAGCCTCACCCTTCGCAGATGAATCTCCTTAGGCTGCCCCTCCTCAGAGAATTTGCCCATAGGCCTGGAACCTTCGCTCCGCCCTAAGCCTGTCTCTGTGCGGCTCTTCCACCCAGAAGCCTCCTAGATCCTGGGACCCTGCTCTGCACCTAATCGCCTGGCTGCGTGGCCCCTCCTCTGAGCAGCCACCTGTGGCCCCGAACAATCGCTCTGAGTCCCAGAGACCCGCCACAGGCCTCTTCCTCCAGACAGCTGCCCAGTATGCCGGTGCGGTCACTAGGAGTCCAAGAAACTCACTTCGTGCCTCCTCCTCCCACCAAGCACCCGTAGCCCGGGGCAATCAATCACTCCGAGTCGAAGTGACCCTGCCCGTTCCTCCTCCTTCTCCAGATAACCCCCCGGGTGTTCAGGCGCAGTCCCTCTGAGTGGCTCTGAATCCACGTGACCCGCTGCACGGGTCCTCTGGGCCACCGCCCGGAGCTCTGGTGTGGTCCTTCAAGACCAAGCGTCCCACCACGCTTCTCCTCCAGGCAGCCCCCCTGTGTTCAGGAGCTGTCACTTTAAGACCAAATAACTCACCACTCGCCTTCTCCTCTGAGCAGCCGCCTGGAGCGCTAATGCAGTCACTGCGAGTCCAAAGGACCCGCCGCGCTCCTTCTCCTCCTTCTCCTACTCCTCCGGGCAGGCCCCGGGGTTCAGAAGTGGTCAGGGTCCAAACAGCTCGCCACGCAGCCCCTTCTCTGGCAACCGCCTGTAGTTCCCGTATAGTCGCCCGAATCCAAGCGGCTGCTCCTCTTCCTCCTCGTCCTCAGGGCAGGCCCCGGGGTTCAGAAGCGTCGTTCTGATTCCAAACAGCTCACCGCGCGGCTTCTCCTCTGGCAACCGCCTGCAGCTCTGGCGCAGTCTCTCCGAATCCAAGTGGCCACGCTCCTCTCCTCCTCCTCAGGGCAGGCCCTGGTGTCCTGAGTCCACACAGTTCTCCCCGCCTCTCCTCCCCCGGGCAGCCGCCGGAGCCCCAGTGGCTGCTCCGAGTCCCAGCGCTGTGCCCAGCGGCCTCCTCTATGGCGCTCCAGCGGGGGGAGGGGCGGCTCGCCGGCAGTTCTACTTCACAAAGTTTCCTGCATTCCGGGACCCCCGTCCCATCCGGGATGCCCCCCCAGGGGGTGAGAGTCACCCGGCTACTTTGAGTTGGTCCCAAGCGTCTCAATATCTCCTCTCTTGAATCCTGAGTTCTGGAGCAACACGTAATGCAGCCGCCCTCTAGGCCGCCATCTTGAAAACCCCAATGTTTAGTTTTATATCATAAATTTTAGAGGAACTCTAGAGGGAGATAAATAGTGCAAATTGAATTCAGCTATTGTGATGTTTCCCTGACAAAATTTGTATTTTCATCCCCAAAGCAGAACCTTCAAACTTGTTTTCTAATTTTTAGATTCCTTAGTTAAAAGAAGAGGCAAAAGAGATTTAAAATGTCTAATCTCTCAGGGTTTAAAAATACAGCAGTTATTGTGTGTGGGGGATTTATTACTTCTGTAGATTAAAATCAATGGGATTTTTGCAATTAATGGCAAAATTGCACGTAATGGTCTTATGGTATTAATAGTCTTAGTAAGCCATCTGTATCAGTTTTCATTTCTCCATGTAATTGCATAGAATAGTTGATGTTTTCCAAGGAAAAATCTCTAGACAAACTATGCCTCATTTTACTTCTATTTTAAGCTTATCCCCTGACTAAATCTGAGATCTATGAGTTATTTTTCTTCGGCGATTTGGGAGTTGGCACAAGTGCGGGAATAATAAAATCAAGTTTGGATAGGCTGCATGCTGCTGAGACTGTCCCTTCTCTCCAGGCCAATATCAGTGTTTTATTGTTTTTGGTCGGAGTGCAGGGGAGAGAGGCTATATTCTCTCTTTCCATTTGTGTGTGCAAGTTTATCATTTGGTCATAAGAACGTTTCACTGAATGGAATTTGTCAACTGACATTTAGTGACATAACACTGATGGACATTTCTTCCCCAACATTGAAATGAATGCCTGACTATCAAGTACGGAAGCCATTTCGTTTAGCCTAGTGTGGACCTCAGGTTCAGGAGTCGAGTCAGGCTGACTCAGTTCATGGTAATCTCATCATGGCTTTAATATCTTTCATTTTCTTTTATGATATTTCCCCTCCTTGAAATAATTCCACTCTGTCTATAAGCATTCTCTTCATTGGTTTTAATCTATGTCTTTTCTAATCTTGTTAACATGTTGATTCATTTTTTTTTTGGTCTTAGTTTTAAGTTTAAGTGAATGATGTTTTGCTATAAAATGATTTTCCCCTCAACATTAGAATATTAATTTTTATTTAATATTTTATTTCCTCTTCTTCCCAGGAAATAACTGCTAATATTCCTTAATAATATATAAGTGCACATTTGTTACATTTGACTTTACACATTTCTTTAGAACCTTGGAGGACTACAGGATATAAGAAATCTCCATATGCATTTCCTCCAGGACAATTGCTGAGTGCTAAGATGTACTCCACCTAATCTTCTCCCACCAGTATCATCAGGTGTTCAGTAATAGATGTTATTATATCTTTCAAGATTTTTCCATTTTAAGGTAGGTAGAGTTACATCCCTTTAAATCATGTTTCTTTGATTAGGAATGAGGTTGAATATCAGATGTTTATATAAAACATTAAAAGTTTTCCTTATTATAAATTTCCTATACCTAGGATTGCCCATTTTACTTAAAAATCTCCAGTTCTTTTCTAGATGATCTTTAGGTATTTCTTGAGCATTGCTGTAGTTAATTCCTTCATTCTCTTAAATGTTATGAATGTTTTTTCTCCATCTTTTGGTAATTTTTTTTGTAATAATTTTCACTGGACAGGATTCTGTCATGATGTTTGACTATATTAAAGTGAATTCTTCCCATGATGGTGAATGCCTATTATCCCAGTGACTCAGGAGCCTGAGATAGGAGGATCCTAAGTTCAAAGCCAGCCTCAGCAACTTAGTGAGACCCTAATAAACTTAGTGAGACATTTCCTTTAAATTAAAAAAAAAAAAGAAAGAGGAAAAGGAAAAAGGGCTGGGGATGTGGTTTGGTGATTGAGTGCCCCTGGGTTCAATCCCCAGCATATAATAATAATAATAATAATAATAATAATAATAGTAGTAGTAGTAGTAATAATTCCCTATAGAATGTTAAAATTATTTTAAGAAACTATTTCCTTCTCTACTCCTTAGGTCTCATCTTTTTTCTTCATCTGTATGCTTTTGCATATACCCTGTATTTTTGTGTGTTTGAAGAATCTACTCCACAATGTATCTTATCCCCACTGATTTGTGAGGCATGTCTATTAAAAATCTTCTTTATTTTCCCCCTCTGGTCTAATACATATTATTGCACTAATTATTATCTATTAATTATTTATCTACCTATCCTCTATCTTTATCTCTTTGGCTTTTAGTACCTGCTAGAACAAACCTTCCAGTTAAAAATACTCTGTTTCTGAATTTTCCTACCTACTTATAATTGTATGTTCTTCCATGTCTGTTAGAAGACTCTATCTAACTGTATTCAGTTTTACTCAATGACATGAAATTAATAAAGTAGTTTTGGGGACAATGGGTACCTTTTAATAATTGTCTAACCCATGAACAGTTTAACGTTCCACTCGCTTTTTAGAAATCTCTAGTTAGGCTACAATTTTTTCCTGTAACTTTATTTCAAAGTGATTCTTAGATATTTGCTATGGCAGTGATTAATATCTGCTTTTCCATTGTATTATTTAATTGCTATTACAAAGACATTTGTGGGTTTTTATGTTATTGTTTTACTTACGGGCTTTTCAAGACATTGAGTCCTCTGTTGAAGAGTGGTAGTGGTTTTTTTGGTCACTTTTAAAAAAACTGTTTTTGTTCTTTTTAGATATACATGACAGTAGAGTATATGTTAGCATAGTGTGTGTATATATGTATACATACATACATATATGGAGTATAACTTATTCTAATTAGGATTCCAGTATTGTGGTTGTACATGATGTGGAATTTCACGGTAGTATATTCATATATGAACATAGAAAACCATGTCCAATTCCTTCTGTCTTTCCTATTCCTATCCCCGCTCCCTTCCCTTCATTCCACTTTGTCTAATCCAATGAACTTCTATTCTCCCCCAACCTTATTGTGTATTAGCTTCCACATATCAGAGGGAACATTCAGCCTTTGGTTTTTTGGGATTAGCTTCTTTTGCTTAGCTGGATAGTCCCCAGATCCATCCATTTACTGGCAAAAGTGATAAAGTAATTCTTTTTTATGGATGAATAATATTCCATTGTGTATATATGTCACATTTTCTTTGTCCTTTCTTCTGTCGAAGGGCACCTCAACAGTTATTTCCATAGCCTAACTACTGTGAGTTGAGCTGTGATAACATTGATGTGGCTTGTGTTCTTGTAGTATGCTGATTTTAACTCCTGAGGAATGGTATAACCCAGTTAAATAGTAGTTTCATTTCTAGTTTTTTGAGGACTCTCCATACTGCTTTTCAGAGTGGCTGCACCAATTTGCAGTTCTACCAACAATGTCTGAGTATACCTTTTCCCCCACATCCTCGCCAGCATTTATTGTTGCTTCTATTCTTGATTATTGCTATTCTGACTGGAGTGAGATGAAATCTCAGTGTAGTTTTAATTTGCATTTCTCTAATTACTAGAGATGTTGAACATTTTTTCATGTATTTTTGATCTTATTTCTTCTATTGTGACGTGCCTATTCAGTTACTTTGCCCATTTATTGATTGGATTATTATTATTATTATTATTTTGTGTTAAGTTTTTTGAGTTCTTTGTATATCCTGGACGTTAATGCTCTATCTGAGATATAGGTGGCAAAGATTTTTCTATTCTGTAGGCTATTGTGAGTTCATGTTCTTGATTATTTCCTTTGCTGTGAAGAAGCTTTTTAGTTTGCTACTGTGCCATTTATTGAGTCTTGATATTACTTCTTGCACTTTAGGAGTCTTGTTGAGCAAGGCAGTTACTAAGTCAACATGATGGTGTGTTGAGCCTATAACAGGGTCTCTGGTCTAATATCTAGATCCTTGATGCAGTTTGACTTGAATTTTGGGCAGGGTGAGAGATAAGGGTTCAATTCTATTCTACTACATATGAATTTCCAATTTTGTCAGCACCATTTGTTGAAGAGGATATCTTTTGTCCAATATGTGTTTATGGCACCTTTGTCTAGTATGAGATAACTGTACTCATGGGGGTTGTCTCTGAGTCTTCTGTTCTGTTTCATTGGTCTTTGTGTCTGTTTTGGTGCCAATACCATACCGTTTTTGTTTCTATAGCTCTGTAGTATAATTTAAGGTCTGGAAGCTTCCTGCTTAACTTTTCTTGCTAAGGATTGCTTTGGCTATTTGGGTGGCAGTGTTTCTGATGTTTAGTAGAATATGTCTAAACTTGTGCCATTAGTTCCAAAGTTGCTGTTGAATTCAGGATAGATATTTATCAAGTTAGGGAAATTCTCTTCTGTTTCTGATTACTAAGATTTTAGTTATTTATTTGGCTTTGTTTTTTCTTTTTAAAATAATCCTATATAATATTGAGATTTGCCAAATGTCCCCTGTACATCTTGAAATGATTGTGGCTTTTTTTTTTTTTTAAATCTGCTTCAATCCATTAACATATATACTGTGATGATTTGATGTTCTGCTGTAACAGTTGCAGAAATACAGATGTAACAAGTAACTATATTATAATCAGGATAAGCCTTGTTTGACCATGATATAGACATTTTAATCTAGTATTAGTACAGTTAGCTTTTATTCTATTTGAGGTTTTTGGGTGTATGCTTTTATGCTAAAATGACCCTAGAATATCATTTTCTTATGTCAGATTTGGTTTTAGAGTAATTCTTCACTTTGTGATATAATCAAGGTGCTTACATTGTTGCTTTTACTTTCAGGAATGTATTAAAGAAGGCCCACCCCTGGACCTTTCAAGCGTTTGATAATGGGACCAGGGTTGGTCAGCAGGGAATCTGTTGACATCTCTGTGTCTGACACAGTAGTTGCCTGGTAGCATTTAGCAACTGGTAGAATAGGGAGAGGTGTCCAGAGTTAAGTGTTAGCCAATTCTGTGGTGTCAATATTTCTATCATGTCTGATTGCAAGCTACCTCTTATGAAAGAATTTGCAAAGAGATCTGCACCATCAGCTGCTGTGAGTTGCCTGGGCTGGCCCCAGCACGTCAGCACACCCGACCGTGGGGCTCTTCAGAGCAGTGGCAGCTGCTTCCCTCCCACCTTCCCAACCTTGTCCACATTCTTTGGCTGGCTCTAACTCAGAACCATTCAGGAAAGGGGATTAGAGGAATCTTATGCCTAATTTAACAATTAATTTTTGCCTTCATGGAAACCAAGTTGCCTAATTGCCACTTTTCATTTACTTGATGGTGATTGACTTCTTCAACTTTTCAATTTTGATATTTTACATACTTTCCCAAATGGGTCATTTTTTTTCATCTGTATTTCAAATTTGTTGGCACTACTTTTCCATAGCATTTAAAAATATTTGTTATATTCCAAAAATTTACTTAATCTTAATTCTCATATATAGTATATGCATTTAAAAAAATCTTCCCTGATATGTCTTGCCTAAGTATTGCAATCATATTAACTTTTGATTTTTCATCTCTATTTCATGCATTTCTGTCCTTATCATTTTTACTTTCCTTCCTTCCTGATATCCATTCTTTTCTTTCTCTTTCTTTCTTTCTTTGTTTTTTTAATTTGTTCTAATTTGATGTACATGACAGTAGAACACATTTATACATTTTGACAGATCATACATAAATGGAGTATAATTTCTCCTTTTTCTGATTATACACGTAGGATCACGTAGGTCATGCAGTCACACATGTACATGAGGTAATAGTGTCTGTTTCACTCTACTCTCATTCCTACCCCACACCCCTTCCCCTCCCTTCACTCCCCTCTACCTAAAGTAACTCTTTTCTTCCCTAGCCCCCCATTCTTCTTTCCTTGTTGTGACTTTTTTGCTCCTTTAACCTGTGTGTAATATTCTTTTTGTTCCTTACCATGTTTTTGTCCCCGGGGCTTCTACTATCTGATGTAAATGTATTTTCCTGACTTCGTTTGACTTCATAGTTACTTGTGATACCTGCACAGTGTCTTCTTCACAGGATTCAGGGCAGCTACACCTTGGCATTGAAGAAACAGTAGAAGCAGGGAGACCACTCTCGTTGTCTCCCTCACATCAAGCCGAGAGGACTTCTCTGACCTCTGAAGAAAATCTTCAAGGGTCCTCTTCCCAGACCCAGAGAAATGACACAGAGCCACTAGGAGGAACCTGAGCAAACAGGACCTTGTTAAGTTGTCCAGTTTATTACCATTAGATCAGATCCTTTGTGCTTCCATCCCACTTCTGCATGACTGTCCATCAAAATGCTTCATTTTCCATGTTTCATGGAGTCCTCCTTCTGAAAGCTCCTATACCAGGTAACATGTACATCGATTTGCATGCTATTTTCTTGTCCATATGTCTTTTGGTATAGAAGTCTTAGTCATGAACTTAGTGATCAGTGAGAAATCTTTCCCCCCATCCCCTTTACTGTCTTTCCTTTTTATGAGTTCATTTGCATTTATTGTTGGTATCAGTAATTTTGGACTCATTTCTATAACCTTATATAACAATTAAGTCTGAAGTTTTTCAAGGATTTTAAAACAATTTCACATATACTGCCCACTCCCCCAACAAATATGTACTGTTATCAGATATTTACTTATTTTCTTCTGCACATACAAACTAGATGACATCATGATCATCTTCATTGCATCCTAGGGAAAGTTCCTATCAACAGGTGTTATTTCTTTTTGAGCAGTATTCCTTCTTTCAGTTGAGGATTTTCTTCAGAAATCTTTTCACAATTTCTTCACGTATATTCTTTCAAATAATTTTAGGAAATGTCTATTAGTGGCAAACTCTTGGTCTGGAAACAATGTGTTTATTTGTCCTTTCTTCTTGAAAGTTAGTTTTTCTAAATTTGCAATTATATAATAAGTTATTTTTTTTTTCTCAAATCTTGGCAAAGATTTTATTTCTGTGATTTCTGGCGTTAATTGCTACTGGAGTAGAGTTAGCTATGGGTTTGCCTTTTATCTTTGGCTGCTTTTAAGATTTTCTCTTTGTTTTTGGTAGACTTCAGTTTTTGTTACAATGTGTCCTTTGTCATGTTTCTTTTTATTCTTGTTTGAGATTTGTGATGTTTCTGAAACTGAAGTATTGCTGTTCTAATGAAATCTTAAATGATCTCACCTAGTTTCCATTCTCTATTTTTTCCTATTATTTCTGGTGCTCCAATTTAAGAAGGTTGAACTGTTTTATCTCCTCTCTTTTAACATCTTTTTCATATTTTGTCTCTCTTTGATTTACTTTTCTGCATTCTGAGTTGTTTCTTTAGATGTTTCTTTCAGTTCATTAATCACCTTTTCAGAGGTGTCTGATTTTATTATTTTACCAATCCAATGTACTCTTAAATTTTATGTGTTATATTTTATTAATTTTTATTGTCTTGTAACAATTTTACAGAATCGTGGGTTTCATTATGGCATATTTATATATGCACAATAAGGCGATTTGGTCAATTTTAATCTTATGTGATGTATTTTATGGTTATAAAGTTTCTTCTTGGTCATTTTCCAAATGTTTTTGGAAATTTCTAGTAACCTCTTTTCCTCTTTTCATGCTTTCAATTCTTTTTTTTTTTCAGTTTCTTTAAAAAACTTTTTTATTTGTTCTAATTAGTTGTTCAGTTTCTTAAACATGTTAAATAATATTTCTTAATTTGCATTCAAAATTTTTAAATTTTAGCCTGTGCATTTCACAAAGACTGTTTTCATTTAAAACTCAGCCCAAGGACATAAATTTGCGATTCTCACTATTCGTACTTCCAGATGAGGAAAGCTGAGGCTACGAATATTTCACTCAACTCAAAAATCTAAGATGTTTGGGGTGGATTTTCAATAGGGTCTGTTCAACCTCATAAATGCTGTTTTTATGGTCACATGTGATTCTGCCATCAGCTACTGAGAAATTAATATACACACCAGTAGGTCTTGCCAAGTATATTGATGGGTGATGACAATGTCATATTCAATACCATTTCATATGCATTTATTACAAAGCATAGAAAACTGAAGATATTCAGTATTTGCAGGGTGACATGGTCATTGTTTTAGGATTGTGTTACTGAATCTCTTACTACTGCAGATTCAGTATGTTTGTGGGATCAATTGCTGTTTGACTCATTAATTGCAAATTATCTTTGTACTAATATGAAGATCTAATCCTTTGCACAATTATGGAACATCTTTGGTGTTTTGTGCATATTTAGTCTCATTCTACCACTTTTAGGTTTGGGGTTATGAAGGTCTTCCTATTCCTTTGTTTATTTGGACTTATGTCTTATTTCACTGTGTATTGCTAGTCCTCCTACTCCAGCCAACTTGGACACCAACTGCATTGTAATTTCTAAAGTGTAACTTTTATCATGAAACTCCTTGACTCATAAACTCTCAGTATTATCTCTATATTGCTTATATTACAGTGTCCAAATTCTTCCCAGTGACATTCACATCAGGCTACAGCGTGGGTCCAGCCTTCTTTTTCAAGCATAAATCCCCAAACTCCCTATATAATAACTTTAGCTGACACTTACTATGCATTTTCCAAGTTCCTAGAAATCTAAGGAGCTGGGTATGTATCATGCTACTTAGTCTTTGCAACAAGTAGGAACAGGTATATTTCTCCTTGTTTTTCAGATAAGCACCCTGAGGCTTAGGGTGCTTAAATAATTTCTGTTCCCTTGTTTACATTTTTATTTTCTTTTGCAGGGCTTCTTTCATGAATCACATGTCAAAATCCAGCACAGCTTGAGTTTAAATTTCATTTCTCGCAAATCTTGCCTTATTTCTCAAGTCCTAAACTCCTACATGTTCCCCTCCTCGATTTCACTGTCTTAGAAATATTTGCTTCAGTGATCTTTATCTGTGCTTTTCTCTCTGGTTCAGGACTCTGTTTCTGGAATGTCTTTCCTTGTCCTGCAGCAACCAGCATGGGGAACTGGATCCACAGAAGGAAAACTGGATGCCACCTTGGCAGTTCTGTGGGAGTGTCACCTTGAGCAAGCTGTTCAATGCCCTGTCAGCTTGTTGGCTTACCTATAACATGAAGGTGACAACCCATCTCACTGGGCTGGCTGAGAGTGAAATAAAATAAGGCAGGTACATCTACTGGCAGGTAAGTGGTGTGCACCCACCCCATACTACTCCCACTTGAGCAAGTTCAGATCCTTATATGTAGTGAGTATTTGTCAAAGTTGCTGAAAGGATGGATGAATCTCAATTGGTCTCCCCTTGGCAGATTCCACCACAATGTCCTGCCATTACAGTCTTGGCATGAAATTTTTCCTGATGTTGCCCCTCTTCTTCTCAAATAAAAATTAACAGCCTTGTGATACCTTTTCCAGGCCATTTTACTTTCTCTAGGTGATAGTGACTCTAATTGGTTCAAGAGATAAACTAATCCTTTCTATTGAATTAGTTGTCTAATGTTTCTTTCTCTGAGGCAAGTCTTAATCCATTTCAGTGCAGAGACTCCTATAAATAATGAATCCTTTGTGGGAGTTTCTTGTTAGGTTTAAAGGGATTTACTTTGGATGTATTTTTTTTTAAAGGATCCTTTAAAGTTGCAGTTCCCCTTCACAGGACTAACCGTATTCCCATTCTTGTCCCTATGAGCAAACAATACAGAGTTTGTCTCTTGGATAACTGGAGAGGTGGAAGTAGTATTTGAAAATGACTTTCAACATAGATGAGAAGTGACAGGCTCTCTCATTTGAGGGCGCCATGTGGAATCTCACAGGCTCACAGTGGGTCCTGCTACTTACTAGACTTGAGATTCTATCTTTTCACACTCTTTCACTGTCTTCCTTCTGAGCAAGAATCAGTCACATTCTCTTGGAAATGTCAGCTTTTGATGAAATTCCAGAATTCTACATAATATTCTTCTCATTCTTCTACCTGTATGTTCATTAGAAGATGAGAAATGATATTTCTGTAGGCTACACCTGTACCCCAAAATAAAGCATTCAAAAAAAAGGTCATTGGCATATATCCTCCATAAAGACCATACTTTATTTTCATATTGGTTTTCTGATACTCTTTATTTGTTTAACATTGTTTTAATAAAAAGAACAGCTCTTAGTAACGCCTTGAAAAAAAAAAAAAAAAGAATACCGAGTGGTTCTTTTGGTACTTTGTAATAGCTACACGCTGTTGACTCTTTGAATATAATCAAATGAAGATATCTTTTATTAAAAAAAAAAAAATAGGGATGTTGCTGTAATTAGTGTGAACATACCGAACAAAGCAAGGCTAATTATTGGAGAGGAAAAGAAGCAGGATGAATTTTGTGAGAAACAGGCCATCCTCCTCAGTAGGCAGATTTCTTTTTGTGCTGTTCCCTCAACGCTGGAGAATAGGAATTTTGATGACATTAACACAGCTTATTAATGATCATTGTAAGTAACTCCATCCACCTAATTAAATCATCAGCTACAATTGGTAACAGGGGAGTGAAATGTAAATGGAGCTGTTCTGACAAAGTAGTTGGCACCACACTCCTAAATATTTAATGCTCCCTATGGCTGGATTAACGGGAATGTTTAAATAGCTGTTTAGCCAGGTCTTTCAAAGGTGACTGACAGACGTTTTGTGTGCTCTTTTTAAAAAACAGAAAGACAAATTAATTATAAATAAATTTCTGTGTAAAATCTTCTCCCATTGAATATAATGTAGACTGAGAAACTAGAATTGAAGCCATTTTCTTTTACTCTGTTGATCCGACAGCAGAGCCCTTAAGGAAGATATTTACTTCAAGCACTGTATTAGAATTAGGAACTAGATAGAGTAAAATAGAAATTATACATTTATGTATATATGTAGGTGTGCATGTATATTGTGTGCATATATATGTTTATGTGCATATATAATATATATTTGCATTAAGACCATTCAAAAACGAAAGAAGAGACATGACGAATGTTTTATTACTCAGAAAATCTGCTTACTGAACATGTTCTATATAACAATACTATGGCAGATAGAGAGAATTTAGGTATCAAAATGGAACGATCTTCCGTGGTGTTATATCAGGGCACATAAAGATTAAATAATTGCAAGTGTGATCACTGATGAAGAAAATAAAAGGAATTTGCAAAACCTTTCACCTGGCACTTCTATCCATTCTATACCCTGAAACAAGAAAGAGCCATGTAAACTTATGCTCACCTAACCCCACTCCAGGTCCTGTCTGTTTTTTCTGATCAGTCTCTGGTTACTGAGTGGTTAGGTACAATGTTAGTATCTTTTCTTCTTTCTGTTTTCACCCATCTAGACAAGTTTAGATTACATTTGTTCTATGTCCTTGTGCAAAACAGAAGTATTTGTATCTACCTCCCAATGTCCAACAAAAGGGCCTGCCGATCTACAATGCCTGCCACCACCAATATTCCTTCCTTGTCAGGATCAGCTTCCCCCTCAAACAGCCTGGTCTCCTCTTGACTGGTTATTTCCACCTCTGGTTGTAAGCTAGAGCAGAGGAGCTGGGGAGAGCAGCAGAGGGCTCTGGGAAGCCAGGAAAGCCTGTTGTCCTATGAGAAACCCAGGAGACAGGAAGTGAAATTTCCTACACAGAGATTTTTCTTTGTCTCTTACTGGGAAAATTTCCCACGTTCTCTCTGCACTATGGACCAGGGATATTTTTTTGGCTTATTCCTGCCAACATCAAAAGAAAGATGAGTCCTGCCACCCTGGTCTTTCAGGATGTGTATGTGTGGCTCAGCATTTGCATAGGTCTGGCGGATTAGCTCAGAAAGAAAAGAAAGTGGGGATGGGGGAGAGGTTTTTTGTTTGTTTGTTTGTGTGTGTTTGTTTGTTTCGCAGAACAGAATGTCCAGAATCCTTAGGACACGTTATTGATGAAGACTGGAGAAAGGTTCACAATGGTTAGAAAGGATAAAGGGTTGTTTGAAATGAACCTGGGAAAATAAGAACAAGCTTAACTTTTTTCTTTTGACTTTGTACATATTATAGATTTTTCAGTTGCCAAAAAATCTCATCCATGTTGGATTTTTTAAACTAAACTTTAAAATTTTAGAATAGCTTTAGAGTTATAGGAAAGTTGTAAAGAGTAGTTTGCCTCCTTTCCCCCCCTTCCCCCTATTATTAATGTCTTACATCAGCAGGGTTTCACAGTTAATGCACTAATGTGGATCCATTATCATTAACTGAAGTCACACGTTACCAAATGCCCTTTTCCCCCTATTACAGTTCCATTTAGGAGACCACATTACATTTAGCTGTCAGGTCTCCTTGGGCTCCTCACGATTGTGACAGAACTTTCCTTGTCTTTGATGACCTTGACACTTTTGAAGAAACCAATATGGTATTTTGCAGTTGGAAGTTGTCTGGTGTTTTTCTCCTGACTGGACCAGGGTTCTGAGTTTTGGGGAAGAAGAGAACAGAAGAAAAGTTCCTCATTACATCACATCATGGACACACTCCGACAACCCAACTGGTCCACGTCAAGACTCACTTGGACCATCTGGCAGAAGCAGGGCTGGTCAGGTTCCTTCCCTGAGAAGTTGCTCCTCTTCCCTTTTCTTGGGACCTCTTCTGAATGAAGTTATTAGGAGTAGCCTACACTTGAGAGGAGGGAACTAAGGTTTATTTACTGGCGGGTAGAGTATCTACATGAGTTGTTTGGAATTCTTCTGCATGGAAGTTCTGTCTCTTCTTTCCTGTTTTTTCAACTTTCTTTTGTCATTCACATTGTCCCAGCTCAGGGCCATTAGAAGTCTTTGGTGGCTTCTGTTTTCATTTTCTTTGTGGTTGGCACTTCTTTGCCTTCTGGCATCCCAAAATACTCCAGGCTCATCTCCTTCTCTGCCCTGGCCCTAGGGTCAATCGCTTCTCTGAGAATCTCTGACTGATCCTTCTGGAGAATGATGTTAGAGACCAAGATATAGACTTTATATTTTCTCATTACTACTGTGGTGTCACTGCTTTTAGCCTTCTCAGCAGACAGAGTAAGGAAAATATGTGTGCATATGGTAGCCATGTAATTCACATATCTGGGAATATTTCTATATGTGCTAGACTTTATCCATATTAAGCTAAACGTGGGTTATTACTGATGCCTCCAACTCTACGCCATTAACACATGATCATTCTAGTCTCTGCTCTATGTTTATAAACTGCCACTCCAACAGTGAAAACCCTGGCTCCTGCCATCTGTTATCCATTTACTTAATTGTTCAATTCCAGTATACAGAGAGTGATTTCAGAATCATCCCAGCTGCTCTGCCCCTCTTGTTTTCTGATCCAGAGGACATGCATCTGACAGTGGCCTGCGTTAAATCTCCAACTGCCTACCTTCCATCCAGCCTTCCTTTTCTCTGCCTGTTCATATCCATTTATTCATCCATGTATCCATCCATCCATGCATGCCTCCATCTATCCATTTTTCCATTTATCCAAGTGAATACATATTTATCAAGCTAAGTGAGGCATGTTGACTTTTAGAGCAGTGTTATCGGTCATAGGTTTGGGTAGATAAAGTAGTACTATGTATTATAGTAAATTCTCCCTTAACTGATTTGCCAGATTAGCCCATGTTTTCCATTCCCCTTTCAAAACATACTGTTTGTTGCTTTTGACGCACTAAAGCCTTTCGGAGACCATTTATCTTTATTATATCCCTGTATCTCCATTCCCACCATTTGAGTTTTGTACCAAATAAGAGATAGTTGTATTTGCTTCTAAACTAGGCTGACATTTTTCACTTGATCGTAGTTAGGTGAGTTAATTAAATATTGCACAAATGAATGAAGCTATCTAGTAAAAAGTAAGACCTACTTGGAAGTTGTCTAGGAAGAGCATGAAGATGACTGTTGAATTAGTGTGAGCAAGATGATCATAAATATCGGGGACTTTTTAGATTTTTAGTCTAGAAGGGTGTTATGCCAATGATGCTTCTGAAGTATATTTAAGTTTTCATACAACTTTAAAGAAACAAATGTAGGTGCTGGGCTACAGAAACCTTTAATAAATGAAGGAGAATAAGAAACTTCAATTGGTGGTAGAAGAAAATGCCTTGGATCTTTAGGAAAGATTCAAAGTTAATATTTATCGGTTAATGTAAAAATCTCTCACTTTGACTGACTTGTGATTTATTTAGCGAACATTTATCCCAACAGCTTTGAAGAAAAGTTATTATAGTTCTAGTCTTGAGGTGTGTTATAAATTTAACAGACTTCTGTGGCTTAGGTTGAAAAAAATCAAGTCATGACTAAAACTTTATATTCAGAATTTTACACAATAAGGGTGAAAACTTGAATTAGAACCTTTGAAATCTGAATGTGCTGGTTATCTTAAATTTGTTAGATATCTTGCATCTGCCTCTTGAAACCCACCTTCCATCTTTCTCTTCCCTGTGCCCTGGAAGCTGACCTGCCGAGATCTCCTTCCAGCGAGACTTGGTGAATGTAGTATCTCTGAAGGAGACTGGAGGGCTGACCCAGGTAGTGTGAGGAGTGGCTCTTCTAATTTCCTTTTGCAGTCACCGTTAGCTAAGTATGTCCCTCAGACCAAGGTCACTGTTCCATTCAAGAATGCTTCGGTGCCAATGTCTTTCCCTTAGGTTCTGCCGATTGCTCTCTCCGCGCATTCTTTGGCCTAATGATGGAAGGGTAACACTGGTTACAGATCCAGTTTACTGAACTCTCTTTTATTCATTTTTATACCCATATTTCCGGGGATCAGGACTTTATAAAGAAGTACTTTTCCAAGTAGTTAGAAAGCATCCATAATGCATACTAGAATCTGCATGAACTATATTCCAATGGACGATAACAATGTTAGGGAATGGTTTGGAAGAACTAAGTTTCTTTGTCCAATTGTGTCACTACTTACAAGTCACCTCAGACAGTCACTTAGGTTTTCTCTGTCTGTTTCTTCCTCCAAGAATTTGCTAGTGTGTCAAATTATTTGAGAGATATGTTCTTGTCATACACATGGTGGAAGAGGATATATAACCAACTCTCTTCTAGTTCTGTTCTCAGGTAGGGAAGTTACAGCACTTGAGCATTTGCTGAACACACACCAGCCACTGCAGTAGACGTTCTCACTTCAACTCATAACTACCTCCTGACGTGGTGCTGTTTCCATGCACCAGGGATACAACAGACTCAAGGCTGCCAGGCCAGTCACAGAACTAGATTGTTAGTTTCCTTATCAGACCAAGTGATAACTCCATCCCCAGAAGCCAGTGTGAGTTTTAGCAGAAGTAGGCATTTGTTAACATTTGCAGAAAGAATGGTGCGAAGGGAAGGTAGAGGGAGAAAGGATTTGGATCCATGTCCAAATGTTTTTCAAACCTACTTTAGTTTTGGTAACAAAACTTAATTCCTAATAATGAGTGGATGATTCAAAATCCTTTTCTGTTTTTCCCTGGACTAAATTTTAATTTCTACTTGCATATTTGCTATTATATTTGTGTTTGACTTGAATTTTATTTATTTGTTTTTATACTGGGTATTGAACCCAGGGGCACTTAACCACTGAGCCACATCCCCCAGCCCTTTTTTAATATTTTATTTACAGACAGGGTCTCACTGAAATGCTTAGGGCCTTGCTAAATCGCTGAGGCTGGTTTTGAACTCACAGTCCTCCTGCCTTGGCCTCCTGAGTCACTGGGATTACAGTCGTTCACCACTGCACCTGGCTGGATCTGATTTCTTTTATGAGTTGACATTTAACAGGAAAACACCTTCTGATAATAGGAGGGCACAAAGGTGCAGGTGATATTACTGCAGTATATCAGAGCATTCCTCCCATGCTAGATCACTCTTGCATATGAAGCCCGAGGACTAGCCAGACCTACTTAGCTTTCTTGCCTGATAGCAACCTTAAATAATAGGTGTATGACAATTTTCCTTATATATCTATTGACCTATTTTAAAAGATCTGTGTCTTTTTTTTTTTTTTTTTTTTTTTTTTGATTAGGGAGGAGGTGAGCACTTTCCTAATACTATTATATCCAGTGTGAAGTAAAGCTTTTTATTTATTATATACCTAACCAATTTACATTTCAAAAGTGTTTTTGCTTTAGCATTTTGGAGTTAAATGACTCTATTACCTTGTACATGCCATTGATTTTTTTATTGCCTTCCAAAGTAAGCAAGTTTTGCAGGCTGTTCTCACATAGCAATCTGTTCATCTGCCAAGATGGTCAAAATACAGAGAGGTAAGCTGAGAATCAGATTGTGTTCTGCCAATGACACTTACAGGATTTGGCCTGTTGCTCATGTAAATGCACACAATTGTTATCAAGCAAAGGTCTGTCATTTTTTCTTATCATATGCACACATGGGTGTACACGTATGAACACATATGTGCATATGCGTGCATGTGTATGCATGTGTGCAAATCATCCTTTTATTTCTAAATCCCTTGCTGAAAAGTAACTTCATCTCTCCTGTGCCATTTTCATAGCCAAGGTAAAGACAGTTTTTGAGTGCCCTAAAGGCCATTTGTAAGCAAATGTGAAAATCCAATGGTTTAGTGCTAATGACTACCCTAGCAGTTTATTCTTAATTTTGTCTAGGCTAAGGACTTGGGGAGTTTGCACTGGTTAAAAATATCAAACAGATCTTACAAGTTTAGGGTCTATAGTGAGATTTTAAGCCAAACACCAAGAAAATTGACAAATGTTTCTGTTCCTGTTTTGTTGAATTTACACGATGGATTGTCAAGCAAAAGGGCATGCATATGAGTTTAACTTTAAATCGGTTGGATATTGCTTGATCATCAGCACTTCTTGGGTCATGATCCAGTGGGTTTGTGATTTCAAGTCTCATAAATATGGTTTTGTGATGTCCATGTGAGATTATTAATATTAATTGCTTGTAGAGTGTTCAATTTCTCTACTGCTCCTTGTGGTTTATTATGAATTCTGTGGTTGGGCTGTACAGTGTTCCTGGGACTATGTACTCATACGCATTTCTAAGTTTCAGCATATCGTTTTGAGAGGCATAGTAGCTATTTGGTCCCTGGGCAATAGTCCAGAAACAAAAAAAAAATGTTCAATGTTCTCATTATGTAATTTTTTCCCTTTGTGTTAATGAATTATTCTCTGTGGGGATTTGTACCAGATGTTCAATCTCTAAGGCTAAGTTTCCTTCTATAAATTGGAGGTACTAGTGGCACCTCCCTCATGGGGCTGTTGTACAAATTAAATGTGCAAATGTTTGTAAGATCACGAGCTTGATGTGTGGCACTGGGCGATTGCTAAATACATGTCATGCACTAAAGCCATTAGTACTCTCAGAATTAGGTAATGTGCTACTGTGAAACACAAACTCTTTTGGGGTGTGTACTGTGGCTTTCAGTAGTAGAAATTCATTCCTTCCTTGTTCTGGAGGTCAGGAGTGTGAAATCAAGATGCAAGCAGGGCCGTGCTCTCTCTGAAAGCTCCAGGAAAGATCCTTCCTGGCCTCTTCTAACTTCTCATAGACCCCAGAGTTCCTTGGTTGTAACAGCATAACTCCAGTCTCCGCCTGGGTCTGAGACCAGGGCCATGGTCCTTTGTGTATCTCTCCCTCTCCTTGTGGGACACCAGTTACATTGGTTGAGTGACTTACCCTGCTCCATTATGACACTCTTAGTTCTGACGACATTCTCACCTTATTCTAGCTCGTGGTATCTGCACCCACCCTATTTCCAGGTAAAGTCATAAGCTGGGATAGTGGGACTTAGGACTTTTGGGGCGTTGTGATTCCACCCATAACAAAGAGTGTTTCACTTTTGTTTTTGTTTCAGGGTGTGCTGACACTTTTACTTGCCCTGAAATACTTGTGTTTCCCTGCCTTTATTATAATTTTTTTAATCCCTCTGTAGAACCGAGCCCTAGACCTCAGTATCAGGTAATAAGTAGCAACCCCTAAAAGGTCCACTAATTTTTAGAGGCCACTAATGCACTATTGAGTGAACTGGCCTGCTGGGCTCTCTGAATAATATCCTTGAAGAGTTAACATTTTTCCCAAAAGGGAAAAGTAGTTTATTCCTTTCTCAGTAGTATTTTCAGACCCATTAAGCTCGAAGTAATGGTAAGGCTTCCACGACAGCTTTGAGGAATACACTGTATTTTTGATTCTTTCTCCAAAGAGTATGTTGCAGCTCTATCATTCAGCTGTTTACTCTTTGATTTCCATCAAAGACAGTAATTCCAGTGAAGGTTAGCAGAGGCCCCTTTCTGTCTCTCCAATTGCCTTTTTATGATCTGACTTACCAATACTGATAATAAAGAAGTGAGATAATCAAAGCATCTAATAAAAGAGTTAAATAAAATAATTAAACAAAATGAAAAGCATAACATCTGTCGAAGTCTTAAAGTGCATCCTAGTCTTTTGATTTTTCTGTCAGTGTACATAGTTAAAAGAAGTGCTAATTATTAGGGTAACTCCTGGGTTGTGATTAGGAAAGAGCAGGATGAGAAGAAATAGGATGATCCTTCAGGTGCAAAGAATTCTCAGGATCTCTCATTTACCATATTGCTGGAAATGAAATTTAGAAAAACCTCAAATGGAAAGTTGCTTGTGAATTTTAGTAACTTTTAAAAATTTCAAGGCCAGTAGCCTGTCTGCTTGTTAACTTGAAGGTGATAGTTGTCTCCCTGTCATGTCACTCCAGCTGTCCTGGGAGGCTCCTTGGGGGAAGGCCTAGCATTCACCCACTCACCTTGTCTCTGTGTTGTTCACTGATTTTTTTTACCCAAGTGGAAAATTATCTGGTAGTAGTGAACTCACACCTCAGTTTCTCGGTGCCGTGTTACCAGTGACCTTTATCTCAGAGAGCTCTTTTATCAAGAACTCTAAGATCAATACCTGATTGGGAGAAGGACCCACTTTGGGGTCTACAAGGTTAAATCTTCAGAACTTCTTAATTATATTCGGAAAGGTTTGTCTATGAGGCAGATTACGGTTTTAGGTAAAAAAAAATTTGATGTATGGTAAAACTTGATAAATGTGAGAGAATCCAAGCCCTCAAAAACTGCTACAAGGAGAAGATATTGTGACATGTCTGCAGAAGATTTTGCCCAAGGTCCTCCATTATTCTGGAAAATGCTTATTTTATTTTATTTTAGTCTTTTCTAGTTACACCTGATCTTGGTGGGTTTTTTTTTTTTTTTTTTTTTTTTCCTTTTTCCCTCTGCTCTTGGCCAGACTGCCATGCTTTACATCATTAACCCTAAACTCTGGGGAACTGATCCCCTGACAGCATCTTTGATATTAGATTAGATACCTTCCAGGCTGCATTTAATTGACTGAGCTCCTAGGGGGAATAGCTGGCTCCTGTTCCCTCTCCCTATTTCACTTGGCCACTCTTCTTTAGCGGCTGGCTTGCAAATTCACTGTGCCTCCATGAGGAAAGAGGTACAGCAGAGAAAACAAATGCCTGTGATTCTGAATTCATTTTTACTCTCTAATAGTGTGTCTGCAGATACACCTGTCAATGAGCCCCCTTGTTCTTTTTGAATCCTCTCCCTCCAAGTAATAAGAAAGTGACTCCATTCCTCTTATGTCCTTCACATTGTACCTCATCTATTTTATTAAAATGGAAGGCGAGAGAATAGTGGTAATTAAAATACCAGTTCTTTTTCCTTGGTTCACTTCTATTTTTAAGCTTTAAAAATCTTTACTTTTTAAAGAACTTTTACATCCGGAACATTTTTTGCTGATCCTTTTCTTTCAACGATTGATAAAAAACAAAACCACTTTGTTTCCTTCCAAATTGAAAATATTTGCCCAATGTCAAAAAATTCAAAGAGAGAGATAAAAAATATGGAGAGTGAAAAGAGGCCCATAAATAATAACCTCTCTTTTTCCCCAGGAAAAGAGCTATCCTTGTTTTGTGGTGTGTAAGTCTCCTGATTGTTCTGTGTATAGAATGCCAATTTTTAATGGTAGTGTCATTCTCCAACAATTAAAAAGTAAAAGTTTAGAAGAAGATAGTTAAAATTTCTTTCTACTTTTCTAAGACATTTCTAGTGACCGGGTCCAGTTTGAATTGTAGATTTGTAATAGATTTAAATATTTAAAACGTCAAGTCACTGAAATCTCTCCAAGTCCCTTCCATTTCCCCAATACATCTTTTGATTTTATGTGTTCTCTGATTCCACAGCTGCTGATATCGCTTTCTGTGTTTCTTCTCCTTGACTTTCAATCTCTTTTTCTTTCTTCTTCTTTTTTTTTTTTTTTTTTTTTTTTTGGTACCAGGGATTGAACTGAGGGGCACTTAACCACTAAGCCACATTCCCAGCCCTAGTTTTGCTATTTTATTTAGAGACATTGTCTCAGTGAGTTGCTTAGCACCTTGGTTTCCCTGAGGCTGGGTTTGAACTCATGATCCTCTTGCCTCAGCCTTCTGACCTGCTGGGATTAAAGGTGTGCACCACTGCATTGGGCTTGATCTTCCCTCTTGATGTATCTTCCATGAAACTGGTAGGTCAGGGTGAAGACCACACAGAGTGCTGGCCCTAGGAACTGCTTGTGTGGCCCTAGGAACATCTTGTCTTTGAAATGGGAAGGGTTTTGATCACTTACACTTATCTTTGTTTTTGAATAACGACAATTAAGATGACAACCGTGGATTGAAAATATTTAGAAAAAAATTTTCATCTGTACAGAAAATGTGTAGACATTTTTCCTTGTCATTATTCCCTAAATAATATGATTTAATAACTATATAGCACTTACATCATTTTAGGTATTATAAGTAATCTAGAAATGATTTAAATGTATAGGAGAATATGTGTAGGTTATATAAAAATCATATGCATATAAAGAACTTGAACATCTACAGATTTTGGTATTTGAGAGTGGTTCTGGAACTAATGGATACCTAGAAAGTCTTGTATGTTGATATTAATTATAATCACCATGTTCTACAATGTACAGTTGTTTCTTGGCATCTGTTGGTTGAATCCAAGAATGCAGAACCTATGGATACAGAGGGGCTGATTGTATCATGTATTTGAAAATTAAGAGGAGGTTTAAAATGATCTCATCACAAAAAGAATGGTAAATATATGAAATCGTGTATATGCTAATTAACTTGATTTGTCCATTCCACAGTGTATACATATTTTAAAACAAAAGATCACACATAATCAAAATACATAATTTTTATTTGTTAATTTTTTAAATAAATAATTAAAGATTAAAAAAAATCCCCTGGACATAAAATTTGACTAATTCATTTCATTTATATGTAAGATCATGTTGTCTCTGAACAGGGACAATTTAACTACTTCCTTCACAATTTCAATACCTTCTCTTGTTTAATTGCTCTGGCTCGGATTTCCGGTACTATATGCGAAAGTGCTTAGAGTAGGTATGCTGGTCTTGTTCCTGATCACAGAGGTTCAGGGCTTTGGATGGAGACTTTACAGATATGCCAGTGAACTAAAAAATAATTTGTGTCAGTCAACTGTAGACTACCAGCACAATGCTCTCATGCATTAAGTTTGCTTCTTGAATCTCTAAATAAGATCAAGTGGCTAGACCAATAATACCGACCTCTCTGTTTTCTCCTCGGTCACCAGGTGAAAAAACTCCCTGAGGACTCTTCTGTCACCTTATTTCTGCCACATTATCCTTAGAGGAGAGGCACCTAAGAGGGGTTTTCTACTCAGGTTAAGGGAAGTCAGCAAGACCTTTTAAATTTTCTGAGCTTTAGATAGAGACTGGAGCTTTAAAATTTTTATTACCTCTACTACATCAAAACAAAACTTCAAGATCCTACTCAAATCCCTTAGCTCCTCCAGGGATAGGAAGGATGTTTCTGAAAGAATCAAAGCATCAGGCCGAATGTAAGTGGCAGCCATCTCAAAGCCCACGTCCAATACTTGAAGTGAAGGATGGAACAAGAGAAGGAGGGGGCTTGGAAATACATGGTCATACTTGATATTCTCTCTCTGGTTCTCAGATTCCAAATAAATGGGCTTTCTCCCAACTTTTGTGTCCAGTTTAGAATCTGCTTCATTTTCTTAAGCCAAATGGAAGTGGGAAATGATTGGCATGAGGCCACTCAAGTCCCTCTGCGACACCTGTGTACCTCATGCCTGTGGGCACTGAGGAAGTGACTCATGGTGGATGTTCACCACATTTTAGGGCCTTCTTATTGCTTGATTTATATCGTGTCCCTGAAGCTCAAATGATTACTGTTATTCTTCTGAAACTAAGAATTCATACTTTATTGTTACTTCTCCTATCTTAGTCCGTGGTGGTATGATTACCCCAGAGTCAATGGTGTTGGTCCCCTGAAGTGGGAGTAAAAGGAAGATCGTTCACAAATACTACTCTTTAATTAAGCCCTTTAGTAGGTTCTCTTTTCGTTTTTCCTCTTACTTTCCTTTTCCAGTCTCTAATTGTCCCTTGAAGAAATCCAGGATAATTCTACTAGGGGCTCTATTGAAGGGTTACTCAAATCACATCTCCCCATTTCATGATTTACATTCTTTCCTCATCTACACTAATTGGAGATTCAGGGGTTTCTGGAATGTTGGGTTAAACATCTTCACTCCTTTTCTACTTTTGAATGACTTTGTCATTCATCCAAATATATTTATTGCATGTTTATTATTTGCCAGAAATTCTTTTAATATCGAAAATTTTTTTCCGTGCCTTAATAAAGTACTTATATCAGTGGGAGAAATAGAAAGGAAGGAAGAAGATAAATAAATACGTAATTACTTTAGCCAGGATAAATGATAGCTATAGAGAGTCATAGTGGAACAGAAAAACTGAATATCAAGCAGAGGAGGTGACACGTGATCACGAATGGGGGTGAAATGAAGGAACATTCTGTACCAAAGTCCTGAGTAAAGAGTTGAAGTCCCTGATTTGTGAATGGACCTACTGAACTCCTCTGTTAAAATAATTGTTTTCTTTCTTTTTATTCTACAGATGCTGAGCTGCTTGAGGGCAGAAATGGTGTCATTTGTTTTTTGGATGCCTTACTTGAATGCCTTGCTCATGTGGCCATTCAGAAAAATTCAATAAAAATTGACTCAATGGACAAAAGGAGTCATGGTCCATGACCTTGAGAAGTTCACAGTCGAAGGAAGAATTTGCTTCTTTTTTTATTTATAAAATTTTGTTTAATATAAAATAAAGGAAAACATTTTCATCTACATAAACTTCAATATTAGCCTTTCATAGTAAAATGCATCTGAGGTACATACTGGTAAGAATTTGCTTCTTAACACATTGAAAGTGAGTACTTTTGTAGGACCAGAGATGGATGTACCACAATTCAGACACAGAAATAAACTTACTCTATGATTTTTAGAATTGATTGCATCTTATCCTCAGATTCTGTTTCCAGCTGGTAACAGAAAATATTTAAGTGTCACATCTAAAATAAATTCAAACTCTTCAGGTATATAATTATCTTCTTTGGGTAAATATTCAGTCAGTTCAAAGTCAGGCAACTAATCAAGTTTATTTTTTCTTCTTAGGTGCCCCTTCCTTCTTCCTCCTCAAGGGGACATGATAATGTGGCAGGGCATCTTGATTCTCATGACAGGATCTCCTTGGCTGGCCTCCGGTGACATGTTACCCATGGAGAAATGATGCTAACACATGGCATGTTCCACCTCATCACCTGGAGACATCATATTGGTCCACGTTGCCATGATACAAGGAAACCAGGTCCAACAAAGCCAGCTGACGCTAGCCTGGGCTAAGGTCTCTAGCCAAGAGCCAGCTCTGACCACCAGACACAAGTGACTGAGCCTTCAAATATGTCCAGACTTAAGCTTTCAGTCTTCTGGTTTAGCTTGCAGCCAACAGGGAGAAGAGACAAACCATTCCTGCTGTGTCCTATCTGAATCTCAGACTCACAAAATCCCTAAGCATAAGAAAATGGTTGTTTCATACTATGAAAGTTTGAAATAATTTATTATGCAACCCATTCTCCCTCTTTTCTCTACCTCCTCTTCTCTTTCAAAAAATTATTTCAAAGATTCATAGTACTTGAGGAGCAGTCTTAAAGACCATTTCTTCAAAATTGTATTAATGAATATTTTAAAAATACGTTAGAGGAAAGCATTCACTTTTTCTCTTTTAAAGGACTTTTGTTAGAGCTGAATTATCAGCAAAAGATTTTTTTTTTTTTTTTTTTTTAAATTCAGGACAATTTCACCAACTTCACCCCAGGCCCAAAGCTATTTTCATTAGAGAAAAAAAATGTTTTTCATTTCCTCAAATGGTATTATGTGCACCCAAGTAAGTACAAAGTTGAAAGTCAAAAGTTGTGATACAGCTGGCTGCATTACTTGATCTCTATCTGAATGTTAGTCGCATGATTATTGGAGTTCACTGTCACAGCAGGGTGGGGAGAGGAGGTGGCAGCATCAAAAGGGAATTACATTTGCTAAAAAATATGGGTGAAAATGTCTCCGGCAATTACCACAGGTCATCTCTACTGCACACAGCAAATGGCAGAGAAAAAGGGCTTCCCGTGGGAAGGAGCAGAGAGTGGGGTTAGAACTCTGCTATTGTGATGTGTGGAATCAAAAGGGACCCCCATTATGCGGGCTTGGAGTAAACAGCAATATTAGTATAATGGGCTGTAATAAATTACTAGTGATTTTTAAGATTTCTTTTTTGTTCTTTCAGGTCAGCAAAAATGCCATAATCTTTTCTTGCTTTGTGTTGTGGGCACTACCCTTTTAGACACAGATGATTCCCATTCTATTCCAGCTGGCTGCCTTTAGATTTTTGAATTAGCACTCAATACATTTTAATTCAATTTGGAAACTAATGGATGCCTGAACTTATTTAGCCCATCCATTCAGGCAACTTGAAGTGCAATTTTGATTGAAGCAATTTCTCTAATTACAATTTTAATTCTTCATTTTTTTCTTTGTATAACTGAAAAAATTAAACTCTGTTACATAGATGACTGGAAAACTTTAGGAAAGCAGTATAGGACAGTAGACTCTGAATGGTTCTTTCAGATTTTTTTCCTGGTATGGTTAAAAAAGAGAAGTACAAGATAATATTGAATTGATGTAGAGTATAAGTCCGGTCTTGTATATTAACTCACGTTATTTTTACCCATATTTTATGGCTAGTCTGGAGGTCAAGTTGTATTTCCTTTAACCAGAAAAAAAGGAAGAACACACACATGGAATGAAGACCTAACTTGACATGGTTAACCTATCAGACAGGTGTTTCTCTTGTTACCTGGCTCCCAGGGGTTTTAAAAGGGTTTATATATTTGCATTTTAAAGACAAACTCAGCATCTTTCCACTTTAGTAAGCTAAGCATAGAGTCCCTATGTCCCTTTGCTTTGCTGTTTGAAAAGCTCTTCCTTCACAGTGAGAGAGCAGTGCTTGAAGCCAAAACAGATAGCAAGACACCACTTTCCCCATAACAAAAACAAGAAAATAGTGCTTGCTTCGGCAGCACATATACTAAAATTGGAACAATACAGAGAAGATTAGCATGGCCCCTGTGCAAGGATGACACGCAAATTTGTCAAGCATTCCATATTTTTTCAAATCAAAACTACCCTAAGATTCCATCTCACCCCAATTAGAATGGTGATTATCAAGAATACAAGCAACAATAGGTGTTGGAGAGGATGTGGGGGGAAAAGGTACACTCATACATTGCTGGTGGGGCTTCAAATTAGTGCAGCCAATCTGGAAAGCAGTGTGGAGATTCCTCAGAAAGCTTAGAATGGAACCACCGTTTGACCCAGCTATCCCACTCCTTGGCCTATACCCAAAGGTCTTAAAATCAGCATACTACAAAGATGCAGCCACATCAATGTTCATAGCTGCTCAATTTACAATAGCCAGATTGTGGAACCAACCTAGATGCCCTTCAATTGATGAATGGATAAAGAAACTGTGGTATATTTATACAGTGGAATATTACTCAGTCATAAAGAATAATAAAATTATGGTATTTGCAGGCAAATGGATGGAATTGGAGAATATCATGCTAAGTGAGATAAGCCAATCTCAAAAAACTAAAGGAAGAATGATCTCGCTAATAAGCGGATGATGACACATAATGGGGGGGGCAAGAATAGAGGAAGGAGGGACTGTATAGAGGGATAAGAGGGGTGGGAAGGGTGGGGGGGGGAGGAAAAAATAACAGAAAGAATCTAACAACATTACCCTATTTAAACGTATAATTACACAAATGGTATGCCTTTACTCCATGTATAGAGAAACAAATATCCCATCTGTTTACGATAAAAATAAATTTAAAAAAAAAACAAGAAAATGTTATTTTCCTATGTCATCAAGGGTAAAATGGCTGGACAGACTTTCAGTTGAGAGCCCTTTTTAATTAAGGAGTTGGGGGTGGGAGCTACTTTTCCATTTCCTCCTTTTGGGTTCCTGAACATAGGAATGGCCCAAAAGAGGTCAACCTGGAATCTATTTTCCTTCTCTCTGGCAACAGCAATTGTCCTAAGCCATGGACACATGAGCTATGCATAGGCAGAGTCTTGACCTCATTACTCAAACACTGGGAGAAAAGAAGCTCACGCTTGGGGATAAGGGTGCATGTTTGGATGTGCTTCCTAGGTTTCCTGTACTCTAACCAATTTGAGTGATAAGAAGTGAGACATAAATGCAAAGAGAAGCAGTGTTGCAGTAACAGAAGATGGATGCAGAGAGGGTATGTGTGTCTCAATAGCATGGAGCTGCCCATCTTCTCCCCTGTATTCCCATCAAATCTGTAACCACACCAGTATGCTTACATTCCTGTTTTGTCAAGATTGGAGTGAGTTGGGTTTCTGTGATCTGCAGCTAAGTCACATTACATTGCCCTCAGGAGATGGGGGTGGGAATGTGCATGGGGGTGTATTTTCTTCTATCATGGCACCGGTCATTCATATTACTGTTTTTCTATATCCTTCTCTTTTTTCTATAAATTTATTCTCAGAGATATTTATTAACATCCTACTGTGCACTGACTATCAAGGTTGCAAAGACAAATAAGAAATAAATTCTTACAAGGATCTCAGATTCTTTGGGGAGACAGACATATTCAATAACTACAAGACAAGTCACATTTTTCAAAATACTCTGCAGAACACTAGCCTCACAATATATTTTATGAAGAAAGGGATTCCTAATTTCATGAATTTCATGACCATACACATTTGGAAAATGCATCAAACCATAATCTCCTTTTAAGTTTGACATTGTATATTAAAAGACCTCAGAAATGCTACATCTTTGGCCAAATTTTTCATAATTTATTGACATGGAAGCCCTCCTCCCTATAGGACCTATTGATACTCTATGAAACTGGTGCTCTACAGAAAGTATTTGAATAGATACAGAGGGAGAGGGGAGATGGAGAATTAGCTCACCTTCAGAAGGATAGAAATGGTTTTAGAAAAGACACAAGAACTTGGACTTGGCATTAATGAGTGAGTTTGTCAGCTCAGAAAAGGGAAAGAATATTCTGGGAAAAGTTTAAAAAGTGAAAAGTAGAGAAATGAGAAAAAGACTATGATTAACCTGGAAATATGAGGCATTTCATGGCACTGGAGAGGGTAGAGGGAAAAAAATAACAAGAAGAAAGAGATGGAAAGAACACGAGATGGGGAATGAGAAGCGCCGGGTTAAGATATTTGGATCACGTTGCTAGAGTAGAGGACCATCGGATATCACTTCTTCCATGAGGCACGAATTTTATTTCCATTGCAATGTAGCACTTAATATTTTGGAAAATTTCCAACTGAGGTTTTAAACATTTTGCTGATGGCAGAGTGAACAGAATAAAATGAAGGGATTTAGTTTAGGAAGTATTAGTTTGTTTTCTTTCAATCCCCCAAGTGTATACTTCCAATAGTCTTTAAAAAAAAAAATTTTTTTTTTTAGTTGTTGATGGACATTTATTTTATTTATATGTGGTGCTGAGAATTGAACCCAGCGCCTCACACATACTAGGCGAGTGCTCTACCACGGAGCCACAACCCCAGCCCCTCCTTCCAATTTTTACCTTACTTGTATACTTATATAGAGCCTACCTTTAAATTGGAACATGCTCGGTGATAATCCCTTTTAAAAAGTTTGTATTAGAAGAGATTAAGAATGTTTGCATTTTGCTAAGTTGCATCGATTATCAGAATTATTGGAATATCCATCTCCATTCCATTTTGCCTATTTAAATTCCTCTAAAACTGATTTAGAATCCCATCTTCTCTCTGACATCTCTCTTACTATCTCCAACCTACCCATTCATTTAGTACACATGTTCTGAGTACCTAATATCTGCTAGGCACTGGAAATCTTCTATACTGGGAGAGATTCCAGGCTCAGTGAGCTTTGAGTCTATTGGAGAGACAGAGAAGCAAATAGAAATATCATGATTAAGTACAAATGGTAGGGAATTACCCAGGTGGAATAACCAACTGAATATGTGGTGTTCATCTCTGCCTGCCTGTCAGGTGAAAAGTTTCAGAGAGCTTTCTGGAGGAGATGATGTCTGAAGCTCAACCAAATCAGATAAACAGGAATCATCAAGATATAAGAAAATGAGTGAGAATGAGGTCATTCTGGGCCCAGAGAAGACAATGTCACAAAGGTCAGAGAAAGGAGAACTGGGTATTAATTCTGCGTTGGATGTGAGGAAACACTGTAGGAGATAAAGCTGAAGAGGCAGTCAAAACAGAAAGGAGTTTTGGATCATTTAACATACTTTTGAAGTTATCCTGAGGTCTATGGAGCATCATCAAAATGGTTTAAGCAGTGGAGGTGACCTGATTAAATTTTCATTTAAAAATGACTAATTGGATTTTAGTATGGAGAAGGGCATGGCCTGAGGTTCAGAGCCTGCTGAAATGGTCAAGGCTAGGAATGTTGGTGACAAGTGGGGCGGGCAGTGGTGGTGGAAAGAGTGAGAGGAAGAGAGATGGAAGAAGGAGAGAAGACAGGATTTGGTGATGGATTGGTTATGGATATGAGGGAAGGGGAAGCGTAGGGATGGAATGAATTTTCTACCCTATAACTCCTGTAGCCCTGAGTTCATCAAACGTCTAATCCCCTATCCTTCCTCCTATCTGTCCTACATCTCCAAGCTACTCATTCTTTTCATACGCATATTCTGGGCACTTAATGACTGTTAGCATCTCTGCAAGGCACTGGTAGTCTACTACTCCTCTGGGGAAAGGTCCTGTCTCAGTGAACTTTGAGTCTAGTGGAGAGACAGAGAAGCAAATAGAAATATCATGTTTATGGTAAATACAAGATGTTAGGGGAGTGCCCAGGTAGAATGACCTACTATGTATGTGCATAGGTGAAATACTAATAGCATTCTGTCTCATGTAATTATTCATATACATATATAGAGAGTAGCTGTTAATGGATCTTTATTTTTTAAAAAAAATTATTTGTATGTGGCGGTGAGAATCGAACTCAATACCTCCCACATACTAGGCAACAACCCCAGCCCATCTTCTTATTTTTTATTTTTTCTCACCCCCTAAGCATGGGTCTTTCAAGGTGCAGAGAAAAGATAATGTGCTATATAGCCCAGTAGAAAGCAGAGTTAGTGCCATAAAGAAAAAGAGTGAAGACTTTATATTTTTTCTGAAAAAAAGAGCATCATATTCTGCTTTCGTGTGTGTGTGTGTGTGTGTGTGTATGTGTGTGTGTGTGTGTGTGTATGTGTGTGTGTGTGTGTGTGTGTGTGTTTGTCTCTCTGGGCTTTGGTAAGGTTTTTTTTTTTTTTTCTTCCCTACTTAATTACACAGAGGCATCTAACCAGGTTCTTGAACTTCTGTTATGAAGTTCAGCATGTTTTAGAAGTAACTTTGGTTTTTCCACTTTCTCTCCCTCTGGCCCCCTAATGTCAGCTCAGTGCCTTTTCTTTCCTCACTAATCACTGTCATCTTATCTCTGGCAAACTTGCCACGGAGAGTCTCATTTCATAGTTCTAGGTCAACTCTTGCCCTGTGGGAACAAACTAGATGCAGAGTGCCTGATCTGGACCTTCTGAAATATAAATGACGGGAGGAGGAATGCTTCTGGGGGATCGGAACTGTCAGCCAGGTTCCCCTGAGCCTCGCAGGCTCCTCATTAACCAGCCCGGGCGTGGAGACCTCATCACTGGCTGCTCCCAGAGCACGTGCCCCATTCTGAAAGTCCAGCTGAGCACAGGGTCTGGGTGATGGGCAGGGGTGGGCAGTGGGAAGGAAGGTCTGCCATTTGTTTGGTACTTGCTATGTGCCAGTCACTATGCCAACAACCTGGTGGAATAGATATTTATTCCCACTTTACTGGTGAGCGGACAGATGCTTAGAAACCTAACATGTTCAAAGTCATGCCAAAAGCAAAAGAAGCAAGTGGGACTGGAACCTCATGGCAGAGCTTTGGGTCTGTTCACCACTGGCTGCTTTTATTCCTTGCAGTTGGATGGGTAAAAATGCAATGCAGGTATTTTAGCACCAGGAGTGTACAAGTAACACGGAAGTGAGGAGAGGGATCTAGGAAGAGACTGGGCTGTCTCTTCTTCTCTTGTCGACATTTGAAGACTTTGGTTGTGGTTCTGGTGTTGCTTTCCAGGTGTCTGATCTTGACCAATTCAAGCTAACTTGTGCCTTAGTCGGGGGTATTGTGTCTGATGGTGCAATTGGCATACAGCACAAAAGTTAGGAGACAGAGAAGGACTGAGGCAAGGCTGCATACACCCAGAGGTGTAGACCCGCATGGACCCTGACTTTAGTTGTCTTATCTGTGGACTAAACCAGGTCCTTAATGACGAAGAGATTTGGGTTTTTTGGTTAATTTAAATAAATGAAACAACTAAACATGCCCTATGAATCATCTTAGAAGATGCACTTAACACTTTTTTTTTTTTTAATATACTAATGTCTTCTGTATCTTCCAAGAAATTGCAATGGCAGAAACGTGGACCACATCTTTGAATTTCATAGAATGCAGATGAGATCCCTGGTTCTACCACCTACTGTTTTGTGACTGTGGACAAGTTATCTCTACAAGCCGTAATTCCGTGTCTGTACAGAGGGAATGATGATACCTACCTCTCAGGATTGTGTGAAATTTTCATGAACTAATATATCTGAGTACTTTCCACTGTGGCTGTAATTTGTGTCGCTCCTTCTAAAAGCTGTGGCACTCCTTCACAAATAGAAAAAAAATATTTATCAATTTTGACTTTTTAGCTTTTGGAATATATCAGCCTATTTATTTGTAATAGATTTTGAGTTAGCAGGACTTTCCATCACCAGCTAACATAGATTAGACAACAACACATAGGAACTGAGGTCACATACAGCTAGACCCAGATGTGGACTTGATGGTAGAGGACAGAGGGCATCGTGTCTACCAGGTAGCTCTGTTGTCCTCTGTGCAGCTTCCTGAGCAGGTAGGCTTCTTCTACTCCATAGGTCCAGCAGGTCCTGGCTTACCCCTTCTTTTTCATCTTTGAGTGCAGCAGAAATCTTCTTTCTCTTTCCAAGTGATCAACAAAAGCTCCAAAAGTCAGTCTGTTCACCCCTGGGTTAGACAGGAGACCTCAGCAGGATTCTCTGATGCCAGATCTGGGGACCTGCCCACATTTCCCCTGCCCTTTTTCTTTTATTTTGGCAAGGTTGTGGGGACAGGGATTGAATTCAGGGACACTCATGCACTGAGCCACATCCCCAGACCTATTTTGTATTTTATTTAGAGACAGGACCTCACTGAGTTGCTTAGCACCTCAATTTTGCTAAGGCTGGCTTTGAACTCATGATCTTCCTGCCTCAGCCTCCTGAGCCTCTGGGATTACATGAGTGTGCCACTCCAGCCAGCTACTCTGACCTTTTCTTTTGCTATTGAATTTGAAATCTATTTTTAAAATTTTATTTATTTTTATTTTTACAGACTCCATTTTGATTCACTGTAAACAAATGGGTAACAACTTTTCAATTTTATGGCTATACATGGTGTATATTCACACCATTCGTGTAATCATACATGCACATAGGATAATAATGTCTGCCTCAGTTCACTAGCTTGCATTCCCCCTGCCCCCTTCTCTCACCTCATTTCCTTCTACACAATCCAATGTTCCTCCATTCTTCTCTTACCCACCCTCCCATTATGTATCATCATCCACGTATCAGAGAAAACATTTGAACTTTGGTTTTTCAGATTGGTTTATTTCACTTAGCATGATATTCTCCAACTCCATCCATTTTCCTGCAAATGCCATTTTATTCTTCCTTATAGCTGAGTAATAGTCCATTGTGTATATATACCACAGTGTCTTTATCCATTCATCATTGAAGGGTATCTAGGTTGGTTCCACAATCTAGCTATTGTGAATTGAGCAGCTATGAACACTGATGTGGCTGTGTTACTGTAGTATGCTGAGTTTAAGTCCTTTGGGTATAAACCGAGGAGTGGGATACCTGGGTCAAAAGGTGGGTCCATTCCAAGTTTTCTGAGGACTCTCCATACTGCTTTCCAGAGTGGCTGCACTAATTTGCAATCCCAGCAGCAATGTATGAGTGTGCCTTTTCCCCCACATCCTCGCCAACACCTATTATTGCTTGCGTTCTTGGTAATAGCCATTCTAATTGGAGTGAGATGAAATCTTAGTGTAGTTTTGATGTGCATTTCTCTAATTACTAGAGATGTTGAATACTTTTTCATATATTTGTTGATGACTTGTATATCACCTTCTGTGAAGTGTCTGCTCAGTTTCTTAGTCCACTTATTCATTGGATTATTTGTATTTTTAATGTTAAGTTTTTATAAATTTTGGAGATTTATGCTCTATCTGAAGTGTGTGTGGTAAAGATTTTCTCCCACTCTGTAGGCTCTCTTTTTACATTATTGATTGTTTCCTTTGCTGGGAAAAAGGGTTTTTTTTGTTTGTTTGTTTGTTTGTTTAAAACCATCCCATTTATTGATTGAGTTACTTGTATTTTTGGTTAAAGTTTTTAAGTTCTTTGTAAATTTTGGAGATTTATGCTCTATCTGAAATGTGTAGAGATTGGTAAAGATTTTCTCCCACTCTGTAGGCTCTCTTTTCACATTATTGGTTGTTTCCTTTGCTGGAAAAAAAAAATCTTTTTAGTTTGAATCTATCGCATTTGTTGAATCTTGCTTTTCATGTCTTGTGCTTTAGGAGTCTTGTTAAGGAAGTCTGATCCTAAGCCAACATGATGAAGATTTGGGCCCTACTTTTTCTTCTATTAGGCTTAGGGTCTCTGGTGTGTTTCCTAGGTCCTTGATCTATTTTGAGTTGAGTTCTGTGCAAGGTGAGAGGGGTTTAATTTCATCTTACTGCATATGGATTCCCAGTTTTCCCAGCAGCATTTGATAAAGAGGCTATCTTTTATCCATTGTGTTTTTGGCACCTTTGTCTAGTATGAGATAACTGTATTTATGTGGGTTTGTCTCTGTGTTTTCTGTTCTGGACCATTGGTCTATCTGTCTATTTTGGTGCCAATACCATGCCATTTTTGTTACTATTGCTCTGTGGTATGGTTTAAGTTCTGGTATTGCGATACCTCCTGCTTCTTTTCCTGCTAAGGATTGATTTCTTTGACTATTCTGAGTATCTTATTTTTCCAAATGAATTTCATGATTGCTTCTCTATTTCTGTGAGGTTCATCATTGGGATTTTAATTGGAATTGCATTGAATCTATATAGCACTTTTGGTAGTATGGGGATTTTGACAATATTAATTCAGCCTATCCAAGAGCATGGGAGATCTTTCCATCTTCTAAGGTTTTCTTTAATTTCTTTCTTTAGTGGTCTGTAGTTTTCACTGTAGAGGTTTTTCACCTTTTGTGTTAGATTAATTTCCAAGTATTTTCTCTTTTTTTTGAGGCTATTGTGAATGGGGTGTTTTTCCTAATTTCTCTTTCAGAGGACTCATCACTTATGAATAGAAATGCATTAGATTTATGCATGTTGATTTTATATCCTACTACTTTGTTGAATTCATTTATAAGTTCTAAAAGTTTTATGGTATGATTTTTTTGGATCCTCTAAATATAAAATTAGGTTATCAGCATATAGTGATAAGTTTTTTTCTTTTCCTATTTGTATCCCTCTAATTTCTTCGGTCTGTCTGATTTCTCTGGTTAGAGATTCAAGAACTATGATGAATAGAAGTGGTGAAAGAGGGTATCCCTTTTGTTCCAGTTTTTATGAGAATGCTGTCAATTTTTTTCCATTGAGAATGATGTTGACCTTGGGCTTTGCATAGATAGCCTTTACAATGTTGAGGTATGTTCCCACAATCCTTTTTCTTTCTAGTGTTTTGAGCACAAAGTGATTCTGTATTTTATCAAATGCTTTTTTTGTGTCTATTGAAATGATCATATGTTTCTTAATTTTAAGTCTATTGATATGATGAATTACATTTATTTCCAGATGTTGAACCAACCTTGCATAACTGGAATGAAACCCACTTGATCATGGTGCACTACATTTTTAATATGATTTTTTATGCAATTTGTCAGAATATTGTTAAGGATTTTTGCATCTATAGTCATCAGGGATATTGGTCTGAAGTTTCCTTTCCTTGATGTGTTGTTGATTGATTTTGGTATCAGAGTGATACTAGCTTCACAGAATGAGTTTGGAAGGGTTCCCTCCTTTTCTGTTTCATGGAATATTTTGAGGAGTATTGGTATTTGTTCTTCTTTGAAAATCTTGTAGAACTTGGTTGATAATCCATCTGCTCCTGGGCTTTACTTGGTTGGTAGGCTTTTTTTTTTTTTAAAGGAGTGGATTTATTTTGTCAACCCTCTACTCACATGTACCACAAAGCTCTGGTCCCTGTAGGTTTTTGATGGCGTCTTCTATTTCATTGCTTGAAATTGTTCTGTTTAAATTGTGTATGTCCTCTTGATTCAGTTTGGGTGGCTTATGTCTCTAGAAATTTTTCTATGTCTTCAAGATTTTCTATTTTAGTATAGATTTTCAAAATAACTTCTAATTATATTCTGTATATCAATAGTGTCTGTCATGATATTTCCTTTTTCATCACAAATTTTAGTAATTTGAATATTCTCTCACCTCGTTAATGTGGCTAAGTGTTTATCAATTTTGTTTATTTTTTCAAAGAACCAACTTTTTGTTTTGTCTATTTTTTCAATTTTTTCTATAGTTTCAATTTTGTTGACTTCAACTCTGATTTTAATCATTTCCTGTCTTCTACTACTTTTGGTGTGGATCTGTTCTTTTCCTAGGGCTTTGAGATGTAATGTTAGGTCATTTATTTGTTGACTTTTTATTCTTTTATTGAATGCACTCAATGCAATGAATTTTCCTCTTAGTACAGCTTTTATAGTGTTCCAAAGATTTTGATACATGGTATCGATGTTCTCTTTTACCTCTAACAACTTTTTAATCCCTTCCCTGATGTCTTCTGCTATCCATGCTTCATTCAATACCATATTATTATTTAGTCTCAGTTTCTGGAATACTTTCTCTTTCTTATTTTAATTTCTTTTTATTGTAAACAAATGGGATACATGTTGTTTCTGTTTGTACATGGAGTAAAGGCATACCGTTTGCATAATCATACATTTACATAGGGTAATGGTGTTTGATTCATTCTGTTATTTTATCCTTCCCCCCACCCCTCCTACCCCTCTTTTCCCTCTATACAGTCCCTCCTTCCTCCATTCTTGCCCCTCCCCCAACCCCCATTATGTGTCATAATCTACTTATCAGTGAGATCATTCGGCCTTTAGTTTTTTGAGATTGGCTTATCTCACTTAGCATGATATTCTCCAATTTCATCCATTTGCCAGCAAATGCCATAATTTTATTATTCTTTATAGCTGAGTAATATTCCATTGTATATATATACCACAGTTTCTTTATCCATTCATCAATCGAAGGGCATCTAGGATGGTTCCACAATCTAGCTATTGTGAATTGAGCAGCTATGAACATTGATGTGGCTGTATCTCTGTAGTATGCTGATTTTAAGTCCTTTGGGTGTAGGCTGAGGAGTGGAATACCTGGGTCAAATGGTGGGTCCATTCCAAGTTTTCTAAGGAATCACCACACTGCTTTCCAGATTGGCTGCACTAATTTGCAGCCCCACCAGCAATGTATGAGTGTACCTTTTTCCCCACATCCTCTCCAACACCTATTGTTGCTTATATTCTTGATAATCGCCATTCTAATTGGGGTGAGATGGAATCTTAGTGTAGTTTTGATTTGCATTTCTTTTATTACTAAAGATGGTGAACATTTTTTATATGTTTGTTGATTGCTTGTAGATCTTCTTCTGTGAAGTGTCTGTTCATATCCTTAGCCCATTTGTTGATTGGGTTATTTGTATTCTTCGTGTAGAGATTTTTGAGTTCTTTATATGTTCTGGAATTTAGTGCTGTATCTGAAGTATGAGTGGCAAAGATTTTCTCCCTCTCTTTAGGCTCCCTCTTCACATTGCTGATAGTTTCCTTTGCTGGAAGAAAGCTATTTAGTTTGACTCTATCCCAGTTGTTGATTCTAGCTTTTATTTCTTGTGCTATGGGAGTCCTGTTAAGGAAGTCTGATCCTAAGCCAACAAGTTGAAGATTTGGACCTACTTTTCTTTCTATAAGATGCGGGATCTCTGATCTGATTTCAAGGTCCTTGATCCATTGTGAGTTTAGTTTCGTGCATGGTGAGAGATATGGGTTTAGTTTCATTCTGTTGCATATGGATTTCCAGTTTCCCCAGCACCATTTGTTGAAGAGGCTATCTTTTCTCCATTGCATATTTTTGGCACCTTTGTCGAGTATGAGAATTATTTGGGTTTGTGTCTGTGTCCTCTCTTCTGTACCATTGATCTACCTTTCTATTGTGGTGCCAATACCATGCCATTTTTGTTACTATTGCTTTGTAGTAGAGTTGAAGTTCTGGTATTGCGATACCCCCTGTTTCATTCTTCCTGCTGAGGATTGCTTTAGCTCTTCTGGGTTTCTTATTCTTCCAGATGAATTTCATGACTGCTTGCTCTATTTCTGTAAGGTACATCATTGGGATTTTAATTGGAATTGCATTGAATCTGTATAGCACTTTAGGTAGTATGGCCATTTTGACAATATTAATTCTGCCTATCCAAGAACATGGAAGATCTTTTCACCTTCTAAGGTCTTCCTCAATTTCTTTCTTCCATGTTTTGTGGTTTTTATTGTAGAGATCTTTTACCTCTTTGGTTAGATTGATTCCCAAGTATTTTTTTTTTTTTGAGGCTATTGCAAATGGAGTTGTTTTCCTCATTTCCCTTTCAGCTATTTCGTCGCTTGCGTATAAAAATGGTTTAGATTTATGCGTGTTGATTTTATAGCCTGCTATTTTGCTGAATTCATTGATGAGGTCTAGAAGTTTTCTGGAGGAGTTTTTTGGATCCTCTAAATACAGAATCATGTCATCAGCAAATAGTAACAGCTTAAGTTCCTCTTTTCCTATTTGTATCCCTTTAATTTCTTTAGTCTGTCTAATTGCTCTGTCTAGAGTTTCATGGACAATGTTGAATAGAAGTGGTGAAAGAGGACATCCCTGTCTTGTTCCCATTTTTAAAGGGAATGGTTTCAGTTTTTCTCTATTAAGAATGATGTTGGCCATGGGCTTAGCATAAAAAGTCTCTATAATGTTTAGTTATGTTCCTACTATCCCTATTTTTTCTAGTGTTTTGAGCATGAACAGGTATTGTATTTTGTCAAACACTTTTTCTGCATCAATTGAAATAACCATATGATTCTTATCCTTAAGTCTATTGACATGATGGATTACGTTTATTGATTTACTGATGTTAAACCATCCTTGCATTCCAGGGATGAACCCCACTTGATCATGGTGCATGATTTTCTTAATATGTTTTTGGATACGGTTTGCCAGTATTTTGTTAAGGATCTTTGCATCTATATTCATCAAATGCTGCTGGGAAAACTGGGAATCCATATGCAGTAAGATGAAATTAAACCCCTCTCACCTTGCACAGAACTCAACTCAAAATAGATCAAGGACCTAGGAAACACACCAGAGACCCTAAGCCTAATAGAAGAAAAAGTAGGGCCCAAATCTTCATCATGTTGGCTTAGGACTAGACTTCCTTAACAAGACTCCTAAAGCACAAGACATGAAAAGCAAGATTCAACAAATGCGATAGATTCAAACTAAAAAGATTTTTTTTTTTTCCAGCAAAGGAAACAACCAATAATGTGAAAAGAGAGCCTACAGAGTGGGAGAAAATCTTTACCAATCTCTACACATTTCAGATAGAGCATAAATCTCCAAAATTTACAAAGAACTTAAAAACTTTAACCAAAAATACAAGTAACTCAATCAATAAATGGGATGGTTTTAAACAAACAAACAAACAAACAAAAAAACCCTTTTTCCCAGCAAAGGAAACAATCAATAATGTAAAAAGAGAGCCTACAGAGTGGGAGAAAATCTTTGCCACACACACTTCAGATAGAGCATAAATCTCCAAAATTTATAAAAACTTAACATTAAAAATACAAATAATCCAATGAATAAGTGGACTAAGAAACTGAGCAGACACTTCACAGAAGGTGATATACAAGTCATCAACAAATATATGAAAAAGTATTCAACATCTCTAGTAATTAGAGAAATGCACATCAAAACGACCCTAAGATTTCATCTCACTCCAATTAGAATGGCTATTATCAAGAACGCAAGCAATAATAGGTGTTGGCGAGGATGTGGGGGAAAAGGCACACTCATACATTGCTGCTGGGATTGCAAATTAGTGCAGCCACTCTGGAAAGCAGTATGGAGAGTCCTCAGAAAACTTGGAATGGACCCACCTTTTGACCCAGGTATCCCACTCCTCGGTTTATACCCAAAGGACTTAAACTCAGCATACTACAGTAACACAGCCACATCAGTGTTCATAGCTGCTCAATTCACAATAGCTAGATTGTGGAACCAACCTAGATACCCTTCAATGATGAATGGATAAAGAAACTGTGGTATATATACACAATGGACTATTACTCAGCTATAAGGAAGAATAAAATGGCATTTGCAGGAAAATGGATGGAGTTGGAGAATATCATGCTAAGTGAAATAAACCAATCTGAAAAACCAAAGTTCAAATGTTTTCTCTGATACGTGGATGATGATACATAATGGGAGGGAGAATGAGGAACATTGGATTGTGTAGAAGGAAATGAGGTGAGAGAAGGGGGCAGGGGGAAGGCAAGCTAGTGAACTGAGGCAGACATCATTATCCTATGTACATGTATGATTACACGAATGGTGTGCCTCTACATTGTGTACAACCAGAGAAATGAAAGTTTGTACTCCATTTATCTACAATGAATCAAAATGCATTATGCTGTCATGTATAACTAAATAGACAAACAATTTAAAAAATGAAAAGAACTGGGCAGTTCTTTGGCAAAATTGGAAGAACTGGCCATAATGAGATTTTATTCCCTGATGAAGACAATTTTCTGGAACTCAGTAGCAGTTCTATGGACAGGGTCCACGGTTTACTACTCCCTGACCTGTTTGACTTCACACCTTATTTTTCCTGACCTAAGCGTCTAAGTTTATATGCTGTAATAGTTCATTTTTCTTTACTATCACAAAATACCCAAGGCAGGCTAACTTTAAAATGAAAAAAAAAAAAAAAAAAAGATTTCTTTAGTGCACAATTTGTGAGGTTAAGGGACATAGCTTATCTCTGGTGGGGTCTCACCATGACTGATTCCTATCATGGCAGGAGCACAAAACCAGCACAAAACAGGCAGCTAGAGAAACATTGGAGCTCTTCAACCCCTTCTGAGGACACGCTCCCTGTAATTAACCTAAGGACTTCTCACGAGGCCTCACCTAGAAACTTCCACACATCATCACCACACTGAGGACCAGCTTCCGAGGCCCAAACCTTTGGCAAACACACGTAACCATGTCGAAACCACTGCACGTTCTTCATGGAACGTGTGAGCCACCCAGCGCTCAGAGGCTGCCCATCAGAGAAACAAGAGCCATTTGCACAAAAGCTTCGGACACTACTTAGCTCAGGAATAAATTCAACTGCTATGTTTTAAAAGTTGTATACATGAAAGGCAGTGATCATACAAATCATTAAAAAAAATAATGCTTGATTTTTCCTTCTCATCCATGAACCAAATAAACGTTTCCTCCTAAAAATAAATAAATAAATAAATAAAAAGTTAATGCTCAAAATTAATTACATTTAAACATTTAACATGTGAACTTCTATGTCAGGAAATGGGAAGTGTGATTGGTTTAAAGTTCGTGGTCTCTACCAAGGTCAATTTGAGCAATTTGCTTCATGTGATTGGCAGGGCCAAAGTCTGTGTAAGCAGGCCTTTGCTGAGAGAATCTCCATCCACATGACTACACAGGACGGGCAGGTGCGGAGCAGAATGGAGTAACTGCCATACTTTTCCTGTGTGAAGGAACATAACGCTCTGTCCTGTTTCAGACATGGAGCTTCAGATCTTCGTCATTTAAATCCTTTTAAATGTTCAAAGAAAAACCCTCAGTCATTTCACATCAAGGGCGCAGAGATGGTTGAGATTAGGGAAGAATGACTCCTTGGGTTCCCCACCTTCTCATCTAGCCGCCTGCAATAAACATTTACTTTTACTCCAACTGGGGAGCCATCTAAATGGGGTGAGGCCAGGCTGTAACGCAGAAGCAGCAGCAAGAAGAAACTATTCCTGTCTGGGTTCTTGTACATGTTTTAAGTACTGTCTCCTGGTCAGAAAGTCTTTATGATGCCAGAAATCACTCAGAATCGCACCTGCTCTGGCCTCAAACCTGTCCCCTTGCACAGACCACGCATCAGCAGAACTCCCTGGCTTGGTCCTTCTGGCCTGCCTGTGGGGCTGTCCCCTCCTGCCCAGCCTGCTGAGCTGGCCTCGCAGGCAAGCTGTGCCTGTGTGCTTCTCACTTATTATGTCTCTTAAATTCAATTAGTGCCCCCGTGCTGCAGGAGGCCAGCACGCTCTCCGATCACAAGAAAGAAACAACCCACAGCTTGTCCATGGCCCTGTCTTGGCATTTCCACGAAGCTTTTACCTCCCCACAATTTAAATTCAGTCCACAGCATGGGTCACAAATCAGTGGTTGTTGGAATGTATTATGAAGAAATAAACATTTATCAAATTGCTTTTCAAGAAGGTGAATAATTTAGCCAAAAAAAAAAAAAAAAAAAAAATTACAACCACCATCACAACAAAATTGTGCTGCTGACTGACAATTTATTTTATTCCTCTGAGATGCTAGAAGCTGAAGTGTGCTCAGTGAATATTGATCAGCCGGATGCAGATAAATGGAATTCTTTATAATTCTTGGGTTATTAACTTGCTGCCAGTTAAGAACTAAAAACACTAAAAGGCCACCCCACAGTATTAGTAAGTATTCCGAGGTTTGCTGCTGACCCGGGTGGCTGGCTTGTTATTGCCAAGTTAGCACTTAATCACCAAAGAACCACAAGTTTTTGCAGCAGTATCCAAATACTTTTCAGTCCTTCTGGGTAAAGTCATATTTCTTCCTGGAGAACGTTTTCCTAAACATCTATTATCATTATCTTGCCTGATATTTATTAATTACTTCAACCATGTTAGGTACCATGCCATCTCTTTCACATAATTGATTTAATTGAGTCCTCCTGACAACCCTTATGCTAGGTCTTGTTTTTTTCATCTTACCCAAGAGTAAGCTGATGCTCAGAGAGGTGAATTCACTGCCCTTGGGGGAACACAGCTTGTAATGGTTTGTGTTCAGCTCAATCTAACTCTAAAGGCTATGCTCATAAGCTCAACTGTATCCCATATTAAATTAAGTCACAAGCTCTTTGCCAGGATGGACTCCAAACCGTCTTCCATGATGGTTCATAATCTGGGGAATCCATCATGGACCTTCTTTCCAACAAATGGAGAATAAACAGGACTTTTCCTATGTTGATAATCAACAGCCTCTGGAGATCCACATGGGATGACCTTCACTTGTGAACAGGGCCAGGCTACTTATTGGGCATTGCATCCAGCTCCTTGGTCACTAAGTATCTACTGAGTACCTGTGAGGGGAAGACAGGGCACTGAGGATTATGGCAGTATTGAAATTGTCACGCAGAATGGCTCACCTATGAGGAGGCTTCTCAACACTCAGCCAAGTCTCCTTAACTGGTAGAGGGGGCTGAGAGGGCTTGGAATCATTTTCCTGTTTATTCTCAGAGACTTCCTTTCCCCTTCCTTATCCCTGAATCTCAGTGAGGGCCAGCACCTGCAAGCTCCCTTCCCAGCTGGCTGGTGGTGTGTTCGGCCAACGGAAGCCCTGGTGGGGGTGGAGGTGGAGGAAGACACACGTTGGAGCATTTCCTCCTCTGGAAGCATCTCCATCTCTCCTGCTGTTCCAGCTCTGCAGAAACTGGCTTCGGCTCCAGCTTCCCTCGCTGGTATTGACTCACAGCCCTGAGGACATGTCTCTTTCCCGGTGGCTCCAGATCTGAGGTAACATCTTGTTTTGCTATGTTCTGGTTGGACTTACCATTCATGTAATGATTCTCAACTCTTCCATGACCTGGATAACCAATTGCCTAGCCTAAATTCCCAGTGTCTGAAACACCTAAACTGATTTCTGGCTTTCTGATAGGAGTGTGACCCATTGATCCACCTTTTGGCAATGGCTAGGACTAACTTGCAAAACAAAATGTACTTAATGTACCTAGGATATAATAGGTCTTGATAAATCTCAGAATGCTCAGCGAGGAAGAGGAAAAGTCAAAGAGTTAAGATAAAGTAGGTTGTAACTGAGAGTAGAAAATGGGAGTCTGTGCCCTTGGGTCTCTGATTCTGAGTATAGTTGCTTATAAGAAATTAGGTGAATACCGTAGGTTCTAATGGCCTGATCTTACCTATCAAATCTGAAAAATATTTCTGAGCTGCAAAAGAAAATATGTGAATGCAGTTGGGGATAAATGTTGGGAATCTGAGAAATTAACAATGGGGGCAGTATTTGACTGAGTCCCAAAGACTGATTAATCTAGAGGTCACAGATGCCACAGCCAGCCTTGTCAGCTGGTCACCCTATGCAAATTTCACGTAAAAGAACCAGAAAAACAGAAAAGACAGCTCGTGGTAGGGACCAAACAGGACCAAGGCTGTTCTAGACATTCAGGTGTCTTCAATAAGGAGACAAGAACACAATTTGATAATGTTTCCAATTGCCTCCCCAGCCTACTCTTGATATTTAAGTTACCACAAGCCCAATCTTAGGAATTCTACCAAGAGATACTCACGAGGGCAACCTGGGATCTTCCCCTTTTTTAAGAAAAAATTGACCATATGCTTATGCTATATATAGTATATTTGGGGTCCAAATGGCCTCTCAAGAGGATCTCTTTGTGTCCTGGTTCAAATGGGGGTATTGGTGGAATACCAGCTGCTCTTACTTGTAGGTGATGTTCAGAGCCTGCGGGGGCTGGTGGCACTGCCCTTGCAGTCATCGGCAGACCCTTTCCTAGTGAGATAAGAGACTATAAGCAGGCAAGTCAGGAATTCTGAGACAGGGACCTTGCTTCAGTGTTATGACTTGGCTTAGTGTCCTGAGATATATTTGAGCAAAACACTCCACACATCTCATTAGTAAGAGATTGGTCTAGGACAGTTGTTTGGATGCTTCCTTCAGTACTGAAAAATTTGGCATTCATAGTGGCTGGAGGCGAGGAGTATATTTATTGGGTGCAGAATGTCTTTTCATCTGCGAGTGAAACCTGTCTGGCTTCTGAAGTTGGTGCTTTCCCCGTGGGCTTTCTCTCGTGGTGTTAATGAGGAAGGAGTTAAGTTGGAATGAGTGGGACTGAAGGAAGGAGAATATACATTCACAAGGAGCTGTTGTACTTTTCAATTTGAGCTTGCGCTGCCAGATAACTTGGCAGGCACCAGAAACAGCTACTGCAGGACTAGAAAGTTACATGAATACCAGAGGGAAAAAACTGATTTGCTCACTAGGAAGCTCTATTAAGTGAACATCTGTTAACTGTAAAAATCCCATGCACCAAATGGGAAAATATAATGAAACTCAGAGCTTTTGAGCAAATTAAAATCATAAAATACCAGTGGGCAGGAATCTTTGTGTGTTTACCATTTTGAAATTTACATGGAAACTCAGAGCAAAGCAAAACAAAGCCGAAACACTTAGAGTTATTTACTGTGGGCATGGATGGAACAGAGCTCGCCTTTGCTTTGGAAGATAGCTAAGAGTTGGGCAAAATGCACTTAGGAAGTTCAGGCGAAAAGCTCCCCAGCTGATATCTGTTGACACAGTAAAAGATCGTGGCTCTGCAGTAGGAGGGCTGTAATCAGAACAAGGAGAGTTGGGAGCTTGGCTCTGTCCTTTGCGGAGTCAGGGACTATTATGGATTTCTGCTGTCCAGATGCTGCTGAATTCCTAAAGGAGGGAAGGGAAGGAGCAGAGAATGTGTGGTTTTACCATATGGTGTGTGCCCAAGAAAAATGCCTTAGCAATATGGTGTGTGGAGGGAATTGTGTTTAAAATGCTCATCCCGCTTAGTGCATTGGATACAAAGGACAACCCCAGGACAGCCTGTCAAAAGGGATTTTGTGCATGCTCACAGTTGGGGAAATTCCATTCTGTGTATTTGATTTTTTAATTTTTTAAAAATTTTTGAATGTAACCATCCTAGACTGGGCAACATGAGAAGAACACGGGTTAACTACAAAGTACAGATCTATGTTGAAGATAGGGTGAGGTCAGTTTAATTTCAATACTACATAAATCCCTGTGGCCCTTTGGGCATTGGTTATATTAATGGTCTTGAACGTTTACGTGGTGGCATTGGAGTTATTTAATCTTGTGATTATCTGTGCTGATTTCCGATGGGAGCAAAGGAGGGGTGGGGAGTTAACAAGGGAATGTAAAGCATAACAAAGGGTCAAAGGTACTTGGCACATGAGAACAGTTCTGATTATTGTCAGGTGCACATAAATGGAATGGGCTTCTGGAAAGATGTGTTCTGCCCCATGTTTTGCTGAGCTCTAATTGGAGACCTAGCTCCCCTAATTGTGCAGTGAGGTCTAGCTACTGTAGTTAAGAGGGAAGCTGTATATCAGGGGGCAGAGGGTAAAGCTTTTAAATAAAGCTTCTTTCCCAAATGCCTAAGCAAGAAATTGGAACAGAAAATATACTGTAGAGCTAAAAAGTCTTAAAGTACCTCTTAAATCTTTACTACAATTACCATAATATGGAATAATAGAGCTGATACTATTTTTAAAAGCTTTTGAAGGTTGCAAGTAGCAGTCATAAATTGTGGGTTGCAGAAAATCTGTAACTGTAGTTTTTCCGAAGTTTTTTATTTTAATGAAAGAGAAAAGGTTTTAATAAAACTAGACAGAAGTAATAGGGAACATCATGAGGTAATGGGAATACCTTCTTAGTTCTAGAAGTACAAAAGGGTCTAAATGACTGGCAAGTGTCTGCTTATTAAAAAAAAAGAAGTCAGATTCTCCTTCCCGGCCACATGTGGAAACACTCAGATTTTAAGTGTGATTTATTAAGAAAATAATTTCTGCAAAGTATGACAGAAATAATCTGACATTGGTGGAGATGTAAATAGTTTGGAAAAAATGAGGCAGAGAAAAAAATGAGGTGGATATTCTGGCTCACTTTATGAATAGAAAAATGCCCTAGGATATATTGCTGTAGAGAGTAACTTATACCAGTGACCTGATTACCTTGGAGAAAATGGTTTCCATGTCTATGGCAATGGGTTATGAGTGAGAATTATGAAAGATTTCTGTTTGTGATGGGTTGCTTACAGATGCCTGCCCTCCCTCCATCCCCATCTCTCCATCTCCTCCCCCGACCATTTGTGCAAATAAAAGAAAGTATCTGTGCATCATCCACAATTATATACTGAGACACCTTCTCTTTGTGATGAGTATGAATGTTTCCCAAGTGATGAATCCTTAATCCATCAATGAAAAGTCAATGATGATTTGCTAGTCAAGAGGGACAATGTTACTAAGGTCAGGCTGGTCTGGTGTGACATAGAGACCCAAATGGTTAAACTACAAAAGACTTACCAGCTCTATTTGCGAAGATGAGGACTTAGAGGTAGAACAATGGATTTTGTGAAACGTTTTCTTTTATGTCCTACTTTTTTTTTTTTTTTTTTTTTCCTTTTTCTTCCCTTCTTTTCAAAATGGTGAATGAAAGTTCTTTGAAGGCAAGACTGGTGTTGTGTAAGGAGGAGAATGACACATGGAATTTGGATGTGACCAAAGCAGGGTTGATGGTGGGGACCCAAAGGGTCTGGGAGGTTACCAAATGGCGTTCATTTGTCCAAAAAAGTGATTTCTATGATGAGCTATGGCTGAGTTGGATGGTGATGAAAGGAAGATGGCAGAGAACTGAGGAAGGAGAAAAGACAGAAAAGATGTCATATATGGTGGAGAAAAGACAAATTTGAGGTAGATGGGTGAACAGAAGTCAGATGGTGGTAGTCAGTGTCTGGAGACCAGGATCTTTGAATAAATATTTCCAGGAAGAATTTGGGGATGTTGAGTTACAATGACTAAGCATAATAACCATAAGCTTCTTGGTACCATGTGGTCAATTTCTGCCTTCCTCATTTTTATTGATGGTGCAAAAGTACATGTATATCTTTGACTTGTGGTATTCTTTAATCTATCTATCTATATGTATATTTTTTCCAACTAGTTTTAAAGGCAATGCCAATGCTACATTCCTCAGAGCTTTGCTGTGGAGCATGTGGGCAAATATTCTTTATTTTTTCGTGATTGAGTTTTGGTCGAGGGAGCCCAAAGATCTATTCATGCTTCTTTTCTATGTTCTCATTGTTACTGGTATAATATTTTTTCCCCTCATCTGATTCTAATCACCTTGAAGGTTGATAATCTGATTTTTTAAAAAATATTTTACTACCTAACACACGATGGAAGTTTCACAAATGTTTATGTAAATGGTTAAATAATTGATGAGTAGATCTCATCAAAGGATCTTCTGATCTAAGGAGATTTGCCTGTTTTCCCCGTTTTCTGTAGTTAATGTTATGCTATTTTAAAAGGCACATTAGGGCTTCCTTCATCTAGCTCTGTCTCGGTTCTTTGGTACAGAGGTGAATAGGAAGAGATCTTTGGTCTCCAAAAACACATGTTTAGGTAAAGGAGGGTGAGAGGCTCTTAAAAAGCAGTAAATAGATATTCTAATTGGGGTGAGAGGGAATCTTAGGGTAGTTTTGATTTGCATTTCTCTTATTACTAGAGATGTTGGTGTTGGCAAGGATGTGGAGAAAAAGGTACACTCGTATACTGCAGGTAGGTTGCAAACCAGTGCACCCACTCTGGAAAGCAGTATGGAGATTCCTTAGAAAACAGAATGGAACCACCATTTGACCCGGTTATCCCACTCCTTGGCCTATACCCAAAGGACTTAAAATCAGCATACTACAGAGATACAGCCACATCAATGTTCATAGCTGCTCAATTCACAATAGCTAGATTGTGGAACCAACCTAGATGCCCTTCGATTTATGTATGGATAAAGAAACTGTGGTATATATACACATTGGAATTTACTCAGTCAAAAAGAAGAATAAAATTATGGCATTTGCAGGTAAATGGATGGAGTTGGAGAATATCATGCTAAGTGAAATAAGCCAATCCCCAAAAACCAAAGGCCGAATGATCTCTGATAAGCAGATGATGATACATAACCGATGTGGGGGTGGGGGATGGTAGGGAGGCAAGAATGGAGGAAGGACAATTGTATAGAGGAAAAAGAGGAGTGGGGAGAAGGTGGGGAGAAGGAAAAATAATAGAATGAGACAAACATTATTACCTATGTACCTGTATGATTATACAAATGGTGCAACTCTACTTCATGTACAACCAGAGAAACAAGTTTTACCCCATTTGTGTAGAATGAATCAAAATAAATAAATAAATTAAAAAATAAAATGTACAATAGAGCAACAAAATGAAGTCATTATATATATTTTTGATTAAAAAAAGGCAGTAAATAATATAATGTGATAGGCAGGAGCTAAAAAGAGACTCATGCTTTCAGTGTGCTTTCAGGACACCAAGAGGGAAAGGGTTAGTTGTGCCTGGGAAGACATGGAAGCAGAAGAACTGGTATGGTGACTCGTGTTCTGACTTACACCTTCCTTCAGAAGCTCTAAAAGACAATCTGAATATTCTGTATTGTAAATGTATTTTTTTAAATAAATTTGTTTTTGGTTTCCATTTTAAATAATTTACAGTTTTCCTGATTCCAGTAGTATACTATGTAGAAAACTTGGAAAATACAGAAAATCATATTGACGTTGAAATCCTACATAATTTTACTGCTTAGAAATGATTCTAATTGGTGTTTTTCTCCCTTTTTTCTCTCATATTTGTATTAAACTATTTCTCTATATTTAAAAATTAAATTGGTATCACATCCATATATATTTTATCTTTTATTCTACATGACAATAAAATTTGTGCATTTTAATAAATCATACATAAATGAAATATGTAAGTTCTCAGTTTTCTGATTGTACGTGGATGATAATTCACAATAAGGGGTGCATGTGTTAGGGAAGCATAGAGTTACTTTAGATTAGGTAGAGGGGAGTGAAGGGAGGGGAGGGGGTATAGGGGCAAGAAGGATAATAGAGTGAAATGGATATTATTACCCCATGTATATATATGACTACATACGTATATTTTTATTTTCTTATTCCATCTACCCCATTTCAATTTTACAACACTACAGGGAGCATGTCTGTATGTGCAGAAAATATAAATTTTATTCCATAAGCATAGAAAAATGAAACATGTTGTAGTTTTCTTTTTTGGGGGTGTACCAGGTATTGAACTCAGGGGCACTCCACCACTGAGTCACAACCCCAGCTCTATTTTGTATTTTATTTAGAGACAGTCTCACTGAGTTGCTTAGTGCCTTGCTGTGGCTGAGACTGACTTTGAACTCAAGATCCTTCTGCATCAGCCTCCCAGATGGCTGGGATTAAAGATGTGCTGGGTCATGCAGTTTTAATTTCATTTTCTTAATTTTGAAAAATTCTGTAAAGGTATGAATAAAATTAGCAGAGAATCCTTGTGTAACCTTCTTCTAGCTTTAGTAAAAATCAATGACCTCTCTGGTTTCATTTATACCTTGCATATACTATTCACCCCCTTCCCAAACAAATTTGCAGATACTATAAATATTTCATTATGGTATCCTAATGTCTTAAAATATCCAAGTAGTAAAAATTTTTAGATTAAAAAATTTTAAAGTTATTCAGTTAAAATGAGTGAAACCAAATAAAATCTACATATGGAATTGGGTCAATTATATCTGGTAAGTCTCTTTTTATATTTTTGCAACATATTTGGTTAAGGAACTGTGATGCTGTTTTGCAGTGTTTCCTTCTTGGATTTTGCTGATTGGAATCACTTGTTTATATTTTGCTCTTTGTATCTTATACTTCATATAAACTGATTTTTTTGCAGCTGCAGTTTTAAGGTATACATTTTTAAATTTTTTTGTAAAAATACATATTGGGTTTGTGTACTTTAATCCAGAGGCAAATAATGAAAGTACTTTGTTTATTGATGTTAGCAGTTTACATGATATTCTCTAGATCTATTATTTAGGACAAATTAGGGTTTCTGAAATTCCTAACTTGCCTTAAAAATGTCATTCATTGTTATTCATTTTGCATAATTTCTAATGCAAAGTCTTTGATTCTTTTTTCTCCTCTCAGGATATATCACCTGTCTATTTTTTCCTGGCTGCTTTTAATATTACCTGTTTATCCCTGAATTTTTAGCAATTTGATTATGTGTATTGGTATGGTTTTCTTTGTATCTGTTCTTGTTAAGGTATCCATCTTTTCAGATCTGAGGGTTGAAAGTGCTAGTTAAATTTGGAAAAATTGGTCATTTCTTCAAATATTTCCTGTCCCTTCCACCATTCTTCTGGTTAACAATTTCATATAATTTACTGTGATTTTTTCACTTTATTTTTCTGTGCTGTATTTCAATGTATTTTATTGCTGTGACACCAAGTTCATTGACGTTTACTTTTGCAGAGTACTATCTAGTGTTGGAAAGCAATTCCAGTGAATTTTTCATTTCTGATGTTCCATTTGGATCTCGGATCATCTATTTCTTTCCCCTTTATTTTTATGACTTTCTTTCCTTGAGCTTAGTTAAATTAGTTAACTTACATGTGTGTCTAATAGTTCCATTACCTATGTTACTGCTCAGGTTTTTTTAAAACTAATTTTTCTCCTGGGTTTGAGTCACATTGCTTGGTAGGGTGCAGTATTTCTTATGTCTTCCATGGGTACGTTCCATGCAGATGGAACTTAACTGCTATATTCTCAGCTCTTGGACTAGAATCTAACCAAGTATATCTTCTCTGTCATTTTCAGAACTGGAGTTGAAAATCCAATATGACCCCATGGGTAGGTAAAAACTGAGATGTGTGTATAGTAAAGAAGGATTCAAAGTATTATCTCCTCTGGCTGTTCTAAGAAAAATTCTCATTTCATTGCCTGTTAATTATCTAATTCTTATGGAAGGCAGTGGTAAAAAATGGATCTCATGGGGACAAAATGAAGGTGCCTACAGGGCTGTGTGTCTCCTTAAGACTCAGTCAGGTTCCATCCACTGGAAGTTGCCTGCATTTCTTAGTTCATTGGCCCTCTTCCATGTTCAAAGTCATGATCAAATCTTTCTCATCTATCTTCCTTTTCCTCAGTTAAGGACATTTGTGATTACATCAGACCAACCAAGAAAATCCAGGATTCTTTCTTTATGTCACCTTAATTAGCAGCCTCAATTCCGTCTACAACATTAATTCTCTCTTGCTATGTAAGATGATATATTTAGAGATTCCAGAATTTAAGATGTGGATATCTTTAGGAGAGCAAAATGCCTATGATCCATTTATTCCTCTACAATAACTATGTGAATCTTTTATTTCATGTTCACCTAGTAGGATAATTGCAATGGCCTTTGACTTTCTTTTCTCTCTTTAGGATGTTCATAAGATGTAAAAAAAAGATCTAGCAGACTAATTTCCTTCAAGCTTCATTGGTAGCTTTTTTGGTAAGGTAGTGCTCACCAATATTTTATTTATGACACCTATCAACACACATTTGTTATGTGCAGTAATGTTTGTATTTAATTATTTATGCTCATATACTACCATAATTTATAAACTTATAAACATATAAGACAAATTTAAAAAGATGCACAACAAATGAAGCACAATTTTAAAGTTTTAAAGAATTTATAATTTAAAACTCTAGTAAAAATTTCAGTTCTGTGATGTGTAATTTCATTGCAATATTGAAATCTTGGCTGAACAGTTTGTTCTAACAAATTGAATATTTTAGGTTATCTACTGATTATTTTGATACTTAATATAAAAACTTCCCCTCACAAAATTTATGTGAGAGAATGTCACTGTACTAACTCATGATAGTTATTCATTTTTCAATCCATTTTGCCAGTTATGTGGAAGTTTGAGGGCTTTTTGGAGGGGTTGGCTAGAATTTGACACCTAATTTCTACTTTCTTTAATCTGTTATTGCAAATTAGTCTTTCAAATTAATCACACATTTTCATATTAAGAGCTATGTTCAAACCATCTGAAACATAGAGTTCTAATTCCATTTTCAAGTTTAAATGTACTTTTTAAAAATGCATGACAACCTTGTCATTTGTGTGTGTGTGTATGTATCATAAAATAGGAAAATATCCTAACATTGATATCTCTAGATAGAATACATAGGATTTTTTTTTCTCCTAAAAGTGGTTGCTTCCTTAGTTATTAAAATGTTAACATTCAAAAATTTTATTTATTTTTGTTATTGGAGATTTAATCCAGGGGAAATTTATCACTGAGCTACCTCCTCAGCCCTTCTTGATTTGTACTGAGACACGGTCTCCCTAAGTTGTTTAGGGCCTTGCTAAATTGCTGAACTTCCAATCCTCCTGTCTCAGCCTCCCAATCCCTGGGATTATAGGCATGCACCACAGCACCCAGTAAGGATTAGACAAAGTGTGTGTGATTTTTGTTTTTCTCTTTTAGTTTTTTTTTTTTTTTAATCATAGAGGAGCTCTCAAAATTCAGACTTCTTTCATATAAAAGAAAAATGTCTAACTCATTTTTAATTTGCCATCTTTACCTGTGTTTTACATACTCTTGCTTGTGATAACAAACGCCGTGATGAAATGTGAGTTGTTCTGGATGAGTCTACATCTTGTGAAGTACTGTGAGAGCCCTATTAATTGAAGTCATCCTTAATGGTGACATCATAGCAGGTGCACGAGCTCTATAAGTCAAGCCAAGGTGGAGGGGAACGACTCTTCCCAGACTCCTCTCTATCCATTTGTGATTCATGTCCATCCAACATGGGGGCCAAGTAAGGAAGCTGTGCTGCTCTTCATAGTAAAATGTGTAGTTAAGAAATGTCAGTCATTGTTTTGACATGCTCTTCCTACTCTCCCAGGATTATTTTGTGAATCCCAATATATAGAATTTTATATAGGAGAATGCATGGAATTCACAGCCTTCTGAGATCTGGCTTGAATTTTATGACTCATCTACGATTTTTTTTTTTTATCTTCTACCTTGCCTCACGTTATTCATTCTCTAAAAAGTGTCATTCTTCCCTCTTTTGTCAATTTTATCTTTTTCTCAAAATTCAAGCTACCAGATCTGACTGACTGAAGTTACCCAGCACATAGTGATTGAATGAAAAGGCCTTCTGTGAACTTTGGTCCTTTTCTTATAATTACATACCCATTTCTTTGTTGATTTGCTGGTTTACATGGTCAGACTGTGATCCACCAAGGCCTACATGCAGACTGTCAAATTTTTACTTATCAAATATTTGCACTTAGGTCTGAAATCACCACAAAGTAGGTGCTTTGTAGTCATCTGAGGAAAAGATGCATCCCTCTGAAGCTTTCCACAATCTTGAATTCTACCTAGCCAAAACTAATACTGTCCTTGTAGTTCTGTAAGGTCTGTGCTGTGTACAGAGTAGGTACTCAATTACCATTGCATTGGAATGAGTGGCTCAGGTTTTGTGGGTTTTTGATGGTTTGTTTTTACTTTTTAGTTGGATTTACCCCAGTGGTAAAGGCACAAGGAGGGTTTTGACTGCAGAATGTCATATAGTTGATAGGGAAAGTTGTCTGGAAGTGTGCCTGATGCTGAAATCAAATCTGTAGTTGTTCACTCACCAAAGACTTGTCTGCATATGCTCTTTCCCAGCAGTGAGCAACCTGCACGGGACTGTACCCAGTAGAATCATACTATGAGCTCATTTGCAGCACTTTAAAAACAAACTCCAGAGTGCAATATCACAACTGTTTTCTTCCTTTTTGATCTTGCCTCATTAGGGGGACAGGGGAAAGGTGGTATAATGCGTTGACATCTGTCAATACTTTGTGTTTTTCGTTCATTAAAAATTTCAGATCCTGTTTTCCTGGCGGCTCCATTTACCAGGGAGGGTGAGGAGAAAAACACTAAACAGGTGTTCTTGACTTGAAAAACAGCAATTTCAGGCAACTCACAAGGGAAGAACTTGGAAATTTTCAGATTCTGAAGTTGTCACGGGGAGATAAATTTGGGTTACACATTTGCCTCTCATCAACAACTTTGTTTAACATAAATTTATGTAGTGCATGAGGCACCTGATTCCTCTAAGGGCAAACAGGCTTCATGAAGCAATTGCGCTGTGCAGAGGTAGTGAATATCTCCCCAGATTTCTTCCAAATGTGCAAATCTGAGCTGGAGGAACAGTGTGCTGAGCAGTTAGTATGGAATTCCAGCTTTTGCTAAGAAGAAAAGTATCTATGGGAAAAGCTATAGGAGAAATACCCATGGTAAATATTTAACTTGGTTGATGAGAAAGTGTCTACATTTTGAGGAAACTTCACATTCAGTGTTTCTACAAAACCATGAGAATTATTTGTCAAACAGGGTACAAGTCTTCCAACTGAAAGGAATGCATGGTATGGTGTTCATCTTTTCTGAAGTGTCAGCTACTCCAAACTGTTAGAGTTGTTTTCTATGTAAATGGTTCTCAAAATGTGGTACCCAGAGCAAGAGCATTTGCATCAGGTAATAGATTGTTAGAAAAGCAAATTATTTGGCCACACCTGGAAGTACTGAATCAAACTCTGGAGTAGAGTCTAGTAAGCTGTGGAAATGTTCTGGGTGGTTCTGATGTATGCTAAAATTGGACAGTGATTGTTCTAAGGACATCAGTTAATTGATTAAGTTGACAAATATTCATTGAGTAATGCTACAAGGTACTCTCTAAGTCAATTAAAACACATAGTATGAACAAATAGCCAAACTCTCGCTCTCTTGCACCTTAACTCCTAGTAGGCAGTTTTGAGAAGTTAAAGGGAATGAGCAATACATTAGTTGGGATACATTATTTTGGACCCTGCAAGATGTTCTTTTCAGTGCCCATGGTATTTGAGATAGATTCTTGGCAAAAGTTGCAAGATAAGGCATTGGGAACAGAACCAGATTTATGTCATTTGAAAATACTATTTTTTTTTTTTTTTCCTTTCATGACCAACTCTCCTGGGACTCTAGTCAAGATTTTTATCTGGATGCACTGGATCCATGGCTCATACAAATGGGCAGTTGATCTGCAAATATATTCCCTCAAATAATTTATTGATCATCCTTTTCTGCTTGGCACTCTGGTATGCAAATTAGGAATTCACTGACATTATCCTTGTTGTCTAGGCTTTTACTCGGTGGAGGAATATCATTAAGTCAAATGATACATGGGACATACAACTGAGTAGCAGTAAAGAAACAGATGGCTCACATTATTAAATAACTATGAATGAGTATTCTTTTCATGAAGAATTGGAGGAATAATGGAGTTTAAGCATTGGATATTAGGCAAGTGAGAATCAATAGGAATTGAATAACTTTTGACTAGCTAGTCACATATTGAAATGTTATTTTTCCTAACTTGAGAAATACTCACAATGAAACATGCAAAATAGTGAAAAGATGAATACAACATCCATACACTCTTCCTCCTTTTCCTTCTCCCTCTGTACACACAGTATTGCCATTCATTTGAAATTTTAAGTTGCAGAAATTAAACCCTTAATTTCTTAATCCAGTATAGATCTCTAAAGAGTAAGCACATCTGTCTAAATTGCCACATTGCCATCGTCCATAAGAAAATACTAATTCTAGAAATTATTGAATATTTGTCCTCAAATTTCTGCATTTTAATTGTGATATAGGTACACAATAGAATATTACTCAGCCATAAAGAAGAATAAAATTATGGCATTTGCAGGTAAATGGACACAGTTGGAGAATATCATGCTAAGTGAGATAAACCAATTCCAAAACACCAAAGCCCGAATAATCTGATAAGTGGATGATGATACAAAATGGGGGGTGGGAGGGAGGCAAGAATGGAGGAAGGATGGATTGTATAGAGGAAAAAGAGGGATGGGGAGGGTTTGGGGGGAAGGAAAAATAACAATGAGACAAACATCATTACCCTATGTACTTGTATGATTACACAAATGGTGTGACTCTACTTCGTGTACAACCAACAGATGTACCCCATTTGTGTATGATGAATAAAAAAAAATCTACATTTTTCTCAAGAATATCTTTCTTAATAGTGGTTTTTAGAATCTCTATATGAGGATCCATTCAAGGATTCTGAAAATCATTTTGTTTCAATTCTACTTGGTCTCTTTTACTCTAGAGCAATTCCTCTACTTCGTTTTCTTTGTGATATTGGTATTTTGAATTTCAGGTTGATTATGTATAATCACTAACATCCTTGATTTACCCGATTATTTCCCCTCTGTGTCATTTAACATGTGCCTCTGTCTACTGGATTTACTGTGCCCTGGAATTTACATTGACAGTCTTGACCAGATTTCGTTCAATAAATATCAGACTACCTATAATGCACCAGATACATTGTCAGCAAAACAGATAAAGCTTTGTTTTCATGATGCTCAAGTTCTACTTGGTGTGGGGACTTTATATTACATGTTTTAAACCTATATTTAAAACCTTGTGGCAAATGCTATGATAAAACTTAAGCAATTAATCAAGATGATGTGACAAAATGAATTACTGGTGAGAGTTGTTAGTATAGAGAATACCGAGCAAGGTCTCATTTTGGAGATAACTGAAAAATGATTGAATAAAAATGATAGGAAATAAGGGTGATGAGGGATAAAGAAAATAAATTCACTTCCCACTGACTAAAGCAAAAACTTCTTAGAAGATACTGAATTTTAAGTTTCTTGAATGAAAGGGGAGAGAGCTACACAAGTACTTAAGGATTTTGGAGGGATGATCAAATGAGCCATCAGTCAGATGGGGAAGGCAGTCTGGGTCATCAGATAATAATTCCACTGAACTGTAGTCTATTCTCATTGGTAACATAAATATACATACCATTTTTTACCTGTCTGGGTATAGTGACATTAACACAATGTACAGAAAGGAGAGAGAAAACAATCCCCAAGAGGTATAGTTCAAATTTTTTGAATACTGTTGATCTTTAACCTTGCAAATTGCTAAACTGCCACACAACATTTCATTGGGTGTCACATGCCATATACAATTACTTCGGGTCTCACAATTCAGTCTTCCATTGTGGGAAACTGGGCAAGTGGACTTATTTTAGCTTTTCTGCCATGTTTATCATCCTTACCCCTTCAAATGTGTGTTCGTCCACTTTCAAGTGGTGAACCTAGGAATATATGAAAAAGAAAAACGTGTGTCCACACAAAAACTTGTACACAAATGCCCACAGCAACACAGTGAAAAAATTAAAATAACCCAACTACCCATCAACGAATGAGCAGATACATAAAGCATGTAATGGTGAACTATTTGACCATAAAATGAATGAATTATACATGCAACAGCATGGACATGGATAATTTTTTTAATGTCCTAGAGTAAGCTCATGTAAATAGATGTCACTAAAAGCATTTGTGGTGAATCGAGGGAGACACTGAGGAAGATACTGTTGTGAACAACAATATAACTCCTTGGCAGAAAAACAATGTAAAACTGGGTATGTGAGTGCACTCAAGTGTCGTAGTAGCATGCTGGATACTCATGTCAGATGAAATATCCACTTACACACATAGTATATGTTTAGTAGGAGGTATCTCATCCATGGGTGATTACTCAGCCAGCATTTGGCATAGCCCTTGGGAGAGGTTTTTGACACCTGTCAGAAAGATTCAAGGAAATGCTAGCTCTGGAAGTACATGGGGAGGGAGTAGATTGAATTCTAGCTGTTGGGAAGAGAATCCTACTGAGAGACAGAGAGGAGCAACTGACGTTCCTCATAACTGTTCCTTATATTAGACCTCAATCCTCCCATCTGTGAGAACCATCTGTAAAATGTGTTTACTGAAAATGCTTGATGCTCTGATGTGTCAAAAAAAAATTTTTTTTCCACCTATATAGAACTTCTAGGAATTTGTAATCAATGCTTAAGGTTCTGTGCAAGTTGGGTTGCTTCTGATTTACGCATTTTGTGGTAAAATGGTGTGTGTAATTGATTTTAATTTAAACTTAGATAGCCACGTGTGACTGTGGCTATCATTTTGAACAGAACAGATTTCAAGAGATGTCAGGATAATATGTTTGTAAGAAAGGTCAACGACTGGTTATGCGATCTGCTGATTATTTTGGTGTTGGATTAAGATGACTAGCATATTTCCACAGTTTTCAAGCCTGAATTGTGTTCTGAGAGGCCATTGGTGTCTTCTGCACTGGTCATATTGACTGGTGCTCACGTACCAGTATTAGCACTTGGTAGTATTAGCACTGTCCTCTAGCCCTGCTTCTTAGTGTCAGTGCATCTTGAGCTTCTTCCCTCTTCTCAGGGGTCATTTCCTTTTATTTCCAAGAAATACTAAGATATTCACTTTGGCTTAGACATGCGTGCTCTTTTGGACTTTGCCAGCAGCTTTGGTCTGTGTGTTCTATGAGAAGATGCATGTAATTCTGATCCCTTGGACAGTTTATCATCTCACACTCTTAGTTTTTCTATTTGATGTGTAAAAAACCCTGTTTAAAATTAAAATGTAACTCATCAGTTGGACATTAAAATTAATTTCCAATGCTAGGTTAAAAATGCACCACTGCATTTTCTGTTATCTTGGGCTGGTTCATTCCTGACTTTTCATACATCCTTCTCCTCCCCCATGCGGTCAATGCATGCTGATAATCCTTCCTTTAGGAAAACTGGAACACTTTGTGAAGCTCCACCTTATGTTTGTACAGGGCAAAGCGACTCTTCCCTGTGTCGTTCACTCTTAATATATGTGCTGAAGTGAGAGGAATTCTTCCTTTTAAACAGCTGTTGGGCTGTAACGAGTTTGCTTTTCCACTGTCTGTACTCTGACATAGATCTTCTTTAGTTGACAGGAGCAGTCTTCTCAGCCCCACCATGTTCGTATCTTCTGTCTCACGTGGAGTTACACTAATAGCTCCAACTTCTCATTGGACTCTTCCACACTCGCCTTGCCTTCCATGTGTGCTGACCTCCCTGTTCTTGATTGATCACGCCTGGCTTTCAAATCACGTCTTTTGTTTACCACTACTAGCTCTGACAAAAACTATCTTACTATTCAAATACTACCTGCCAGTGTCCTTTAAGGTTCATTCCACTCTTCCTACGTGACTCATCTGCTACTTTCTGAATCCTTATGGTGTTCAGACATAAAGCTGGGCACTGTGTCTTTTGAGGAATTTGTATTATCATGGTGGGAATCTGACAAGTCAATAGGCAATTATGCTAGGGTGTGAGAATCTTCCATCTCATTACCTACAAATTGCCATGAATCACATTGACTTTTCTGAATTCATAGTCGATCACTGGACAGGGACTTTAGTTCCTTCACTAATTTTTTTTGTTCTCTCATCATTGGTACATTTTCATGTGTTAATCTCATGTGCTCAATTAGACTGTTAATTCCTTGTGGACAGAGAACACGTTTTATACAGTTAAATATACCCTGTAGCATCTACCCTGCAATATTTCATATAAAAAGTACATATTAAATATAAATATATGGCGACTTTATAAGAGAACTCTGTTTTTCCTTCAGGAATTTTTCCTCTGCACTGTGTAACAATTTCTCTCTCATAAAAGTTGGGAATGTGGTGAAGTAAAATGAGTAAAAGCAAATCTTACTTTGTGTTCAATTATTATTTTAAACATGTAAATTAAATAACTTATGCTATTTAAAGGATAGTACATATTGCAAAATGTTAGGTGATATATACTTAATATTTCCCCTATTATAATATACTCAATAAATCTTAAATATGAAGAACATAAATTAGAAATGAATTCCCAAGCTTCTATAAAATTTCTGAGATATGCACTAATAAGCAGAAGCCAATAATAAAACAATTTTTAGGTTATACAACCAGATGTTGATTTTTAAGTATATCTTTTATTAATATAATTGAATTTATGAATCCCTAATTGGATGAAGCAGATTTTTCTGATTGTGTAATATAAGAGAGAAACATAAATGACTATAATCTTAAAATAGATGCAATTAAAATTTAATATTATTGCATTTTAATCTAACACTGACTTAGTCACAGATGTTGATGTGAGCACTTTTTAAAAACTTCTCTTTCCCTAAGGAAATTTTTTTCTCTTTGCTTTTGATTTAAATTTTAAGAGCCTTATTCAGGTATAATTTACCATAAAATACACACATTTAAGATGTAAAATTGGATATATTTTGACAAATATGTGTATCACTGAAGTCATCACCACAATAAAGAAAATGAAAATATCCATCAATGACAAGTTTCTTTTCCCTTTGTGATCCTTCCCATCTACCTGTCAGTAGCAATAACAAATCTCTGCTCTTGGTATGTTAGTATAGGTGTGCAGTTTTTGTAACGTTATGTAGATGGACATACAGTATTTATTCTCTAGTCTACCTTTTTTCAATTAGGGCAGTTTTGAGATTGATCCACATTATAGCATTTAACAGTCATTCACTACTTCCTATTGCTAAGTAGTATTCCACTGTATGGTTATACCACAGTTGATCCATTTACCGGTTGATGGACTTTGGGTTATTTCCGGGTTTCAGCTAGTACACGAATTTATGTGGACGTATGCTTTCATTTTTCTTACATAAATATTTAAAGGCACAGTGACAAAATCACCTAGTAAGGCGTTGGTAAACTCTTCAGTACCATTTTAAATTTTCACAACACTGTATTAAAAATTCCAGTTGATTCACATTCTTGCCTACCCCTGCTACAATCATTCCTTAATTTTAGCCATTCCAATGTGTATGCAGTCACATCTCATTTGTTTTCCTGATAATAAATGACATTGAGCAATTTTATGTATTCAACTAATAAATATTCTTATATCTGTTCACATGCTGCCTCTATTTGAATGAATTTTTTCTTATTATACACTACAGCTGTAAGGCTTTTATCTGACATATTCTATGACTGCTTCCTCTATGTCTGTGACTTGTTTTTCAAAAGTCTTTGAAGGGAAATAAATAAATTCTAATTTGTTTTTCATGATTTTTACTATCAAAGTTTTGCCTACTTCAGTCAAAAAAGAAATTTTTTTCTTGTTTTTCTTTTACAAGTTCTATAATTGAAATTACTAAATACAGGTTTACTGCCAGGTGTGGTGGTACATGTCTGTAATCCCAGTAACTCTGGAGGCTGAGGCAGGAGAATTACAAGTTGCCAGCCTTGACAACTTTGTGAGGTCTTATCTTAAAACAAGAAAAAGAGGACTCCAAGATGGTGGGCTAGAGGGTGACTGCATCTCCTGTCTCTCCAGAACTCAGGATTCAAGAAGGGGTGGTATTGAGAGACCTGGACCAACTCAGAGCTGCTGGGTGAGTCTCTCCCACTGGGCGAAGCTTGGCCTGGGCGGCAGGCCTGGACAGAGGGCAGCTTCTCGGAGCAGGGCCGGGCAGCAAGAGACTTCCCTGAGCAGCTAGGCTACCCCTTCCGTGAACAGCCAGGCTCCTTCCCGCAGCAGGCCGGGTCCACAGGCAGCTGCTTGGAGCAGACCCGCCCAGTGAGAGGCTTTCTGCGCACAGCCAGCCCCCATCCCCGGACCCAGGGGTGGCTTTCTTTGGGAGCATGGCATTATCAAGTTCCTCCAAGACTTCAGGCTACTGAAGGTTAGGAGGTGATATATTGGAAATCTACAGGGACACTGTAAGTCAATAGAGGAAATCTGCAATATCTCAGAGACCTACTGATATCTGACCAATATGAGAAAACAAGGGAAGAAAATGTCCCAAACAAACCTAGATACTATATCAATAAAACCCAATGACAGCACAGCAGAAGAAATGTCAGAAAGGGAGTTCAGAATGTACATAATTCAAATGATCAGGCAAGCATACAAGGAGATGAAAGAGCAAATGCAGGCATTAAGTGATGAGATGAAAGAGCAAATGCAGGCATTAAATGATCGCACCAATTGTCAGTGAAAGAGCAAATACGGGAAGCAAAAGATCTCTTCAATAAAGAGTTAGAGATTTTGGGAAAAAAAAAACAAATTCTTGAAGGAAACAATAAACCAAGTTAAAAACTCCATAGAAAACATAACCAATAGGATAGAACACCTGGAAGACAGAACCTCAGATATTGAAGACAAAATATTTAATCCTGAAAACAAAGTTAACCAAACAGAGAAGATGGTAAGAAATCATGAACAGAATCTACAAGAACTATGGGATATCATGAAAAGGCCAAATTTAAGAATTATTGGGATTGAGGAAGGCTTAGAGAAACAAACCAAAGGAATGAACAACCTATTCAATGAAATAATATCAGAAAATTTCCCAATTCTGAAGAACGAAATGGAAAATCAAGTAACAAGAGGCTTATAGACCCCAAATATACAAAATTACAACAGACCCACACCAAGGCACATTATTATGAAAATACCTAACATACAAAATAAAGACAGAATTTTAAAGGCTGTGAGAGAAAAGAATCACATTTGGGGAAAACCAATACAGATGTCAGCAGATTTTTCAATCCAGAACCTGAAAGGTAGAAGGGTCTAGAAGAACATTTATCAAGCCCTGAAAGAAAATGGATGCCAACCAAGAATCTTATACCCAGCAAAACTTACTTTCAGATTTGACGATGAAATAAAATCCTTCCATGATAAACAAAAGCTAAAAGAATTTATAAAAAGAAAGCCAGCATTGCAGAACATTCTCAGCAAAATATTCTATGAGGAAGAGGTGAAAAACAATGATGCAAATCAGCAATGGGAGGAACTAGCCTAAAGAAATAGCCAAATAAAGGAGAAACCAAGTTGTGTCAAAAAACAAAAAAGAGCCAAATGATCGGGAATACAAATCATATCTCAATAATAACCCTGAATGTTAATGGCCTGAACACATCAATCAAAAGACATAGACTGGCAGATTGGATTAAAAAGAAAGATCCAACAATATGCTGCCTGCAAGAGACTCATCTCATAGAAAGAGGTACCCACAGACTAAAGGTGAAAGGATGGGAACTAAACTAGATGTCCTTCAGTTGATGAATGGATAAAGAAACTGTGGTATGTTTATACAATGGGATATTACTCAGCCATAAAGAATAATAAAATTATGGCATTTGCAGGCAAATGGATGAAATTGGAGAATATCATGCTATGTGAGATAAGCCAATATCAAAAAAACAAAGGACGAATGATCTTGCTGATAAGCAGATGATGACACATAATGGGGGGTGGGAGGTGGCAAGAATGGAGGAAGGAGGGACTGTATAGAGGGAAAAGAGGGGTGGGAGGGTTGGGGAAGGGAAGAAAAAAATAACAGAATGAATCAAACACCATTACCCTATGTAAATGTATGATTACACAAATGGTATGCCTTTATTCCATGTACAACCAAAACAACATGTATCCCATTTGTTTACAATGAAAATAAATTTAAAAAATAACCAAAATCTTATCTTTTTTATAATTATAATCCACTCTAAAATTTAAATTTGTTTGGTTTCTGAACAAATTTGAAATAGTAATCAAAACTTTCTGATATAAGCATATTCCACGCTTCTACTACATGAATCTGTCCTTTTCTTTAGTTATGTATTGTCCAATTGCTGAACTGTGATGTAAATTCAATCTTTGACTTCAACAGTTACCTTCAAGTTCCAATGGCTTCCAAATGCCTGCCCATCTCTGTGGCTAACTTCTGTCTGGAGGAGCTGATAGTTCGCTCTCTGTCTCCTTTTGCTTCTCCCGTCAGGAGTCCCAGCATCTCTCTCCTAGTAGTCAGTGATGACCTCCATACTTCTGAACAGATGTATTTTGTGATTTTACCTGGATGTGATTCTATATGCCCCAACATGAGACAGTGATGGTATGTTGTTTTGTGTCCCTGAGGGAGAATTTATTGTTTCATAAAATAACAACATAGGGAGCAATGACTTTTTGATGTTGATACATTGGGTCAGAAATACAGAAATCATTTGATTTTTTCAGTGACCACTGTTTATTCAGTAGACTCTGGGGAATAACTGAAATTTAAAAAAATAAATTAAACAAATTAGAGAATATTGGATTTAAGAACAACAAAAAATAGGGTAATTTATATTTTGGGGGAGATTTTGGAGAGGTGTATATGACTCTGTTCATAGAAAGCAAAGAAAATAAGATAGTTCTTGTGAGTGAGAAAAATACAAAGTAGGGTTGGAAAAGTCAAAAAAAAAAAAAAAAAAAAAAAGACAAGAAAAAGAATCGGGGAGGGGGCTCAGTGTTAAAGTTCCCCTGGGTTCAATCACCAGTAGGAAACAAAAAAGAGCCCATAAGTTTAGGTTTATTATTCATTCTGTAATAACTTACATAGGGTATAAATTATAGGTTAAAGATTTTTAAAAAATTTTTAGGAGGGCATAGACAATAAAGTATCATTTGTAGTAAAGACTAAACTTTCTCTACTGAATTATCTTTGACTTTGTTTGAAGAAACCACTAATTTATTTTCTGTATCTATAGACTGGCTTGCTCTGAACATTTCATGAAAGTTGAATAATGCAGTACATGATAATTTGTGACTGTCTCATTTCACTTATTGTTTCCATGCTATAGCATGTAAATAATTCAATTTTTTTATGGTCATATAACTTGACATTGCACATATATACCATTTATATATATCTGCTCACCCATTGATGGTAGTTGGGTTAGTTTAACTTTTTTCACTAGTTGCTATGAGCATTTATGTACATTTGTGTGGATATATGTTTTTATTTTTTTTTCATATGTTCTAAAGAGTGGAATTTCTGGGTTATTGTTTAACTGTTTAAGTTTTTTAGTAACTTCCCATTGTTTTAGGTAGTGGATACGCCATTTTTGCATTCCAAAAAGCCATGTATCATGTTTCTCATATTTGTATTTCCTCACATAGAAAAATGTGAGGCTGGTACTCATCTTTGTGTGATAAAGTATCTCACTGCAGTTTTAATTTGCATTAGCGACTTGTGGTGTTACCTTTTAATACATATTGCCCATCTTCCTTCTAGGAGAAGTGACATTCAAATTGTTGACCTCTTTTAAAAAATGGGTGTTAGTCTTTTTGATTGTTGACTTATAACTGTTCTTTATATGTATTATGAATACAAGTTCCTTATTACATGAGTTTCAATGTTTTCTCTCATTCTCTGGGGTATCTTTTTACATTTTTCATTGCACTATTTTCTGTTATTTAGGGATCACCTTTGGACTTGACATATACCTTGGACTTGGCACAGTCTATTCTCAAGTCATACTTCACTTCACACATTGCATAGGAAACTTAAAGTAGTGTATTTCTGCTGGGTGTGGTGGTGCACACCTGTATTCCAGTGGCTTGGGAGGCTGAGGCAGGAGGTTCACAAGTTCAAAGCCAGCTTCAGCAACTTAGGGAGGCACTAAGTAACTTAGAAAAACCCCGTTTCAAAATAAAAATATAAAAAATACTGGGAACGTGACTCAGTGGTTAAGCAGCCCTGAGTTCAATCCTCAGTAAAGTACTTTTATTTCTTTTCTCTTTGCTTTTGTGATAGTTTTCATACTTCTGACTTGTAAGTATGCAAGCCCCACGCTACACTGAGGATTGTTATTTAAGCTACAAATCATCGCTAATGTAGATTTAAATAATAAGAAATTGCATATTTATGCAGTTATAATTTCTGGCATTTTTCATTCATTTGTCTAGGTCCATATTTCTTTCTGGTATTACTGACCAATATTTCTGTCCAAAGAATTAAAAAAAATACCTTGAACAGATTTACTGGTCAACTGCACACTTGAATTCTTTGCCTTCATTTTGGAAAGGTTTTTTTTTTTTTTTTTTCTTTTTTAACTATTTATAGAATTCTAGGTGAACTGTTTTTTCCTGCTTGCATTGATTGTCTTCCTGCTTGTATTGATTGATTTTGATTAACATTCTCCTTACATTATTTTTGGTCCTCTTTTTTCTTTTAAAAATTCATTTTATGAGCACATATTAATTGTGCACATTAATGGGGTTCAATGTGATAGTTCCATACATGTTAACAGCATGTACAGATTAAATCCAATCATCTTTATCTGTACCCCACCCAACACACCCTTCCCAATATCTAGTAATCACTGTTCTATCTACCTTCAGGTCACTTTTTTTTTTTTTAGCTTCCATGTAAGAGGACATGCAGTGGGTGTGTGCTTTTGTTTGTGGGGTTTTTTTTTTTTGGGGGGGGGGGAGTGGGTTCATTGCATTTAACATAATGTCCTCCAGCTCCATCCATTTTGCCTCAGATGATAGAATTTCATCCTTCCTTGGGATTGAATAATACTTGATTATGCATATATACCACATTCTATTTGTCCATTCACCTGTTGAGGGGCATTTAGGCTGATTCCATGTCTTAGATGATGTGAATAGTGCTGCAATAAACATGGACATGCAGATACCTCTTGGGTATGCATATTTCAATTCCTTTGGATATATCTCAATCATGTGGCAGAGCTACTTTTAGTTTTTTGAGAAACCTCTATACTATTCTCCAGAACAGCTGTATTAATTGACAATTCCATCAACAGTGCACAAAAGTTTCAAGAGTTCTTTTTCTTTACATCCTTAAAGGCATTTGTTGTTGTTATTGTTTTATAAAATAGTTACTCTATCCGGGGTGAGATCTTATCTCACTGGAGTTTTGACTAGCATTTCCCTGGTGGCTAATGATATTGAGCATTATTTCAAATATTTCTTAGACCCTTATAGTTCTTCTTTTGAGAAGTGTCTACTCAGATCATTTGTTCATTTTTATATTGGATTACTTGTTTTCTTTGTGTGTGTGTGTTAAGTTTTAAGTTCCTTATTGTGTTTGTCAGATTTTCATCTGTGGCAAACACCTGAGAAAAACAACTTGGAGGAGGCATGATTTATTTTGGCTTAGGGTTTCAGAGGTTCAGTCTGGTTGGATGACTCCATTCCTTGTGGTCTGGGGTGAGGCAGAACATCATGGTGGGAGGACATGGCAGAGGTACACTATTCAACTCAGGACTTGCAGAAATCTGAGTGTGTGTGTGGGGTGGGGGTGGGTAACGGGGGTTCACAGACAAAATGTATCATTCCAGGGAACAGCCCCAGGGACCTTCCTCTTACAACCATTATCATTACCAATAAACTACCACTCCCAATTATCCATTGAACTTATTAATTCACCAAATGAACTAATGCATTGGTAAGGTTAGAGACCTTATGATCTAATCATTTCCTAAAAACACCACATATAAACGTTAGTGCATTAGGTACCAAGTCTTCAATGCAGGATCTTTGGTCGACACTTCATATCTAAACCATGATATTTATACATTCTGGATATTAACCTTTGGTCAGAGGAAGAGTTGGTGATTTTTCTTTTTTCCCTCTTTTGCAGGTTGATCTTCACTCTGGTGATTATTTCCTTGGCTGTGCTAATGTAGCCCCATCCATCAACTTCTGCTTTTATTTTCTGTGCTTTTTAGGTCTTATCCAGAAAAGCATTGCCTAGGCCAATATATGGAAGTGTTTCACCTAGTTTTTGTGTAGTATTTTTGAGTTTCAGGCCTTCGATCTATCTTGAGTAGATTTTTGTAAAGGGTGAAAGGGTCAGGATTCAGTCTTCCATGTGTGGATGTCCAGTTTTTCCAACACCATTTATTGAAGAGGCTATCCTTTTCTGACATGTTTTTAGCATCTTTTTTTTAAAATTTATTTTTATTGAAAACAAATGGGATACATGTTGTTTCCGTTTGTACATGGAGTAACAGCATACCATTTGTGTAATCATACATTCACATAGGGTAATGAGATTTGATTCATTCTGTTATTTTTTCCTTCCCCTCCCACCCCTCTTTTCCCTCTATATAGTCCCTCCCTCCATTCTTGCCCCCCTCCCACCCCCCATTATGTGTCATCATCCAATTATCAGTGAGATCATTTGTCTTTTGGATTTTCGAGATTGGCTTATCTCACTTAGCATGATATTCTCCAATTTCATCCATTAGCCTGCGTGTTTTTAGCATCTTTGTCAAGAATAAGTGGGCTGTACCTGTGTGGGTTTATTTCTGGCATCTCTTTTTGTTCTGTTGGTCTCTGTCTATTTGTATGCCTACCATGCTGTTTTTGTTACTATGTCTCTGTAGTGTGTCCTGAAATCGGACAGCTTTGTTTTTTAGATCAAGAATGCTTTGAGTGTTTGTGTTCTCCTGTGCTTCCATATGAATTTTAGAATTTAATAGTTGTGTGAAAAATGTAATTGGTATTTTGATGAATATTGCATTAAACCCATGGATTATTTTGGATAGTGTGAACATTTTAACAAGATTAATCTAATCCATGAACGTCAGAGTTCTTCGATCTATTAATGCATCTTCAGTTTCTTCTGTCAGTGTTTCCTAATTCTCACTGTAGAGATTTTTAACTTTATGGATTAAGTTTATTCCTAGGAATTTTTATAGATATTATAAGTGGGATTTCTTTAATCATTTCTTTCTCAGAAACTTCATTACTGTTGTATAGAAAAGTTACTAGTTTTTGTGTATTGTTTTTTGTATCCTTCTACTTCTTTGAATTAGAGTATCAGTTCTAACAGTTTTTTCTTGGAGTTTTTAGGTTTTTCTATATATAGAATCATATCTGCAAACAGGGAGAGTTCAACTTCTTCCCTTGCTATCTGTATGTCATGGATTTCCATATCTTGCCTAATTTCTTTGGCTGAAACTTCTAATGCACTGTTGAATTAGTGATGAGAGTAGACACCCTTGTCTTGCTGATGATCTTAGAGAAACTGCTTTGAGCTTTCCCCCATTCTGTATGATGTTGGCTGTGTGTTTGCCATATATAAACTTTGTTTCATTGTGATATGGTCCATCGATATGTGATTTATTCAGGAATTTTTTCATAAATGATGAATTTTTTTTTTTTGAGAAAAAGGAAAAAGAAGGTTTATTGCTTTGCTAGCAAAGGAGAAACATAGGGCACTCCTGTCCCAGACGTGGTTCTCCCATTAGCGGGAACAGGGGGCTTTTAAAGAGGTGATTCAAAGGCTACATTCCATGTGTTCGCTGTTGGAGTTGTAATTCACTTGTTAATTTGGCAGATAGTTATTTCTGGGTTCTTCTGGTACCGTCCCCAAATCTGGATTACTGTGTTCCTATGGTGGATATGTGCTCAAGGACAGATAATCTGCCTAAGATGGGGAAGAAAGGTTATCCTATTTCCCCTGAGATTAGGGAAGGGGAGAGATGAGGGAGGAGGAGAGAGGAAGAGAAAGAGGCATGTCCATTTTAGAAGTCAGTTGAAGTAGCAGAGCAGCAAGAACTATATGCAAAGCATAAAGTGGACCGCTGTTATGTTTCCCTACTGTCAATTTCTACATTCCACTGCTATGGAAAAATGGGGGATGACATATCCAAACTGCTTCTGCTGAAGGGGGACAAAGTTTGGGGAAGTAACCCAAAGTCTTTGTTCTCTATCAGGTGGGGCATGGACTGTTAAGGGCATTCAGCATCAGAGCAGTCCAGAGGTCCACGGTGGCAAATGGCAGGTGAATGGATAAGGCATACATAGGGCAGGGATCAAGCTAGGAAAAAAAATAAGGACAGCGAAGCATTACTTTTTAGTACATGTTTAGCATAAAAACGATTAAGTCAGTCTCTGAAAACCATAAAGACGGTAACTCAAATCTTCTCAGTAAAAAACAGATTAAGTTGATCAATGTAGGAAATTAGGAAGATTTGTAATTCTATGAGATCAAGCTCAAATTAACTCAGGTCAAACTTGTGGCTCTAGAGTTCTTTGTGATCATTTTTAATAGGCACTCCCACACAAGAACTCTTCTTTTATAACCTCCAGCTTTACTTACTTTGGTAGGACTAACACAAGTGTACATCTTAAGTTATATTAAAAACAAACAAACAAACAAACAAAAAAAAAACGAAGTTTGTTTTCCTTTGTTTTCTTTTTAAATGTCCATGTAGGACTGTGCTTAGGCTATGCTCTCCTGTCAGTTATTTAGGACTGAGCTGGTCAAAATTGACCTTATTCCTATCTACTTTTAAGAGTCAGCTGTGATTCCTCAGAGATCACTCTTGGGGACATGTGCAAAGCCTCTTGACTCCTTTAGCTTTCCTCTACTGTCGGTGCCATCTGCAAGGATGGGCCAGAGTCCTGCTAACCATATGTGGTTTCTCTTGGAAGCATCAGGGACATTTCCCTCTCCAATGACTCTCCTCTTTGCTGATTGTGCACTGATTGGCTTCCTCTTCTCTAGGGTCCTCTCTATCTCCCTGATTGGCAGATCAGATGAGTTGCAGGGCCCAGAGAGAGGTTGTCATTCTCTGGGTCCTGGCTGAACTTAGAGGGCAAGGGCCAAAATGTTAGCCAATTTTTTTTCCCTCCCTTTTACTTCCTTGACTTTGGTCTCCAATTTTGGTTTTAAATACCTACCAGGCCAATTCCACCAGTCTTAAAGTGGGAGTAACAGATTATAACTTCAATATCCATAATTTTAGAGTTACCCTTTTCATTTAATTGGGGGTTAGTATTAGTACTGGAAGTCAGCATTATATACTATCTGTCCTATAGGTGATGGCTTACTATCTCAAATTGACTCAAGTTGTTTTATTGGAAGCAGTACTTCTGCAAAACACTGATATGGAACAATTACAAAGTTTATAAAGAAATGAAATTAACAGAGTGTTAATTTGTGTAATAGCTATGAACCAAGAAAAATGATTTTTATAATCTTAAACCTTTATTTATAAAATATATCCCCTATTTATTTTGAGATCACAGTAATCTTTATAGTAAAAATCAATCTTTTGAACACAACTTTAAATGAGCTGAAGTCTAGCCTATTTTGGAGCTATTTTAACATGGAGTAGGGCAAGAGGCAGAGCCTTAGGTAAAGTGGGACTCTTGACAAATAACATAATACAACATTATATCTAAAGCATGAAACAAAGGCTAAGAGAGCTTTTAGCTTTCTTTTTGTGGAAAAACTGGCAAAATGCTTCCATGTTTTACAATGGCACCTTTAAACAGATCATGATCTCCTTATATCTTCCAAAATATATTTAAATTTCAATTCCGGTATGAAGAATAACACAAAATTGTATTTATAAATCATTGACAACAGGTTACTTTATCCAGTTATAAAACATCAAATGACTTGAATAAATACCAACCACATTTATTATTTACATGCAAATCTAAGACTATTGCTATCAATAATTTTAGTTGGGAGAACACCAACTTGGGAAAGTGCTCTCTCAAGCTTTACATTTAATGAAGTTTAGCATTTAAAGTATGATTTAAGAATCCATAGTGTATCATAACAATAATCACAGGTCTGCATGGGTTAGCAGTACTAGTAATAATCAAAGGATAGCCTTAAATCTCTTAAACATTTAGGAAACAATGTTAATGATCATAAATTGACTTAGTCAAGCAAACAGATATAAGACAGGTCTTCAGATGAGTGTGGCCCTTTTATGTCAGATACAATGTATTAAAAAGAGTATTAATTGGTTATCTTGTTAAACTTACATAAAACTTGCATGAGCTTTTACATAACACTTAGGCTTAGATATAGTTCTCAGATGCATGGTCATACCTAACCACATATATTTTGGGTGTCAGCTATATTTTTATGACTTAAATTACAGTTGTTTTTAAAAATCAGTTAGAAAGTAATCGTTTGAGACTGTAAAACAAGTACAAATCCTAATTCCTTTATGACTTAGTTTCCCCACGTAATAAAATCTCACAAATAAAGGAAAGTTACCTTGATAGGTAAGAGAAGACCAATGTTTCAGACTTTGCTTCATAACAGTGCATTAAAGTTCAAATAATTTGAACTAATTATAGCCAATTTAGTCACAAATTTTTTGAGATTTACCTTCTGCAAACCTTCTGTGACTTACTTATATATCCACAACTTTTTTACATTTTTAGTTTTGTCCTCTTTCATCTTGAACTTAGGCACAAGAGTATTACTTTACAAGACAAAATACTTTCTTAACCAGAAACACTTCTTTTACCTTCTAATTTTCTATACTGAAATATTTCCATACCTATACCTCTTATCTTTTTAAGTTTCAGACCCTTTCTTAAATTCATATTCTGAAACAATCCTTATGAGTGTGATCTGTGCATGTAATTTACACAACAAATTTCACCCCAGGATCGGAATCAGACAATCTGGCATATACAACAACTGTGACTTACTCTTTCCTCTTCCAGGTTGCATTCAAAGGTTTGGAGCACAGGATATTTTGGAACCTAACCTGTCTCCATTATCCTGATGCCATCGACTTTAAGTGAGGTCCCCACTGTCAATTGTACTCACAGGTTCCTTTGGGCCTTTTTCTTATACTAGGCATATTGATGTGCAATGGAGGAGGCCCTTTCCATCTTTTTCTTCAGGCTTCATTGAAGATCCCTTGCAGAGGTTGCCTACAAAACATGTTTTAGTTTCTGTCTTTTTCTTTTTCTGGATGTGGTTGTTTATTCTGCCAGTCTCCCTCTGCATTTAGTTTGTTGGGGTACTGTTCTAGCAAGAACTGCTTTGCCCCAGTGATGGATACCTAGTGGGGTATCCTGTCAGATCTTAAAATGGAAGACAATTCTTGTCCCTAGGTCATAAACTAACAGTGCGGAAACCTGCTGCCACACCCTTTGTGGATGGTAGCCTCCACCCTCCATGGGCAAAAGGGTCTGGAAGGCAGGGAAGAGGCCCAGTTCTCTTTGGCCATTTTTTCTACAGTCCAGGAAGCTTCTCTGGATTTCTTTTTTCTGGTTTAGGATTAGTGCCTTTGACCACAGTGAGATGATCTGTGGCTGCCTGGGGCCAGGCTGAGGATCAGTGCTTGGAGTGCCAGCACTGGGTTAAAAGGATTTAAATCTTTTAAAAGTTTAGATATTTTAAACCCTTTATTCTGGTGTCCTATTATCCTTGCACACTACAGGTAGTGCCTTTTGGCACCTTCAACTTAGTTCCTGATGGTTCAGATCCCTTATCATGCAACTTCATATGTGCTTGTACATACAGAATCTCATATCCTTTAACCCTGATAGACCAACTTCAATGGCAAGATTGAATAAAAATCCAGAAAAAAAATTCAAAAGCTGATGTTACAATAAACTCTCTTTGTCTTAGACAAGTTTATCATACCTATATGTGTCCCATTCAGCCAAGATCTCTGTTTCAGAGACTACTGGTAAGATCAATGAAGCATGGCCCATGTCTTAAAGGACCAATAACAGATTAAAAACAAACAAAACAGATGAGAGAGGATCACTGAAACTAGGGCTGGCAGACAGGAGACTTTAAAACAGACAGACTTGCAGTTACAAATTTCTTCCACTTATTTTACCTTTGACAGACCAATTCCAAAAGCAAGATTGTATAATAATCCAGAAAGCTATTCAAAAGCCAGATCGTTACAGTAAAACATTGTCTTAAGCAGGGCTATACCTATAGGTGGCCCTTCAACTTATTTTACCTCTGACGGACCAACTCCAATTGCGAGATTGTCCAAAAAAGAAAACCAGAGAGGAGTCCCAAAACCATAGCCAACAGACGGGAAACTTAAAATTGACCAGCCAAGCTCTTCCCCAAGTGACTACCTGTAGGCTCAATGGAGTGTTGGCTGTGCCTTAAAAGGGGTAGTAAGGACGTTGAGCTTTATCAAATGTTTATTATGCGACTATTGAGATGATTCATGTTCTGTCCTTAATTCTGTTGATAGAGTACATCACATTTATTGATTTGTCAAACTATTCTTGTATTCCTTGGATGAATCTCACTAGATCATGGTGAATAATCTTTCTTATTAGAGCTTATACATAGCATTTGGGTTCCTTTTGATATACATGCCCCCTTCCCTTTCTTCCTTTTCTCCCTCCCCATTTTCTCCCTCCTCTACTGATCTTCCATTCACTCCATGATTTTTGATTGGTACTTTTTCCAAATAAATAGAGGAGATATTGCCTTTGGTACACTTATATATGTATATAGCACTATTTTGTTAAATTAATTCCATATTTCTTTCCTTCTCTCCCTCCCTCCCTCCTGTTATCCTACTCCATTGAGCTTCCCTACACCTGAATGGTATCAAATCTCTTCCCCAGCTGCCATCTTTCCCTTATTTTGCTTTAACTACTACATGTGAGAGGAAACATTCAACCCTTGATTTTCTGAGTCTGACTTATTTCACTTAGCATGATTTTCTCCATTTCCATTCATTTACTGGCAAATGCCATTATGTCATTCTTTTTTTGGTGGTGTATAATTTTGTTGAAGATCTTTGCATTGATGTTTATCAAAGATACTTGCAGTTTTCTTTTTTGGTGTGTCTTTATCTGGATTTAGTATCAGGGTAATCTCGGCCTCATATAATGTTTTTGGAAGAGTTTGTCAATGTTGTAATAAAGTAAGAATGATTGGTATCAATTCTTGAGATACTTGGTAGAATTCTGCATGGAAACTGTCTAGTCCTGGGCTTTTCTTAAATGGGACACGTCTCATTATCTGTTACTGGTCATTTTTGTTTTTCTATTTTATGATTCAATCTTGGTAATTTGTATATATGTTCAGGATCTGTAAATTTCTTCTTCATTATTAAATTTGTTGGGTGTATAACTGCTGATAGTAACCTCAAATGACTTTGTATTTCTGTGGTGACATTTGTAATGTCTTTTCATCTTTGATTTTGAGTCTTTTAGAGATTAGTTGTCAGTTTTATTTATGATTTTTAAGAATTCTTCAGTTTGTTCTTATGTATTTATTTTTAAGTCTCCACTTTAATTTTTTTTTTTTTTCTTTTTCTAATTGTGAGTTTGATTTGTCCTTTCTACTTCCTTTAGATGCTGTGATAGGTCTACTTGCGATCTTTGGTTTTTTTTTTTTTTTTTTTTCACATTAGTGTGGAAACATAGTAGTGTGACTACATTTGTTGTATCATAGATTTTTTGTATATTGTGTCTCCATTTTTGTTTTGGGAAATCTTTTACTTTGTTCAAGAGTAGTTTAACTTTTGCTGAGCTTGAGGGTGCATGCTTATAATCCCAGCAGTGCAGGAGGATCACAATTTGGAGGCCAACTTCAGCAATTTAGCAAGGCCTTAAGCTACTCAGTGAGACATTGTTTCAAAATAAAAAGTAAAAAGGGCTGGAGATACTGCTCAGTGGCTAAGTGCCCCTGGGTTCAATTTCTAGTACCAAAAAAAAAAAAAAAAAAGTTTAACTTTCATGTTATTGTATAGTTTCCAAAATTTTTCTTATTGAATTCTATCTTAATTGCTCTGTGGCCAGAACATATACTCGATAGAATTTAAATATTTTAAAATTTGTTGATACTGGTTTTGTGACCCATGATATAATATATCCTAGGGAATATTCTCTGTGCTGATGGGATGAATATATACTCTTCAGATGTTTAAATGGAAAGTTCTAGAGATGTATTTTAGGCACATTTGGTCTAAGCAATCTAACTTTTTTTTTGCATTTTTTTTCTTGTCTGGATGATATGTCCATTGCAGAAAGTGAAGTGGTAGGGTTTTCTACTATTGCATTGAAGTCTGTCTGTCCCTTTTAGGACCTATTAATATTTGCTTTATTTATATGATCAATATTTAATGCATATGAAATTTAAATTATTATTGTTAAATTTATTGCTTTATCATTTTATAATGACCCTATACCTTTGGGTGCTTTTGATTCAAAATCTTTTTTTTTTAATCAGTTATTAAATCCAGGAGCACTGAACCACTGAGTCACATTTCCAACCCTATTTTGTATGTTATTACATTTAATTTTTTTGTCTTCAACTAATTAATGGTTTATTCACCATGTGTGTAACATAGCATTCTGAATTTGCATAGTTACTGTTAACAATTTGTATTATACCTTCCTATATTTTCTTCTTACTCAAGTAAATGACTTACTTTCAGGTTGAAGGACTTTAGCATTTCTTACCAAACAGGTCTTTTGAAGCTTTTATTGATATTGAAATGTCTTTATCCCTTCTTTATTTTTAAAGGATCGGATACAGTATTCTTGACAGTTTTCTTCCTTGAATTGGTGAAAATCTAATGTCACTCTCTACCAGCATGTAAAGTATCTCCTGAGACATACGTTGTCAGGAAAACTAGACACCCTACTGTGTTGTCTTTTTTCTCTTGCTATTTTGAGAATCTTTGTCATTCACCCTTGAAGGTTTGGATATAATATAACTTGGGGCACACTTGATTGAATTAAATTTGACTAGTAACCTTTGACCTACCTATACCTGGATATTTTATTCTTTGGGTTTGAGTGGTTCTCTGCTATTGTCTATTTGAATAGGTTTTCTTCTTATTGGCATTCTCAAGCCTCTCTAATCTCAAAAACCTTAATATTTGTTCTTTTGATGATGTCCCAAAGTTCCCGTCAGTTTGCTTCATTATTTTCTCCTTCTGTGTATATTCAAATACCCTCTTTCAAGTTCACTAATTCTTCTGTTTGATATTTCCTGATGTTTATGCCTTCTGTTGCATTTTTTGTTTCACTTAGTGTATTTCTTATCTCAAGAATTTTGGTTTTTTAAGTAGCATTGACTCTATCTCTGTTAATCTTCTCTGTTAACGCTTTGCATTATTTGTTTTCTCAAACCTTGTTGAGTTTCCTTAAAATGGATGTTTTAAATTCCCCATGAGGTGTTTTCCTATACTAACTACTATCTGGTCAGTTTCTGGTGCTTCATAAAGAACATTAGAAGAAATTTTGGTTTTCTGAAAGTTCTTGATGCTTGGTCTACAATGTCATCTAGGTATTGACAGATTAGGTATTTTCTGGGGATCAATTTCTCATAATGAATTCTATTTTCCTGTCCCCTCGTGCTTATTAATTTTGGATTATGAATTTTATCTTGCTGCTAGGTACTTTTGTCTTCTTAATAATTAGTTTTATTTCTGGAATGCAGGAAATAGGTTGGTCCCTTTATGTTTTATTTAAAGATTTTTATTGGGAGTAGGGTGGTGGTAGTAAGCAAGAATACTTCTGAGCACATTACCCGATGTCCCATTATGGTGATGTTTTCACAGACTGGGGAAAACGTGCATTTTCCTGTTACTTATGTAATTATTGAATTTTTTTTTCACTTTTGTGTATTCTTTCCTTGGCACTGGTAGTTTTCTCACATGCCTGTGATAATCAATACTCTTTTAAATACTTGAGAGAAACCGACTGTATCTTTGGTATTTTCTCTCTGAGAGTCACTCTCCTCCTTGATACCATCTTTTGAAATCTATTGGCTTGGGCTCCCTGGACTCAGCTTCATGTTTTCATCACCCTGAACCATGGCCTAGAAACTCTTCCAAAACTGTAAATTGGAAAAACTGTTGGGCTTGTTTTGTTGCATATCTTTGAGATCTTTGCTGTCTTCTGTCTGATACCCAGGGTCTTGAAAACCATGGTTTCACTTATTTTGCCCATTAATTTGGCTTATTTGAGCAGAAAGGGAAATCTGGTCAGTGTTGCAAGAAGACTGTGTTAGGTCAAATTTTAAATTTGTTACCTTTGTCCCCAAGACTGAATATGAGGCACTATCACAGCTATAAATGTTACATGACAAACAAGCTTTGCCAATGTGGTTAAACCTTTCAGTCAATTTACTTTTTTAAAAAAAGGAATTTAATTTTGTTCTCATTCATTCCATATGACAGTAGAACACATTTATGCACTTTGATACATCATATATAAATGGGGTACAATTTCTCCTTTTATGGCTGTACATGTTGTAGACTCACATCAGTCATGCAGTCAGACATGTACATAAGGTAATAATGTCTGTTTCATTCTACTATCCTTCTTATCCCCATCTCCCCTCGCCCTCCGTCACTCTCCTCTACCTAAAGTATCTCTATTCTTCCCTAGTGCCACCCCCACCATTGTGAATTAGCATCTGCATATCAGAAAAAACATTCGGCTTTTGGATTTTTGGGATTGGCTTATTTCGCTTAGCATGATATTCTCTACCTCCATCCATTTATCAGCAGATGCCATAATTTCATTCTTCTTTAAGACTGAGTATTATTCCATTGTATATACGTACCACATTTTCTTTATCCATCTGTCAAAGGGGACCTAGGTTGGTTCCATAGTTTAGCTATTGTGAATTGAACTGCTGTAAACATTGACGTGGCCGCATCACTGTAGTATGCTGATTTTAATTTCTTCAGCTATAAACGGAGTTAGTGAATTGACTTTTAGTAACAGTAATTATCCTGGATAATTCAGGTGGACCTAACCTAATTACACGGCCCTTTGAAAGCGGAGAGTAAAATTTTGCCAATCAGCAGCAGAAGAGGATGTTTCAAATGTAAGCGATTCCAGGAATAAGAAGGATTTCTTGTGTCATAATAAGTATACCTTTAAAGAGGGGGCCATGTTGGAAGGCTGGTGGCCTAAATTGGCAGGGCAGCTTCTAGCTCGTGTTTGGCAAGGACATGGAGAGCTAAAACCAAAAACCTCAATGAACAGGGTTCTACCAAGAATCTGAAGGAGTGTGGAAGTGCTTTCTTACCTGTGGCCTTCACATGGGAGCCTAGCAGAGATGGCACCTTTATTTTTGTCTTAAGACCCCCAGTTTAGAGATCAGCAGAACTTTCCTAGCTTTTGACCTATAGAACTGTGAGATGATACATGAATTTTGTTCCAAGAGTCAGAGTTTGACAATGTGTTACATAGTGGTAGAAAACAAATACAGAAATGTGTAATCTTTGAGATTTTGCCTGATGCGGAGAAGTTTGTTCATTTTGTACAGTTACATCTATGAGTGCTCCAGCCCTGTCTGGTTATTCCTATTTCTTCTAGTCTGCTGGCAGAAGAGATGCCTACTTCACATCCCCTTTCTAGTCTTAAGCTCTTGACCATTCTAGTCTCTTATCCATTGTTTCCATGAATTAGTATTTAATGTCATTTTTAGGATTGACTTATTTTCTCTTTGAATTATACAATACATTTTTTGAATTGTAAGATACAGGCAACGTTTTGTATCTGTGGTGCCAGATCCACAGATTCAAACAAATAAAAAGCATTTAGAAAAAGATTTATGTCTATACTGAACATATACAGACATTTTTACTTGTTACTGTTCTCTAAATAATATAGTATAACAACTATTTACCTAATGTCGACATTGTATCACATAAGTCATCTAGAGATGAGTTAAGGTATATGGAAGGATATGCAGAGGCTAAATGCAAATACACTATTTTATGTAAATGACTTAAATACTCATGGATGTTGATATGGGGGGGTGGGTCCTGGCACTAATCCTCCACAGAAAATAATGCATGATTAAATTTTCTAAAAATTTTTAAGATCTTAACTATGGTTACCAAGATTTTCAAAATCAATTGTTGCAATCTTTGTGTGCTGTCTATGTATGTGTAGTACTGGGCTTAATCCCTGGGCCTTCCACATACTAAACGTGTGCTGTCTCTGAACTACATTCCCAGTCCATGTTTTAATGAACTTTTGGCATTTTGACAGCTCATCAGCACATAGACTTGAGGAAATACTTTGATTAAATATTTTTTTTTGTTTCTTGGGAAATATGAATATGCATTTATTAATGTTTTAAAATCCCTTAAATACATTACATTTGCCTAATTTGCCAAATAAAGATTTCTTCTTCATCTTCTCACACACATGTGCACACACACACACACACACACACACAAACATCAGGTTGTATCAAATTAATTTTTTTTGAGTTGGAGTATAAGGTTTTAGCTATTGCATATAATAAAAAGGCTAATTTTACTAACTAGTCTAAATATTCAGATAAGATGAATTGCATGGTATCAAGGGTTAGGAAATTTTAAGAGTAAATTCAGCATTTATAAGTGTAGGAGAAATTTTTAAGTCTAATCTTATAGGATGTCCAGTTGGATAAAATGTTAGTAACAAATGTTGCCTTGAGGAGAACTGTAGGCATATGATACAGGGTTGATAATCATCTTATTTTCCATCCTTGTAAGTTTTTGATATGCAAACTATAAAATTTTACCAGCTGTTATCTGTGGTGGTTAGAATTTTTGCTATTGGCTATTTATTTGCATTTGTCTAGAATGCACAGTTAATTAGAATTTAAAAAATTAAGAAAACACTTTAATATCTGACAATTGTTTTGATTGATATTTTAGAATTTCATTGGATTTTGCTTTAGAAGATTTTTGAATGCAACTCTTTGAATAATCAAGGCATTGAGTAAGGTTTTCACGTGGTTAGAATAGGGGAAAAGAAAGACATGTCAATAGGGCATACTTTGTGTATTATTGGCGACAGCATCCTTGTCTCCTATCACCCACAGTTAGTATACTGGACACTTTGGATTGCCATCTTTACAGAGAATTAACTTCTACAGGGACTAATTGTCAAGGACGTAGTGACAGTACATTATTTTGCTGTGAGCAAGATCAGCGTCTCGGCATGCTGTAGACCATAGAATTTCTATAGTCATTTCCGAGAGTTAACTGTATTGACATCCGGTCACTTGGCAGTTATATAGCCTTGGTCCGAGAAGTTCCTGTTCAAGGTGATTGGTATTTCTCTTGCATGCATTTGAAACACAAGGAATACCAGGGCTCATCCAGAGCTCATGTCAAATTCTCTGGACTCCTCACATTTGACCATTGGTCAATAGTTTCATGTTAGCATTTCCAACATGCCCATACTTTTAGCTTTCAACAGGGCTCCAGGGGATGGAAATGTGATCTGGGTGTTGTGGAAGGAAAGCTTACATGTCTTACTGTTAAACACAAAGATAAAAACTGCTTAACATTCTTTCTGTATGGAGAATTGCCTTTTCATTTGATTTTTATGATCCTTGGACCCAAAAAAGTAGATGAAGGAAAGTCTTTGTGAAATTCATACAAAGTTATATTTCTGTACTTTTTCCTTCAAACCTTGGGAGTGGCTCATTGGGGTTTTCCCCGTCATATCCTACAAAGTCAAATAAATAAAAGAGGGGTGATTGCTTATTAGCTTGGTATATAACAATTTCATGAAATGAAAAATTCTTGAGCAGTATCTGGAAACAGTGAGACGAAACATTCAATGATGTAAACTACTTGTAATTTACAGTTACACCTTTGAATGCTCGTAGGTATGAACTCATGTGCTGGGGAGTCACAGTAGAAGTGTTCAAGCAAATAAAAGATGGTTGACCAGGTAGGTGCAGTAGCACCTGCACTATATTATTCTGGTTTTACCAAAAATCCTGAGCATAAAGGCAGCCAGATTGTTTGTTCAAGTTTATTAAGGGGATGAGATAGAATTAAAGTCTGAGTACTCTATTTCCTGGGTAATTTATTTTATCTATCTGGTATCACACCTTGGGACGTTAACTCACTTATCTACTTAGCCAGTTTTTGAAAAGTCCAAATTGATCTATTGAATGCTTGATTCCAGTTTGGATTCTTCCACTGACACCTGCTTGGATTTAGGGTCTTTGAAAATATAATCCATTAAGCATCTAAGATAAAACCATCCTAGAATTAGGGTAGATTCTAAATCCAATGTTTGATACGGTAAAAGAAGACAAAGATACAGGCAAAAAGAGCCCAAGCTACAGAGAAGACCATGTAAAGACAGAGTCAGAAGTTGAAGTCAAATGCTGCTACAAACCCTAATGCCAAGGATTGCTGGCTCCCTTCAAATGCTAGGAGAGACACTTTGGACAGAGGTTCTATTCCAGTCTCCAGAAGGAGCCTACCCTGCCGACACCCTGATTTTAATCCTCTAGCCTGCATACGTATAAAAAAATAAACTTGTATTGTTCTAAGCCATTCAGTTTGTGGTACTTAGTTATAGTAGCTTCAGGGAAAATCTAGTTGAGACAGTCCAAAACTCTCAACCTGCCTATCACCCCTCTCTCCTGCTCACCTATATACATATATCCTTCCCAGTGTTGGGTCTTAGATAATGTTTCCATGAGAATTATATTGCAGCACAGTTGTAATAGATTCCTATCTAGTTAAAAATGTTATCTATATTAATATATGGCTTTACTTTGGGGATCAAATATATGGAGGTAGGAATATACTCAATACATCATAATTTTACACATTAAAGTGATTAAAGTGGTAAACTTTATTTTAACAATAAAAATGCAGGGAAAAATATCAATGTAAAAAAAAAGTCACTTAAGTAGTACATCAACTTAGTAACTATTACATAATTCCAAAGTTCCTTAACAAACAAAAATGATGGCTCTTGCTAATATTCTATAGAAGCTCTTCTGCTGATTCAGATAATATTTTAACTGAATTTGAGTGAGGGTATTTGATGATGAAAGTCAAATGCTTCTAGCTATTAGTTGGACAGTTACAATTATTATAAATCATGAGTATATCTTTAAACATTTTATATCATATTAATGTACTAAAAGGAATGGTGATATGGAATACTTGATTGTGGTTTGCAGCCCAGAGGAAAATATTTTTAAAGCAGTAGATCTAGATTTGGCATTGAATGTTTTCTCTACTTTTGAAGTACAGTAGGACTGTGAATTCAGGTGGTAACTGAAAATCTGAGAAGATAGTTGAGCCTATATTTTTTACCACTTTAGGGTATTTGGAAGGGTAATTAATGGGTACATTTTCTATCAACTCAGTCTTCAGGTGCTTGTGCACAGGTTGTATTAAACATAAAGAAATAAGCCCAGTCCAAATTTATGCCGTCTTTTTATTCAGTAGAATAAAGCATAATTTTTACTTCCTCTGCATAAAATGTGCATTTGTCTCCCATAAAAATTTGAATTATTTTTCTCATTTTCTTTAGAGATGATTTCTAAAGAATTCTAGCAAAGCTTTTGAAGTGATGTTGAGAGAGGAAAACCAGAGGCAGATAATGAATTTAGGGTCATTTTATCCTTTGAAGCTTCAATCTTACACAAACTGTATCCACATTGATCCAGTCACTGGAATTCTCTGGAATTTCTGGGTACGCCTGTCCCACTCTACTGGCTAATGGAAGTAGCAATTTGGTATGGTAATAAACATAGGTTTCTTTACCTTTTAACTCTTCACATTTTGTGCCAGGTATTCTTTGTCTCAGGGGCTGTTCTGTGTGTTACAGGATGACCAGGAACATCTCTGGTTTTACCCAGTAGATGTCAGTAGCACCTCCTAGTTTTGACAACCAAAATACTCTCCAGTCATTGCCAAATATCACTTGCAGGCGAAATCACTGCTGGTTGAGGATCCCTGAGGTTGACATACATCATCTTTTCGATGTTAAATCTCTTAAAGGACTTCCTGAATCTTTTGGGATAGTTGTATCCTTTGATTTCCCTACAGGCAATTGGAGTTTTATAATATTTCCAAACCTTTTATCTAAATTAAGAATTTGAGATTCAAAAAGGTATGACTTATCCAGTCAGAGAATTATGGAAATTTACCTGGACTCCAACATCCTATATGTTTCATAGTCCTCGTTTACCTTCCTTGATGGAGAATTCACCAGTACTATATAACATGTTTTACTCTTTCCTTACTCTTCTGTTGAAAATCTATTGTTGATATTTCCATTTTTGTTGTTTAGAGTTCCAATCTTTCCACTCCACTCCGTGGACATATCTAATTTAATGCAATAGAAAAACTTAAATATGCATTGGACCTTTTTTATGTTAATTACTTCATTTATTCAACAAGTGCTGATTATATACATATTTTTAGAGTCACGCTCTGTATAAGATTCTGGGCATATAATAATAAGCATATAAATATTGAACCAAAGATAAGCTTTGAGACAATTGAACTCAAAATATCTGTACAGTATTAATGAAACTCTTGGTTTAACCTTTCTTATATCTCTTATTCAGCTAAAATCTGGTTATATAGCCAGATCTGGCCCTCCTCTTCTTTCTGATTCTTTGTTTTCATTTGCTTAGCACTTTAATTTTATTGCAATTATTAGTTGATTAGCACTTTAAAATATTTGCCATCTGTCCTGTGAACTTCTCCCATCTCCATGAGCAGCCCACTATCATCTTATCCCCATTTCAGATGATCCACACATTGTCCATTTCTGAAAAGTGGAGCCTCATTTTGTCTAGTTTCTTATTTAAACATGTGGTTATGTGAGGTTTTGCTGGGTTATCCTGGCTGACTATGACATCATTGTCAGTCACCTGGACTAATTTACCCATTGAATTTGGGACATTTTGGGCTGTTAATGTTTTTTTCCCAATTCCTAATAACTTGTCTGTGAAGATATATCAAATGTGCCCCTGCTTTCAGGCTCTTTCCCAGAGTCCTGTTTTGTGGGATAAAGGGGCTTCTCTTCAAAATACCTTTATAGAACACAGTGCTGGACAATAGTAATATGTACTTTAACATTCTCTAATAGTTGAAATTAATTTTAACAATACATTTTATTTAATCTAATATATGTACATTATCATTTCCACAAATAACAATATAAATGTTATTAATTAAATAGTTTGTTCTTTGTGATATACCAAGTCTTTGAAATTCAGCATTTGATTTATGCTTAGAGCACATCTCAATTTGGACTAACTATATTGTAAATACTCAACTGCCCTTTATAAATGGTTGATATCTTCCTGTACAGTAAAGATTTAGAATACTATTGACTTGTCAGAAAGTTCCAGAAAAGGTATTATTGTGTCCCCCAAACTGACCTTCATCCCAGTGCAAAAAGGTATTATTTATCATCTTTAAAAATTTTAATTTTGTCATTGAAAAATCCATTTGGATTTGTGGTCCATGCAAATGGAAGGATTGTTCCTGTTGGATTCTTTCCTAGAGTGAATGTAATAGTCTGAGGTTTACACTATTATGTTCCTATAAAGCATGCTGTACATCTCCTAACAAGACTGCCATTCATTTTTTCAATAAATCCTACGCAGGGGTATTAGGGTCTGTGAACTGACAATTGATTTACTGCCTGGAAAATTATTCTTTATTGATTTATATTACATGGAGGTGACTGCAAATCTATAGTGTCTCTAATCAGAGAGAAAATGCTGAAGTTAGTGTCATTCTTATTTAGACAGGCAATTCTAAATAGAATTGGTTTAGCACCCCTAGGTGACATCTACATATTATTCAATTATAAATTTCAGTAATTCATAAATTATAATACATAGAGCAAGTAAGAGCAATAATTAATTAAAAAAAAACAGTGCCCTTTATACAAAGACGTGTTTTAAATATTAACCAAGAATTCTCCTGCTAGGACCAGAAAACTTAACGATTTTTCGTATATATTCTGAATCATATCTATCTTATTATCTACATATTGAAAATGCAAAAGTGCTTTAAAAGAGTCAAACCTTTTAAGTAGAAATTGCTATCAGTTGATTAATCAGGTTAGGGAAGGTTTCTAAAAACTGTATTAACATGATTTGCTAATTTCTATGAGCTACTTCAGGAAGCTCTTTAAAATTGGGAAGGGACTCAATGAGATCACCTGCCATCTTGCCCTGCCCTATGAATTTCATTTTGTAACCAGTGCAAAGGAAGAGTCTTCCGTCCAGAACACAGTCTTAATTTGAAATTCAAGGAAATGAAATACAACAGCATGCTAGATTAATGCTTGGGCAGAGGGTAGTGGAATTGGTAGAACTGCTACACACACACACACACACACACACACACACACACAAACACACAAACATACATCTTATGTTTGTGAATTGGCTTTGGGGCATCTACAACTTCCCTGAAATTGGGAAGAACATGTATGTTTTAAATGTGGTTTCTCTCCTCCAGGGTGGAAGATCTATCTATTCATAAATTTAACCCTGACCTTCAAAAAAAAAAAAAATCTCAGATGCACATTATAGGTATATTGTTGAATCCATAGCACCAAGCACAGTATTTAGCAAGTGACAAGTTTCAATATATATTTGGTAGTTCAATGAATGTTCTCAAGTTGTGTCAATATGTGAATATTATAAGCAAGTTATAAGTAAGTTTCTTGTAATACTAAGTTTGCTCAAAGGAAAATATTTTACTTTGTGTCCACTAAATGTAGCCATAGCTTAATATCGTGTATATGAATATATACATTTACATGTATAAATACACATGCACATAAATGTATATGTGCATGTTGTGTGCATGTACATATATGCAAAGCAAAGATTGCCATTTGGGATTTGAAGCTCTAGGATTTCATCTGATTGTCCCAAGTGATGTTCATCTATTTCCTGTGACCTTCCTTTCTATGACTCTCATCATTTTGCTTAGCTCCCAACTTACGTTCTTGTCTTGAAGTTCTCTTGAATTTGGGAAGGCGTTTTCCATCATGAAAGGTTAATGATGAAAATTCTTAATTGACCCTCATTCAAAGACATTTTGTATTTGATGAAATGAGATTTTTTTTTAAAAAATGATATACTTGATTCAGTTTGTTTATTTGAATAGCATATACTGATTGTGGCTCTGGGGACACAGCTACACACATGCACAGACCTTGTCCTTATGGAGCTCACAGTTTAATGTGAAAGTGGTTAAATGCTTACTCGTAAGCCATATGGTACAATGGTTGGGTTTTGTGTCAAGTAATTTCACCAAAAGGAACATTAGGTGCAGTAGACTACCTTGACTTGCTTTTCAATGATAATAGCTTGATTTTTGGCAGCTATAGGCTCATCGGGGCCTGGAGAGACTCTCCAAGTCCAGGGGAGCAAGATGTAAGTGGTTGAATTTGTTCTTGTTGATTGGACTCTACTTTGAGGCATAGGGCAGTGGGTTAAGGCATTTATTTTGTATAATCAAAGCCAGTCTCCCCTTACTTTGTCTGTCTTCTAGGCTAAGATGGCAAAAACAAAAGTACTGTCATCTCCATAAATTAGACATTTCTAATTCTGTGCTTCTCTACTAAAAAGCACACATTAGATCTTTTATTTACCATACAGTGCACCATGAGGGGTAGCATTTTTCTACATCTAATGATACATATATATATATATATATATATATATATATATATATATTTTAAATCCAAACGAGAGATGCTGGATCTTTAAGAACTGAAAACTAGATATTTTTTGGTGGTTGTAGACAAGTAATTTAATGAAAATGCTACTGAAATGCTTTTTCCTCTATGAAAACTAGTAAATCAATTACAAAAGCAATTTCCTTACACAGTATGATTTTATTGTGTTTGACCAGGGCATTTGATAAGTATTAGTTCTTGCTGAGAGCAAAGAGTAAATTTTATTTCAAGCTTTTCTTTCATGCAAACAGTGAGAGAAGCATCACAAGGGCAGTTGGACACAAGCCCCACCTTGGTTGTATGTGCACAAAGGACGAAAGAATCTGTGAAGTGGCCAGACTGCAAGAGAGATGCTTTTCCTAATAAAAATCATGAAAAATTCTCCTGTCTGGGCTCATTTCCTCCAGGAGCAGATTTTGTGGTATTCTTTCTTCTTCTAAAAGAGATTTGACAAACACATGCCCAAATCCTAGTCAAACAAAAAACAAATGTCTGACAATATAAAAAAAAAAAAAATCTAGGTTTGATGTGTGAACATATTGGAAGAGAGGTTTAGCAGCTATGGATTTCATTTCTGCCTCTGAACTTGATACACAGATCATTCTTTGGCCTAAATATATGAAAGCAAAACAATATGCTTGCAAACAATTTATTTTGTATCTGGTACTGTTCTAGATTGATGTGACCCATGTAGCCTTCTTCTCTTGCTCCTTGTGTTTTTTATATAACCCACTAGTGATTGGGGTCTCGCCACGTGGTGGTTAAAAGCGTAGATAGGGTCTCGGTGTCTCTGTTGCTCAGCTATACAATGCCCAGAAGAGTCTCCACATCATTCTGTCTCAGTAGTAATAAGAGTTACATGAATTAAATGGACGTATTCACCAAATTTCAGCCAAAGAAAGTACTGGATGAATGCAACATGCTATTTTATGATAGGAACTGAGACACAGGAGGTCTGATGATTTTCTTAACTTGGTTCACTCCTCTACCTTCCACACTTGATCAGCAGATCCTCCCTTCTCATGACTCTCCAAGCCCCTTGCAGGCACATCATCACGCTGCATTGAAACTGTGTATTTAAATGCCAGCCATCCCCACACCCCAGCGTGTAAGCTCATATGAGATAAACTATATTTCTTTTGTTTCTAAGTACCTATTCCTATTTCTGGAACAGAGAGTGAATAGAAAAATATTCTTAAAACATGGGACAAAGCAGGAAAGTCAAGGACTGAAGTGGTTCTTTAAGGATAGCATAAGAAATTGGGCACAGTGATGCTTGTCTGTAATCCCAGTGGCTCAGGAGGCTGAGATGGGAGGATCACAAGTTCAAAGCCAGCCTCAGCAACTTAGCAAGGCCCCGAGCAACTTGGCAAGACCTTATCTCAAAATTAAAAATTGAAAAAAAAAAATTGGGCCGGAGGTGTGAACTGGGTGGTTAAGTGCCAGTGGTTCAAACCCCAGTACCAAAAAAGAAAAAAAGAAAAAAAAAAAAGTAACTGCACACTCAAAATAGTGACAAAGAGTGAGCACAGATGAGGGATGGAGACGGGGAGGGAGAGGTAGGGGAAGAGGGGGATATTTGAAAACAAGCTAAAAACAAACACACAATCTGTATTTCATAAGGAGTGTCCAAAACATTCAGCATGTTTTATTAAGGTCTTCAATGTCTGCTTAAAGAATGTGGTAGAAAGTTGAGTTTGAGTGTTTTTAAAAGATTGTTATTTAAAACCATACCTAAAATTGTACATATTTAGGAGGTACCATATGATGATTTGATATGTGTATACATTGTTATGTGGGTTTCTATTTTTTAATCTAGGGTTTAAGGCAGAACACTAAAACCATCAGGAAACTTGGAACACAATTTGAGAACACAAGGCTTGAAACTTGTTGGGTATCGAACAGAGTTGAAGTAGCTAACAAATTTCAATCGATGGTTTTAATAATATTCAATAAATATTCAATGATGAACAGATTTCCAAGTACATTGCTGTTGTGGTTTAAATGTGGTGTCCCTCAAAAGCTCATGTGTGAGATGATGCAAGAAGTTGTGGAGGAGAAATGAGTGGGTCACATCCTTAACCTAATCAGTGAATTAATCCCTCGTGGGATTAACTGAATGGTAACTGGGGGCAGGTGGGGTGTGGCTGGAGGAAGTGGTTCATTAGGGGCAGGGCTATGGGGTATATATTTTGTATCTGGAGAGTGGGAGACACTCTCTGCTTCCTAATCACACGTGAGTCACTTCCCTCTGTCACACTCTTCCACCATGATGTTCAGCCTCACCTCAAGTCCTGAGGCATGGATCTGGCCTTCCGTGGACTAAGACCTCTGAAATGGTGAGTCCTCAAATAAACCTTTCATCCTCTATAGTTGCTCTGTTTTTTTCTCTCAGATGCAGCAGTGAAAAAGCTGCCTAAAATAATTGCTAAGTTCTAGTGTTTCATTGGTAAGCACGATAATGGTTCCTGACCTGTAGGAGCAATCGGTCTAGCAGAGAGGACAGAATTATGGGTAGCCTTATGGGGCCAAAAAGTTGTGAGACAGAACAGGTAGGACATCTACTCCACACCTTAGGGTTCAGGGTAGACTTACAGGATCTGAGGAATAACTGGATATCTGAATGATAATAGGAAATAACTAAAAAAAATAAAAAGGAGTAGGGGATATTTTATGCACACAGTGAAACATTTCAGAGGCTGGAGTGTGAAATGCAAGCGGGTGATGTCAAGGATAAAGGCAGGAGAGGTGATCAGGACCCACTCACGCAGGTACTTGTAAGCTGTACAACAAGGTTAGAAATGCACGGGTGTAAGCATACGCACCTGTCCTTCCCTGGCTCACAGAATGATTAGCATGGTCTAGACCACAGGGTGGGAGGTCCTTAGGCTTTTGGAGAATTACAGGTGAGAGACAGCTGTGGCCTGTCACCCAGGAGACATTTTACAGACAGATAAATGAGATACCTAGGTAAAAAAAAAAACCAAACTGACAGGTATTGATTTTACAGGTGTGGACTTAAGGAGAAGGCTGAAGATATGCCTCATATTGATTATTAGCTTGTATACTTTGGTAGGTAGAAGTAATTTTCTGAAATAGGGAGTCAGAAGGGAGAGTATTTGGGGTGACACCAGGTGCTGAGCATAGTTTCAGTCATACTGAGTTTGAAATGTCTTTGTAACATCCAAGTGGAGATTAGCTATAATAAAGTGGCACTTGGGAGAGACAGGAAGCTTCGAGATCCTTAATCAGGAGCTGACAACACATAGATGTTAATTGAGGAAAAGGGAGGAGATAAACCGACCTTGGAAGAAAATGGGGAGGGAAAACAGGCCGAGGGCATAACTCTGAGAGACATCAATTATTTTCCATCAACTCAATTAAAATTTATGTACAGCAAAATGTATCTATTTTAAGTCAATATTTCAAAGATTTTGACAAATGTATACTGTAACCCCAGAACCAATACAGTCATCAAGATACGGAAGATAACCACTGGTGTGCTACATCTTGGTTATAAGATCTGATAGTTTAATTTGCAGGAATTTTGGATGCTGTTAATCCCAGCCTTTAGTTAAAAGTTATATGATCTTATAATTGAGTAAATTAAATCAAAATCAAAATATGCCCCAAACTTAACACTTGCTTGTTACTTACCACTGTGTTCTTGGGGTTCTGGAGGTTGTTTTGTGGTGTGGATTTGTTTTGTACATGGTTTTGTGTGGGGATTGAACCCAGGGATGCTTTATCACCGACCTATACATCTTCAATTTTTGAGACAAATTCTTGCCCAATTGTCCAGGTGGGCCTTGAACTTGAGATCCTCCTGCCTCAGTCTCCCCAAATCACTGTGATTATAGGTGTATACCACTGTGCCTGCTTACTTACATGTATTTCAGTTGAATGGAGAAAATACTAAATAATATGTACTCAGCAACATCATATTGGTAACTTGAAATAGGCCATGATAAGTATTTATACTTCAGAATTTGGCAATACAGATATTTTTTAGTTCATTGTCTACAGGTAAGTAAGTGAGGGGTAAAATGTTAATGCAGATTGTTTTGAAGCGCCACATCTACAGCTGTTATTTTATGACTGTCTAACGAAATTGAGGACATTTGGGAATATATTCTTGCTGTATTTGAAAATTATCTGGTTCAAACAAAATACTTAGGTTTTTGATGAACATGTCAGTTTCCAGCATACAGAGTGCATGAGGCTGAATAATATAACTTGTAAAAGAATGAGAATTTTAACATCATATCACATAAGATATAATGAAACACATTGGTGGGAAAAGAATTGTCAGATTGGGATAAAACTTCAATTGTCAAAACTTGGTTGAACTGGAATCATAGCCAAGGCATGCAAGAGTTTGGCAAAAATCAAAGAACATTTGGTGAGAATTAGTTGTTGTGGAATTTACGATGAAGTGTATTACTGCTATGGTTTGAATGTTTGTGCCTCCCAAAATTCCTGTCTTGAAACTAAACCTCAAGGTTATGGTAAAAAACAGAGGGCACAGGATAGTCTTTGGGAAGTGATGAGATTGCAGGGTGGAGCTACTAGGGATGGGGTTAGTGCAGTTATAAAATACTCCCAGAAAAGTGTCCTTGTCCCTTCTACCATGTTAAGCTATAACAAGAAGGCCCCAGCCGTGAGAAATGGACCATCACCAGATAACAAGGTTCCTAGCACCCTAAGCTTGGACTTACCAGAATCTAGAAACTTGAAAGGTACATTTCTGTTGTTTATAAATGTCCCATTTATGGCCTTTGTTTATGGCACTTCAGATTGTATATTTTACTTGAAAAATCATGTGTTGACTATTCCTTGTATCAGTAAATATATAATATGTTTACATAGCTGGGCATGATGGTGCCCACCTATAATCCCAGTGATGCAGAGGACTGAGGAAGGAGGATTCCAAGTTCAAAGCCAGCCTCAGCAACATGGGGAGGCCCTGAGCAACTTAGCCAGACCCTGTCTCTAAATAAAATTTGAAAAGAAGGGCTGGGGATGTGACTTGGTGGTTAATTGCCCTTAACCATGGTACCAAAATATATAAAATAAACTTACAAATACATGTATGCACAGTTTTTATGAGAGCTGCTTATTAAACATTGGCTGGAACATCACTGATCATACACATCTCCCCCAAATTCTTTCATGACCCTTTTCTGGATGTCCCATCCATGTCCCCAAGCAAAAGATGATTTTCTTACTGGGCATAAGAGATTAGTTTCGCTGTTGTAGAATTTCATATAAATATAAAAATACTGTATTGTGTATTGCTTCCTTTGTTTACCATAATGGTTTTGAAGATTAGCCATATTGTTACATCTATCAAATATCCCAATAGTCTATTTTTTATTAAGTAACATTGTGTTGTGTGGTTGTGCCGTGATTATTTTTTCATTCACATGTTGAAGGATTTTCCCCAGTTTTGTCAGTTATGAATAAAGTTCTCATGCATTTTTAAGTACAGATCATTTTATGGACCAATATCTATCCTTGTGTAAGTACCAAAAGTGGAATTGCTGGGTCATTTGGAACACATGTTTTACAGTCTATAAAGTGGCTAACCTCTTCCAAAGTGACCGTAGTATTCTTTGTCACCCTGATGTTTCCTGAGTTCCAGCTGCTGCGCAGCCTCACCAAACGTATGTTGTGCTCATTCTTCAGATTGTGGCTATTCTACAATGTGGTGTTGGTCCTTCACAGTGGTTTTAATAGGCATTCCAGTTTTGAATAAGTGAACAAGTCCAGTGAAATTTCTAGATGTGAGAAGTATCAGGGAAGCCACAAAGAGGAGTGTTTGAGAAATTGGAGCCGTGTAGATGGTGCTATAGGATAAAGATGAGAGCAGGAAAGATTTCATTGGATTTAATATTAGAAAAGTCATTTGTTGCTTTCATATGAGCAATCAAAAAATTGAAATTGTCCATTGGAAATGCCCACTATTTTCTACCTAGAATCCTATACAATCCATTCAAAAGGTTCAAGTGCATGATGATGATGCTGTTTTTGAATTTGTGTGGTTCCAATGTCAGAATTGGACAAGGGAAAGATCTCTCCTTCAGTAGGCTCTTAGGATATATCATGTCCAGGCTATCTAGGGGAAAGGTATTACCAACTTTTACTCTGAGACTGGCATATCCCTTTCCTTTTGGAATAAATTTTTAGGTAGGAGAAACTTCAGGCCATTTCCAATCTCCTTCTACTTGGTGATGTTTTCCCCAAGAGCATTATAAGCCAAGTGAATTATCTCCTGATTTTTTTCTTGATGAGCCCTAAGTAGCCTTGTTAAGTGTCTACCTCCTGAATTTTTAAAAAATCAGCATTTATACTGGATTATTGAGTAGAGTAAAGGAGATCCCATAGAAAGTAGGGTTCTTGTTGAAAATCCTGTATTCAATTTCTGTTCAATTTTTTTTTTCTGTAAGTATTCGACTATTTTTACTTTTATTTTTATTTGACAAAAAGGAAAAGGAAGGTTTTATTGCTTTGCTAGCAAAAGAGAAACACACAGGGGACTGCTGTCCCAGAGACGGTGTCTGGGCTATTTTAAAAGAATGAGTAGTAAGTGCTGACAAGAAGTCTTGGAGAGAAAAGTTTAGGGAGATGGAGCTCTGGATTCTTTTTTTCTAATTAAGCTGGTCTTTGAATAAAAGAAAGAGGAAAGTCACTCACCCAAAATGACTAAGAACATGGTCAACAGGCTAAATGAGGCAACAAACCTCTCATTAGCAATTCCAAAGTGGATTTTGGAGTTTGGAAACAGTGCTGTTTTGTGCATCCCCTGGCTTGCCACATTCCACTAAGTGTTATGTCGCTTGTTTGCATGTGTGTCTCTCACCCAAGGCTCCGAGCTCCTCCAGGGCAGAAATAGCATCTATTCATCTCTGTATCCCCTGTAGCATATAACATAATAGGTGCCTGATAACTTTTTGTTGAAAAGAATGAAACAATACATGGAGGTGATAAATTGGGGACAAGGTTTAAAAACACAGAAATATAATGGGAAGTTTGTTGGAGCGCAGACTGAATACTGATGAAGGCAGAGGGAGAAGACTTGGAAGTTGAAACTTCTGCTTTCAGTTGACCTCTTCATCTTGATTCAGTGAGAAGCCGAGGTTGATAATAGGATGCAATTTGCTTGACGATGCATGATGGAGGTTCTGGACAAAGTGCTGTGTGATCCAGGTTTCTGTTGAGGATATGTCGTATCTGATTCCACAGAAGGATCAGATTTCGTAGGCAGAGATGTTCTTAAAGCAGGGGATGTTAGTCAAGGACTATGAGAAACTCTTAATGAAGCATAAAATCATGTTTTGAGTTAATGCAGAAAGGGAAGAGAATGACTGAAAAGCATGTTATGGAGCTCTCGTGCTTGGTGCACTCCTGGCCAGAGCCCGTTTTCTTTCTTCACACATATGTTCTCTGTTCTGCAGTGTGACTTGGAATCCACTGGGAGTAGTCCCACTATGACTTTCACTTTCCAGGTCACCTCTCAGGGTCTGGACCGTCATCCCCATTTGTCTCTGGACATGTCCACTACCTACTTCTTCTTCCTTCTCTTTGCCTTGCTTGACTCTGTCAAAAGGTGCAGCAGGGTTTTTGTTTATCATTGTCAATTAGTGATCATTATTTTTCTTGTCTCCGAAAAAATCTCCAGTCTTCACATTGAAAGGGTCAGGTTAAACCTCCTGCTGCCCCTCTTGGTTGCAGTATTTGTTTTGCAATTGTAGAAACATCCTTCTAATTTTTCCTTCCTTCCCTCCCAAATCCAAGTGCTCTGCCACTGATCTATGTCCCCATCCCTTTCCTGATTTCTTGAAAATTTTACCCACTAGTTCACTATCATTTTCTCTAATGCTTTACAATCGTCATTGTGACAGTTTTCCACTTTCACTGTTAATCCTTCTACAACCATGACTTGGAAGTGCCTCAACTACTGCTCCTCCGAGGACCTTGTCCTCTACCTTCATGGAAACATATGTGCCCTTATTTAAACCCCAGACTTTGTGATTCTCTAGGTTATGACCCTCCATAATTTCTTTACAGGCATATCAGTCTTCAACCGTCACCTCATCTCTGAAGCCCACTCTTTAGTGTTCACTCACTCCAGTGGCTCTCTCTGCACAGATGTGACACTCATACTACATTTTTCCTGCATTTTATTCTTTGTGTTTTATTCAGCTTGGGCTTTCTGGTCCAATTAAGAAATATCTCTTCTAAAATTTTGTACTGTTACTGCAGAGTTTGATCTCTGTTTTACTCTGCTCATAAGGAACTGTTAACCTAAAATTAATTTGACACTAAGCTGCTTTAACCTGTATTTTTCAGAAGTGACCCTGTTGTATACCTGCCCAAATGACCAGTTCAGCTGAGATGATGACTGGTCCTAAGAGATTTTGATTCCCTTTCTCTACAAGCAAAAGGTGCCTTTTGGAATCCTATCCTATATGGGTAGGATTTCTTGCATCTTGCTCTATATCCAGACTTACAGTTCAGACTTAGAGAAACTCACTGCCCACACCAGAGGGAATGGTCTTTCTCTTGCATGGAAAATCGACAAACTCATTTGCTATTTCTGACCTTAGGTTATTCTTTAGCAAGTCTGTCATTTTGGTGCCTTCGCTGCATTCATCCTCAGCCATACTGTCCCTTCCTCCTCTGTCCCCTCACAGAATTTGTCCGACAACATGCAGCCTTGGTTGAAACCTGTTGACTCTGCTTCTGAAGCTTTGTACTAAATGCAAATAGAAACAAACAAACAAAAAGCTATGCTGAGCTATCTTCTACAAACTCACAGCCTATTCTTCAAGTGTGTTCTTTTGCTGTTGGACAGTCTTGTCATTTTTCCAGCCCATTTTGTTCTCATTTTCTACTTATCATACTTCCAACATATACCTCCTCTTCTTCCTTCCTCAACTGATAACGTGGCTTCCTTCTTCATTAGACACTAAAACCACATGGTTCCACTCTGACATCTGCCTGTCTACTTAAAACTATTCCCATCAAATGTGCCACTCTTTCATTATTAGGAAATAAATCTTTGTGCTTTTCTCTAAGGCCAAAGTCAGCACTGTGCCACAGCAATTTCTCCTTGTTTTTTTTAGTTTGTCTTACCATGCAAATGTGCTCTAATTTCTCACATGAATACTTTCTAGTATCTGCCCTATTTTATTTATATCTTGCTCCTTTGTCCAGCCAAACTCCTTGGAAGAGGCGTCTGCTCTTTTTGTTCCCACATTCTTCTGAACATAGTCAAAGTTGTTTTTACCTTCATTATTCCAAGGAAAACAATTGTAAAAAAAATCAATGACCTTCTGAGTCAAATGGCCACATGTTGGTCCTCATCATTCTTAATCTCAGTTCATCCCTTGGGTCTCGAGGTGGTCTTTTCCACTTGGGTGACTAGATACTTCATCTCCTTGCTAACGCTGTGTCACAACCCCTTCTTGGTTTCCCCTCTCTTATTTCCTCACTGTAGAGTGATCTCTTACAGACTCTTGACTTGAAAAGCATTTAAAAACTGATGGCTTCCAAATTCACCAGCTTGGGGCTAATATGAACTCATACCAGGCTGTTTGTTCTCTTAACAATTCCATTTGGATGACCAATTGGCACTTCGACTTAATGTGTCTACAATTTAACTGCCAGGGGTCTCTTGTTTCTTCCCATTTCTCCATCTGAGTAAAGAATAACTATCTTTCCAGTTGTTGATGCCAAAATCCTGAATTTGCCCACATCTCTATTCTGTCTCTTATCCTAACTCGAATACGTGAAAAAAATCCATTTGATTCTCCTTTAAATCCATGAATGCACACACACACGGAATTCTGAAACTTTTAACTTTGTCATGGCTGTTTTCCTAATTTGGTAGTTACTTGGGTTATTGTAGTAGTCTCATAACTAGTGTCTCTGCTGCGATGACACACTATCATCCATTTTTAATTTGGCAGTCAAATGATTCTCTTAAAACATGTTTGATCACATTATCTTCCACTTACTTCCAGTGATGTGACATGGCAGTATCATTCAGGAAAAAGTAACTTTTTACGTTGTTTTATGGCATCTGTTAATATCCAGCTCTTTGTGATTCTTGAATGCCATGACTTTGCCCTGGGCTTTCTATCCCTTTTAAAACATACTAAGTGCATCTTGACCTCCTGACCCAAACACCTGTGCCTGAAACTTCCCTTCTCTCATGGTCACATGACTCTCACTCATGTTCCAATCTTTCTTCTTGGTTAAGTCTTCTTTTTTTTTTTTATTGTAAACAAATGGGATACATGTTGTCTCTCTGTACATGGCGTAAAGACATACCATTTTTGTAATCATAAATTTACATAGGGTAATGTTGTTTGATTCATTCTGTTTTTTTTTCCCCTTCCCCCCACCCCTCCCACCCCTTTCACCCCTCTTTTCCCTCTATACAGTCCTTCCTTCCTTCATTCTTGCCGCCCACTCTAACCCTAATTCTAACCCTAACACTAACCCCTCCCTCCCCCCATTATGTGTCGTCATCATCCACTTATTAGCGATATCATTCGTCCTTTGGTTTTTTGAGATTGGCTTATCTCACTTAGCATGATATTCTCCAGTTTCATCCATTTGCCTGCAAATGCCATGATTTTATCATTCTTTATGGCTGAATAATATTCCATTGTATATATATACCACAGTTTCTTTATCCATTCATCAATTGAAGGACATCTCCGTTGGTTCCACAATCTGGCTATTGTGAATTGAGCAGCTATGAACATTGATGTGGCTGTATCTCTGTAGTATGCTGATTTTAAGTCCTTTGGGTATAGGCCAAAGAGTGGGATAGCTGGGTCAAATGGTGGTTCCATTCCAAGTTTTCTAAGGAATCTCCACACTGCTTTCCAGAGTGGCTGCACTAATTTGCAGCCCCACCAGCAATGTATGAGTGTACCTTTTCCCCCACATCCTCGCCAACACCTGTTGTTGCTTGTATTCTTGATAATCGCCATTGACTACCATAAATAAGTGTCACTCCTCTTGCTACAACTTTCTCCTTATTTACCTTCTTTATTTTCAATTTTTTTTTTTTTTTTTTTTTTTTTTTTTTTGTAGTGCTGGGGATTGAATCCAGGGCCTTGTGCTTGACAGGCAAGCATTCTACGAACTGAGCTATATCCCTAGCCCCCTTATTTACCTTGTTATCATTCATCTTCCAAAAAATGTGCTTGGAGTTGTGAATTCCAGGAAATTAAGGAGCCTGTTCCTGGTGGAAGCCCAAGGAAAGGGTTTATTACGTGTTGTTGATCTAATTGATACATCATTTTCTACCGTGGTTTCCTCTTTTTGGCTTATACAACACTACTCCCCGTTTATCATTGGCTTTAGTGATTTACCTTGCATATGCAAATGCTTTTCTAGTTGGTAAAAGAAAAAGCAAGAAAGCGTATGGAAGCAGGTAGAAAATCCTCACAAATTTTCTTAGAGGTATTTATTTCCAGTAGAAATACTGGAGTTAAGACAATCTTGATGTTGTCTCCAATCACTGGAGGTTTGGCTAAGTTGAAATCTGGATGGGATGCTAGAGATGTCTCCAGCCCCAGAGCTGAAGGCTTGAGGAGCAGATCAAGACTGCAGAGGTAAATTGGAATTCATCCAGAGAGTTGTCAACATTCTTTGCAGGCTTTCTAACTGATACAAATTGTGGCAATTAGTGCTAAAAACCATTATTTATTTCAGCATTTTAATCAGAATGTCATGTACTCATTCAAATGCGTATTTTGTATAAATCTCAGGATCAACCTGCCCCTTCGTCTGAAAAATTTGCCACGACAACCCCCTGTGCCAAGGAGGGGGACCCTTCCTCTGGTGGCAGTTGGGGAGGTGGTAACCTCAGACCGGTTCACAGATGGCAATTGGAAACAATGCAATTCAACTTTCCTAACGTGACCTTGACTAGACTGCACGGTCTCTGTGCCCCATCAATTACAGGTAATTACGCAGAAATAGGAGAGAGGCCTGTTCCCTGGGGTCATCAGTGAAGTGCAACTGATTTCACTTAAGGCTGAGCAGCAGTGAAGTATATTAATATCAGCTTAATTTGTGGTAATTGAGGTAGCAATAAAGAATTATCCCTGGAATATTTTATTCCCATGATTATCTGAGTGTATAAACTATGGATGCGGTTTTTTTGGTCATAGTATAAAATGTCCCACTCTCTCCCATCAGGAACTTAGTGTAATTAGCGTCTGGCAGACAACACTGTGTTCAGCCATTTCCTCTGTCCCTTGGATGCATTTTTATTAGCTGAACTATCAAGTAACCTTATTTATTATTCTAGATAGAAGCATTTTGATCTCATTAACATGGATAATTTTCTCCAAACTTATGTAGTCATACTGAAGCCAAAGCTCCCTTTATGACAATTAAGATATACTGTTTTTTTCTTCTGGTGCCCTACTATACAATTAAGATACCATTCAAATCAGTAAATTTATTAGTATATTAACACACTAATTGGATTACAAACACATCCTCTTATTTCTGAAATGTTTATGATTTAATTGACTTGTTTAAACTAATTTTCATCTCCCTGTGCAATTATAACTGGTTGTTAATTGAACTTATTTACACATGGAATACTAATGCTGCTTCCCTTGTACCAAGGAAATATGTCTAAAGGTCTCAACAGAGGACTAAGTTTTTGGCTTTACTCTTTGGGCCTCTGAAACTGCTACTGTAGATAATAATGATCATGTAATATTCATTTGCTGGAAGGTGTAAGAATTAGTTGCAGTAACTTCTAGAAGAAATTGGTATGATTCAATTAGTTTGTAATTATTCATTTATTCATGCATACTACATGTGAAAGTGTAATTGCTAAAGTATGTATTCTTTTTCTCCCTCTCTAGTGGAATTAAGGATTCATTACTGCAATGGCCAGGTCCAGTATCATAGAGAAAATGTGACACGTGATATGTTTTGGAATGCTGGCATTCTGTTTTTCTGTATCTGGAATGCTCACTGAATTAAACATTTTAAAGAGAAACAAAGGGATATACACATTTATGCAAGGTAATTCCAAATGCATCGTAGGGTGTAATGAAAATGTTCTACATCCATGGAGTAACAATCATGGCTTAAGCCTATAACTCTGCTATTCCAGAAAAAAGGTAGCAAGAATGGAAACAGAATTGTTGTCAGTGATTTTTGGAGACCTTTACCACTGTTGTTTTCCTACTCAAAGCATTACATATCTTCTTCTCATTTACTTTTTGTTGTAAAATAAAATTCACATACAGAGAAGTATATACAACAAAGATGAGAACCTAGGTAGCCACTCCCCATGTCAAGGAAAAGAGTATTAGTATGCCTGATCTGTCCTGTCTCCTCCTGATGTCTCCTAAGGGATAGCATTATGATGACTTACATGAGAGTTATTCTCCTGCTTTTCTTTTATACCCAAATCTGCATTCCTAAACGTTAGTATAGCTTGGTCTGTTTTTCAACTTTATATGGACCATCACATAATATGTATTCTTCGGTGTCAAGATCCTTGAGCTCAAAGATTGTGAGTCTGGGTTCAATATCCAAATTGGTGTGTGTAGCTCTAGTTCATTTCTTTTTATTGTCATGTAGTATTGCATTTTGTGAAACATAACAGAAATGACGTATCCATTGTATTGCTGATAACCACCATAGTTCCAAGTGGGAGCTAGGATATCATGCTGGTTGTGGGTATGTACTTTGCAGTGAAATTGACAGGTCAGAGTTGTATAATTTATTTACAAGTAGCTTATGACAATTCCTGTTGTTTCGCATTCTTATTAACCCTCATATTGTTAGTCTTTTTACCTTGGTTTAATTAGCATTTTCCTTCAAATTAATCAGATCCAGAAACTTTTCCTATTTATACTGGCTGTTTGGAAAACCCCTTCTGTGTTTACCCACTAGACTTTTGCTCATGTTTCTATTGAGTTTTTAAAGCGGTGTTTAGAAATTTCAATTTATTCTGCATGCAAAGTCTTGTTACATGTGTTACACATATTTTATATGTGTTGCCTTTCATTTAAACATTTTGGTGAATAGGAGCTCTTAGTTTTTTCTTCTCAGTTTGAAGTTGTGATGGCATTCTATTTTTCTTTATACTAGTAGATTGTGTTGCTGTTCACATTAAACACATAATTCAGTAAGAATTGATTGTAATATTTGGTACAAGGTAGGTGTCCTGTTTCTTTATCTCCTGTGGTTTGGATTGGTGAGTTGTATGTTTCAGGCAATTTTTTCATTACATCTAAGTACTCACATTCGTTGGCAAAACATGTTGGTGATTTTACATTTTTTTATTTTTACAGACTGCATTTTGATTCATAGTACACAAATAGGGTACAACTTTTCGTTTCTATGGTTGTACACAATGTGGTAAGGGCTGAGGTTGTCACCCCTCTGGATTCCTGGTATTGGAGATGTGTATTGAACCTCTCCTTTTCTTCATTAGACCAGCAACAGGTTTGTCAGTGCTGATTTTTATATAAAGCTAACTTTGGTTTGTTAATTTTCTAAATTGTTCATTTTTTTCATTTATTTTCTTCTTCGGGTTTTCTTCGTTCTTTCTTCTCAATATTCTTATGGTGGAACCTAATGTTAGTATTGAAAGCTAGTCATTTCCTCCAAGCATAACTTCAGCTGAACTTACAAATATCAATGTTTTATTCTCATTATTTGATGCATAATATTGTCTAATTTTCTTTGTGGAATTGTTTTTAACTCAGTATTGATTAGTGTGTGCTTTAACTTACAAACAAAGCTTTCTTATATACCTTATTCATTTTTAAGTTAATTTTATTGGGTTCAGAAAACATATTTAAAAATTTTAAAAAATTTTATATTTACCCCCCCCCAAAAAAAATTGAACAGATAGTCCAGAAGCCTCCTATATTTCTCCTTTAGGCCCCACCCAGAAGCTGTACCTATTACAGGGAGCCCTCTCTCACTTACATGCAGTTTCCCCTATAGTTGACATTTTATATTTGTATGGTGAAGGTTTTTTTAAATTAATAACCAATATATTATTAACTGAAATGCATATTTTAGATTAAGGTTTAATTTTTGTGCTACATAGTTTTGTGGATTTTAACCAATGTATAGTATCAGGTACCCACCATTTCAGTGTCTGTCCTAAAAGTTCCCTTTGCTACTCCTGTTTATCCCCCTCCTCCCACCCTTTGTGCCCCTGAAAATGAATTAGTTTTTTCTTCTGATTCTATGATTTTACCTTTCCTCAAATGGCATATAGTTAGAACCATACAATATATAGCTTTTTCGGATTGGTTTCACTCAGCAATTTGCATTTAATGATCCTCCATTACATTTTCATGGCTTTATAGCTGCTTTCTATTAAGTCATTGAATAATATCCCAGTCACTTCTTTTTTTGTTATTGTTATTTATTTGCTTTTTGCACATTCATCTAAAGGACATCTTGGTTGCTTTCAGTTTGGGGTGAATAAATGAAACTGCTTTAAATATTCACATTCCAGTTTTTGTGTGGACCTATGTTCAGCTCACGCAGGTAAACATAAAGGAGCATGATTGCTGGATCATGTAGCAAGGCTATGTTTAATGTCATGAGAAATTGTCACCCTGTCTTCCGAAGTGTCTGTACCATTTTGCATTCCCACCAGCAATAAACAAGTGTTCCCATTGCCAGCATTTTGTAGCATCAGCTTAATTTAAAAACATTTAGCTACTTTAAAAACTATGTAGTGATAATCCATTGTTGCTATATTTTGCAATTAATTCCCTGTTGTATAATATTGAACATCATACTAATTTGCTGCCTATATCTCTTTTCTGGATGTTTGTTAAGGTCTTGGAATTGACTTGTTTCATTATTGTATCTTAACAGTTCTTTTTATATTTTATAATAAGACTCTTATCAAATGTGTGCTTTGTGAATATTTTCTTTCAGTTACTTGCCTTTTTTTTTTTTTTTTTGTACTGGGTATTGAGCCCAAGGGTATGTAACCACTTAGCCACATCCCTTTCCCTTTTTAAGTTTTACTTTGAGACAGGGTCACTAGGTCACTAGATTATTACAGCCTCACTAAGTTGCTGAGGCTGGCTTTGAACCTGAGATCCTCCCGTCTCAGCCTCCGAGTCTCTGGGATTATGGGTGTGCACCACCAAGCCCAGCAGTCACTTGCCTTTTTATTCTCTTAACATTATCTTTCGCAGAGCGGAAATGTTTAATTTCAGTGAAGTCTAATTTACTAGTCTACCTCTCCTTCGTGGATCATGCTTATGGTATTGCATTTAAAAATACATTGCCAGAGCCAAGATAATCTAGATTTTCTCCTCTACCATCTTAGAGTTTCATAGTTTTTATAGTTCTGTATTTTACATTATAACTGTGATCGATTGTTACTTTTTTTTTTTTTTTTTGGAAAGACTATATTTTTTCCATTGAATCCTTTACATAGAAGATGATGCACAGGTTTATTTTGGGTTCTCCAGACTATTCTATTAATTGTTGCTTCTTTCACTAATACAATACTGTCTTCAATATTCTGTCATTCTAGTAAGTCTTGAGCTTGGTTGTGGGAGTCTCCTGACCTTCTCATTGTTCAACATTGTGTTCACTATTTTGGGCCATTTGTCTTTTCATATATACCTTAGAATCAGTTTATCAATTTCCATAATAGAACTTGGTGTAATTTTGATAGGAATTGCATTGGGTCTATGTTGTGGGGGTCCTGTTATCGATGCATAGTGAGACCTTCGAGGCTAGGGTAGAAACGAAAATTATTCTGGGGAAAGAGAAGAAGCAGGTTGATGACTCAGGACCACCACTCCAAGTAAGGGGGAGCAGTGGTCGTGAGTGACTCCAGCAGGCTGGTTTTAAAAGTGAAAACCACAACAATTGTGGCAGGCTTACAATAGGGGTCATTAAGCTTTTCCCCAGAAATGCAAACTGCAAGCTTCAGTTTATCTATTTCAGGCTGTATCTGGTGGGTTAGCAGGCTGGGGGAGCTAAACTATCCATATCTGAAACTGGCAGCTTCTCGGGACTCCGGAGGCATGAGTTGCTTCACAGAAATGGTCACAATGACCTTCATTCATGGCCACATTATTTTATCTCGGGTATTGCTGTCCTTGTATTTACCACAGTCAGCACAACTGTTTTTATTCACACCCATTTTGGTTTGGTCAGTCTTAACTAGACATATTTGTTTTATATCAGAGGGTCTACCTTTTTCATTTTATAAGGGGGTCTCTACTCTTTCACAGCCTACAGGACTATTTGTAATAATTTACATGTTAACCATTATTGAGTCTTCCTGTCTATGAATATGGACTATCTTTTACTATAGGTCTTTTATTTCTTTTTATTAGGGCAGTTGGGATTTCTCACTTTGAGCTTAACACATAGTTTTGGGTATATCCAAGTTTTCAAATATATTGGTGTTAATTTAAATAATATCGATTCTACCTTCAAATCCCAATTGTGTATTGCTAGTCTACAGAAAAATAATTGTGAGACCTGGCATCCTAGGAACCTGCTGGTAGATCCTGATGGAGGACCAGGTTCCCTGTGAGGGAGGAGGAATAGGGGGACAAGGTTACTATGGATAGAGGAACTGGGAGACTATCATCGACCTAGTTCATTGTGGGGAAATTTTACTAAATTTTCTATTTTCTTATCAAACAAATCCCCCTAAACAAATAACTCACTGTTTCTTAGTGCTCACTCTTATGAGGATCTGGTCTCTTCTTTGGTAAAATCTGTACCTCAGGGTCCCTGATGATCACCTGTCCTGGGCATAGCAGAGCATCATCTCCCTAATGCAGAATCCTAACCCTGCACCCCCTCTTGGGTGCTCTCCTATGGAGACCGAGTCCTCTTTTTCCACATATGAATCAAAGATAGTGTCCTACTTTGGTCTGTGGGGTTTGAACCCTAGGGGTCCTGGGCTCCTGCTGTCTTAGGTCACTCACACTAACCTCCAGGTGCAGGTTGTGACCCTGGGAAGTGGCCATGCCTCTCAATATGCTCCTTGCTGTGCATATGCTCTGTGACTTTAGGAGACAAATGATCTGATTCAGGGGACTGTTCCTTGGCACAACCAGGAGGCTGGCTTGGTGGCTCTTCCTGCAGCTGGAGCATTGACCTTCTGTCAATATGATCTTTCTGATGAGTTCAGCCAGATCTTGCTCCCTGAGTAGCCTTGGGTGCAAATCATTCCATAGTGACTAGACCCCAGGATCATTCAATTCTCCATTTACAGTTTGAGAGCCCTTATGGTCACTTCTCAGGAATTCTCTTGGTTTACACTTGGAAGCAGTGGACTCCATAGCCTTAATGGTTTTCCTGTAAAACAGCTCTGGTTTGTCCTCACTGGTCTGGAAAACATGAGGACTCAGTTATCAAGTTCAGTAACAAGTAATTACAAGGTGTGCATAGGATTCAGGTCCCTGTCCTGCCTCAGTTACTCTGGAAACTGTCCATCCTCCTCTAATTTCTCTCACATTTGGGTGTCCACTTGATTATTACATCTCCAGTTGCTTCTGACCAATGAGTTGAAGGACAAAGAAGTTTCCACCACCACATGACAGATTGCAGTTTAACCCCAGAGAGAGGCCTGTGAAGGATACAAAGAAATGCACCCTTCATAGAGAACAGGGTGAGAAAGAGGAGAGAAAAAGCTCTCTCCAGATAACTACCTCCAGAAGAAGCCTGAAATGGGCATGCATGCGTCTCCCAGGCCTGAGAATGAGGTAGCAGAGGAGGCCAGTCCACAATTGTGCTCTGGAGGTGAGACAATGTTCAATAAAAAAGGAAGAAGCCAGCTGAGGCGGCATTAAGATAGTCTGTGAAGTGGGACAGGAGGGGCTGGAACTAGAGAGAGATTCAGTGGGATCTGTGGGCAGAGGAGTTCAGTGATTCTCTGGGTGGGGAGGGGATTGGCTTTTGACTCCCCTTGACCTTGAAATCCTGAAGGGCTGGGCCCACTTCTTACATACGTTCTTCTCCTTAGGCAAACATCAGTCCATCATTATTTGCGACTATTGTGACGTCCTACCTGAAACTCCTGGGAGTCCATGTTCCTTTCCTATTACTCTCTTTAAAGTGGATAAAAACATTTTTGTTTCTTTTTTGAAAACTCAAAGAAGCATTTTTCGTACATGATCTTCTGTGGAGGTTCCTGTCAGTTTTCCTCTGTGGGGGGCAGGTGCAGAGTCTCAGACCTCTGGGAGTGCATGAGCTACCTTGGGTAGGATTCTGCTTCTTAAAGACACAGCTCATTTTAGCACATGATCACAGGCTTTCAGAGGCTTATCTTTGTTCTGCAGATCAGCCCTAAAAGCAGGGTCTGGGCCCAGAGACCACTACCATGCAACGGGAATGATGAATAATTACTGTGTGAGTCTTGGTCCCAAACATACCTTACACTCTTGATAATCTATTGCAAGGATACTGAGTCCCAGTACTTTAAATTTAACTCAAAGTCTTATACCATCTCTAAATTAGTCTCTGAGCATGGATAGAAACCCTCGCCTTTTCACCCTGTTACCTTAAAGGAAAATATCCTTACCTTTTCTGAAAGCACCCATCTCAGAGATCTGTTTCAAAAACCTAATTGATTTTGAACACTAAGAGAAAAAACAGGGTTGGATCTAGGGTCCCCTCAATTTTACCTGACTTCTTTCCCTTCTACAAATGGATTAATCTGGAGGAAGTACAGGAAAAGAAGGGAAGCCACACATCACAGAGGAAGGATAAAATAGGTTAACTGGCCCATGCAGTTGAGGCTGAGCTTCTTCGGAAGTGAAAATCCACCTGCATCTTGCACAGCTCACCTCTGCCTCTAGCAGCCCCCGGCACTGAGCCTGCGAGCCCTGGTGTAGACAGACAGCCCTGCATGGCAGAGTCATGGGACAGCCATTAGAGACCCTCAGGGTGTGAAGAGGGAGCAAGTCTGCCACCGTTCAGACCTCACATCACAGCCAGGCTCCTAGATCCCTCCACCTTGCTCTGGAAAGATCTCTGGGCTCTCTCTCACCTCAAATTTCTGTCATTATCATGTATACTTTAACACAGTTTTCCATTTATTTATTATATTTCCAGATATGAACTTTTTTTTTTATTGTAAACAAATGGGATACATGTTGTTTCTCTGTTTGTACATGGCGTAAAGGCATACCATTTGTGTAATCATAAATTTACATAGAGTAATGTTGTTTGATTCATTCTGTTATTTTTTCCCTTCCCCCCACCCCTCCCACCCCTCTTTACCCTCTATACAGTACTTCCTTCCTCCATACTTGCCCCCCTCCCTAACCCTAACTCTAACCCTAACACTAACCCTTCCCTCCCCCCCATTATGTGTCATCCTCCACTTATTAGCGATATCATTCGTCCTTTCGCTTTTTGAGATTGGCTTCTCTCACTTAGCATGATATTCTCCAATTTCATCCATTTGCCTGCAAATGCCATAATTTTATCATTCTTTATGGCTGAGTAATATTCCATTGTATATATATATACCACAGTTTCTTTATCCACTCATCAATTGAAGGGCATCTAGGTTGGTTCCACAGTCTGGCTATTGTGAATTGAGCAGCTATGAACATTGATGTGGCTGTATCTCTGTAGTATGCTGATTTTAAGTCCTTTGGGTATAGGCCAAGGAGTGGGATAGCTGGGTCAAATGGAGGGTCCATTCCAAGTTTTCTAAGGAATCTCCACACTGCTTTCCAGAGTGGCTGCACTAATTTGCAGCCCCACCAGCAGTGTATGAGTGTACCTTTCTCCCCACATCCTCGCCAACACCTGTTGTTGCTCGTATTCTTGATAATCGCCATTCTAATTGGGGTGAGATGGAATCTTAGGGTGGTTTTGATTTGCATTTCTCTTATTACTAGAGATGTTGAACATTTTTCCATATGTTTGTTGATTGCTTGTAGATCTTCTTCTGTGAAGTGTCTATTCATTTCCTTAGCCCATTTGTCGACTGGATTATTTGAATTCTTGGAGTAGAGTTTTTTGAGTTCTTTATAGATTCTGGAGATTAGTGCTCTATCTGAAGTATGATTGGCAAAGATATTCTCCCACTCTGTAGGCTCTTTCTTCGCATTGCTGATAGTTTCCTTTGCTGAGAGAAAGCTTTTTAGTTTGAATCTATCCCAGTGGTTGATTCTAGCTTTTATTTACAGAAATAGAGCAAGCAATTATGAAATTCATCTGGAAGAATAAGAAACTCAGAATAGCTAAAGCAATCCTTAGCAGGAAGAGTGAAACAGGGGGTATTGCATTACCAGATCTTCAACTCTACTACAAAGCAATAGTAACAAAAACGGCATGGTATTGGTACCAAAATAGAAAGGTAGATCAATGGTACTGAATAGAGGACACGGACACAAACCCAAATAAATACAATTTTCTCATACTAGACAAAGGTGCCAAAAATATACAATGGAGAAAAGATAGCCTCTTCAACAAATGGTGCTGGGAGAATTGGAAATCCATATGCAACAGAATGAAACTAAACCCATATCTCTCACCATGCACGAAACTAAACTCAAAATGGATTAAGGACCTCGGAATCAGACCAGAGACCCTGCAGATTATAGAAGAAAAAGTAGGTCCAGATCTTCAACATGTCGGCTTAGGACAAGACTTCCTTAACAGGACTCCAGATATGAACTTGATCCAACTTTATCCTCTGGTGTTCTCTCCTTCAAAGCCACCAATTCCAAGCTAGGAAAGCTTGAAAGCTTGGAAGCCCTGAGGATTTCCCAGGTTTTTTTTTTTTTTTCCCCCTTTCTTTTTCCTGATTCCCAGGGCTTCACTTTCCATCCTCAGCCATAATTTCCCCACATAATATGACATATGCGGAAGAGGTGCGCTGCTTTGAAAATGCTTTGTGTGAGCCACCCCTTCCTTTCCTTAACCTCTGGAAGCCACTGAACTTGTATTTTTATAGCTTTTTCTTTGCTAGAATGTCACAGTAGGAATTCCACAGTCTGTACCCTTTTACAGAAGGGCTTCTATCACTGAATAAGGTACATGTGAAATTCCTCCCGCCTCTCTACTTGTGCAGCTACCCACCTTGCTGGTCACTTCTCTGAGCATCCAGGACCCTAAGATAATTCACCATAATACACAGAGTAGTTCTGCTTTTCCAAGTATCTATCCCTACCTGGACCCTTAGGTCTATCTGGACTCAGATCCTGGGTCAGGTTATATTAAAAACTGACTATTTTTTATGTAAAAACTAATTAGCTTATATAGAAAGTATATATCAGTCATCTTCTGTGTTGGGCAGGCATTGAACAGCATACTGCACAAACAGTTCCATCAACAGGCCTCACGACTTTCTAGGTACAGCCTGTTTCCTTCTCAATTCTTGTCTCTCTCTTCTGAGGTCTCACAGCAGATTGATGATTATTCCCGTTTTACTAATATTTCAAGGCATCCTTGACTTTTCCTCTCCTGTTGTTCAAAGTTCTTCCATCATCTTATTTCACTATTACATAACTACTTATGGATTTTAATTAACTTTTTACTTTGATTTCAATTTTTGCAGTGCTGGTGATCCCACCCAGGGCCCTGTTTCTGCTAGGCAAGTGCATTTTTTAGATGTTTGATACTGCATTCTACCATTTCAGATATCATTATGCCTATCATTTTTTTTCTGTTCTAAGAGATTGCCCCAAAATCAGTGGCCTAAAAATATAAATTTATTATCTAAGCTTCTAAAGGTCAAAAATCCTAAAAAGGTCTCATCAAAAAAAATCTCTCTCTGATGCTCAGTCCTATATTTCTTTCAATTAGCAATTATTGGGATGCTCATTATCAAGTCATTGAACCCACCTACATAATCTCTCTCTCATGGTTATTTGGCAACTTATTTCTGCATACTATATTTCAGGTTTTAAGGATTGGGGATATGGGCATGTTTGAGTGTATATTATTCTATTCACTTATATTAGTGAACACACTTATTATTCTGCTTAATATTGAGAATATACTATTATTCACAAATACATTCTAGTTTACAAAATCTTCGTCCTAATAAATTTATGTCCTTGAGGTTATTTTGGCTTAGCTTTCAAAGCAAGGGATTGATTTCAATATTTTAAGATGGTATAGATAAAAACTTTTCTTGAAGAATTCAAGAAAAACTGAGGGCAAGATCTTGGTCAAAATAGGTTTTTTTTTTTTTTTTTTCAAGTCTGGAGTTGGCATAGTTTGCTTAGGAAGTTCCTTTTACCCTCAGGCAAACCATACAACTTGAAACAAATCTGTTACATTGCAGACATATTTATCATTTTCGCCACTTCATTCAATTTGCGTTACAAGAAATTCATTTGGGGATGCTAGAGAATACTTCTCAAATGCATGCTGTTGATTAAACAGGGCAGAGTAGCTGTGGACCAGAATTGGTAAAGAGTTATAGAAGGAGAAGGCAGTGGGAATTGATGTGAAAAATGGTGTCTATCCATGCCTTGAGAAATCCTCTTTAAATCACACTTGTGAGTGGATGGGAGAGCACACTTTCTGGAAGCCACCATCAATCCTCTGCCGAGGTTGCAATTTCCTTTAATACATCAGCAAACTTCCCTTTCTTGTACCCACTCTTCAGCTGTCGAGGGATGAGAAGCTATAGTCTTCACAGTGACAGAAGGACATGAGAGCCATTGATTCCTGAGCGAAATCAAAGGACAGACTATTTAGTCTAAAGTCCTCTGGACAATTAAGCCAACCTCTCTCAGTAAAGGTTTTTCAAGTAGAAGGAGCTTGCAATTGGGTTGAATTGAAATTTTAACTGATTCTTTTTAAAGGCAAGAAAAAAACACATTTGCTGCTATAGGACAAATGAATTGGGGTCCTTTGCCAATTCTTGGAGAGTATACTGATGTTTTTAGCTGTTTGTGAGTCATTTTTGATAGAGATGTTCACAACATGGTGCTGTAGGAGAAGGAATACAGTGTAGTAGTGACGGGCTTGCATTTCTGGTAATGCAGACATGGATCAAATCTCTGCCACTAGGGAGCAGTGTTAGGCTTAGGGGAATTAATCAATGTCCTCATCACTAAAATGAGAATGACTGTACCTAACCAATCCCTTGGGTGGTTGTTAGGCCTAAATGGGAGAAGACACATCCAGCAGGTAGTGATGTGCTTCTATAAAATATTTTGATGTTACCACCATGACCACTCCCATTGCCACCACCACCTGTCATTATCGTCCTCTACCAGGTTTCTTAAATTCTTTGAGGAGCCATGAAAGTAATGTTGCTGTATTAGAAACTGAGTATAAGGGTAGCGTTGCTTTAGTCAGCTCTTTTGTCTCTGACCAAAAGACCTAAAAGAACAACTTAAAGGAGGAAAAGTTTATTTTGGCTCTGGATTTCATGAGTTCAGTCCATGGTTGGCAGACTCCATGTCTCTGGCCCAAAGTGAGGCAGACCATCATGGTGGAAGGGCCCAGCTGAGGAGAGTAGCTCAGGATATGGCATCACAAAGCAGAGTGAGCTGTGCTCAGTAAGGACAAATATAAATTCCGTAGGCACACTCCCAGTGACCTACTTCCTCCAGTCACACCCTGTCTACAGTTAACACTCAGTGAGTCCATCTGAGTGGATTAATCCACTGATTAGGTTAAGGTTCTCGTAATCTAATCACTTTACCTCTGAACATTCAGGCACTGTCTCATGAGCTTTGGGGACACCACATATCTAAATTATAACAAGTGTGCAGGAAAACTGACAAATGAGCATGGGAACTTAATATTGCTTAAAACACTTACTGTACCAAATAAAATATGCCCAAGGAACCACCGTGACTTTCAGTTTACTGACCCTCTGTCATGGCTACATCATAAGGAGCTCTTTGGAGCTGGACACACCAGGATTTCAGGGGCTGATTTTGCTACTTCCCTGGCTATGTAAACCACTTTTAGTTTCATCTAACCCTGAACTTTAAAAATTATATATATATATATATATCTATATATATAAAATGATTATATATATATATATCTATATATATAATCTCCACTGTGTAAGGATACTGAGAGAATTACAGGTAATATCTTTGAAATATTTTGCAAGGTCTTAGAAGCTATAGGTTCATAATACATCATGGGAATGTATTTTCTCCAAAACACATGTGGAACAAGTCTGATATAATTATAATTTCATCTTTCTAAAATTACCTCTCTCCTCAGTGGTGAAAACAATTCTTATTTCACTCTTATTATATCACAAAGTCCCAAATAACCAGCTGTATTCAGGTTAAAAAGGTCACAGGGGAAAGAGAAAGCAATTCTATTGTCTAACTATATAAATAGAAAATATATTCCTGCTATGGCGAGTAGAAAAATCTGAGGGTATATGTCTCCACAGAAACAACTACACATATTATGGTCACATTGTGTGAAACAGTATTGGTATTTTTACACAGATGCCATGTGCTTTGTAGTTACCCATAGGACTATAAATACTACCTATAACATGGTTTCTGGGAGAAAATTTTCCAACCAAGCAGCTCATACATGAGATACTACACAATAGAGTGCTTGAAAGTGTGGGTTCAGTAGTTGGAAACCTCTTCTTTTAAAGCCTGGGCTTACCACTTAATAGGTGGGTTTCTTCACTTTCTATCCTTCAGTTTTTGTATCAGTAAATGGAGATGGCAAGAATGCAGTGTTTGTAAAAATAAATGAGATATTGTGTGTTAAACATTCAGTAAGCACATAGTGAGATATCAAATATTAGCTGTTTAAAATTACTATTGCAACTGTAGGCTATTTTTAAAACTTTTTAAAGTTAGCCAATGAATTCTATTTAGATTCTTGAAAATGAGAGGGTAGTTGAAAGAGGCCATTTCAGACACAAAACACAATTTCCTAAATGAGTATGTTACTTTATGCATTTATGCAGCAGTCGGAAAAACCCTGTGATAAAGCACTTGATGGTCTTACATTTAATTATTGTTATTCCTGAGTAAAGCAGGTATGAAGGAGAGAAATCAGAAATGAAAACCTGGTAGTGATCTTAGAACCAGTGCTAAGTATGTTTTTCTATTGCTGTAGTGAAGTTTATTTTAAACTAAACATATTCTGGAGTCTAATATAGTGTGTCCTCTCCTAATACGTTGAACAAAACATATATAAGAGAATATAATGTTCACTATTTTATTGTAATTGATTTCTTCTATATCTTTACATGCACAGGCACTATTATGTTTTCTTAGCCCTTGTATCATTTATTAAATGAAATAACACGGCCATAATATTAAATAGAAGAACAAAGGGTGAAGATAACTCAGCAGTTTTTGTCTCTGGCATTTTCTATTACTTATCCTGGGAGGCTCTAAAGCGTAGCTTCTGTTGATTCTCAGTAGGAAATAAAAGTTAAAGAAGTTGACTGTGTAATCCATCTTTCCATACACAAATTAAATCTCTCTCTCCAAGTTTATATAGTGCTTATGGCAGAACATGCACAGATATGCCTTAGCCATTATCTAAGCTATTTTTCACTTGATATTTAGCAAGATGTTAGATTCATTTTAGAGACTAAAAAATGTTGCTAACACCTCAATAACCAACAGGGTACACCCGGCTTTATTGGAAAGTTATTGAATATACTTCCACATACAAGGGAAATACACTATGTAAATGGTAGATTGTATTAACTATGCTGTCTTATTTTCTGGATTCTTAGTGCTGTGGCATATGGGTTCTCAAGGACTTGAGGAGAGACTGCCACACTCAGGGGTAGCTATTTCCTGGAGATACCAAATACTTGGTGGTGACCCATTGATATGTAGACAAATCCATCCTGGTTCATATCCTCACCTGCCGCCTCTTATGAGGCTCCTGCTGCCAGGGACACGACTCTGACCTGAAGAGTGCTGGGACCAGGTACTAGACAAGGAGACCCTTAAGTCCAGAGAGCGTACCAAAATTATTTAAAAACTTTGATCCTGAGGCTGCTAAGCTGCTCACTCTGCTCTGCTATTCTTTTTTCCAAAAACCACAATAAAGACTTTGCTTCCCCATCAAATGAAAAAAAAAAAAAAAAAAAAAAAAAAAAAGACTGCCCACACTACTGCCTTGCTCATCTGCCACTTACCTCAGGCTGCTTTTCCGTGTGTTCCTTGGTGGCTTTGCAGGCCAAGGCCTCTGGAGAGTTGCTAGTAACAAACAAAAATGGCAGTGATCTCCAGATGACTGCCCTCATATATTTGAATAGAATCAAAATCCTGAATCTATTTTAACTTAAATTCAGGACATCTTATATAATAAAAATTAGGTTTGGTACCATCAGAAAGATGGAAGAAACTTTTCCCCCTTCATAGAGTGATTGACAGACAAGAGTGATAAGAAGTCTTTTTTCCCTTATTACTTCCTCCCCTGTCCAAAAATTGTTGCTTATGTTTGATGTGGTAAAGATGAGGGTGAGGGAAACCATTCAGAAGCCACTCCATTTGGAGAGCAGACAGGAAGATGAGTTGAGCTCAGTATGCTAACCACAAGGCTCGAGCCGTCTGGAGTTTGATGGACAAAAGGAGATTGACCCTTTTCCAGGCTGGGGAAAAATGGAGGCAGGAAATACTTCTAAGAGGAGGTGACAATTCAATGAAGATTTCTTGATTTTCTTTCAAAAGTTAGAGATAAAATTTGCATACAATAAAATTACTCTTAGTCAGGTGCCAGGGCACACTCCTGTAATCCCTGCGGCTTAGGGGGTTGAGGCAGGAGGATCTTGAGTTCAAAGCCAGCTTCAGCAAAAGCAAGGCCCTAAGCAGCTCAGAACTGTCTCTAAATAAAATACTAAAGAGGGCTGGGGATGTGGCTCAGTGGCCGAGTGCCCCTAAGTTCAATCCCCAGTACCAAACTAAAATAAAATAAAATTCACCCTTCCACTGTCTGCAATTCCATGACTTTTGACAAATATACACAGTTGCATAACCACTACCACAATCAAGATTCAACATTCTCATCTCTGAAAAATAATTCTATTTTACCCTTTTGCAGTCAAGCTTTTTTACTTTTATCTACAGTCCCTGGCAATCATTGATCTCCACTGATTCAGTATCTCTTTTTCAGAATATAGTGTGAATGAATTTACACATTATATACTTTTTGTTTCTGGCTTCTTTCACTTAATGCTTCTGATATAAACCTTTATATTTATAAATGACTTATTACTATTAATGGTTAACAGTGTCATCGTGTCCCCAGGACCATCTGTTTATCCATTCAGCACATGACGGACATGTGAGTTATTTCCAGTTTTTAGCAATGAAGGAAAAAGTAGCTCTAAGCACTTAACTCTTGTGGATACCTGTTCTCATTTCTTTTGAATAAATGCCTAAGATTGAAGTAGTCAGATCATAGGCCATGTTAAACTATTTTCCCAAATAGTTGTATCCCTTTACGTTCCAGGAGCACTGGATGAGAATTCCAGGTCTTACCTATCCTCACCAGTAATTGGTATGGTGATTATTTCTTTCTCCTTAAAATTTGTTTGCTTTTAGGTATGTAGTTGTAGCTCATAGTAGTTTCAGTTTGTATCTATCTGATGACTAATGATTTTGAACTCTCTTCATTGGGTAGATGTTCAAATCATTTGCCATATATATGATAGACATATATAGGTATGTTTAGACATATATATATAAGATGTAAGCAGACACATATAAAAGATATATATTTGCCATATGTATAAAATAGACATATGTATGTAGATGTCTATTTTTCTCTATTCTGTTCCTTGATTTATGTCTCTCTAGTACCAGACATTCTTGATTACTATTGTTCCTAGGATGTCTTGATATCTAGTCTTGCAAATTCACCAAATTTGATTTTCATTTACAAAATTGCTTGGGTTTTTAAAGTTCCTTTGCCTGTCAATAGTAATTTTATAATCAGCTTCTCAAATTGTACAAAGCATCTGAAATTCTTTGGAGATTGCAGTAAATCTGTAGACCAATTTTGGAAGTATCGACATCTTACCAATCATGCATTTTCTGATCTACGAATGTAGCTTTTTATGTCTTCATTTTTATATTCTTAAATATTTATTAACAGTACTTTGTAGATTACATTATACATCTCTTGTACATATGCTATTCAATTTATTCCTCAGTATTTCATGTTTTGATACAATAATAAACACCTTCATTTCTTTAATTCCAATTTCTACTGTTGCAAAATGTATTTACAGAAGTTTTGTTGTCCTCCACTTTGACTTTGCAGCTTCTGCCATACAGAGTGATGAGACATTACATTTTATCACATGATTTAAGTCTGAGAAAGCAAAAATAAAAAAGACGAAACACTCATCTGTGAACTGTTTGTTTTTGCATCTTTTTCATTCATCCAGTAACAAACACATCTCAAGAACAACTACAGACTACTAACTCATTTCTTGGTATTGCTGGATAGAGTCATCACTGTTGCCCCCACTTGACATGCCAAATAGTCGTTCTGTGGCCAGTTGATGGCCCATGAGATGCATTAAACTACCAGATCACTAGTTGGAGCAATCAATGAGGGACATGGTCAATTATTGAAGTACCTGTAAAATATGCACAAATGAGAGAAACTGAGAATATTGAGTGTTCTGAACATTTTTGCTACACTACTATTGATATTTATCATATGGAGATTTATACAAATATGTATTGTTTAGTAATATCCTTAATTTAGTAATACATTTTGGTGTAATGAGCTGAAAAACTCAAAGTGCATGCTTATAAAGTTGAATGCTAAATTTGTTTTGCTAAAACATTGTTAAAGAATATGTAGCTTGCGCAAAATATTTGTTGACAATTACTACCTGCCACAGGGACCACAGTGGTATCAATGACTACACAGGCAACTGAAGACAATATGGGAGATGCATCAGCCTCTACATCAAAAGTTAAAATATTAGGAAGATGTGCCTGAAGATGGTGATTAATATGCAGCTGCAGATGGTGTGTTTACAGAACGTTCTGTGAAATGTTTCATTTAGATGAAATGACAATGACTTTTATTCATTTTTTGATTTGAGATTTTTCTGTGCATGTATGAAAGCTGAAGCAGTAGCTGTGAATGTTGGCTGCTTCACAGAAGAATGACTCCACTCATTAGACGATGCCAAGTTCATGTTGGTATGTGTGGATCCTTCAACAGAAAACTAGTTAATTCCAATAACGGATTGCTCTTTTTTCCTAACCATTGTATGGAATCAAGTTAAAGGCTTGGATGTTGATTCTGTCAAATGTGAAATATCTGGTGTTAGGGTGAATGCTTTTGTAAAATTGAGCTCAAATTTCAAGATTAAAAACACTTGGTTTTGTTGTTACACTACATATTTTGGTTTTATGGGGTTTTGCTGTGTTATAGATGGTGGAGTACTGCATCTGAAGGAAATAATCTTGTTCTTAAGTAAACTGGGAGGGATGTGCTTGGCATTCAAAGTGAGGAGCACATAATTTATCATTGTTCCTGTTCTATGGTAATAGAAGCAAGAGCTGCCTAATTTTCTACTTTTAAATATGTTTGTGGGTGTGTGTATATAGTTTAGAGTAACTGAATAACAATTTTTATGTGGATCATTCTTATTTTTGTGTAAGAACACAAATAATTTTTACTGGCAAACATGCTTTTAATTTTTGCTGCGTACCATCAATTAGAAGACCAAGAAGATGATTACAAGTAATGTGGTAGGCTCTGAAGTAATAATCCTAAAATTCTGGCCATGATATTGAGTTGTTTATGAAAATAAACTACCTAAAATTGTTACATTTTATTTAAAATCACTAAGAAATATTTAATCAATGTGTTAGTGAATGGAGTATCAAAATTCACCTTTTAATGCTTTGAGAAAATTGCAGTTGTTCAAAATAATTTAAGAACAGGAAGTCATTGTCATGCATCCCTATAAAAGACAGGGAAGATTGGAACAAATTAAATATTATTCCTCAAGTGGTGTAGATCATTTAAATTTAAAATTGCATAATATCTCTAATTATGAGAAAATTTGCTTGGAGCTCCTATGTTCAGTTGAATAAATTTATATTTTGTACTGAAAAGAATTGAGTTTGAGGAGTTCTGAGTTTTCAAGCATTTATATTTGGTGAAACATACAAAGAAGACATAAACATAGCGGAGGCATTTGAAGATTTTTGTTTTGTGGAGATGATCATGAAGAATAGTACTCATCATGGAAGCAAAAGTCAGTGCAATTGACCTTTGGTAGCCACAGTTCTGTATTTACAGATTCAACCAAAATAGTCGGGACAGAAATTATATGTGCACTAAACATGTATGGACCTTCTTTTTCTTGTTACTATTTCCTAAACAATGCAGTCTAAGGACGATTTATATAGCATTTACATTGCACTAAGTATTATAAGCAATCTAGAGATAATTTATAGTGTACAGGAAGATGTGTGTAGGTGATATTCATTTATCATCTTATTTTATATCAGGGATTTGGGGATGCACAGATCATGGCATTTGTGTGGGGTCCTGGAGTTAATTACCTATGGATACTGAGAGTTGACGGTACTTACAAATAAATTGGGCTTAAATATTTACAAAGATCAATGCAAAAACATTAGAAATAAGAACATTTTCCATTTTACAGTTTATTCTACCTAACTTGGAACCTTAATAGAAAATTTCTTATTAAAAGATATTTTAGTCTGTGGAGAAGTTAAATGAAAGCATCAGTAATTCAAATTTAACTATAAAATGCAAATTGGAAGATGATTGCAAGTGATTTTATAAATAATAAAATTAAAGTAATAAATTCATAAAATTATATTAGATAACATAAAATTCAGAACAAGTCCCATGAAATAATATGAGGGACATATGAGGTAAGAACAATTATTTTTCTTAGGCTATTTAAAAATATTCAGGTAATTACTAGAAACATGCACTTCCATGAACATGTGTGTGTGTTTATTAGACAATTTATTCATTTTTGGGAGATAGTGAATAAAACCATTTTATAAGTCTAATGAAAGAAAATTGTCAATAAACCTTTCAAAAATGTATATTTTAATATTTTAGCTTTGCTTTTATTCCCCCAATTTTCTCAATTTGAATGAAAAATTATATGGTTACCCAATCCATCAATTTAGCAATCAGATTTACCATCAGCAAATTTTCTGAGCAAATTACCTTTTAAAATATACATATCTAAAGTAATTCAAATGTAAGTCTTCATCTCACTATAACTTTCCTCTTTGACAAATAATCTGAAACTGCTATGGGTTTTATATTAGAAAAAATTACTTGCATTTGGCAAAATACTTCATATTTGCAAAGTAATTATTTAATTTTTAATTCTGTCATACTTGTCCAGACTCTGTATTAGTTTTCTCATGTTTTGTGTCATTGTTATGATTATAGCATGCGGGGCAAGGTTCACAACCCATGACCGGCATGCTAAATCTGTCAAACTGCCTAATTTGGGGAACAAACTTTTACTGGAAAACAACCATAGCCATATATTTATGTATTGTTGGGATCATTTCACATTATGAGTATACTTTTTAGTTGACAATACTAAAATATTAACTAACAGAATCTTCACAGAAGAAGTATGCTAACAAATATAGGGGGAAAGTGATTTAAAAGCAGATTTAGTTCAGTACTTTCTACCTGCCAAAGCTAGAAGGGTCTGAGGCATAGTATAGTAGAATCACTATTTACCTACATAGGATTACAAACCACTAAAAAAACCCCCACAGCTCCTCCCTCATTCTGGACGTCCTCAAAAGAAGTATGGACTAGCTGCACATCAGCTCATTAGAAAAAATGATCATGACACATCTTTTCTAAGAAAAGCAACTGATGAAAATTTGATTTATTTTGAATGGTTAACGTAATATGCAAATTAAGCACATTTTATTATTTGATTTAAACACTGCATTTTTATTGGCTTATGCTTTGTTTTTGTGATACTGGCAATTAACATCTGTTAAAACTTCCGCTCTACTGAATCATGAGATTCCACCCCACATCTTTCTTTTCCTTTTTTCCTCTCTAGCTTTCACATATGAAAGAAAATACGTGGTGCTTGCCCTGGGTTTGGTTTATTTCACTAAGCATGGTGACCTCAGGTTCTACTCATTTTCCTGCAAATGCCATGCTTTTGTTTTTCTTTATTGTTGAATAAAACTCCATTACGCATGTTCAAAAACAACAACAAGGTAAGATTCAGCCGTGACGTTGAGGAAAGAAACTCCAGAACATGACTTCACTGTGACTCTTGTGCCTGACCACCAGGCAGCCTCTCTATGTGTGCACATGCTGGGGATGCACATGTTACTATGCCTAAGTGGTGTACAGCCACAGATTCATATGCTGACGCCCTGGTTTTCCCCTCTGAGGCTTTTAAGAGAAAGAGACTCTGAGAAGTAATTACATCATAATGATGGAGTTCTCAGGATGGGATTAGTGCTCTCATAAAAAGAGACCAGACTGAGATAGCCACTCAAGAGGAGACCACTATCTGCAACTTGAATATGAGTGTCCTTCTGGGACACTAAATCCAGTACCTTGATCTTGGTCTTCTGAACTTCTGGAACTCTGAGTTGCGTGGTCCACAGTAGTTTCCTCTTTTAATAGCAGACCAGACTATCACACACAGTTGTACACAGACAAAAAAAAAAAATAAGTGAATGTACTCATTCGTACATGTTATTATACATGTTATACTGTAAACTTGTACATTCAATCAATACATGTGATCAGTTTTCATAAAATCTATAGCCACAATGTAATTTTAAAATATTTTCTGCTGTGTGTATAAACCTGTTAATCCAACCTATTTCCTCACTTGAGGAAACGCAGTTGATTTCCTATAACAGACATGCTGCAGTGACTGCCCCGTTGTTAAATCTGTACATTTTAACTCACTTCATCTGCAAGTTCGAGAATTAGAACTTACTGTAAAAAGAGTATACATATATAAATACGTAAGTCATTTTTTTTTTTAATTGCTGAGTAGTTTCTCATTGTTAGATAAACCACAATTTTTATTCATTCTTTTGTCTGTGGACATTTGGGTTTTTAGTGTTTGGTTGTTATGGATAAGACTACTGTCAACATTCTAGGCAAGTATTTGTGTAGATTTTATTTGTCTTGAATAAATCCTTAGGAGAGGAAGTGCTAGATTGTAGGGTATATCTGTTATAATTGATCAAAAACAATCCACCAAAATGGTTTTGTTGTTTACATTCCAGCAAAGAACAATACCAGTTGATCCTCATTGTTCCCAGCATTCTGTTTTTCTGTGCCTAGCGTTTGCATTAGTATCTTACGATGGTTTTAATTTGCTTTTCCTTGGTGACTGATGATGTTGGTATAATTTCCTGTTTCTATTAGTGAATAACTTTCCTAATTAAGTAAATAAGTTTTCATCCTTTATTTTTTACTTGAGAATTCAAGGGTATTTTTATTGGTATTTTGTAGGAGTTCTTTATTCCAAATGTACCTTCTTTATGAGATATATTTACTGCTGAAAATATTTTTTCTCAGTCTGTGGTTTGCTTACTCCTTTTCTTATTCTATGTCTTTTAATGGACAGATACTTTTACTTTCATTAGAGTCAGATTTATCTTTTTGTTATCATTGGTGCTTTATGTCCCATTTAAGCCTGTTCCAAGATTGTAGATGTGTTCTTCTATATTTTTTCAAGAAGATTAGTTTCAGGTTTTTATATTTGGTTTTATGATATATCAATTTTTCAACATAGGAGTCAATTACAAAGATTTCTGCTCATACCCTCAATTTGTTAGCCTCTCAGCTGAGCTGATTGGCAAATATCAGTTGAGGTGAACGTGTATGTGGCACTGAAAGTCACGCTCTAGGGAAAAAACAAAACAACAACAACAAAAAAACTATCCAGATTTGTAGTTTTTCTGGAGGTGGGAGTCTTTTGTCCCAAGTGTGCTCGCCCAGTGGCACCATAGAATAAGTGACTTCTCTTGTTTTCAATTTCCACGTTTTTATTATACCCAGGGATTATTCCGTTTGTTTATAGTGAGTTTTTTGTTGATTATATTGGTACAGAATTTAGATTTAAGGTCAGTTACGCTAGGTTTTTTGTTGTTGTTGTTGTTTTTTCTTTTTTATTCCCTGCCTCGCCCCTCTGTATCTATGTTCATCTCTCTTTTGAGTACTTAAATATTTGAGAGAGAAGTTTTTTTAAAAAAGAGGAATTATCCATTCATCTGTTGAAGGGCATCTGGGTTGGTTCCACAATCTAGCTACTGTGAACTGAGCTGCTATAAACATTGATGTGGCTGTGTTAGTGTAATTTGCTGATTTTAAGTTCTTTGGGTATAAAACGAGGAGTGGGATAACTGGGTCAAAGGTGGGTCCCTTCCAAGTTTTCTGAGTAATTTCCCACTGCTTTCCAGAGTGGCTGCACCAATTTGCAACTCCACCAGCAATGTAAAAGTGTGCCTTTTTCCCCACATCCATGCCAACATCTATTATTGTTTGTGTTCTTGATAACAGTCATTCTAATTGGAGTAACAAATCAAAATGCAGTCTGTAAAAAATTAAAAGATAAATTAAAAAAAGAGGAATTATAGGTTCTTTGTAGTTTATCTTCCCAGCTCAAAGCTCAATGAAGAGTAGAGAAGATAATACAGCTTGTTGAAATGCCAGTTGAAGGAATGATCCTTCAAAGAGAAAGAAGTTTTTTATTTTGTGGCTTTCTGAAATCAACTGGGACCAATTCTTTCACTAAATGGTGTACCAGCCTTTTTTTTTTGACTGCACCCAGTAGTACCTCCTGTCCTAATCAGTTCATTGTTTAACAGGTACCTGTCATAATCCCCGTAGTAGGATTCCTACTATGCTTAACGTGTTTGGTAAACATAGAAGAAACTTTAGTAAGTGTCCCTACTTTGCTATGACTACAAAGAAATTGACCCCAAAGTTTGTTGGTTTCAACAAACGTGATGTCTCCTGATTTCCTGAGTTGAGGAGTCAGACGGGCCTTGTCTGGGTGGGTCTTGTGTGCTGTATGGATGGAGGCCACTTCCTGGTGTCCCCCACATGGAGCGTTGGCCTTTACTCAACCAAGAGCCATCATTGACACATCAGGTCCCCTGGTGGGAGTGGCTGGAAGTCTGTGCTCAGAACTGTCAACCAGAGTTCACACAGATGGTCTCTCTGGCATGGCAACCTCATAGTGATCAGATACCCATTAACCGAGGCAGAAACTGCATAAACTTTGATGAGCTACTCTTGAAAGTCACTTAGCCTCACATCTGCTATCTCCATCCACTCACTAACCAAACTCAGTTCAAAGGGAAATGCAGTGGTACTCACAACTTGATGAGGGAAGAACCAAAGACTTTTGTATACATGTTTAAAATGACCACTGTGCACCTTCAGGTCACTTAATGGTGATGTTTCTCACACCCCGAATACACTATCCTTTCCCAAGACTCCCACCCTGGAGTCTTAACATATTACAGCATCAGGATATTGCCTGAGGACTGGGTCTCACATGAAATGTGAAATGCACAAGGGCAGATGAAGCTCTTTATTTCCGTTGGCTTGATTCCACTTATTTTGAAGAACTATGAACTTCAGGAACAATGTGTTGCCCCCCCCGAACACACATGAAAGATACTATAATGGAACACCCTAGGCTTGTCCATTCAAAAAGGGAGTAAACAGAAACGAGGAGGAAGACAGAAGGAATGGAGAGAAGATGGTAGATGAGTCCAGGGTGCCATTGGACAGGAGGAATAACTGGTAATGGTCTGTGACATAGTAAGATAACTGTGGTTGACAAATACTTCAAAAAGAACTAGCAGAAAGGATTTTGAATCTTCCCAGTACAAAGAAGATATATATCTGAGTTGACAGCAATACCTACCACCCTGCATGCAAAGTATACATTATTCATTGTATACATTTAGACATGTATTGAAATGTCACACTGCACCCCATACATATGTATAATTACTATGTGTCAATTAAAAATAAAAATGCATTTAAAAGGAGGGGTAAGTGGAGGCATGTGACAGTCACTATTCAAGCAGTTCTGAAGTTTGAGGTGTGCATATTATCAGTGACATGAATAGGGCTCAGTGCTACACCTTACAAGTAATTTTCAACAGTTCTTGGTTCAGCCCTGGGAGTAATCCTTTCTTTTCCTAAAACACAGGCAGTTGTTAGTGAAGTAACATTCTGGGCCTATTCTATGCATATAGAAATTTGGAGTTTGAAAAGTCCTTATTTTTAGTGTCCCTATTCCTGTTAGTCAGAGTTGATATACATTGTTTAAAAGCTTTTGAGATACCTTATGTATCAATGTCTAAATCAACTCCATTAGTCAAATACCATACACACATGCCAGAAAAAGAATAAAAAATCTATCTTGGGCTCCCTTTTAGGCAACTCTGGGAAGTAACCTTATTTGTCTTAGAAGAATTGCTGTCTGGCTAAGAGGAGCTGAGGCATTCTCGTAATGTTCTTGGTTTTCTGTATAAATGAAAGTATGTTTGGGGCATTGACTTAAATCTTTATGCCATCTCAAAGCATTCTACAGCCCAAACTTGGATTCCTTGAGGCTGTGCACCACTTATTGTGATAGAATTTGATCTTTTCCTTAAGGCTATCTCTTTGATAACATAGTGTGGCTTAGAAAGATTGTCCTGGGTCCTTTACAAACTCGATTAAAAAATGCAACTGTTTTTCTCTGCTCATCTCCCTGCCCTGTTACAGGCATCTAGGGGAGGTTAGACAGCAAGACCAACAGAGCCCAGAAAATCTCGCTTGCTGGGTTGTTGAACTCATGAGGTGTATTTTCTATTTTCCACATTGCCACAGATGAGGATGCTGCCAAGCTTTCTGCCAAGATACAGAAAGAATCTACTTCCCTCTAGCTTGTAATGAACTGTTCCTCATTTCCCCTTGAGCCTTCTGACAGGTTCTAGCCCACTGAACTTTCATCCATGGATTATTCCCAACATCCAGGTCACGTGTTGTCCCTTTGGTTTTACTACTTGTGTTATTAAATTCTGTGCCAAACTCTTCCAAAGCTTTGGGGGCTTAAAATATCAGTCATTTTATTATATTTCTCAATTTTCTGCATCAGACATTCAGCCAGAGATCAAAGGTACGTGTTTTCTGGCCGAATTGTCATCAATAGAGGTAACTCCATGACGTTCTTCTGGCAAAAAGACTGGTTGGAATCATCAGCTTCAGTCACAAGTCTGGCATTTCTGCAGGGATGGAGGGAGGCAGGATTGAGTTGAAAGTTTCACATGACTTCCTCAGCATGGTGTTCTCAGGGTGGTAAGACTTCACGCGAGGACGTGGCGTTCCTGTGGTGCATTGCCCATTGAAGAGGGAAGCACAAGTGAGCTTTTAGGCAGTATTAGAACCTTGAAAGACAGTCACTTCTAAAGTACTCATCTGTCAAAACACTCATAAGCCACCTCTGATTAAAGTGAAGTTTACGTAGATTGCATGTTTCAAAGGGAGGAATTTTAAGAACTTAGCTGCCATGGGTAATCCCTGATTTAGTAGGATTGATTCAGTTGGGTTTTTAATTTTTATTAATCTCACTTGTATCTCTGATTATTGGGTCTGAGGATGCTTCTGCTTGGGGCTCCTTTACTTATTTCCTATCTTGGCATTTTCTCAGTATAATGAAAATTTGACTCTATTTCCTCTAGTGCTTACTAAATTGCCTCAAAATAGTTACAATTTGTATAAAAGTTCTTTCAAAAAAAATCATAGTAGTAATGCAGATTTAGACGTCTACATTTCTTACAAATTCTAAGGAAATTTAAAGGGGTAAAAAGTGCTAGAAGTCTAACTATAGTATATTTTTATCTTAAACCTGAAAATTAAGCAAAATTTATAAGTCATGTTTGGATGTAAAGAGATAAATTAAGTTTCAAACGCATGTTCAACCTAAAGTACCTGAGGGGCTATTCATTAGAAGAAGTCTAATTGCTATTTGGAGTCATGAATATATTTATTTATTGAAATGCATGCTTTAATATTGTAGTAGGCTCAGCAAGTTTCTATGGTTGACAGATGCCAGATTTTTTTTTTTTTTCCCTTCAAAAATCTCTTCCTTAGTTTTAAAGTTAAATCAGCTTACAGGAGAGAATATAGTGCTCCAACTTCAATGAGTTCACAGTTTAGTTGATATAATTAATTCGGTCTCTTAAAAATCATTAAATTATACAAGAATCCTTAGGTTTCTATGAAACTGATATTTACTATTTTAAAAATTATTTGCTACTTAGGTAAATAAAGGTGGGGAGCACAAGTCATGGGAGAAGGGAGAAAAAGAAAGGCCAAAATAATAGAAAATGAGTCAAGTTTTTCTTAGATTCCTTGTTTTCTTTTACTCATTCAGTTATTGATTAGATCAAATGTTCTGATGGTTTGTTAGAATTGGAGTTCTTTTCATTTAGGTACCTTAGTTACAAATAACAGATCACTACTGACTACCACAAGCAGAAAACCAATTTTTTTAAAGAACACTGCATAGTTCAGAGTCAAAGACCTGAACGTAGCAGACATGACCATTTCATAGACCACAGCTCAGAGGGACCCAAACTTGTTCATGGTCTTCTCACTGTGACTGCCAGTCCTTCTCTTGATCTTACAAATACCACTGTGAGTAATCTCTGATTTGTTTCTTTTCTTGTGAATTCATATTCCTGGGTGGCATTGTCCAGTTGGCCAAATCTAGATCTTGTGTTCTAACTTCCCGATGTCAGAAAATAAGAACTTTTGGTCTCAGGTGTCTTCTAACATCCCCGATTTATACCAAGATTCATGCACTGGAAGTTTCTCTAAAATCTAGTAGAGGGGACAGGTGATCCATGCTGGGTGGAGTCATGAATGGTTTTAAAGGAAGTAAAAAAAAGTAACTAATTCATGGAACTTTAAGATATTTAAAGAAAATAGTTTAATAGCATAGTGACAAGTACTAGTTCTGGAGAGGTATCAGGTCATAGAGAGCCTCAGGTGCCAGGCTGAGATGGTCTAGCTTATCTTGAGGGATTTGGGGTTACGCATATTTGAAGTGTTTTAAAAAGGACAAGAAAGTAATTTTACTTTGTATTTTAAAATACATGATCTGTGGAGAACATATTGAAGACTGCAAAGCTAGAGGCAAGATCAGTTAGGAGGGTGTTCTAAAGAGAGAAGTCAATAGAGATGGGTAAGTGGTAAAGATGGATCACCTAAGCTAGAAACTCAAACATGCTCTATTCTCTGCTCAATCGAGTACAAAGTTAATGTCTTCCATTGGACACTCACTTGGATTTCATTCATTTCTCAAATTCCCTATTAGGATAGTTTAGTGAGACTGTATTGCTTTCTTCCCCAGTGGCTGGTAACATTTTGCTCTACAGTTAGTAAAATTTACCAGTGTGACTGTTACTGGCCTACATAGAATTTCATTTGGCACTGATAAGAGCATAGGTTCTCAAATCAGAAAGCAGTATGTTTTCATTTTGCTCTGATCAATTTTAAAAGCCTCAAAAAACAGTTTCTCTTCCTTGCTTCCTAGTTTTACTAATTAGAATAAAAAATACCTTATATTAAATTTTATATTTAATCAATAACCTTAATAATGATAGTAAATTAAATCCCCAAACTCGATACTTTATTAAGATAATAGTATGTCTTCTGTCTTTGGTTCTTGTATTATCTGTCTCTAACAACAAATATTTGAGAAGTACTCTAACAAAAACTGCTCCTTGCCCATCAGACATGTTGAGAGTTCCTTTCAGTCAAAAATGACCCCATCCTAAAGCATAATTCTGTGTCATAGAGATCCCTACCTACATACCAAAATAGTTATTGGAAAGCAGTTTCTAATGCCATTAGAATGGTATTACGTAATAACCCACAGGAATGTTCTTACTACCCAAACAGAATGCTTATAATTTTTCTGTTGAGTTCTCCTCTAAGAAAGATAACAAAATTACCAAGTCTTTTAAGCTTAGCTAACTACATTACAGCAATTTATAAATCCATATGTCTCCTGAACCGTTCTTTGCATCAATAACCCAGATTACTTTAGTCTAGACACAAGATCCTTAAAGACAAAGGGAAAATTTCTAAAGTCATTCTGAAATAGACAAAGATTTTCTGAAGTGTTTTGTCTTTCAAGTTACACCTTATCAGTGAGTATATTCTAAATTATAAGCCTGAATCACTTCCGTTCCTCCTCAGAACTCATAAATTTTCAAAATTTTACTGCAGGAGGAGTGTCCTCGGCAGAAGGCAAAGTCAGACTCAGAGTCTAGGAAGATGGGGACTGAAACTGTTTCTTGCCCACTAGACATGTTGAGAGTTCCTTTCTGTCATGAGTGACCCCTTCCAATGAGAAACACAGAACACTAAAGGAAGAAAATGGAAAGATCTCCCATGTTCTTGGATAGGCAGAATTAATATTGTCAAAATGGCCATACTACCTAAAGTGCTATACAGATTCAATGCAATTCCAATTAAAATCCCAATGATGTACCTTACAGAAATAGAGCAAGCAATTATGAAGTTCATCTGGAAGAATAAGAAACCCAGAATAGCTAAAGCAATCCTCAGTAGAAAGAGCGAAGCAGGGGGTATCGCAATACCAGATCTTCAACTCTATTACAATGCAATAGTAACAAAAACGGCATGGTATTGCTACCAAAATAGACAGGTAGATCAATGGTACAGAATAGAGGACACGGACACAAACCCAAATAAATACAATTCTCTCATATTAGACAAACGGGCCAAAAATATGCAATGGAGAAAAGATAGCCTCTTCAACAAATGGTGCTGGGAAAACTGGAAAACCATATGCAACAGAATGAAATTAAACCCCTCTCTCTCACCCTGCACAAAACTCAACTCAAAATGGATCAAGAACCTCAGAATAAGACCAGAGACCCTGCATCTTATAGAAGAAAAAGTAGGTCCAAATCTTCAACATGTTGGCTTAGGATCCGACTTCCTTAACAGGACTCCCATAGCACAAGAAATAAAAGCAAGAATCAACAACTGGGATAGATTCAAACTAAATAGCTTTCTCTCAGCAAAGGAAACTATCAGTAATGTGAAGAGGGAGCCTACCGAGTGGGAGAATATCTTTGCCACTCATACTTCAGATAGAGCGCTAATTTCCAGAATCTATAAAGAACTCAAAAAACTCTACACCAAGAATATAAATAATCCAATCAACAAATGGGCTAAGGAAATGAATAGACACTTCACAGAAGAAGATGTACAAGCAATCAACAGATATATGAAAAAATGTTCAACATCTCTAGTAATAAGAGAAATGCAAATCAAAACCACCCTAAAGATTCCATCTCACCCCAATTAGAATGGCGATTATCAAGAACACAAGCAACAATAGGTGTTGGAGAGGATTTGGGGAAAAAGGTACACTCATACATTGCTGGTGGGGTTGCAAATTAGTGCAGCCACTCGGGAAAGCAGTATGGAGATTCCTCAGAAAGCTTGGAATGGAACCACCATTTGACCCAGCTATCCCACTCCTTGGCCTATACCCAAAGGACTTAAAATCAGCATACTACAGAGATATAGCCACATCAATGTTCATAGCTGCTCAATTCACCATAGCCAGATTGTGGAACCAACCTAGATGTCCTTCCATTGATGAATGGATAAAGAAACTGGTATATATACACAATGGAATATTACTCAGCCATAAAGAATGATAAAATTATGGCATTTGCAGGCAAATGATGAAATTGGAGAATATCATGCTAAGTGAGATAAGCCAATCTCAAAAAACCAAAAGATGAATGATCTCACTGATAAGCGGATGATGACGTATAATGGGGGGTGGGAGGGGTTAGCATTAGGGTTAGGGTTAGGTTTAAGGAGTGTGGCAAGAATGGAGGAAGAAAGGACTGTATAGAGGGAAAAGAGGGGTGGGGGGGGAGGAAAAATAACAGAATGAATCAAAAAACATTATCCTATGTAAATTTATGATTACACAAATGGTATGCCTTTACTCCATGTACAAACAGAAACAACATGTATCCCATTTGTTTACAATAAAAAATAAAAAATAAAAAGAAGGAAAAAAAAAGTGGCCCCTTCCTAAAACATCATCTTGTGTCATAAAAAGAACCCTAACTACAGACCAAAATAGTTCTTGGAAAACAGTTCCTAATGCTCTGTTCAGTTTACTCAGTATGTTAGTCAGATTTGCTCAATATCAAGTTGTGCAATTAATATAGTAAAGTTCCTGAGCTGATGAGTGGATGTATTCACCTTTAGACTGTTTGATCATTGCCTTTATATTTTTAGTCAATGGTATTTATTTCCATATCATATGACCCTGATTTTTATACATGTGGATCGGTTCAGTATTCAGGTCCTTAAAGACATTTTATTGGAAATGGCATATGCATAAAGTTATGGTATATATGTGTTAGTATATATACTTGGTTTGTAGTGCTATCTGATGAGATGTCCTAAATTCAATGATATCTAAGTAGCTTTGAAGTCACCTGCCACCTCAATCTGTTTTTTTTTGGTTGAACTATAGCCCCAGTCCCTGACACTACAATATTGGTTTATAAATACTTAGAAAAATTTTGTCTATCCTTCTTGTCTTTATTTTTCATTGGTGCATTATAATTATGCAAAATAGTGGAATTCATTGTGACATATTTGTATATGTTCATAACATAATTTGGTAGATTTCACTTGCCAGTACCTCCCTTTTCCCTCTCTTTTTCCCTCCTCCACGTCCTCCTCTTCTACTCTGTTGGGCTCTCTTCTATTTTCAAAAGTTCCTTTTGTCATTACACACACACACACACACACACACACACACAAATATATAAACATATGCTTGTCTATGTAGACATATAGTGATGGTCCCAGCATTACTCTTTTTGCTCTAAATTATTTGACTATTTTGGATCTGTTGTTGTCCCAGATGTATTTTAGGAATTTTTTTTCAAGTTCTGTAAGACTGTTTTTGGTATTTTGATGGGGATTGTATTGAATCTGTCAGCTGCCTGTGGTAATGTGGCCATATTAGCATTATCAATTCTTCCTATTCATGAATATAGGAGATCTTTCTTTCTTCTAGTATATTCAATTTCTTCTTCCTTGCTCTGTGATTTTCGTTATAGAGGTCTTTCATTTTAGTCACTTTTTTTTCAATGCTGTGATCAAAAGACCCAACAAGAACAATTTTAGAGAAGGAAAGTTTATTTGGGGGCTCATGGTTTCAAGGGTCTCAGTCCATATATAGCTGACTCTGTTCCTTGGGGCCTGAAGTGAGGCAGAACTTCATGGAAGAACACCAGGAAGCAGAGAGCTCCACTCAACAAGTGCAAATATAAATCTTAAAGGATGCACCCAAGGACACACCTGCTTCAGCCACCCCCTCCCTGTCTACCATCCAGTTAATCTCCTCAAAGGATTAATGCACTGACGAGGTTATGGCTCTTGTAATCCAATCATTTTACCTTTAAACTTTCCTGCATTGTCTCTCACATGAGTTTTGGGGGGACATCTCATACTTAAACTAAACTTTAACAGCCTCCATGTTTAGATTTATTCCTAGGTGGGTTGAGTTTGTTTATTTTGAGTCTATTATAAATGAAACTTTTTTTCCTGATTTCTTTTTCAGCAGATTCATGATTGGTATTTTTAAAAGTATTGATTTTTTGTGTGTTGATTTTGTATTCTGCTACTTTGCTCTATTTGTTCATTAGCTCTAGAAGCCGTCTAATAGAGCTTTTTGGATTTTCTAAGTACAGGATCTTACCTGCAAACAGTGATTATTGGATTTTTTCTTTTCCTATTTGTATTTCTTTCTTTCTCTTTTCTAACTGCTCTAACTAAAATTTCAAGTGCTATATTTAATAGAAGTGGTGAGATTGAATACCTTGTTTATTAGGACACTTACTTGCTAAATATTCTGTTCTATTCTATTCTATATGGAATTGGGAACTTTTTGAGAAATGGATGATTCTAGGACTGGGTTAAGAAAGTGTACGATGAACTAGGAACATGTTTAAAGGTCATTTCAGAAAGCGGTGAAGTGATGAAAAAATTATACAGACATCTTGAATGGTTGCAAAAAGTAATTTGAAGGCACTCTCATTGTCCACAGCTGGGATACCTGTGGGCAACAAAATAAATACAGTACTGGATAATACCTCATAAAATAAAAATCCTCAGTCCATATTAATTGCATGACAAATAACAAAATAGACGGAGAAGATGAGCAAGAATTCTTTACTGAAGAATTCCAGTAAAATCAGAATGCACTTACCCCAACCCCCCTCACACGCAGGGTCTTCGCACTCCTCAGATCTACCAAGTACTTTGAGGTGCTTATATTTTTCCTTGCAGCTCTCGCCCTGAGAGCTTCCTTCTTGAAAAATCTTTGTTTTATGCTTCTCTAATATTGATTGTTTCTTGACCTACTTCCCTTGATAGCCTCAAACTCTCAAGAAAAACAAAATTTCTTCCCACTCTTAGCTGAGCAATTTTCTTATTCCTTATCTGAAATTTGACTCCTGGTTTTGCTTGTTACCGTGAAACACTTTCTAAACTTCCTCTATTCTGGTATCATATTTCTGAAGGAAGAAATTCCATGGACATAAACAATTCAGAAGGCCCTGACCAGATTGGGGACTGACAGATTCTCTTTGGAATTCTTATTTTAATTACATTTTATTGCCTACTTCTTCCTCCGCTGAGTTCCCACGCACAGTTCATGAGGTCTGACTGTGGCACTGTGTCATGAACTTCTTATACTCTGTATGAACTTTAATTCATCATTTATCCAACACTAACAAACAGGTAGCATTGTCTCCATTTTATAAACGTAGAGACAGATATATATATAGAAGTTTGTTTTGCTTAACAAGTAATTCAATTAGACATTGAATCTGTGATGGGCTGACAGATCTGACTCCATGAGAAGGTTATAGGCCAGACTCTAAGGCAACTGACTAAACAGACTCCATTTTGCTCTGAGACTCCATGTTACGTAGGAAATAAGTTTCTCCCATGGGAACACCCCGCCTCTGTACCCATTATCAGTTACTTGGTGTGACATGTTTAGCAATACAAAATGATAATTCTTATGTAATGAAAAAATGCTCTCTTTTGTTTCCTATTGCTCCTAAACAGTGTACCATGTGAACAGTGATTATGTGGATGTTAGCAACCATTCTTTAGCTTGTACCTAGGTAAACGTCGTTTTGACCCACTTCCCTCTGTTGATGATCTCATGATGTTAGTCTGTAATTTTTTTTTTTTTTTTTTTTTTTTTTTTTTTGCGGTACTGGGGATTGAACTCAGGGCCTTGTGCTTGCGAGGCAAGCACTCTACCAACTGAGCTATATTCCCAGCCCAGTCTGTAATTTCGAATCATAGCAACAGACGCTTAATGATCCATGTGATTTTTGGTATAAGAACCCCTGCAACCCTGTGGTCGGGGCTGTTCTCCCAATAGCAATTTTTGGGAGCATTGTGTGAGAAAGTCAGCCGGCTGGCTTAATAAAGACTCTCAAATTTGGACTTCTCAGTGGTGATAAGTCTATTCTCAAGTTGCGCCCCATAACAAATCCAAGATGTTTTAACTTTACATATAATTCTTTCTTCAAACTGGATACCAAAAAAAAAAAAAAAAAAAAGTGTCCAGTTTCCTATTACCCACAAAGCAGAGTCCCGCATCACCAAATCTTGTGAAGAAATGTGAATAAAATGGGAGAACAAAACCTTGAGGACGTTGGTGTGTCAGGTCAAAGTGGACTCGAATTTTATTTTTGTTGTAATGCTTTATGTTTGTGAATACCTCATTCATTTCTTTGTGCAGTACATTTCTCCACAAGATTTGGTGATGCGGGACTCTGCTTTATGGGTAACAGGAAACTGGACACTTTTTTTTTTGTATCCCTGCCTGTGCTGCATGCACATAAAACACCCACAGTAAGCTGCAGTTCTTCTTCCCTATCCCCGTCAGCTAGGTCCCACAGAGCTCAGATTTTGGACAGAGATTTTCCGGTTAGATGAAGCCAACTTTGTATAGCCATATTTTCTCAAAATTAAGTAATGAAAGGAAGGACTTAGTTCATAACCAAAAGATTCTTTTCTTTGGGTAGAGAGGGAGACAGGAGTCAGGGAATGTGGGAAAAGAACAAAACCTTGAGGGGGTTGGTGTGTCAGGAGATGTTCTGACTCCAAATCCTCACCCACAGGAGGAAAGATGAACTCCTCAGTGTCCAGTTTTGTGATACTCTGGGAACTTTTACACACACACACACACACACACACACACACACACACACACACACTTTTGGGGAGAGGTGTTAGTTCTTTGAAATGTAGTTAAATATTCAGTAAATTTTTAATATTTGATTAAAAAGTAGAACCCATGTTTGACTTCACATAGGGCCATATAATGATACCACCAAATTTTTCTTTTTCTTTTTTTTAATTTGAAGATTTTTTTTTATTGTAAACAAATGGGATACATGTTGTTTCTCTGTTTGTACATGGCGTAAAGGCATACCATTTGTGTAATCATAAATTTACATATGGTAATGTTGTTTGATTCATTCTATTATTTTTTCCCTTCCCCCCCACCCCTCTTTTCCTTCTAAACAGTCCTTTCTTCCTCCATTCTTGTCCCCCTCCCTAACTCTAACCCTAACCCTAACCCTAACACTAACTCCCCCCACCCTCCCCCTTATGCGTCATCATCCACTTATCAGCGAGATCATTCGTCCTTTAGTTTTTTGAGATTGGCTTATCTCACTTAGCATGATGGTCTCCAATTTCATCCATTTGCCTGCAAATGCCATAATTTTATCGTTCTTTATGGCAGAGTAATATTCCATTGTATATATAGACCACAGTTTCTTTATCCACTCATGAATTGAAGGGACATCTAGGTTGGTTCCACAATCTGGCTTATTGTGAATTGAGGCAGCTATGAACATTGATGTGGCTTTATCTCTGTAGTATGCTAATTTAAGTTCTTTGGGTATAGGCCAAAGAGTGGGATAGCTGGGTCAAATGGTGGGTCCATTCCAAGTTTCTAAGGAATCTCCACACTGCTTTCCAAGAGTGGCTGCACTAATTTGCAGCCCCACCAGCAATGTATGAGTGTACCTTTCTCCCCAGATCCTCGCCAACACCTGTTGCTTGTATTTTTGATAATCGCCATTCTAATTGGGGTGAGATGGAATCTTAGGGTGGTTTTGATTGCATTTCTCTTATTACTAGAGATGTTGAACATTTTTTCATGTTTGTTGATTGCTTGTACATCTTCTTCTGTGAAGTGTCTGTTCATTTCCTTAGCCCATTCATCAATTGGACCAAATTTTTCTTTCAAAGCTTTTCTTGAAAACGTTCACTTACATAGGTGTACATTGACTCTCACAATTCTATACTTAATTTCTTCTGGAAGCAGTTCTACAGGAGAAATTAATCAAAAGCATCTAAAATCTTGGTTAACATTGACTTGAAGAGAAAAATCCAGCAGGATCACTTTTTTTTTATTCCTTTTTTCTTTGATAGTTCAGGCAAACTAGATCGTCACATGGGGTGTGGTGTGGGGGGATGGAGAGAGAGGCATGTGGGGGAGATTTTAGTTTAAAAGAATTAAAGGATTTCTGACCTATAACAGTATAGGTTAATTATGATATCCTCAAATTAATAATAAAGTGGATTCAAGCATCGTTCATCCTTCTCAATTTCAGTATTTCAGAGAAAGCACATAAATTCTGTTCAGTTACTTTAAACCCATTTTCTTTATTTCTACCTAATCTTCAGTAGCTTAAGCACTAATAATTCTGAATGACTCAATTTTTCAACATACATCTCAATGTGTAACTGGATATTTAATTTATTAGTCACTGAGGGGAAAAAAGAAGTGTTTAAGATCCCACTTAATATCTTTCATCATGTTTAAAATTTTTACTAAGTTGCGTGATCTATTGATAAAATAGCTTTCTGATAACCAAAATTTCCAGTAGTATTTTTTTATCCCACTCTCTTAAGAAATATTCTGAATCACATTATTCTGAATCTGGCCAGAGAAAGCTGAGGAAAAATATGCACTATTTTATGTTTATTTTGCATCACACATTGTGAAGTGCTAAGAGAAGAGCAAATGCTTTAATTAAAAGGAACAATTTTCTTGGGAAAAAACAATCGCTGTGTTTGCTAACTGAATTGAATGTGTTGCATAGCCAAACTAGGACTTTAATATATGCCATGTTTTAAACGCCAAATGAACCAGCAGTAGTTCCGACTGCATATTTATTCAGTGTAATTGATAGAAAATGTTTAATTAAGTATTATGAAGGGGTAATTCCTCTAGCTTTTCCTATCAGACAAATTGAAAGCACCACTACTTCTGAGATTATTCTTGTATAATTAAATAAAAACACCCTAAGAATGGAAAAGCATTGTTGCCAAAGTTTAAATGGTTTTAAAAATATCGTGGTTTGTAAAAATCCTGGATAAGAGTATCCTCTGTTAACTTTTTAAATCTCTCCTCATACCAGCTCTTTCCTTCTTCTTTCATGATGTATCTATAGTCCAAAATGATGAGGAAGTAAGAATTGACGAGAATGTGGGTCTTTCATCAGTTTATGAACTAGTTGTAAAAGAGTAATTGCAAATAATATATGAGCTAGCAAAGAAGAAAATTTGTTTCCAAATGAAGGGAGGAAAACCCCATTCCAACTGATTCGGGTTTGGAAGTTTTCCTACATGCATTCGTGGACTTACTTTAATCTCCTAATCTTGCCTGTCAGTAGAGGGTGATATTTCATGAGCAATCAAACTTACACAGACTCACCCCACCTGCCCTGAGAGCATGGTGGTGTAGCCTCCATATCATAACCGTATCATCCTCAGGTTAAATACTTCTTTCTGCACGTGCATATTTAGCAAACGAACATAAATGGCAAAGGCATAATTCCTTTGACAAAAATTGCTTTTCGTTTTTTTGCCAAAGTAATTTATATGTTTAAATATCAGATAACACGAAAGGACACTTAAAGCAAAAAAGTCGGTTTTGTGCCTTTTCCCTCAACCACTTTCGGCCTGCATGTCATTTCCCCAGAAGAACAATGTAAAACTCTCCCTTTTCGTCTGGGATTTGCTTCCGTGTCTTTTGAGTAACAAGATATCCCTACACATTTCTTTGATGATAAAGCAGTGCTGAAGATGCTGATTTGACAATTTCTATTACGCACGTTTATTTGGTCTGTTTTTTAGAAAACAGTAGCTAGTGTTCATTCAGTAATTTGAAAAATTAATTTAGACTTCAGCCTTTCTGAAATATGAGATATAGCATAGGTTTCCATTGAACAGATAAGTAGTTTTTTTTTTTTTTTCTGGGTGTCAATTAATTTACAGAAATTATTTGTGCGAAGGAGAAAATTAATGATGTCAGCAGGCCAAATGTTTTACCTTGTTATCTTTGCTGTATGCAATACAAGAGTGGCATGCCAGGATCTTTGTTTTGCTAGCAAAAACACATCTTGCATGTTAATGTTCTCTCATCAATCTCTGTATCTTAAAGGACTGAATATTGCTATACTGCATGAAATGAATTGCTATTTCATGTAACATGAAGATTCAATCCTTTTTCTGGCTCTTCCTCCCCATTTTCAACCTGTCAGATTTCATTGATTCTTATGTTGGATCCCATGCTATTTTCTTGTATATCCTAAATAATGATTATTTTTGTTCTTGGTTTTTAAAAATTCATTTTCCTAACTGTGTCTCCTGGCAGACTAGTTCCAGAATGCATCACCTAGAATTCCAATGTTCAAACTATTTTTGGGAAATAGTTATACCTTCTCTCTCCCTTGGAAAGGCACAATATGCAGAAGCATACTAAATCTCTGGGAAGTTATGTTAAAGACCGAAAGCAGTACATGAAGCATGTCTAAGCTCTAAGTCAGTCTTTCCCCCACTTATTTGAGCTGTAACACTTGGTTCTGCAGGCGTATTTATTAATAGATGGTGAAATACCCGTGATCAAGGAGATTGTTCTGCGAGCCATGTTTTGTGCTGCTTCTTTGTCTATATTGGTCACTAGTTTTATTTTCACCACATTCTATGAAAATGCCAGCATTTTACAAATATGGTGCTTGGCTTCCTTGGGAAGGTGAATTATATTTGGTTAAGTAGAGAGAGAGGAAGGGCACTGTGGAAGGGGGTAGTCATACACCTACCATAGTGACTAAGCATAGCCAGTGTGTCCAGCTTCTCTTCAGCCTCTCTTCTGCACTGTATTTCTAAGCTTCTTGAGAGCAGGGACTTGTAACTTACAACAAGTGCAAACCAGGCTCAACAGAACTTTCCAAATTATCCTGGAATGCTGGGTGTTGTATTCTGGCACAAAAACACATAATGCCACTTTTTTTTTTTTTTTTTTTTTTGTTCTTTCATTACTAGGGATAGAACTTGGGGGCATTCTACCACTAAGCTACATCTTTTTCTTCTTTTTTTATTTTTATTTTTTTTGAGGATAGTGTCTTGCTGAGTTGCTAGACTGACCTATAATGCTAATGTAAGTCAGCTAATTTATACTGTAAGTTGCTAAATTACAAAGCTAATGCTACTTAAAAAAATATGAAAAGATCTAGTGAAGGATTCAGGACAAGGGATTACTGTAGTCAGTCAAAATTAGAAACTAAGGGGAATATATAAAGCTTGTGCCCAAATCTGGAAATATCAGCCCAAGGAGATACTATGTGTGATATGAGTGAAGTAAGTAGAGAAAAAAATGTGAAAGGGAAGCAGAGAGCGGAGGTAGAAAACGTAAGTGAACATAAACAGCTTTTGGATTTAGAAATGGCCTGATTCCTCTGAAGTGTGGCTGGGAATATGCTATTATTTTTCATTTGTCAAAGAGGAAAACAAATTTATTCTACAGGTTAGAAGGTCTTCCTAAAATGACAATTTTCAAAACATGTTTCAGATGACTATTGTGTATTATCTGTGTAACCCTGTGCAATTTTTTAACTTCTCTGTGCTACATTCTCATCTGTAAAAGGAAGATAATAGTGCCTATTGCACAAATGTTATTAAAAACAGTTCTTAGTATGAATGCAATATATGGTAACTATACCTATTATTTTTTCTTCTTTATTGAACTTATGATAATGAGTAATGAATGGCTGACATTTGATCAGCTGTCATATTTTTATGTATATATAAAATATATTTTATGTGTATATGTGCATATATATATATATATATATACACACACACATATATATATAAAACCATCATCTCTTCAAGTAAATATTACCTTCATTTCACAGACTTAGAAACTGAAGTTGGCTAGGTTAGGAAACTCCTCCAAACTCATGTAGCTGTGACTCACAATTTCTAAGGGGTTTCATTCTGAGAGTCTGCTTGGTCCTTGCACTGTGCTCTTCTCTGACCTGGAACTTCCCCTCTATGGCTGGCTGGCAGTTTCAGGAGGGCTACGTGTGCTGCAGTTGGCTTCCTTTAACTCCAGGAGAGACTTCTACTTCCATGCACCAGGAACTTCATGTATGTGTGTGTGTGTTATGACATGAGACACTTGGGAAGAAGAATGATAGGCCCTGAGAAAATGCTGGTGGATGGAAGAAACAGAAGCATTGCTTTAAATACTGAGATTGGAAAGCCTGTTCCAGTTTCATCTCCTGATGCTACCCAACATTCACCCCTTCCTTCAATCTTAGGAGGAGACCAAGACACACTTGTGTCTTACACCTGCTGCTCCCTTCCTCCCAAATGCTGGTCTATGCTAAATGATGCTCTACTTGTCCAAGATTGCCTTCTGGTCCTGGGGCACACTGGAATTTGTGAAACAAAAACTTCACTGAATAGTAAGTATTAAGACATAGCCAAAATTGACCCTTTTTGGTATCACAGTGCAGAAAGCAGCAAGGACTTTTGCTTGTTGATCTTTGTCTCTGTGGCCTAACAAGGGGTCCACTGATTAAAATCAGTGCCTGATGCACTATTTGAAAACAAAATCATTAATTTTTCAACTTATTTTTTAGTGTGATATTTCTTTAGTATCGGGTATTGAACCCAGGGGTGCTTAAGCACTGAGCCACATCCCCAACCCTCTTTTAAAATAAAAAAAATAAAAATTCATTTTGAGATGGGGTCTTGTTAAGTTACTTAGGGCCTCACTAAGTTGCTAAGGCTGGCTTCAAACTTGGAATCCTCCTGCCTCAGCCTCCTGAGCTGCTGGGATTACAGGTATGAACCTGGTGCAGATGTAACATTTTAAACTTGACTGACAGCCCTTGGGATTTGTGCTTTTAATGGTAGTATTATTTTGTTGACAAGGAGAAAACTGTGACAGATGTCTTTAAAGAATGAGATATGAATTAATCAGTCGGGTACAGCCAAGGGGGTGTAGGTGTAAATTTCACTTGAGACCAATTGTTTTTAAATCGATAACCAGGTCTTGTGAGTGTTGCTGAAGCTCACATACAAAGAAAGAAAATGAATGCAAGTGACCAGGGAATGATTTGACAGCTTTCTGGTACTACGGAATTTGTATTATTTAAATTCTTCCTTCCTATTTGAATGGCTTCTTAATCACCCATGGTATGAAAGACTTTTCTAGACTTCCACTGAAGCAGATCTGATTAGGGAAAAGAGATTTTTTTTTTTTTTTTAACATATTCTAAGACATCTTCAGATATACAGGGTTAGTTATCCAGGAAATTATTGTCTGGGAGGATGACTCCATTGGACACTTTTGATTTAAAAATCATTGGACCTTATACAGAAGAGAATATTCCAAGAATACCAAGGTGCCATGAATGTGATTTAAAGATGTTTTGAGTGGAGAAAAGTTTTCATTCTACTACAGGAAAAAAGAAGAGAATTAAAGTCTTGAAATGTCCTGTGGCCTGATGATACATTTTACCCATGCCTTTGCTACCATCAGTCCTTCTTAGTATGTGTTTTAAATTACAATAACCCTGGAATTTTAATATTCTAATCAAAGTCACTGATGTCAAACTGAAAAGAACTGATCTCAAACTGAAAAGAATCAAATGAAGAGCTAAGGCTGCAATATCACCCATTGCCTCATTGTATTTTCAAAGAGCTTAAAAAAGACAAAACATGGGCTACAGTATCTGGCCTATTCAGGGTATTTTTTTTTTTTTTAATTCCTCTATTGAGCTCACTTGCTCATGAATCATTGCTATTTGCAAAGTTAGTAAATTTCCTATTGATGGTATATTAGCCATTTTTAATGAAATTTACTCACTTATATGAAGCACTTTGACCACGGTTTTGTCACCATGGCAACCAGTTGTTGTTATTCATAGTGCCAGAATCTGGATTTATTCCCATAACTGGCCCCTTAATATTGCACTGTTTTAGGCTTCTAGGTACACTACAGCCAATGTTTTGCACAAGCATGTTTTATAGAAACCTGAGAGGCATACAAATGGATTTGTCAGTCCCATCCTTTACATTTGGGGTGGACAAAGTACACCACTCCCAGTTTCCCAAAGTGTGGTCTGTAGAATCCTAAGTGTTGTAAAAGGAGGGTCTGGTGGAGCATGGTACCACCCACCTGAAAACCAGTCCCTGGGAGGCTGAGGCAGGAGGATCACAAGTTTGAGGCTGGCCCAGACAAGTTGAGACTGTCTTGAACTGAAAATTAGAAAGGGCGGGGAATGTGGCTTGATGGTATGGTAGAGCATCCTTAGGTTCAACCCCTGTACCAAATAAAAGGCAAATTAAGCGGATCTATGGAAATAGAACCTCTGAGTCTTAGAAACTGCATGTCACACATGCAAATCAATGGTAGTCTGTCAAATGGAACAGCATCTTCAAGTGTGGAGGTGAGGAGGTCATCGTTAAATATATTTGCAATTAAATAACTGATTATTTAGCTATTCACATCAAAATAATTTCTTAATGCAAGGGGTACAAACTTCCTTAGGTTTTATTTTTATTATGACAATTTTCTTATGAGCTGTACCCTGTTAACAAATTAAGTGTGTAGCAATCACAGTATTGCTAACTCTATGCACACTGTTGTACAGTAGATCTCCAGAACTTTCCATTTTGCACAGTAGAAATTTAATTTTTTAAATAGCATCTTTCTATTGGCTCTGTCGTCTAAGACTTCTTATGAGCATTTCTGAATGGAAAAAAAAAGTATTCTCTTTATTCATTAAATAGTCATAATGGCATAAATTCAAATTGTTCATTCAATTCATTGGTCCAAATAGGCATAAACCGGTAAACTTGCACTTTCTTTCAAATTATTTTTTGCCATTATTATTCGATTGAAAGTTGTGTTTTATATTTCATATGGAAGGATCAGAATGAAAGAATCTGTGGCTCAGTCCAGGAATCAGAAGAAACAGTTACGTGTAATTTTTTCTTTGTAAAATGGTGGAGACGAGCAATAGAGAAATTTAAACAAATACTAACATACTAACATCGGATATTTACATGTGACTTCATCATTCTCTGAGGACGCATTTCCATTGCTTTCTTAAGCTGGGTACGGTTATCTCTTTGAGAGACTGTTTCATATCAACCATACCTATTTTATTTTATTTCTGCCTTTTATAAATGTACAAAATGACACAGCAATGATGGTGGAACATATTCAAGATACAGGTAGTAACTAGGTTGTAAAAATGACTTTTACACTACAAAAATAACATTGAAAGATGATGTGTGCCCAGTTATCTGACATTTTAGGGTAGAGTTAGCATCAAGACACAGGTTTTCCTAAACACAAATCTATACTTGGGGGTTGTGTCCTTTGGAAGGAGATACAGATGAAAAGCCAGAAGGAAAGGGGAGAACAAAGATTGAGAAGAAAAGAAATATTGTCCATTAAGCTGTGCTCTCTGGAATTGAAGTTCAGATGCCTTAAAATAAACATACTGACCTTTCCCTCCTTTTTTTTCAAGCACTTGAGAAAATGGCAATGGACAGAATTATTAATCCAGCAAGCACACAACATGAATGTAGATTTCATAACCCTTGTGAAACTGAAGACTCGATGGGGGAGTTGTTTGCTTTGTCCCTTTTCCGTCACATTGAATAATCCCTTGTTTTTATTTTCATCCCTTTGCAACTCTGGTTAAAAAAAAAAAAATGTACCACGGAATTTGCTAAATTATAAGGGCAACTCATTTTAAAGGTTAAAGGATGATATGCAATTAGCCTCTAAATTCAGACCTGATTATTGAAGTAAGATTATCCTTTGGTTCAGAACAATGTAACCAGACATTTAATGCACAAAAGTGTCCAATAGTATACAATTAGAGTTGTCATTTAAGTAGTCAGTTGAAGAGGCAGGTTAAACTGAAATTGGTAGTGTCTCCATGACCTTGTGCTTAGAAGCATTTCTCTGGAAATACAATCATAAGTTTTGAATTGGTGGGGGAAATAGCAGAATTTAATTATAGCCAAAGTAACAGTGACTGCTGTCTCTTCATACACATCACAAACAACTGACCTAGGAAAGGATAGGTATTCTAGAAAGACAGCAATAATTGATACTCAGGTAACTAAGAGATTCCAGCAATTTTTGTAGCCTATAATGTACTTTTGAAATTGAGTCCAGATCAGGGAGAAAGAGTAATATAGAAAGCAGTGTGTGCTTTTTTAAATCACCTTCACCTCTCTCCATTTTATATGCATGTACATGAAATCTGCAAGGAGAATTCTGATTCTCACCTGAGCATGAAAATAGCAACTTCCTATCTGATAACTAATTAGCAATTTTTAATGATCCCTTACTCACTCTGAGACACTTGGTTCAAAGTACCTGCCACTATGGCAACCAGTTATTTGGAAAGTGCATTAGGCTAAAAAAACAAACATTTGTGTGGGAAGAAAACTGCTTTCCTCCCTTCAAATTTGTATTTAATTGAGTGAGTGGTAATGGGAGGTGAGATGAGGGATAATTAACCCATACTCTCACAAGTTTCTCCCAGTTAAAGACCTGGGGTGAAGCATTCCGAGACAGCAAATAGCAACCAGGGACACAAGAGTTCTAAGAAGATAGCAAGGCTAGGGACTTTAAATGGGTGTGGCCAGCAAACTTGAAGGTGTCACAGAGGGAATGGCATCAACACTTTGGGTTCCAATCCCGTCCTGAAGATGACATATATATGTGTTCTTCCTCCTAAAACAGAATGATGCTCAGTAATTAGATGTCATGGGTATCATTTAATTTTATATTAGGCTCGTCTGTATGGAATCTTGTCTGTTCTACAAAAGGGAAATGTAAAATGTTTATGAAGGCAATCCTTTTAGAAAGAATGGATTTATTGATGACACTATAAAGTCCCACACTGCAACTGTTTTAATTTAGTCCCCTTTTCCTTTTTCCTAAAGGCATTTATTTTGATCCTTTTCAGCCTTTTTCTGTAACAGTTTATTGGAGGCTTTTTTCTCTCTTATAATGTAAAGTCCAGTGGAAAACCATATTAATGAAGTTAAGCTAGATAAAGGCAACTGTTACTGGTAACCTCATGGGGAGACTTTGCTTTCATTAAAAATTACAGTCCACAGTGTAATCTCATTGCTACATTGTGAATGAGTTGGGTGACGTCATTAGCTCTTTATCTCCCCTCTGGTACCTCTGACAAGATAATCTAGTAAATGGTTAGTAAGTTGAAAACAGTATTATATTTTATTTTAAATTAACTTATAACTCACAATTAGAATTAGATGATACTAATGGTTACTTTGTTCTAATGCTATAAGAAGGCCAGAGATATCCAGAGAGGAAAACTGACCACCCCTCAGGCATTTCCAACGACTCTTACCCTACATGTTACACATCATTCTGTCAGAAGGTGTTGCCTGAAGTTAGAAACTGTATACAGTAAGCAGTGGACTATAGGTGCCTCCATTGAAAAGATTTGTTACGGAACCTTATCAAGTTAAGTTCCAAGTAAAGAGGAAGAAATGCTGCTTACCTGCGTATTCTACTTAACTGAAACTGAGTCAGAAAGACTTTGTTTTCAATTTTGGTGCTTGAGTTCCAGGTTCAAATTACCTTTTTCTTAAATACACTAGGGTAAGTTTTATTAGATTGTTGGTGAGACCATTCCTGGGGCAATGTTTTCATGATTCTAAACAATAATTTTCAGTATATAATATTAAGATGGAAATAACCAAAAGAATGAAGATAACTGTATTCTGAGCCCTGGACAAAAAATTCTTAAACTCTCTGGCAGCCACTGCCTGAGACATGGCTAATTCCATAAGTAATTTGTCCTCTCACTTATGTCCCATGTTTTAAGAATATGCAATTCTTTAATGATTAGATTATATATTCCTTGATTGTTGCTGTTGAATTCATTATAATGTAGTCATGCTATTCTTTATTAGAAAACTCAGTTAAAAGATAAATACTATTATGTAGTGGAGGACAAGAGCAATATTTAACTATGATGATGAACTAGTATTTGGTGACCGTGATTACAGTTCAGATACTTTTGGAGCACTTTGATGTATTATCTCACTTACATTCTCGTGAATTCTCTGATGTAAGTAGTTTCACTTCCATTTTGCAAATTAGAGAAATTGAGGTATGGAGAGAAACTGTTTAGTCCAAGTTCATGGTCTTGATATTGGTACTTAAGGAGATGTTAAAAACTAGGTTTCCTTTAAAAATTTAGAAACTTCTGCTCTAGATGGTAGCATAAATTATATATATATATATATTATATATATATATATATATAAACTTTGGAATATTTTGTTTTGGCCATTTGCTAGCTGCTAGAGTTTGGAGAGATAAATCAGGCTGGTAATATTGAATAATTGGGTTCACGTTTGTGGCAGCATATTCCAAGTGGGTATGACGAGAAGTCCTGTTGCTGGTGCTCTGTGGCAACCAGGGGATGTTTGTTGATGGCAGACAGAACTGTGTCACACAGAGCGCATCTGCTTGGTATTCCTCGGAAACCTGTGTTATAGTCAATTGAGGCGTTCAGCACTGCGGCAGCTGTGGTCTCTGGGGTCTCAGCAGAATGCAGGCATTTGTTTGCCAGGCAGACCTGAAATAACTGTTATTTATTTATAGCCTCTGGCACTGTCTGAAACATTCTGCAACACAGCCAGGTTAACAACTTCAAGTAAATGTAAACACTCCAAAAATGAAAGCATGGTGTCCAACTGTAAATACAGCCAGGCAGAGAGAAGGAGTGGGGAGTGGCGATACCCAGGCTGCAGGCTGTTTCCAGACTCCACAGGACTTTCCCTTGGGGAAGTCCTGATGACTGGTGGTTAGTGGGTGTCTGCTACAGTAGGCGTGAGGCTCTCGCCATTTGTATACAGGTATGATAAGTAAAGAGAATAGAGCTAAGACACCGAATTTTATGATAGAATATGCTAGTCAAAACTTCAAGTCCCTGCTCAGAATTCTACCATTCTATCATGTCAAAAGCCAGTCTTCATCGATGGTCTTCATCGTGCACTATCCTATCAGCTCACCTCTGAGCATTCTGCTCTATGTTCACAGTTTCAGTGCCAACATCGCTGGGCATTCCTGGAACATGCCTAGTATGCTTTCAAGTGGCGCTCTCTTTACTCTTTCCTTGGCCTGGAACCTGTTTGATTCACTCCTTCTTTCTTTCAAGGTGTTTGCTCAAAGATCACCTTATCCAAGAGGTATTCTGACAACTTGATCCATGTATCTATGGTTGCCTATCAAACTTCTCCCCAATGCGGCAGCTTAAAATAACAGTCAGTTTATTTTATCCCAGATTTTGAGTCAGGAACTTGAGTAGGGCTAGGGTAGATGCATCATCTACTGAAAATGGTTGGTGGACAGGCCATATGTGAGCTTCCTGCTAATGTCACAAATAACTGAGATTATCGACTTATAAAGTGGCAAGGTTAATTTTTGCTCCTGGTTTCAGAGGTTTCAATCTGTGGTCAACCATTTGGCCCTGTTGTTTTGGGTCAGTGGTAGGAGAATACTTATGGGGAGTAACCCATGTTGGAGGAAACCAGTTGACCTCATGGCATACAGAAAGGACAAAATGAGAAGAAGAGAAAGAGACTGGGGTCCCCAAATCCCCTTTGAAGGTACGTTCCCAGTGACCTAAAATCTGCTAGGCCCACCTCTTAAAGGCATAACCACCTCCCAGTGGTGCAAAGCTGGGGACAAGCCTTTAGTACGTGGTCCTTTGGGGGACATTTCAAATCCAAATGAAAACAGGCTTGTAGGGTGACTTCACTCACATGCTTTCACTTTGGCAGGGATGACTGGAACACTGGCCTCGACTAGGATTATCTTCTAGAATATTAGTTATCTGTTAGTATGTAATGAACTACCCTAAAACCAGTGGCTTAAAATGGAAAAATTATTTTCTTAAAGCTTCTGTGGGTCAAGAATCTAGATCTCATAGTTATGTCCTCTGACCCAGTGTCTCTCACGCCTGCAATAAAGATGCCTCATTTCAAGTCTTGGCAGGGGAAGGGACCAACTTCCAGTCTCTCTCAAATGGCTGTTGGCCAGAGATGTTAGTTTCTTACCCTGACGGCCTCTCCACAGTTTGACTCACAACATGGTGATTTGTATTCCCTGGAGGGAAGGATTTGGGAGAGAGCCAGCGAGGTCAAGCAAGAGAGAAGACATGGTTTTAGTAATTAATACTGGTGGTGATGGCCCTCACACTGGTGTGTTCTCTTTGTTGGAAGCAAGTCACTTGGTCCAGCCCATATTGAGGGAGAGGGGATACGCTAGAATTTGAATATCCTGCATGGGATTCATTGGGAAACACAGAGGCTGCCTTTCACAGCCAGAGTCTGTACATGACACACCCAACATGATGCTCTCTAGAGATCTTGAGAACGGTACTCCAGGAGACCTGGGTAAGGGCTGCAGGGATTCTTAGGCCCTGGCCTTAGAAGTTCAAGAGCAATTCTCTGTACATCCTATTGGTTAAGTTAAGGCTCTAAGGTAGACTCAGCTTCAAGGGGGAGGGAGTTTAGACAGTCTCTCCATGTACAGAGAGAATTAGCAATCACCGTTCATTTAGCACATGGCTCTGTGTGACTCTATGATAGAGTATGTCTGCCTCTGCCCCACTGTGAATTACTTCCTCATTCCAATTCTTCCCAACTGTACTTGAATTTTTGTTTTTAATCTAAAACCTAGAAGTTGACCTCCCTGAAATCAGGAAAGTTTGATGTGCCCTACACTGTTTTTCAATTGCTATACCTAAGGATTAGAACAGTGCCTGGCACATACTAGGCTTTGAATAGATACTGAGTACAGTCATGTGGGCCTGTTGGGACCTGTGTGATGTAGTTTTGCCTCCCTCAGAAACACTGTTCCCCGAGTCAGTACTCTGTAACCACATTGACTTTTTGTCATTGTTATTCCTGCAGTATGCAAAGTTTATTCATGTCTCATAGCTAAGCCATATTTCACTTGATTTCCAAAGAACTAGGTACTGTATGTTATTCAAGTGGGACACCTCAGGGAGGGTTATATTAGATCTCTGATCATTTTCTATCTTATTATTTAGGTTTATTTTCTTCATGGCACTTATAAATAATAATTTCTGGTATGTCTGTTTATTCATTTCGTTTATTCCGCTTACATTATTTGGACTCAAAGCCCTCTCTGTTTTGTCTGAAGCTGTATCCTCCAGCATTCAGAACAGTATCTGACTCACAGTAAGACCACAGTTTATTTTTTTAAATTTATTTTTTATTTCTTTATTTGTTGTTTTTGATACACAGGACAGTAGGGTGTATTTTGACACACTATATATACATGGTGTGCAAACCATTACATTTTTGATCCCATTCTTTTTAATTTTTTAGTTTATTTTTTAATTTATTTTTTATTTTTACAGACTGCATTTTGATTTATTCTACATAAATGGGGTACAACCTTTCATTTCCATGGTCCTATATGATATAGATTCATACCATTTGTATAATCATACATGTACATAGGGTGATGTCTGTCTCATTCCACCATCTTTCATACCCCCACCCCCTCCTCCCTCTTATTTCCCTCTATGTAATCTAAAGTTCCTCCATTTTTCTCTTACCCATTCTTTTTAAAACAATTTTTGTAGTTGTAGATGAAGAGTACACTTTTATTTTGTTTGCTTAATTTTTTAGGTGATGCTAAGGGTCAAACCCACTGCCTCACCCATGCCACACAGTTTATTTTTGCTGAGTAAAACAAATCAATCAATTGGTTAGGTATGGAAATACTAGTTTTCTCTTCAGTTTTTTTCTTATAAAAATTTTACCTCAAATTCAATGCCTGCTAGTTTTCCCTTTTGTCATCACCACCCCAACCCCCACTTTCATTGCTATAATCATGAAATCACTGCATGTCTTTATACAACTTTTCTTAATGACAGTAACATCTATTTAGGATGAGCCTAATCACCTGGAAGTAATTGCAAGGGGAGTGTGCAAGCAAAGAGAGGTGCTACTTGGCCAACAGAAATGATATTTTATGCACAGAGCCTTGTTCCCCAGCAATAAATTTGGGTCTGCACTTGGTTTTAGATCCATCACATGAATTGGTAAACTTGGAAGAGCTTGGAGAAGCCATCTATAGATGAAGTTCCTTTTAGAAGGTGTATGCATGAAGAGGTGGAAGCAGAATAAAGAACAACATTTAGTATTGTGTAGGTTGCATTTTGAACCTAGGAGAGGGATACAGTTTTGCTTTAAAACCCATTCCCTGTTGTCCATTTTTTTTTTTTTTTTTAACCCAGCTACAAAGTCAGTTTGTAGGGAAGACAATCACTGAAGTTTAGGAAACTGAGGAGCTCAGGATTGGTGAAAAGTTCTTTCTCCTCTGGGTGGGTTTGTTCAAACAGGTATGGGGTACTGGCAGGTAAAGGAAAGGAGGTCAGAGCAATCTGGTAGTCTTAGGTCTGTTCATCTTTAGGAATATGGAAGCATGAGTGCTTCAACTAGTCCATTTAAGCAGTTGAATTCCACTTGACTGATCTCATTTCTAATACTAGCTTCGATTAGACAATCATACATGCTGAAAAAATAAGTTCGAAGCAGATTCAATTTTTCACAAAAGAAAGATTAAATGTCTGAATCAAAAGGTGAATCCCAGGCCCTGATCACTGGATTCCATTCCAATGATCCTTTTCTCCAGTTGAAAGTGTAGAATATCACGTGTATGAACTCTCTGCACTGGGATTTTTCTAGTACTTCTTTGTAATGGCAAGGAATTGTATGTATGTGTGTGTGTGTGTATACACACACATCATGCATGTGTGTGCATAGGTCCATACACACATATGAAATATACGTAGGGAAATCAGTCATATCTCTTATGAGTACCATGACCACTCTTATACAGTTTATTGAGACATAGACATAACCTTCAGCTCAACTGCTATGAATATGAAATTGAGCAACTCCATAGCTCACAGGTGACAAGGTTATATTTTAGTAGGTAAATAGTGCATTCAGAATTCTGGCTTGCAATTTACTAACAATAGTGTTTCCATCCTTTGCAAGAAGGCAGTAAATCTTTCACTCTCCTGATCTTTCTTTTCTAAATTCCAATCTTCTGCTGAAATGTTCCTTCAAAGCCCATCTGAAAGTGACAGATCATATGATGGTTTTTAGGAGGTAATGAGATTGGTAGAAAACCGCCAGGCTAGGAGTGGGAAGTCTTTTTTGTATACTTCTCCATTCTGTTTTGGTGACTTGGCAATTCATTTAGGCAATCTCTCCTTTCACATAAATGCATTTGGGAAGTTAGTGGGAAGTTAAAAAAAAAAAAAAAAAGGAATAAAGGCATTGTTTATCACACATATGCTTATCTTTAGATATCTGCTTGTTAGTGTATTGAAGATGCAGAGACAAATAAGATGCTAAATGAAAAAAACCTCCTGTCCATAATATATTTACCACTATAAGACTAACTGTTCTGTACTGCTTAGTGTTTCAAACGGAGTAGAAAGACTTCAAGCTTCCTCTGATTTTCTTCAACCCATAAAATCCATTCCCTGAAGTCTACATGACTCTGGTTTGGTAATCTGGGTTATTAGTAAAACAGAGGTTTTACTGGTCATCTGAATGGCTCTAAGATTGAGTTCATAAAAAGATCATGAAAACAAATTCATTTCCCCACATCTAGATATTAGTATTCAAATTTTCAAATAAGGAAATCCAAACTCGAGCTTAGGGAACATACAAAGTCTTACAGGTAGCAATGACAGAGCTTTGGTTTTGAGATCAGTTTGAACTTCTAATAATGAACTCTGTTCTATCTAGATTGAAATGGGGTTTGTTTTGTTTGTTCTGGTTTTGAAGTTTTTTTTCCTTTTTGATAGTACTAGAAATTGAACCCAGAGGTGCTGTACCACTGAACTACATCCCCAGCCATTTTTTGTTATGGGGCGCAACTTAAGAATAGACTGATCACCACTGAGAAGTCCAAATTTGAGAGTCTTTATTAAGCCGGCCAGCTGACTGTCTCACACAATGCCCCCCAAAATGACTATTGGGAGAACAGCCCAGACCACAGGACTGTAGGGGTTCTTATACCAAAAATCACATCAATCATAAGTGTCTGTTGCTATGATTCAAAATTATAGACTAACATCATGAGATCATCAACAGAGGGGGAAGTGGGTCAAAACAAACTTTACTTAGGTCCAAGCTAAAGAATGGTTGCTAACATCCATACAATCACCATTCATGGTACACTGTTTAGGAGCAATAGAGAGCAATTTTTCATTACAGAAGAATTGTCATTTTGTATTGCTAAACATGTCACACTAAGTAACTGATATGGGCACAGAGGTGGGGTGTTCCCATGGGAGAAGTATTTCCTACATAACATGGAGTCTCAGAGCAAAATGGAGTCTGTCTGGTCATTTCCCCCACAGTCTGGCCTATGATATTCTCTTGGAGTAGAGTTGTCAGCCCATCACATTTTTAAAAATTGTTCTAATTAATTCTACATACCAGTAGAATGCACTTTGATACATCACATATAGATGGAGTATAATTTCTCATTCTTCTGGTTGTACATGATGTAGAATCCCACCAGTCACATACTCATCTGTATACATAGGGTGGTAAAGTCTGTTAATTTTACTCCTTCCTATCTTCAGAATCCCCCTCTTCGCTTCCCTCTACCTAATCTAAAGTAAGTCTATTCTTCCTTAGCCCCTTCCCTGCCTTATATGTATTAGCATCCATATACCAAAGAAAATACTTGGCCTTTGGTTTTTGGAATTGGCTTATTTTGCTTGACATGATACTTTCCAGCTCCATTCATTTACCTTGCCATAGTTTCTTCTTTAAGGCTGAATATTTATAGACCACATTCACTGGAGAAAAGAGAGCCTATTCACAAATGGCGCTGGGAACATTGGGAAGCCACATGTAACAACATGAAATTAAACCCCTATCTCTTGCCCTTTTATTTTTTATTTTGAGGCAGGATCTTCCTAAATTGCTGAGGCTGGTCTCAAACTTGAATTCCCCTGCTTCACCTTCCCAAATCCGTGGGATTAAAGGTGCACACTCTAGTACGAGGCAGGGTCTTTTCTTCTTTCCTTTTTAAAAATTTTTGTTGTTTCATTTTAAGTCTAAGTTGCTGAGGCTAGTTTTGAACTTATGATTCTCCTGCCTCAACTTCTTGAGTCACTGAGATTTCAGGTGTATGCCACTGTGCTTGAGGCCTTGCAGTTTTTGAAGGAATCCTTGAACTGATATTGTTTTATGGGATTAGTTATTTGTGTATCCAGAGATGTAATATTGAGGAGGATAATGCAAACAAAATGTATAATCACCTTTTAATTTGGATTTCCTATAAATATAATTATTGTTTATATATGAACAGACTATGAGAATCATTTTAACTTCCTCAAACTTTATTTTTTTAAAAGTTATTTTCATCTTGATAATATGCAGGTATTTGTGTTGATGACGAATATAATTTATAAATGGAAGATATATGAACCCCATTCTTTTTTGGGGATGATTTTATGCAGCACACATGCATATCCAATATGGCTAAAGCAGTGCCCAGGAGTTGAAGCAAAAGAAAATAAGCTTCTGCAGAAACTCTGTATTAAGTGTCTGAAAAATGCTCCCCCTGTCCAGTCTGTCCATTACCCACCCTTCAAACCATCCTTTGAACCCAAATCTCCACCAGGTGTCTCTGACCACTTCAGATGATAGCAGTATGAAATTTCTTGCATGAGTTGGCAGAGAAGACTGACCGATGTCAGGCAAATTATCTTCTGTTAAGTCCTCAACCTTTATTGATTCAGAGTTATTGATAGTAATTCCATAGCTTTTTAGAGGAGTGGGTAACCTACATAAAATTATGCTTCCATTCCAAGATATTTCCTAATTTAAGTTATGTTATCATTTTTTAAAAAACAGCAAATTTAGATCTAAATTGGGTCAAATATGTACTTTGTATTATATATATATGTATCTCATTGGATACATGTGATACATAAGAATTATATGTATAGATCCTAAATATCCCTAAAAAAGAATATTCTGCCATTTGCAACCACATAAATGAACCTGGAGAACATGATGCTGAGTGAAATAAGCCAGACACAGATGAATATTGTGTGAGCTCACCTGTGTGAGGAATCTAAAATAACTAAACTCCCAGAAGCAGAGAGTAGATGAGTGTTTTCCAAAGCCCGGAAGGAGGTGTTAGATGACAAATGGAAAGTTTTACTTACGCAAGATACAAGTCCAAGTCCAGGAGAAATGTTTGTTGTGATTTGGATATGAGGTGTCCCCCCAAAGCTCCTGCATTAATGCAGGTGTTGGAGGTGAAATGATCCCATTGTGAGACTGTTACCTAATCAGCGTCCCCTACTTTGAATGGACTGGGGTGTTGGGGTCTTTAGGCCCCTTGCTCTTCACGACCAGCGACAAGGGAAGGGAGTCCCCAACAAGGCCAGACCGGGAAAGGTAGGACCAACTGACCGCCCGCACCCAGCCCTCTGGGCGGAGGACAATCAGACACATCAGGAAGACCAGTCACAGCAAGAACTCATTTATTGAGAAAGTCACACAGTTTTTATGTAGGGTGAAGGCTAGGAGGGAACCAATCAGCTTAAAGGTCAGCAAGGCATGGGGGTTCATGCAGGTGAGAGTCCCATAGGACTATATGGCAAGCACAAACTGATCATGTTCGCGGAACTGTTGTTAACCAATCCCTGACTGTGGTCCGATTCATCGTCATTAACTTTTGAAACCACCTTTGAGGCCTTGATCTTGCTCACCCGCCAGGAAGTAAGGAGTCAGCCTGAGTTACTTAACGTGTCATCAGTCCCAACACTGGGGAGTAACCATAAGCAGGTGGGTGCGGCTGGAGGAGTGGGATCACTGGGGGTGTGCTCTGTAAGGGTCCATCTCCCCAGCACTGACTTCCTGTCTCTCTCAGCTTCCTGGCCACTATGAGCTGAGTAGCTTTTCTCACCTGTGGCTTGGCCACCCCACCTCAGGCTCAGAGCAATGGAACCAGCCCACCATGGACTAAGCCTCTGATATTGTGAGCCAAAGTAATCTTTTCCTCTGTCTTGTCTGGTATTCTGGTTACAGTGACAAAAACAAAAGCAAAAACAGACTAACATATTGCTATATAGCACAGATCATATAGTTAATAATACTGTATTGCATACTTACAATACAGTAAATGGTTAGCTCATTAGACGATGCCAAGTTCATGTTGGTATGTGTGGATCCTTCAACAGAAAACTAGTTAATTCCAATAACGGATTGCTCTTTTTTCCTAACCATTGTATGGAATCAAGTTAAAGGCTTGGATGTTGATTCTGTCAAATGTGAAATATCTGGTGTTAGGGTGAATGCTTTTGTAAAATTGAGCTCAAATTTCAAGATTAAAAACACTTGGTTTTGTTGTTACACTACATATTTTGGTTTTATGGGGTTTTGCTGTGTTATAGATGGTGGAGTACTGCATCTGAAGGAAATAATCTTGTTCTTAAGTAAACTGGGAGGGATGTGCTTGGCATTCAAAGTGAGGAGCACATAATTTATCATTGTTCCTGTTCTATGGTAATAGAAGCAAGAGCTGCCTAATTTTCTACTTTTAAATATGTTTGTGGGTGTGTGTATATAGTTTAGAGTAACTGAATAACAATTTTTATGTGGATCATTCTTATTTTTGTGTAAGAACACAAATAATTTTTACTGGCAAACATGCCTTTAATTTTTGCTGCGTACCATCAATTAGAAGACCAAGAAGATGATTACAAGTAATGTGGTAGGCTGAAGTAATAATCCTAAAATTCTGGCCATGATATTGAGTTGTTTATGAAAATAAACTATCTAAAATTGTTACATTTTATTTAAAATCACTAAGAAATATTTAATCAATGTTTGTGAATGGAGTATCAAAATTCACCTTTTAATGCTTTGAAAATTGCAGTTGTTCAAAATAATTTAAGAACAGGAAGTCATTGTCATGCATCCCTATAAAAGACAGGGAAGATTGGAACAAATTAAATATTATTCCTCAAGTGGTGTAGATCATTTAAATTTAAAATTGCATAATATCTCTAATTATGAGAAAATTTGCTTGGAGCTCCTATGTTCAGTTGAATAAATTTATATTTTGTACTGAAAAGAATTGAGTTTGAGGAGTTCTGAGTTTTCAAGCATTTATATTTGGTGAAACATACAAAGAAGACATAAACATAGTGGAGGCATTTGAAGATTTTGTTTTGTGGAGATGATCATGAAGAATAGTACTCATCATGGAAGCAAAAGTCAGTGCAATTGACCTTTGGTAGCCACAGTTCTGTATTTACAGATTCAACCAAAATAGTCGGGACAGAAATTATATGTGCACTAAACATGTATGGACCTTCTTTTTCTTGTTACTATTTCCTAAACAATGCAGTCTAAGGACGATTTATATAGCATTTACATTGCACTAAGTATTATAAGCAATCTAGAGATAATTTATAGTGTACAGGAAGATGTGTGTAGGTGATATTCATTTATCATCTTATTTTATATCAGGGATTTGGGGATGCACAGATCATGGCATTTGTGTGGGGTCCTGGAGTTAATTACCTATGGATACTGAGAGTTGACGGTACTTACAAATAAATTGGGTTTAAATATTTACAAAGATCAATGCAAAAACATTAGAAATAAGAACATTTTCCATTTTACAGTTTATTCTACCTAACTTGGAACCTTAATAGAAAATTTCTTATTAAAAGATATTTTAGTCTGTGGAGAAGTTAAATGAAAGCATCAGTAATTCAAATTTAACTATAAAATGCAAATTGGAAGATGATTGCAAGTGATTTTATAAATAATAAAATTAAAGTAATAAATTCATAAAATTATATTGGATAACATAAAATTCAGAACAAGTCCCATGAAATAATATGAGGGACATATGAGGTAAGAACAATTATTTTTCTTAGGCTATTTAAAAATATTCAGGTAATTACTAGAAACATGCACTTCCATGAACATGTGTGTGTGTTATTAGACAATTTATTCATTTTTGGGAGATAGTGAATAAAACCATTTTATAAGTCTAATGAAAGAAAATTGTCAATAAACCTTTCAAAAATGTATATTTTAATATTTTAGCTTTGCTTTTATTCCCCCAATTTTCTCAATTTGAATGAAAAATTATATGGTTACCCAATCCATCAATTTAGCAATCAGATTTACCATCAGCAAATTTTCTGAGCAAATTACCTTTTAAAATATACATATCTAAAGTAATTCAAATGTAAGTCTTCATCTCACTATAACTTTCCTCTTTGACAAATAATCTGAAACTGCTATGGGTTTTATATTAGAAAAAATTACTTGCATTTGGCAAAATACTTCATATTTGCAAAGTAATTATTTAATTTTTAATTCTGTCATACTTGTCCAGACTCTGTATTAGTTTTCTCATGTTTTGTGTCATTGTTATGATTATAGCATACGGGGCAAGGTTCACAACCCATGACCGGCATGCTAAATCTGTCAAACTGCCTAATTTGGGGAACAAACTTTTACTGGAAAACAACCATAGCCATATATTTATGTATTGTTGGGATCATTTCACATTATGAGTATACTTTTTAGTTGACAATACTAAAATATTAACTAACAGAATCTTCACAGAAGAAGTATGCTAACAAATATAGGGGGAAAGTGATTTAAAAGCAGATTTAGTTCAGTACTTTCTACCTGCCAAAGCTAGAAGGGTCTGAGGCATAGTATAGTAGAATCACTATTTACCTACATAGGATTACAAACCACTAAAAAAACCCCCACAGCTCCTCCCTCATTCTGGACTTCCTCAAAAGAAGTATGGACTAGCTGCACATCAGCTCATTAGAAAAAATGATCATGACACATCTTTTCTAAGAAAAGCAACTGATGAAAATTTGATTTATTTTGAATGGTTAACGTAATATGCAAATTAAGCACATTTATTATTTGATTTAAACACTGCATTTTTATTGGCTTATGCTTTGTTTTTGTGATACTGGCAATTAACATCTGTTAAAACTTCCGCTCTACTGAATCATGAGATTCCACCCCACATCTTTCTTTTCCTTTTTTCCTCTCTAGCTTTCACATATGAAAGAAAATACGTGGTGCTTGCCCTGGGTTTGGTTTATTTCACTAAGCATGGTGACCTCAGGTTCTACTCATTTTCCTGCAAATGCCATGCTTTTGTTTTTCTTTATTGTTGAATAAAACTCCATTACGCATGTTCAAAAACAACAACAAGGTAAGATTCAGCCGTGACGTTGAGGAAAGAAACTCCAGAACATGACTTCACTGTGACTCTTGTGCCTGACCACCAGGCAGCCTCTCCATGTGTGCACATGCTGGGGATGCACATGTTACTATGCCTAAATGGTGTACAGCCACAGATTCATATGCTGACGCCCTGGTTTTCCCCTCTGAGGCTTTTAAGAGAAAGAGACTCTGAGAAGTAATTACATCATAATGATGGAGTTCTCAGGATGGGATTAGTGCTCTCATAAAAAGAGACCAGACTGAGATAGCCACTCAAGAGAGACCACTATCTGCAACTTGAATATGAGTGTCCTTCTGGGACACTAAATCCAGTACCTTGATCTTGGTCTTCTGAACTTCTGGAACTCTGAGTTGCGTGGTCCACAGTAGTTTCCTCTTTTAATAGCAGACCAGACTATCACACACAGTTGTACACAGACAAAAAAAAATAAGTGAATGTACTCATTCGTACATGTTATTATACATGTTATACTGTAAACTTGTACATTCAATCAATACATGTGATCAGTTTTCATAAAATCTATAGCCACAATGTAATTTTAAAATATTTTCTGCTGTGTGTATAAACCTGTTAATCCAACCTATTTCCTCACTTGAGGAAACGCAGTTGATTTCCTATAACAGACATGCTGCAGTGACTGCCCCGTTGTTAAATTGTACATTTTAACTCACTTCATCTGCAAGTTCGAGAATTAGAACTTACTGTAAAAAGAGTATACATATATAAATACGTAAGTCATTTTTTTTTTAATTGCTGAGTAGTTTCTCATTGTTAGATAAACCACAATTTTTATTCATTCTTTTGTCTGTGGACATTTGGGTTTTTAGTGTTTGGTTGTTATGGATAAGACTACTGTCAACATTCTAGGCAAGTATTTGTGATTTTTATTTGTCTTGAATAAATCCTTAGGAGAGGAAGTGCTAGATTGTAGGGTATATCTGTTATAATTGATCAAAACAATCCACCAAAATGGCTTTGTTGTTTACATTCCAGCAAAGAACAATACCAGTTGATCCTCATTGTTCCCAGCATTCTGTTTTCTGTGCCTAGCGTTTGCATTAGTATCTTACGATGGTTTTAATTTGCTTTTCCTTGGTGACTGATGATGTTGGTATAATTTCCTGTTTCTATTAGTGAATAACTTTCCTAATTAAGTAAATAAGTTTTCATCCTTTATTTTTTACTTGAGAATTCAAGGGTATTTTTATTGGTATTTTGTAGGAGTTCTTTATTCCAAATGTACCTTCTTTATGAGATATATTTACTGCTGAAAATATTTTTTCTCAGTCTGTGGTTTGCTTACTCCTTTTCTTATTCTATGTCTTTTAATGGACAGATACTTTTACTTTCATTAGAGTCAGATTTATCTTTTTGTTATCATTGGTGCTTTATGTCCCATTTAAGCCTGTTCCAAGATTGTAGATGTGTTCTTATATTTTTTCAAGAAGATTAGTTTCAGGTTTTTATATTTGGTTTTATGATATATCAATTTTTCAACATAGGAGTCAATTACAAAGATTTCTGCTCATACCCTCAATTTGTTAGCCTCTCAGCTGAGCTGATTGGCAAATATCAGTTGAGGTGAACGTGTATGTGGCACTGAAAGTCACGCTCTAGGGAAAAAACAAAACAACAACAACAAAAAAACTATCCAGATTTGTAGTTTTTCTGGAGGTGGGAGTCTTTTGTCCCAAGTGTGCTCGCCCAGTGGCACCATAGAATAAGTGACTTCTCTTGTTTTCAATTTCCACGTTTTTATTATACCCAGGGATTATTCCGTTTGTTTATAGTGAGTTTTTTGTTGATTATATTGGTACAGAATTTAGATTTAAGGTCAGTTACGCTAGGTTTTTTTTGTTGTGTTGTTTTTTCTTTTTATTCCCTGCCTCGCCCCTCTGTATCTATGTTCATCTCTCTTTTGAGTACTTAAATATTTGAGAGAGAAGTTTTTTAAAAAAGAGGAATTATCCATTCATCTGTTGAAGGGCATCTGGGTTGGTTCCACAATCTAGCTACTGTGAACTGAGCTGCTATAAACATTGATGTGGCTGTGTTAGTGTAATTTGCTGATTTTAAGTTCTTTGGGTATAAAACGAGGAGTGGGATAACTGGGTCAAAGGTGGGTCCCTTCCAAGTTTTCTGAGTAATTTCCCACTGCTTTCCAGAGTGGCTGCACCAATTTGCAACTCCACCAGCAATGTAAAAGTGTGCCTTTTTCCCCACATCCATGCCAACATCTATTATTGTTTGTGTTCTTGATAACAGTCATTCTAATTGGAGTAACAAATCAAAATGCAGTCTGTAAAAAATTAAAAGATAAATTAAAAAAAGAGGAATTATAGGTTCTTTGTAGTTTATCTTCCCAGCTCAAAGCTCAATGAAGAGTAGAGAAGATAATACAGCTTGTTGAAATGCCAGTTGAAGGAATGATCCTTCAAAGAGAAAGAAGTTTTTTATTTTGTGGCTTTCTGAAATCAACTGGGACCAATTCTTTCACTAAATGGTGTACCAGCCTTTTTTTTTTGACTGCACCCAGTAGTACCTCCTGTCCTAATCAGTTCATTGTTTAACAGGTACCTGTCATAATCCCCGTAGTAGGATTCCTACTATGCTTAACGTGTTTGGTAAACATAGAAGAAACTTTAGTAAGTGTCCCTACTTTGCTATGACTACAAAGAAATTGACCCCAAAGTTTGTTGGTTTCAACAAACGTGATGTCTCCTGATTTCCTGAGTTGAGGAGTCAGACGGGCCTTGTCTGGGTGGGTCTTGTGTGCTGTATGGATGGAGGCCACTTCCTGGTGTCCCCCACATGGAGCGTTGGCCTTTACTCAACCAAGAGCCATCATTGACACATCAGGTCCCCTGGTGGGAGTGGCTGGAAGTCTGTGCTCAGAACTGTCAACCAGAGTTCACACAGATGGTCTCTCTGGCATGGCAACCTCATAGTGATCAGATACCCATTAACCGAGGCAGAAACTGCATAAACTTTGATGAGCTACTCTTGAAAGTCACTTAGCCTCACATCTGCTATCTCCATCCACTCACTAACCAAACTCAGTTCAAAGGGAAATGCAGTGGTACTCAAACTTGATGAGGGAAGAACCAAAGACTTTTGTATACATGTTTAAAATGACCACTGTGCACCTTCAGGTCACTTAATGGTGATGTTTCTCACCCCCGAATACACTATCCTTTCCCAAGACTCCCACCCTGGAGTCTTAACATATTACAGCATCAGGATATTGCCTGAGGACTGGGTCTCACATGAAATGTGAAATGCACAAGGGCAGATGAAGCTCTTTATTTCCGTTGCTTGATTCCACTTATTTTGAAGAACTATGAACTTCAGGAACAATGTGTTGCCCCCCCCGAACACACATGAAAGATACTATAATGGAACACCCTAGGCTTGTCCATTCAAAAAGGGAGTAAACAGAAACGAGGAGGAAGACAGAAGGAATGGAGAGAAGATGGTAGATGAGTCCAGGGTGCCATTGGACAGGAGGAATAACTGGTAATGGTCTGTGACATAGTAAGATAACTGTGGTTGACAAATACTTCAAAAAGAACTAGCAGAAAGGATTTTGAATCTTCCCAGTACAAAGAAGATATATATGAGTTGACAGCAATACCTACCACCCTGCATGCAAAGTATACATTATTCATTGTATACATTTAGACATGTATTGAAATGTCACACTGCACCCACATACATATGTATAATTACTATGTGTCAATTAAAAATAAAAATGCATTTAAAAGGAGGGGTAAGTGGAGGCATGTGACAGTCACTATTCAAGCAGTTCTGAAGTTTGAGGTGTGCATATTATCAGTGACATGAATAGGGCTCAGTGCTACACCTTACAAGTAATTTTCAACAGTTCTTGGTTCAGCCCTGGGAGTAATCCTTTCTTTTCCTAAAACACAGGCAGTTGTTAGTGAAGTAACATTCTGGGCCTATTCTATGCATATAGAAATTTGGAGTTTGAAAAGTCCTTATTTTTAGTGTCCCTATTCCTGTTAGTCAGAGTTGATATACATTGTTTAAAAGCTTTTGAGATACCTTATGTATCAATGTCTAAATCAACTCCATTAGTCAAATACCATACACACATGCCAGAAAAAGAATAAAAAATCTATCTTGGGCTCCCTTTTAGGCAACTCTGGGAAGTAACCTTATTTGTCTTAGAAGAATTGCTGTCTGGCTAAGAGGAGCTGAGGCATTCTCGTAATGTTCTTGGTTTTCTGTATAAATGAAAGTATGTTTGGGGCATTGACTTAAATCTTTATGCCATCTCAAAGCATTCTACAGCCCAAACTTGGATTCCTTGAGGCTGTGCACCACTTATTGTGATAGAATTTGATCTTTTCCTTAAGGCTATCTCTTTGATAACATAGTGTGGCTTAGAAAGATTGTCCTGGGTCCTTTACAAACTCGATTAAAAAATGCAACTGTTTTTCTCTGCTCATCTCCCTGCCCTGTTACAGGCATCTAGGGGAGGTTAGACGGCAAGACCAACAGAGCCCAGAAAATCTCACTTGCTGGGTTGTTGAACTCATGAGGTGTATTTTCTATTTTCCACATTGCCACAGAGGAGGATGCTGCCAAGCTTTCTGCCAAGATACAGAAAGAATCTACTTCCCTCTAGCTTGTAATGAACTGTTCCTCATTTCCCCTTGAGCCTTCTGACAGGTTCTAGCCCACTGAACTTTCATCCATGGATTATTCCCAACATCCAGGTCACCGTGTTGTCCCTTTGGTTTTACTACTTGTGTTATTAAATTCTGTGCCAAACTCTTCCAAAGCTTTGGGGGCTTAAATATCAGTCATTTTATATATTCTCAATTTTCTGCATCAGACATTCAGCCAGAGATTCAAAGGTACGTGTTTTCTGGCCGAATTGTCATCAATAGAGGTAACTCCCATGACGTTCTTCTGGCAAAAAGACTGGTTGGAATCATCAGCTTCAGTCACAAGTCTGGCATTTCTGCAGGGATGGAGGGAGGCAGGATTGAGTTGAAAGTTTCACATGACTTCCTCAGCATGGTGTTCTCAGGGTGGTAAGACTTCACGCTGAGGACGTGGCGTTCCTGTGGTGCATTGCCCATTGAAGAGGGAAGCACAAGTGAGCTTTTAGGCAGTATTAGAACCTTGAAAGACAGTCACTTCTAAAGTACTCATCTGTTCAAAACACTCATAAGCCACCTCTGATTAAAGTGAAGTTTACGTAGATTGCATGTTTCAAAGGGAGGAATTTTAAGAACTTAGCTGCCATGGGTAATCCCTGATTTAGTAGGATTGATTCAGTTGGGTTTTTAATTTTATTAATCTCACTTGTATCTCTGATTATTGGGTCTTGAGGATGCTTCTGCTTGGGGCTCCTTTACTTATTTCCTATCTTGGCATTTTCTCAGTATAATGAAAATTTGACTCTATTTCCTCTAGTGCTTACTAAATTGCCTCAAAATAGTTACAATTTGTATAAAATTTCTTTCAAAAAAAATCATAGTAGTAATGCAGATTTAGACGTCTACATTTCTTACAAATTCTAAGGAAATTTAAAGGGGTAAAAAGTGCTAGAAGTCTAACTATAGTATATTTTTATCTTAAACCTGAAAATTAAGCAAAATTTATAAGTCATGTTTGGATGTAAAGAGATAATTAAGTTCAAACGCATGTTCAACCTAAAGTACCTGAGGGGCTATTCATTAGAAGAAGTCTAATTGCTATTTGGAGTCATGAATATATTTATTTATTGAAATGCATGCTTTAATATTGTAGTAGGCCTCAGCAAGTTTCTATGGTTGACAGATGCCAGATTTTTTTTTTTTTTCTCCCTTCAAAATCTCTTCCTTAGTTTTAAAGTTAAATCAGCTTACAGGAGAGAATATAGTGCTCCAACTTCAATGAGTTCACAGTTTAGTTGATATAATTAATTCCGGTCTCTTAAAAATCATAAATTATACAAGAATCCTTAGGTTTCTATGAAACTGATATTTACTATTTTAAAAATTATTTGCTACTTAGGTAAATAAGGTGGGGAGCACAAGTCATGGGAGAAGGGAGAAAAAGAAAGGCCAAAATAATAGAAATGAGTCAAGTTTTCTTAGATTCCTTGTTTTCTTTTACTCATTCAGTTATTGATTAGATCAAATGTTCTGATGGTTTGTTAGAATTGGAGTTCTTTTCATTTAGGTACCTTAGTTACAAATAACAGATCACTACTGACTACCACAAGCAGAAAACCAATTTTTTTAAGAACACTGCATAGTTCAGAGTCAAGACCTGAACGTAGCAGACATGACCATTTCATAGACCACAGCTCAGAGGGACCCAAACTTGTTCATGGTCTTCTCACTGTGACTGCCAGTCCTTCTCTTGATCTTACAAATACCACTGTGAGTAATCTCTGATTTGTTTCTTTTCTTGTGAATTCATATTCCTGGGTGGCATTGTCCAGTTGGCCAAATCTAGATCTTGTGTTCTAACTTCCCGATGTCAGAAAATAAGAACTTTTGGTCTCAGGTGTCTTCTAACATCCCCGATTTATACCAAGATTCATGCACTGGAAGTTTCTCTAAAATCTAGTAGAGGGGACAGGTGATCCATGCTGGGTGGAGTCATGAATGGTTTTAAAGGAAGTAAAAAAAGTAACTAATTCATGGAACTTTAAGATATTTAAAGAAAATAGTTTAATAGCATAGTGACAAGTACTAGTTCTGGAGAGGTATCAGGTCATAGAGAGCCTCAGGTGCCAGGCTGAGATGGTCTAGCTTATCTTGAGGGATTTGGGGTTACGCATATTTGAAGTGTTTTAAAAAGGACAAGAAAGTAATTTTACTTTGTATTTTAAAATACATGATCTGTGGAGAACATATTGAAGACTGCAAAGCTAGAGGCAAGATCAGTTAGGAGGGTGTTCTAAAGAGAGAAGTCAATAGAGATGGGTAAGTGGTAAAGATGGATCACCTAAGCTAGAAACTCAAACATGCTCTATTCTCTGCTCAATCGAGTACAAAGTTAATGTCTTCCATTGGGACACTCACTTGGATTTCATTCATTTCTCAAATTCCCTATTAGGATAGTTTAGTGAGACTGTATTGCTTTCTTCCCCAGTGGCTGGTAACATTTTGCTCTACAGTTAGTAAAATTTACCAGTGTGACTGTTACTGGCCTACATAGAATTTCATTTGGCACTGATAAGAGCATAGGTTCTCAAATCAGAAAGCAGTATGTTTTCATTTTGCTCTGATCAATTTTAAAAGCCTCAAAAAAACAGTTTCTCTTCCTTGCTTCCTAGTTTTACTAATTAGAATAAAAAATACCTTATATTAAATTTATATTTAATCAATAACCTTAATAATGATAGTAAATTAAATCCCCAAACTCGATACTTTATTAAGATAATAGTATGTCTTCTGTCTTTGGTTCTTGTATTATCTGTCTCTAACAACAAATATTTGAGAAGTACTCTAACAAAAACTGCTCCTTGCCCATCAGACATGTTGAGAGTTCCTTTCAGTCAAAAATGACCCCATCCTAAAGCATAATTCTGTGTCATAGAGATCCCTACCTACATACCAAAATAGTTATTGGAAAGCAGTTTCTAATGCCATTAGAATGGTATTACGTAATAACCCACAGGAATGTTCTTACTACCCAACAGAATGCTTATAATTTTTCTGTTGAGTTCTCCTCTAAGAAAGATAACAAAATTACCAAGTCTTTTAAGCTTAGCTAACTACATTACAGCAATTTATAAATCCATATGTCTCCTGAACCGTTCTTTGCATCAATAACCCAGATTACTTTAGTCTAGACACAAGATCCTTAAAGACAAAGGGAAAATTTCTAAAGTCATTCTGAAATAGACAAAGATTTTCTGAAGTGTTTTGTCTTTCAAGTTACACCTTATCAGTGAGTATATTCTAAATTATAAGCCTGAATCACTTCCGTTCCTCCTCAGAACTCATAAATTTTCAAAATTTTACTGCAGGAGGAGTGTCCTCGGCAGAAGGCAAAGTCAGACTCAGAGTCTAGGAAGATGGGGACTGAAACTGTTTCTTGCCCACTAGACATGTTGAGAGTTCCTTTCTGTCATGAGTGACCCCTTCCAATGAGAAACACAGAACACTAAAGGAAGAAAATGGAAAGATCTCCCATGTTCTTGGATAGGCAGAATTAATATTGTCAAAATGGCCATACTACCTAAAGTGCTATACAGATTCAATGCAATTCCAATTAAAATCCCAATGATGTACCTTACAGAAATAGAGCAAGCAATTATGAAGTTCATCTGGAAGAATAAGAAACCCAGAATAGCTAAAGCAATCCTCAGTAGAAAGAGCGAAGCAGGGGGTATCGCAATACCAGATCTTCAACTCTATTACAATGCAATAGTAACAAAAACGGCATGGTATTGCTACCAAAATAGACAGGTAGATCAATGGTACAGAATAGAGGACACGGACACAAACCCAAATAAATACAATTCTCTCATATTAGACAAACGGGCCAAAAATATGCAATGGAGGAAAAGATAGCCTCTTCAACAAATGGTTGCTGGGAAAACTGGAAACCATATGCAACAGAATGAAATTAAACCCCTCTCTCTCACCCTGCACAAAACTCAACTCAAAATGGATCAAGAACCTCAGAATAAGACCAGAGACCCTGCATCTTATAGAAGAAAAAGTAGGTCCAATCTTCAACATGTTGGCTTAGGATCCGACTTCCTTAACAGGACTCCCATAGCACAAGAAATAAAAGCAAGAATCAACAACTGGATAGATTCAAACTAATAGCTTTCTCTCAGCAAAGGAACTATCAGTAATGTGAAGAGGGAGCCTACGAGTGGTGAGAATAATCTTTGCCACTCATACTTCAGATAGAGCGCTAATTTCCAGAATCTATAAAGAACTCAAAAAACTCTACACCAAGAATATAATAATCCAATCAACAAATGGGCTAAGGAAATGAATAGACACTCTCACAGAAGAAGATGTACAAGCAATCAACAGATATATGAAAAAAATGTTCAACATCTCTAGTAATAAGAGAAATGCAAATCAAAACCACCCTAAAGATTCCATCTCACCCCAATTAGAATGGCGATTATCAAGAACACAAGCAACAATAGGTGTTGGAGAGGATTTGGGGAAAAAGGTACACTCATACATTGCTGGTGGGGTTGCAAATTAGTGCAGCCACTCGGGAAAGCAGTATGGAGATTCCTCATAAAGCTTGGAATGGAACCACCATTTGACCCAGCTATCCCACTCCTTGGCCTATACCCAAAGGACTTAAAATCAGCATACTACAGAGATATAGCACATCAATGTTCATAGCTGCTCAATTCACCATAGCCAGATTGTGGAACCAACCTAGAGTCCTTCCATTGATGAATGGATAAAGAAACTGGTATATATACACAATGGAATATATCAGCCATAAGAATGATAAAATTATGGCATTTGCAGGCAAACTGATGAAATTGGAGAATATCATGCTAAGTGAGATAAGCCAATCTCAAAAAAACCAAAGATGAATGATCTCAATGATAAGCGGATGATGACGTATAATGGGGGGTGAGGGGTTAGCATTAGGGTTAGGGTAGGTTTAAGGATGTGTGCAAGAATGGAGAAGAAAGGACTGTATAGAGGAAAAGAGGGGTGGGGGGGGAGGAAAAATAACAGAAGGACTCAAAAAACATTATCCTATGTAACTTTATGATTACACAAATGGTATGGCCTTTACTCCATGTAAAAACGAAAACAACATGTATCCCATTTGTTACATAAAAATAAAAAATATAAAAGAAGGAAAAAAAAAGTGGCCCCTTCCTAAAACATCATCTTGTGTCATAAAAAGAACCCTAACTACAGACCAAAATACGTTCTTGGAAAACAGTTCCTAATGCTCTGTTCAGTTTACTCAGTATGTTAGTCAGGATTTGCTCAATATCAAGTTGTGCAATTAATATAGTAAAGTTCCTGAGCTGATGAGTGGATGTATTCACCTTTAGACTGTTTGATCATTGCCTTTATATTTTTAGTCAATGGTTATTTATTTCCATATCATATGACCCTGATTTTTCTACATGTGGATCGGTTCAGTATTCAGGTCCTTAAAGACATTTTATTGGAAATGGCATATGCATAAAGTTATGGTATATATGTGTTAGTATATATACTTGGTTTGTAGTGCTATCTGATGAGATGTCCTAAATTCATGATATCTAAGTAGCTTTGAAGTCACCTGCCACCTCAATCTGTTTTTTTTTGGTTGAACTATAGCCCCAGTCCCTGACACTACAAATTGGTTTATAAATACTTAGAAAAATTTTGTCTATCCTTCTTGTCTTTATTTTTAATTGGTGCATTATAATTATGCCAAAATAGTGGAATTCATTGTGACATTAATTTGTATATGTTCATAACATAATTTGGTAGATTTCACTTGCCAGTACCTCCCTTTCCCTCTCTTTTTCCCTCCTCCACGTCCTCCTCTTCTACTCTGTTGGGCTCTCTTCTATTTTCAAAAGTTCCTTTTGTCATTACACACACACACACACACACACACACACACACAAATATATAAACATATGCTTGTCTCTAGTAGGACATATAGTGATGGTCCAGCATTACTCTTTTGCTTCAAATTATTTGACTATTTTGGACTGTTGTTGTCCCAGATGTATTTTAGGAATTTTTTTCAAGTTCTGTAAGACTGTTTTTGGTATTTTGATGGGGATTGTATTGAATCTGTCAGCTGCCTGTGGTAATGTGGCCCATATTAGCATTATCAATTCTTCCTATTCTATGAATATAGGAGATCTTTCTTTTCTTCTAGTATATCAATTTCTTCTTCCTTGCTCTGTGATTTTCGTTATAGAGGTCTTTCATTTTAGTCACTTTTTTTTCAATGCTGTGATCAAAAGACCCAACAAGAAACAATTTTAGAGAAGGAAAGTTTATTGGGGGCCTCAGGTTTCAAGGGTCTCAGTCCATATATAGCTGACTCTGTTCCTTGGGGCTGAAGTGAGGCAGAAACTTCATGGAAGAACACCAGGAAGCAGAGGAGCTCCACTCAACAAGTGCAAATATAAATCTTAAAGGATGCACCCAAGGACACACCTGCTTCAGCCACCCCCCTCCCTGTCTACCATCCAGTTAATCTCCTCAAAGGATTAATGCACTGACGAGGTATGGCTCTTGTAATCCAATCATTTTACCTTTAAACTTTCCTGCATTGTCTCTCACATGAGTTTTGGGGGGACATCTCATACTTAAACTAAACTTAACAGCCTCCATGTTTAGATTTATTCCTAGGTGGGTTGAGTTTGTTTATTTTGAGTCTATTATAAATGAAACTTTTTTTTCCTGATTTCTTTTTCAGCAGATTCATGATTGGTATTTTTAAAAGTATTGATTTTTTGTGTGTTGATTTTGTATTCTGCTACTTTGCTCTATTTGTTCATTAGCTCTAGAAGCCGTCTAATAGAGCTTTTTGGATTTCTAAGTACAGGATCTTACCTGCAAACAGTGATATTGGATTTTTTCTTTCCTATTTGTATTTCTTTCTTTCTCTTTCTAACTGCTCTAACTAAAATTTCAAGTGCTATATTTAATAGAAGTGGTGAGATTGAATACCTTGTTTATTAGGACACTTACTTGCTAAATATTCTGTTCTATTCTATTCTATATGGAATTGGGAACTTTTTGAGAAATGGATGATTCTAGGACTGGGTTAAGAAAGTGTACGATGAACTAGGAACATGTTTAAAGGTCATTTCAGAAGCGGTGAAGTGATGAAAAAAATTATACAGACATCTTGAATGGTTGCAAAAAGTATTTGAAGGCACTCTCATTGTCCACAGCTGGGATACCTGTGGGGCAACAAAATAAATACAGTACTGGATAATACCTCATAAAATAAAATCCTCAGTCCATATTAATTGCATGACAAATAACAAAATAGACGGAGAAGATGAGCAAGAATTCTTTACTGAAGAATTCCAGTAAAATCAGAATGCACTTACCCCAACCCCCCTCACACGCAGGGTCTTCGCACTCCTCAGATCTACCAAGTACTTTGAGGTGCTTATATTTTTCCTTGCAGCTCTCGCCCTGAGAGCTTCCTTCTTGAAAAATCTTTGTTTTATGCTTCTCTAATATTGATTGTTTCTTGACCTACTTCCCTTGATAGCCTCAAACTCTCACGAAAAACAAAATTTCTTCCCACTCTTAGCTGAGCAATTTTCTTATTCCTTATCTGAAATTTGACTCCTGGTTTTGCTTGTTACCGTGAAACACTTTCTAAACTTCCTCTATTCTGGTATCATATTTCTGAAGGAAGAAATTCCATGGACATAACAATTCAGAAGGCCCGGACCAGATTGGGGACTGACAGATTCTCTTTGGGAATTCTTATTTTAATTACATTTTATTGCCTACCTTTCTTCCTCCGCTGAGTTCCCACGCACAGTTCTGAGGTCTGACTGTGGCACTGTGTCATGAACTTCTTATACTCTGTATGAACTTTAATTCATCATTTATCCAACACTAACAAACAGGTAGCATTGTCTCCATTTTATAAACGTAGAGACAGATATATATATAGAAGTTTGTTTTGCTTAACAAGTAATTCAATTAGACATTGAATCTGTGATGGGCTGACAGATCTGACTCCATGAGAAGGTTATAGGCCAGACTCTAAGGCAACTGACTAAACAGACTCCATTTTGCTCTGAGACTCCATGTTACGTAGGAAATAAGTTTCTCCCATGGAACACCCCGCCCTCTGTACCCATTATCAGTTACTTGGTGTGACATGTTTAGCAATACAAAATGATAATTCTTATGTAATGAAAAAATGCTCTCTTTGTTTCCTATTGCTCCTAAACAGTGTACCATGTGAACAGTGATTATGTGGATGTTAGGCAACCATTCTTTAGCTTGTACCTAGGTAAACGTCGTTTTGACCCACTTCCCTCTGTGATGATCTCATGATGTTAGTCTGTAATTTTTTTTTTTTTTTTTTTTTTTTTTTTTTTTTGCGGTACTGGGGATTGAACTCAGGGCCTTGTGCTTGCGAGGCAAGCACTCTACCAACTGAGCTATATTCCCAGCCCAGTCTGTAATTTCGAATCATAGCACCAGACGCTTAATGATCCATGTGATTTTTGGTATAAGAACCCCTGCAAACCTGTGTCGGGGCTGTTCTCCCAATAGCAATTTTTGGGAGCATTGTGTGAGAAAGTCAGCCGGCTGGCTTAATAAAGACTCTCAAATTTGGACTTCTCAGTGGTGATAAGTCTATTCAAGTTGCGCCCCATAACAAATCCAAGATGTTTTAACTTTACATATAATTCTTTCTTCAAACTGGATACAAAAAAAAAAAAAAAAAAAAGTGTCCAGTTTCCTATTACCCACAAAGCAGAGTCCCGCATCACCAAATCTTGTGAAGAAATGTGAATAAAATGGGAGAACAAAAACCTTGAGGACGTTGGTGTGTCAGGTCAAAGTGGACTCGAATTTTATTTTTGTTGTAATGCTTTATGTTTGTGAATACCTCATTCATTTCTTTGTGCAGTACATTTCTCCACAAGATTTGGTGATTGCGGGACTCTGCTTTATGGGTAACAGAAACTGGACACTTTTTTTTTGTATCCCTGCCTGTGCTGCATGCACATAAAACACCCACAGTAAGCTGCAGTTCTTCTTCCCTATCCCCGTCAGCTAGGTCCCACAGAGCTCAGATTTTGACAGAGATTTTCCGGTTAGATGAAGCCAACTTTGTATAGCCCATATTTCTCAAAATTAAGTAATGAAAGGAAGGACTTAGTTCAATAACCAAAAGATTCTTTTCTTTGGGTAGAGAGGGAGACAGGAGTCAGGGAATGTGGGAAAAGAACAAAACCTTGAGGGGGTTGGTGTGTCAGGAGATGTTCTGACTCCAAATCCTCACCCACAGGAGGAAAGATGAACTCCTCAGTGTCCAGTTTTGTGATACTCTGGGAACTTTTACACACACACACACACACACACACACACACACACACACACACACTTTTGGGGAGAGGTGTTAGTTCTTTGAAATGTAGTTAAATATTCAGTAAATTTTTAATATTTGATTAAAAAGTAGAACCCATGTTGACTTCACATAGGGCCATATAATGATACCACCAAATTTTTCTTTTCTTTTTTTTAATTTGAAGATTTTTTTTTATTGTAAACAAATGGGATACATGTTGTTTCTCTGTTTGTACATGGCGTAAAGGCCATACCATTTGTGTAATCATAAATTTACATATGGTAATGTTGTTTGATTCCTTCTATTATTTTTTTCCCTTCCCCCCCACCCCTCTTTTCCTTCTAAACAGTCCTTTCTTCCTCCATTCTTGTCCCCCTCCCTAACTCTAACCCTAACCCTAACCCTAACACTAACTCCCCCCACCCTCCCCCTTATGCGTCATCATCCACTTATCAGCGAGATCATTCGTCCTTTAGTTTTTTGAGATTGGCTTATCTCACTTAGCATGATGGTCTCCAATTTCATCCATTTGCCTGCAAATGCCATAATTTTATCGTTCTTTATGGCAGAGTAATATTCCATTGTATATATAGACCACAGTTTCTTTATCCACTCATGAATTGAAGGACATCTAGGTTGGTTCCACAATCTGGCTATTGTGAATTGAGCAGCTATGAACATTGATGTGGCTTTATCTCTGTAGTATGCTAATTTTAAGTTCTTTGGGTATAGGCCAAAGAGTGGGATAGCTGGGTCAAATGGTGGGTCCATTCCAAGTTTTCTAAGGAATCTCCACACTGCTTTCCAGAGTGGCTGCACTAATTTGCAGCCCCACCAGCAATGTATGAGTGTACCTTTCTCCCCAGATCCTCGCCAACACCTGTTGCTTGTATTTTTGATAATCGCCATTCTAATTGGGGTGAGATGGAATCTTAGGGTGGTTTTGATTTGCATTTCTCTTATTACTAGAGATGTTGAACATTTTTTCATGTTTGTTGATTGCTTGTACATCTTCTTCTGTGAAGTGTCTGTTCATTTCCTTAGCCCATTCATCAATTGGACCAAATTTTTCTTTCAAAGCTTTTCTTGAAAACGTTCACTTACATAGGTGTACATTGACTCTCACAATTCTATACTTAATTTCTTCTGGAAGCAGTTCTACAGGAGAAATTAATTCAAAAGCATCTAAAATCTTGGTTAACATTGACTTGAAGAGAAAATCCAGCAGGATCACTTTTTTTTTTATTCCTTTTTTCTTTGATAGTTCAGGCAAACTAGATCGTCACATGGGGTGTGGTGTGGGGGGATGGAGAGAGAGGCATGTGGGGGAGATTTTAGTTTAAAAGAATTAAAGGATTTCTGACCTATAACAGTATAGGTTAATTTATGATATCCTCAAATTAATAATAAAGTGGATTCAAGCATCGTTCATCCTTCTCAATTTCAGTATTTCAGAGAAAGCACATAAATTCTGTTCAGTTACTTTAAACCCATTTTCTTTATTTCTACCTAATCTTCAGTAGCTTAAGCACTAATAATTCTGAATGACTCAATTTTTTCAACATACATCTCAATGTGTAACTGGATATTTAATTTATTAGTCACTGAGGGGAAAAAGAAGTGTTAAGATCCCACTTAATAATCTTTCATCATGTTTTAAAAATTTTACTAAGTTGCGTGATCTATTGATAAAATAGCTTTTCTGATAACCAAAATTTCCAGTAGTATTTTTTTATCCCACTCTCTTAAGAAATATTCTGAATCACATTATTCTGAATCTGGCCAGAGAAAGCTGAGGAAAAATATGCACTATTTTATGTTTATTTTGCATCACACATTGTGAAGTGCTAAGAGAAGAGCAAATGCTTTAATTAAAAGGAACAATTTTCTTGGGAAAAACAATCGCTGTGTTTGCTAACTGAATTGAATGTGTTGCATAGCCAAACTAGGACTTTAATATATGCCATGTTTTTAAACGCCAAATGAACCAGCAGTAGTTCCGACTGCATATTTATTCAGTGTAATTGATAGAAATGTTTAATTAAGTATTATGAAGGGTAATTCTCTAGCTTTTCCTATCAGACAAATTGAAAGCACCACTACTTCTGAGATTATTCTTGTATAATTAAATAAAAACACCCTAAGAATGGAAAAGCATTGTTGCCAAAGTTTAAATGGTTTTAAAATATCGTGGTTTGTAAAAATCCTGGATAAGAGTATCCTCTGTTAACTTTTTAAATCTCTTCCTCATACCAGCTCTTTCCTTCTTCTTTCATGATGTATCTATAGTCCAAAATGATGAGGAAGTAAGAATTGAGGAGAATGTGGGTCTTTCATCAGTTTATGAACTAGTTGTAAAAGAGTAATTGCAAATAATATATGAGCTAGCAAAGAAGAAAATTTGTTTCCAAATTGAAGGGAGGAAAACCCCATTCCAACTGATTCGGGTTTGGAAGTTTTCCTAAATGCATTCGTGGACTTACTTTAATCTCCTAATCTTGCCTGGTCAGTAGAGGGTGATATTTCATGAGCAATCAAACTTTACACAGACTCACCCCACCCTGCCCTGAGAGCATGGTGTTAGCCTCATATCATAACCGTATCATCCTCAGGTTAAATACTTCTTTCTGCACTTGCATATTTAGCAAACGAACATAAATGGCAAAGGCATAATTCCTTTGACAAAAATTGCTTTTCTTTTTTTTGCCAAAGTAATTTATATGTTTAAATATCAGATAACACGAAAGGACACTTAAAGCAAAAGTCGGTTTTGTGCCTTTTCCCTCAACCACTTTCGGCCTGCATGTCATTCCCCAGAAGAACAATGTAAAACTCTCCCTTTTCGTCTGGGATTTGCTTCCGTGTCTTTGAGTAACAAGATTATCCTACACATTTCTTTGAATGATAAAGCAGTGCTGAAGATGCTGATTTGACAATTTTCTATTACGCACGTTTATTTGGTCTGTTTTTAGAAAACAGTAGCTAGTGTTCATTCAGTAATTTGAAAAATTAATTTAGACTTCAGCCTTTCTGAATAGAGATATAGCATAGGTTTCCATTGAACAGATAAGTAGTTTTTTTTTTTTTTTCTGGGTGTCAATTTAATTTACAGAAATTATTTGTGCGAAGGAGAAAATTAATGATGTCAGAAGGCCAAATGTTTTACCTTTGTTATCTTTGCTGTATGCAATACAAGAGTGGCATGCCAGGATCTTTGTTTTGCTAGCAAAAACACATCTTGCATGTTAATGTTCTCTCATCAATCTCTTGTATCTTAAATGACTGAATATTGCTATACTGCATGAAAATGAATTGCTATTTCATGTAACATGAAGATTCAATCCTTTTTCTGGCTCTTCCTCCCCATTTTCAACCTGTCAGATTTCATTGATTCTTATGTTGGATCCCCATGCTATTTTTCTTGTATATCCTAAATAATGATTATTTTGTTTCTTTGGTTTTAAAAATTCATTTCCTAAACTGTGTCTCCTGGCAGACTAGTTCCAGAATGCATCACCTAGAATTCCAATGTTCAACTATTTTTGGGAAATAGTATACCTTCTCTCTCCCTTGGAAAGGCACAATATGCAGAAGCATACTAAAATCTCTGGGAAGTTATGTTAAAGACCGAAAGCAGTACCATGGAAGCATGTCTAGCTCTAAGTCAGTCTTTCCCCCACTTATTTGAGCTGTAACACTTGGTTCTGCAGCGTATTTATTAATAGATGGTGAAATACCCGTGATCAAGGAGATTGTTCTGCGAGCCATGTTTTGTGCTGCTTCTTTGTCTATATTGGTCACTAGTTTTATTTTCACCACATTCTATGAAAATGCCAGCATTTTACAAATATGGTGCTTGGCTTCCTTGGGAAGGTGAATTATATTTGGTTAAGTAGAGAGAGAGGAAGGGCACTGTGGAAGGGGGTAGTCATACACCTACCATAGTGACTAAGCATAGCCAGTGTGTCCAGCTTCTCTTCAGCCTCTCTTCTGCACTGTATTCTAAGCTTCTTGAGAGCAGGGACTTGTAACTTACAACAAGTGCAAACCAGGCTCAACAGAACTTTCCAAATTATCCTGGAATGCTGGGTGTTGTATTCTGGCACAAAAACACATAATGCCACTTTTTTTTTTTTTTTTTTTTTTGTTCTTTCATTACTAGGGATAGAACTTGGGGGCATTCTACCACTAAGCTACATCTTTTTCTTCTTTTTTTATTTTTTATTTTTTTTGAGGATAGTGTCTTGCTGAGTTGCTAAGACTGACCTATAATGCTAATGTAAGTCAGCTAATTTATACTGTAAGTTGCTAAATTACAAAGCTAATGCTACTTAAAAAAATATGAAAAGATCTAGTGAAGGATTCAGGACAAGGGATTACTGTAGTCAGTCAAAATTAGAAACTAAGGGGAATATATAAAGCTTGTGCCCAAATCTGGAAATATCAGCCCAAGGAGATACTATGTGTGATATGAGTGAAGTAAGTAGAGAAAAAAATGTGAAAGGGAAGCAGAGAGCGGAGGTAGAAAACGTAAGTGAACATAAACAGCTTTTGGATTTAGAAATGGCCTGATTCCTCTGAAGTGTGGCTGGGAATATGCTATTATTTTTCATTTGTCAAAGAGGAAAACAAATTTATTCTACAGGTTAGAAGGTCTTCCTAAAATGACAATTTCAAAACATGTTTCAGATGACTATTGTGTATTATCTGTGTAACCCTGTGCAATTTTTTAACTTCTCTGTGCTACATTCTCATCTGTAAAAGGAAGATAATAGTGCCTATTGCACAAATGTTATTAAAAACAGTTCTTCGTATGAATGCAATATATGGTAACTATACCTATTATTTTTCTTCTTTATTGAACTTATGATAATGAGTAATGAATGGCTGACATTTGATCAGCTGTCATATTTTTATGTATATATAAAATATATTTTATGTGTATATGTGCATATATATATATATATATATACACACACACATATATATATAAAACCATCATCTCTTCAAGTAAATATTACCTTCATTTCACAGACTTAGAAACTGAAGTTGGCTAGGTTAGGAAACTCCTCCAAACTCATGTAGCTGTGACTCACAATTTCTAAGGGGTTTCATTCTGAGAGTCTGCTTGGTCCTTGCACTGTGCTCTTCTCTGACCTGGAACTTCCCCTCTATGGCTGGCTGGCAGTTTCAGGAGGGCTACGTGTGCTGCAGTTGGCTTCCTTTAACTCCAGGAGAGACTTCTACTTCCATGCACCAGGAACTTCATGTATGTGTGTGTGTGTTATGACATGAGACACTTGGGAAGAAGAATGATAGGCCCTGAGAAAATGCTGGTGGATGGAAGAAACAGAAGCATTGCTTTTAAATACTGAGATTGGAAAGCCTGTTCCAGTTTCATCTCCTGATGCTACCCAACATTCACCCCTTCCTTCAATCTTAGGAGGAGACCAAGACACACTTGTGTCTTACACCTGCTGCTCCCTTCCTCCCAAATGCTGGTCTATGCTAAATGATGCTCTACTTGTCCAAGATTGCCTTCTGGTCCTGGGGCACACTGGAATTTGTGAAACAAAAACTTCACTGAATAGTAAGTATTAAGACATAGCCAAAATTGACCCTTTTTGGTATCACAGTGCAGAAAGCAGCAAGGACTTTTGCTTGTTGATCTTTGTCTCTGTGGCCTAACAAGGGGTCCACTGATTAAAATCAGTGCCTGATGCACTATTTGAAAACAAAATCATTAATTTTTCAACTTATTTTTTAGTGTGATATTTCTTTAGTATCGGGTATTGAACCCAGGGGTGCTTAAGCACTGAGCCACATCCCCAACCCTCTTTTAAAATAAAAAAAATAAAAATTCATTTTGAGATGGGGTCTTGTTAAGTTACTTAGGGCCTCACTAAGTTGCTAAGGCTGGCTTCAAACTTGGAATCCTCCTGCCTCAGCCTCCTGAGCTGCTGGGATTACAGGTATGAACCTGGTGCAGATGTAACATTTTAAACTTGACTGACAGCCCTTGGGATTTGTGCTTTTAATGGTAGTATTATTTTGTTGACAAGGAGAAAACTGTGACAGATGTCTTTAAAGAATGAGATATGAATTAATCAGTCGGGTACAGCCAAGGGGGTGTAGGTGTAAATTTCACTTGAGACCAATTGTTTTTAAATCGATAACCAGGTCTTGTGAGTGTTGCTGAAGCTCACATACAAAGAAAGAAAATGAATGCAAGTGACCAGGGAATGATTTGACAGCTTTCTGGTACTACGGAATTTGTATTATTTAAATTCTTCCTTCCTATTTGAATGGCTTCTTAATCACCCATGGTATGAAAGACTTTTCTAGACTTCCACTGAAGCAGATCTGATTAGGGAAAAGAGATTTTTTTTTTTTTTTTTAACATATTCTAAGACATCTTCAGATATACAGGGTTAGTTATCCAGGAAATTATTGTCTGGGAGGATGACTCCATTGGACACTTTTGATTTAAAAATCATTGGACCTTATACAGAAGAGAATATTCCAAGAATACCAAGGTGCCATGAATGTGATTTAAAGATGTTTTGAGTGGAGAAAAGTTTTCATTCTACTACAGGAAAAAAGAAGAGAATTAAAGTCTTGAAATGTCCTGTGGCCTGATGATACATTTTACCCATGCCTTTGCTACCATCAGTCCTTCTTAGTATGTGTTTTAAATTACAATAACCCTGGAATTTTAATATTCTAATCAAAGTCACTGATGTCAAACTGAAAAGAACTGATCTCAAACTGAAAAGAATCAAATGAAGAGCTAAGGCTGCAATATCACCCATTGCCTCATTGTATTTTCAAAGAGCTTAAAAAAGACAAAACATGGGCTACAGTATCTGGCCTATTCAGGGTATTTTTTTTTTTTTTTAATTCCTCTATTGAGCTCACTTGCTCATGAATCATTGCTATTTGCAAAGTTAGTAAATTTCCTATTGATGGTATATTAGCCATTTTTAATGAAATTTACTCACTTATATGAAGCACTTTGACCACGGTTTTGTCACCATGGCAACCAGTTGTTGTTATTCATAGTGCCAGAATCTGGATTTTATTCCCATAACTGGCCCCTTAATATTGCACTGTTTTAGGCTTCTAGGTACACTACAGCCAATGTTTTGCACAAGCATGTTTTATAGAAACCTGAGAGGCATACAAATGGATTTGTCAGTCCCATCCTTTACATTTGGGGTGGACAAAGTACACCACTCCCAGTTTCCCAAAGTGTGGTCTGTAGAATCCTAAGTGTTGTAAAAGGAGGGTCTGGTGGAGCATGGTACCACCCACCTGAAAACCAGTCCCCTGGGAGGCTGAGGCAGGAGGATCACAAGTTTGAGGCTGGCCCAGACAAGTTGAGACTGTCTTGAACTGAAAATTAGAAAGGGCGGGGAATGTGGCTTGATGGTATGGTAGAGCATCCTTAGGTTCAACCCCTGTACCAAATAAAAGGCAAATTAAGCGGATCTATGGAAATAGAACCTCTGAGTCTTAGAAACTGCATGTCACACATGCAAATCAATGGTAGTCTGTCAAATGGAACAGCATCTTCAAGTGTGGAGGTGAGGAGGTCATCGTTAAATATATTTGCAATTAAATAACTGATTATTTAGCTATTCACATCAAAATAATTTCTTAATGCAAGGGGTACAAACTTCCTTAGGTTTTTATTTTTATTATGACAATTTTCTTATGAGCTGTACCCTGTTAACAAATTAAGTGTGTAGCAATCACAGTATTGCTAACTCTATGCACACTGTTGTACAGTAGATCTCCAGAACTTTCCATTTTGCACAGTAGAAATTTAATTTTTTAAATAGCATCTTTCTATTGGCTCTGTCGTCTAAGACTTCTTATGAGCATTTCTGAATGGAAAAAAAAAGTATTCTCTTTATTCATTAAATAGTCATAATGGCATAAATTCAAATTGTTCATTCAATTCATTGGTCCAAATAGGCATAAACCGGTAAACTTGCACTTTCTTTCAAATTATTTTTTGCCATTATTATTCGATTGAAAGTTGTGTTTTATATTTCATATGGAAGGATCAGAATGAAAGAATCTGTGGCTCAGTCCAGGAATCAGAAGAAACAGTTACGTGTAATTTTTTCTTTGTAAAATGGTGGAGACGAGCAATAGAGAAATTTAAACAAATACTAACATACTAACATCGGATATTTACATGTGACTTCATCATTCTCTGAGGACGCATTTCCATTGCTTTCTTAAGCTGGGTACGGTTATCTCTTTGAGAGACTGTTTCATATCAACCATACCTATTTATTTATTTCTGCCTTTTATAAATGTACAAAATGACACAGCAATGATGGTGGAACATATTCAAGATACAGGTAGTAAATAGGTTGTAAAAATGACTTTTACACTACAAAAATAACATTGAAAGATGATGTGTGCCCAGTTATCTGACATTTTAGGGTAGAGTTAGCATCAAGACACAGGTTTTCCTAAACACAAATCTATACTTGGGGGTTGTGTCCTTTGGAAGGAGATACAGATGAAAAGCCAGAAGGAAAGGGGAGACAAAGATTGAGAAGAAAAGAAATATTGTCCATTAAGCTGTGCTCTCTGGAATTGAAGTTCAGATGCCTTAAAATAAACATACTGACCTTTCCCTCCTTTTTTTTCAAGCACTTGAGAAAATGGCAATGGACAGAATTATTAATCCAGCAAGCACACAACATGAATGTAGATTTCATAACCCTTGTGAAACTGAAGACTCGATGGGGGAGTTGTTGCTTTGTCCCTTTTCCGTCACATTGAATAATCCCTTGTTTTTATTTTCATCCCTTTGCAACTCTGGTTAAAAAAAAAAAAATGTACCACGGAATTTGCTAAATTATAAGGGCAACTCATTTTAAAGGTTAAAGGATGATATGCAATTAGCCTCTAAATTCAGACCTGATTATTGAAGTAAGATTATCCTTTGGTTCAGAACAATGTAACCAGACATTTTAATGCACAAAAGTGTCCAATAGTATACAATTAGAGTTGTCATTTAAGTAGTCAGTTGAAGAGGCAGGTTAAACTGAAATTGGTAGTGTCTCCATGACCTTGTGCTTAGAAGCATTTCTCTGGAAATACAATCATAAGTTTTGAATTGGTGGGGGAAATAGCAGAATTTAATTATAGCCAAAGTACCAGTGACTGCTGTCTCTTCATACACATCACAAACAACTGACCTAGGAAAGGATAGGTATTCTAGAAAGACAGCAATAATTGATACTCAGGTAACTAAGAGATTCCAGCAATTTTTGTAGCCTATAATGTACTTTTGAAATTGAGTCCAGATCAGGGAGAAAGAGTAATATAAGAAAGCAGTGTGTGCTTTTTTTAAATCACCTTCACCTCTCTCCATTTTATATGCATGTACATGAAATCTGCAAGGAGAATTCTGATTCTCACCTGAGCATGAAAATAGCAACTTCCTATCTGATAACTAATTAGCAATTTTTAATGATCCTTACTCACTCTGAGACACTTGGTTCAAAGTACCTGCCACTATGGCAACCAGTTATTTGGAAAGTGCATTAGGCTAAAAAACAAACATTTGTGTGGGAAGAAAACTGCTTTCTCCCTTCAAATTTGTATTTAATTGAGTGAGTGGTAATGGGAGGTGAGATGAGGGATAATTAACCCATACTCTCACAAGTTTCTCCCAGTAAAGACCTGGGTGAAGCATTCCGAGACAGCAAATAGCAACCAGGGACACAAGAGTTCTAAGAAGATAGCAAGGCTAGGGACTTTAAATGGGTGTGGCCAGCAAACTTGAAGGTGTCACAGAGGGAATGGCATCAACACTTGGGTTCCAATCCCGTCCTGAAGATGACATATAATATGTTCTCTTCCTCCTAAAACAGAATGATGCTCAGTAATTAGATGTCATGGTATCATTTAATTTTATATTTAGGCTCGTCTGTATGGAATCTTGTCTGTTCTTACAAAAGGGAAATGTAAAAATGTTTATGAAGGCAATCCTTTTAGAAAGAATGGATTTATTGATGACACTATAAAGTCCCACACTGCAACTGTTTTAATTTAGTCCCTTTTCCTTTTTCCTAAAAGGCATTATTTTGATCCTTTTCAGCCTTTTTCTGTAACAGTTTATTGGAGGCTTTTTTTCTCTATTATAATGTAAAGTCCAGTGGAAAACCATATTTAATGAAGTTAAGCTAGATAAAGGCAACTGTTACCTGGTAACTCATGGAGACTTTGCTTTCATTAAAAATTACAGTCCACAGTGTAATCTCATTGCTACATTTGTGAATGAGTTGGGTGACGTCATTAGCTCTTTATCTCCCCTCTGGTACCTCTGACAAGATAATCTAGTAAATGGTTAGTAAGTTGAAAAACAGTATTATATTTTATTTTAAATTAACTTATAAACTCACAATTAGATTAGATGATACTAATGTTACTTTGTTCTAATGCTATAAGAAGGCCAGAGATATACCAGAGAGGAAAACTGACCACCCCTCAGGCATTTCCAACGACTCTTACCCTACATGTTACACATCATTCTGTCAGAAGGTGTTGCCTGAAGTTAGAAACTGTATACAGTAAGCAGTGGACTATAAGGTGCTCCATTGAAAAGATTTGTTACGGAACCTTATCAAGTTAAGTTGCCAAGTAAAGAGGAAGAAATGCTGCTTACCTGCGTATTCTACTTAACTGAAACTGAGTCAGAAAGACTTTGTTTTCAATTTTGGTGCTTGAGTTCCAGGTTCAAATTACCTTTTTCTTAAATACACTAGGGTAAGTTTTAATTAGATTGTTTGGTGAGACCATTCCTGGGGCAATGTTTCATGATTCTAAACAATAATTTTCAGTATATAATATTAAAGATGGAAATAACCAAAAGAATGAAGATAAATGTATTCTGAGCCCTGGACCAAAAATTCTTAAACTCTCTGGCAGCCACATGTCCTGAGACATGGCTAATTCCATAAGTAATTTGTCCTTCTCACTTATGTCCCATGTTTTAAGAATATGCAATTCTTTAATGATTAAGATTATATATTCCTTGATTGTTGCTGTTGAATTCATTATAATGTAGTCATGATATTCTTTATTAGAAAACTCAGTTAAAAGATAAATACTATTATGTAGTGAGGACAAGAGCAATATTTTAATATGATGATGAACTAGTATTTGGTGACCGTGATTACAGTTCAGATACTTTTTGGAGCACTTTGATGTATTATCTCACTTACATTCTCGTGAATTCTCTGATGTAAGTAGTTTCACTTCCATTTTGCAAATTAGAGAAATTGAGGTATGGAGAGAAACTGTTTAGTCCAAGTTCATGTGTCTTGATATTGGTACTTAAGGAGATGTTAAAAACTAGGTTTTCCTTTAAAAAAATTTAGAAACTTCTGCTCTAGATGGTAGCATAAATTATATATATATATATATATATATATATATATATAAAACTTTGGAATATTTTGTTTTGGCCATTTGCTAGCTGCTAGAGTTTGAGAAGATAAATCAGGCTGGTAATATTGAATAATTGGGTTCACGTTTGTGGCAGCATATTCCAAGTGGGTATGACAGAGAAGTCCTGTTGCTGGTCTCTGTGGCAACCAGGGGATGTTTGTTGATGGCAGACAGAACTGTGTCACACAGAGCGCATCTGCTTGGTATTCCTCGAGAAAACCTGTTTTTAGTCAATTGAGGCGTTCAGCACTGCGGCAGCTGTGGTCTCTGGGGTCTCAGCAGAATGCAGGCATTTGTTTGCCAGGCAGACCTGAAATAACTGTTATTTATTTATAGCCTCTGGCACTGTCTGAAACATTCTGCAACACAGCCAGGTTAACAACTTCAAGTAAATGTAAACACTCCAAAAATGAAAGCATGGTGTCCAACTGTAAATACAGCCAGGCAGAGAGAAGGAGTGGGGAGTGGCGATACCCAGGCTGCAGGCTGTTTCCAGACTCCACAGGACTTTCCCTTGGGGAAGTCCTGATGACTGGTGGTTAGTGGGTGTCTGCTACAGTAGGCGTGAGGCTCTCGCCATTTGTATACAGGTATGATAAGTAAAGAGAATAGAGCTAAGACACCGAATTTTATGATAGAATATGCTAGTCAAAACTTCAAGTCCCTGCTCAGAATTCTACCATTCTATCATGTCAAAAGCCAGTCTTCATCGATGGTCTTCATCGTGCACTATCCTATCAGCTCACCTCTGAGCATTCTGCTCTATGTTCACAGTTTCAGTGCCAACATCGCTGGGCATTCCTGGAACATGCCTAGTATGCTTTCAAGTGGCGCTCTCTTTACTCTTTCCTTGGCCTGGAACCTGTTTGATTCACTCCTTTCTTTCTTTCAAGGTGTTTGCTCAAAGATCACCTTATCCAAGAGGTATTCTGACAACTTGATCCATGTATCTATGGTTGCCTATCAAACTTCTCCCCAATGCGGCAGCTTAAAATAACAGTCAGTTTATTTTATCCCAGATTTTGAGTCAGGAACTTGAGTAGGGCTAGGGTAGATGCATCATCTACTGAAAATGGTTGGTGGACAGGCCATATGTGAGCTTCCTGCTAATGTCACAAATAACTGAGATTATCGACTTATAAAGTGGCAAGGTTAATTTTTGCTCCTGGTTTCAGAGGTTTCAATCTGTGGTCAACCATTTGGCCCTGTTGTTTTGGGTCAGTGGTAGGAGAATACTTATGGGGAGTAACCCATGTTGGAGGAAACCAGTTGACCTCATGGCATACAGAAAGGACAAAATGAGAAGAAGAGAAAGAGACTGGGGTCCCCAAATCCCCTTTGAAGGTACGTTCCCAGTGACCTAAAATCTGCTAGGCCCACCTCTTAAAGGCATAACCACCTCCCAGTGGTGCAAAGCTGGGGACAAGCCTTTAGTACGTGGTCCTTTGGGGGACATTTCAAATCCAAATGAAAACAGGCTTGTAGGGTGACTTCACTCACATGCTTTCACTTTGGCAGGGATGACTGGAACACTGGCCTCGACTAGGATTATCTTCTAGAATATTAGTTATCTGTTAGTATGTAATGAACTACCCTAAAACCAGTGGCTTAAAATGGAAAAAATTATTTTCTTAAAGCTTCTGTGGGTCAAGAATCTAGATCTCATAGTTATGTCCTCTGACCCAGTGTCTCTCACGCCTGCAATAAAGATGCCTCATTTCAAGTCTTGGCAGGGGAAGGGACCAACTTCCAGTCTCTCTCAAATGGCTGTTGGCCAGAGATGTTAGTTTCTTACCCTGACGGCCTCTCCACAGTTTGACTCACAACATGGTGATTTGTATTCCCTGGAGGGAAGGATTTGGGAGAGAGCCAGCGAGGTCAAGCAAGAGAGAAGACATGGTTTTTAGTAATTAATACTGGTGGTGATGGCCCTCACACTGGTGTGTTCTCTTTGTTGGAAGCAAGTCACTTGGTCCAGCCCATATTGAGGGAGAGGGGATACGCTAGAATTTGAATATCCTGCATGGGATTCATTGGGAAACACAGAGGCTGCCTTTCACAGCCAGAGTCTGTACATGACACACCCAACATGATGCTCTCTAGAGATCTTGAGAACGGTACTCCAGGAGACCTGGGTAAGGGCTGCAGGGATTCTTAGGCCCTGGCCTTAGAAGTTCAAGAGCAATTCTCTGTACATCCTATTGGTTAAGTTAAGGCTCTAAGGTAGACTCAGCTTCAAGGGGGAGGGAGTTTAGACAGTCTCTCCATGTACAGAGAGAATTAGCAATCACCGTTCATTTAGCACATGGCTCTGTGTGACTCTATGATAGAGTATGTCTGCCTCTGCCCCACTGTGAATTACTTCCTCATTCCAATTCTTCCCAACTGTACTTGAATTTTTGTTTTTAATCTAAAACCTAGAAGTTGACCTCCCTGAAATCAGGAAAGTTTGATGTGCCCTACACTGTTTTTCAATTGCTATACCTAAGGATTAGAACAGTGCCTGGCACATACTAGGCTTTGAATAGATACTGAGTACAGTCATGTGGGCCTGTTGGGACCTGTGTGATGTAGTTTTGCCTCCCTCAGAAACACTGTTCCCCGAGTCAGTACTCTGTAACCACATTGACTTTTTGTCATTGTTATTCCTGCAGTATGCAAAGTTTATTCATGTCTCATAGCTAAGCCATATTTCACTTGATTTCCAAAGAACTAGGTACTGTATGTTATTCAAGTGGGACACCTCAGGGAGGGTTATATTAGATCTCTGATCATTTTCTATCTTATTATTTAGGTTTATTTTCTTCATGGCACTTATAAATAATAATTTCTGGTATGTCTGTTTATTCATTTCGTTTATTCCGCTTACATTATTTGGACTCAAAGCCCTCTCTGTTTTGTCTGAAGCTGTATCCTCCAGCATTCAGAACAGTATCTGACTCACAGTAAGACCACAGTTTATTTTTTAAATTTATTTTTTATTTCTTTATTTGTTGTTTTTTGATACACAGGACAGTAGGGTGTATTTTGACACACTATATATACATGGTGTGCAAACCATTACATTTTTGATCCCATTCTTTTTAATTTTTTTAGTTTATTTTTTAATTTATTTTTTATTTTTACAGACTGCATTTTGATTTATTCTACATAAATGGGGTACAACCTTTCATTTCCATGGTCCTATATGATATAGATTCATACCATTTGTATAATCATACATGTACATAGGGTGATGTCTGTCTCATTCCACCATCTTTCATACCCCCACCCCCTCCTCCCTCTTATTTCCCTCTATGTAATCTAAAGTTCCTCCATTTTTCTCTTACCCATTCTTTTTAAAACAATTTTTGTAGTTGTAGATGAAGAGTACACTTTTATTTTGTTTGCTTAATTTTTTAGGTGATGCTAAGGGTCAAACCCACTGCCTCACCCATGCCACACAGTTTATTTTTGCTGAGTAAAACAAATCAATCAATTGGTTAGGTATGGAAATACTAGTTTTCTCTTCAGTTTTTTTCTTATAAAAATTTTACCTCAAATTCAATGCCTGCTAGTTTTCCCTTTTGTCATCACCACCCCAACCCCCACTTTCATTGCTATAATCATGAAATCACTGCATGTCTTTATACAACTTTTCTTAATGACAGTAACATCTATTTAGGATGAGCCTAATCACCTGGAAGTAATTGCAAGGGGAGTGTGCAAGCAAAGAGAGGTGCTACTTGGCCAACAGAACTGATATTTTATGCACAGAGCCTTGTTCCCCAGCAATAAATTTGGGTCTGCACTTGGTTTTAGATCCATCACATGAATTGGTAAACTTGGAAGAGCTTGGAGAAGCCATCTATAGATGAAGTTCCTTTTAGAAGGTGTATGCATGAAGAGGTGGAAGCAGAATAAAGAACAACATTTAGTATTGTGTAGGTTGCATTTTGAACCTAGGAGAGGGATACAGTTTTGCTTTAAAACCCATTCCCTGTTGTCCATTTTTTTTTTTTTTTTTTAACCCAGCTACAAAGTCAGTTTGTAGGGAAGACAATCACTGAAGTTTAGGAAACTGAGGAGCTCAGGATTGGTGAAAAGTTCTTTCTCCTCTGGGTGGGTTTGTTCAAACAGGTATGGGGTACTGGCAGGTAAAGGAAAGGAGGTCAGAGCAATCTGGTAGTCTTAGGTCTGTTCATCTTTAGGAATATGGAAGCATGAGTGCTTCAACTAGTCCATTTAAGCAGTTGAATTCCACTTGACTGATCTCATTTCTAATACTAGCTTCGATTAGACAATCATACATGCTGAAAAAATAAGTTCGAAGCAGATTCAATTTTTCACAAAAGAAAGATTAAATGTCTGAATCAAAAGGTGAATCCCAGGCCCTGATCACTGGATTCCATTCCAATGATCCTTTTCTCCATTTGAAAGTGTAGAATATCACGTGTATGAACTCTCTGCACTGGGATTTTTCTAGTACTTCTTTGTAATGGCAAGGAATTGTATGTATGTGTGTGTGTGTGTGTATACACACACATCATGCATGTGTGTGCATAGGTCCATACACACATATGAAATATACGTAGGGAAATCAGTCATATCTCTTATGAGTACCATGACCACTCTTATACAGTTTATTGAGACATAGACATAACCTTCAGCTCAACTGCTATGAATATGAAATTGAGCAACTCCATAGCTCACAGGTGACAAGGTTATATTTTAGTAGGTAAATAGTGCATTCAGAATTCTGGCTTGCAATTTACTAACAATAGTGTTTCCATCCTTTGCAAGAAGGCAGTAAATCTTTCACTCTCCTGATCTTTCTTTTCTAAATTCCAATCTTCTGCTGAAATGTTCCTTCAAAGCCCATCTGAAAGTGACAGATCATATGATGGTTTTTAGGAGGTAATGAGATTGGTAGAAAACCGCCAGGCTAGGAGTGGGAAGTCTTTTTTGTATACTTCTCCATTCTGTTTTGGTGACTTGGCAATTCATTTAGGCAATCTCTCCTTTCACATAAATGCATTTGGGAAGTTAGTGGGAAGTTTAAAAAAAAAAAAAAGGAATAAAGGCATTGTTTATCACACATATGCTTATCTTTAGATATCTGCTGTTAGTGTATTGAAGATGCAGAGACAAATAAGATGCTAAATGAAAAAACAACCTCCTGTCCATAATATATTTACCACTATAAGACTAACTGTTCTGTACTGCTTAGTGTTTCAAACGGAGTAGAAAGACTTCAAGCTTCCTCTGATTTTCTTCAACCCATAAAATCCATTCCCTGAAGTCTACATGACTCTGGTTTGGTAATCTGGGTTATTAGTAAAACAGAGGTTTTACTGGTCATCTGAATGGCTCTAAGATTGAGTTCATAAAAAGATCATGAAAACAAATTCATTTCCCCACATCTAGATATTAGTATTCAAATTTTCAAATAAGGAAATCCAAACTCGAGCTTAGGGAACTCATACAAAGTCTTACAGGTAGCAATGACAGAGCTGTGGTTTTGAGATCAGTTTGAACTTCTAATAATGAACTCTGTTCTATCTAGATTGAAATGGGGTTTGTTTTGTTTGTTCTGGTTTTGAAGTTTTTTTTTCCTTTTTGATAGTACTAGAAATTGAACCCAGAGGTGCTGTACCACTGAACTACATCCCCAGCCATTTTTTTGTTATGGGGCGCAACTTAAGAATAGACTGATCACCACTGAGAAGTCCAAATTTGAGAGTCTTTATTAAGCCAGCCAGCTGACTGTCTCACACAATGCCCCCCAAAATGACTATTGGGAGAACAGCCCAGACCACAGGACTGTAGGGGTTCTTATACCAAAAATCACATCAATCATAAGTGTCTGTTGCTATGATTCAAAATTATAGACTAACATCATGAGATCATCAACAGAGGGGGAAGTGGGTCAAAACAAACTTTACTTAGGTCCAAGCTAAAGAATAGTTGCTAACATCCATACAATCACCATTCACATGGTACACTGTTTAGGAGCAATAGAGAGCAATTTTTCATTACAGAAGAATTGTCATTTTGTATTGCTAAACATGTCACACTAAGTAACTGATATGGGCACAGAGGTGGGGTGTTCCCATGGGAGAAGTATTTCCTACATAACATGGAGTCTCAGAGCAAAATGGAGTCTGTCTGGTCATTTCCCCCACAGTCTGGCCTATGATATTCTCTTGGAGTAGAGTTGTCAGCCCATCACATTTTTAAAAATTGTTCTAATTAATTCTACATACCAGTAGAATGCACTTTGATACATCACATATAGATGGAGTATAATTTCTCATTCTTCTGGTTGTACATGTTGTAGAATCCCACCAGTCACATACTCATCTGTATACATAGGGTGGTAAAGTCTGTTAATTTTACTATCCTTCCTATCTTCAGAATCCCCCTCTTCGCTTCCCTCTACCTAATCTAAAGTAAGTCTATTCTTCCTTAGCCCCTTCCCTGCCTTATTATGTATTAGCATCCATATACCAAAGAAAATACTTGGCCTTTGGTTTTTGGAATTGGCTTATTTTGCTTGACATGATACTTTCCAGCTCCATTCATTTACCTTGCCATAGTTTCTTCTTTAAGGCTGAATATTTATAGACCACATTCACTGGAGAAAAGAGAGCCTATTCACAAATGGCGCTGGGAACATTGGGAAGCCACATGTAACAACATGAAATTAAACCCCTATCTCTTGCCCTTTTATTTTTTATTTTGAGGCAGGATCTTCCTAAATTGCTGAGGCTGGTCTCAAACTTGAATTCCCCTGCTTCACCTTCCCAAATCCGTGGGATTAAAGGTGCACACTCTAGTACGAGGCAGGGTCTTTTCTTCTTCTCCTTTTTAAAAATGTTTTTGTTGTTTCATTTTAAGTCTAAGTTGCTGAGGCTAGTTTTGAACTTATGATTCTCCTGCCTCAACTTCTTGAGTCACTGAGATTTCAGGTGTATGCCACTGTGCTTGAGGCCTTGCAGTTTTTGAAGGAATCCTTGAACTGATATTGTTTTATGGGATTAGTTATTTGTGTATCCAGAGATGTAATATTCGAGGAGGATAATGCAAACAAAATGTATAATCACCTTTTAATTTGGATTTCCTATAAATATAATTATTGTTTATATATGAACAGACTATGAGAATCATTTTAACTTCCTCAAACTTTATTTTTTTAAAAGTTATTTTCATCTTGAATAATATGCAGGTATTTGTGTTGATGACGAATATAATTTATAAATGGAAGATATATGAACCCCATTCTTTTTTGGGGATGATTTTATGCAGCACACATGCATATCCAATATGGCTAAAGCAGTGCCCAGGAGTTGAAGCAAAAGAAAATAAGCTTCTGCAGAAACTCTGTATTAAGTGTCTGAAAAATGCTCCCCCTGTCCAGTCTGTCCATTACCCACCCTTCAAACCATCCTTTGAACCCAAATCTCCACCAGGGTGTCTCTGACCACTTCAGATGATAGCAGTATGAAATTTCTTGCATGAGTTGGCAGAGAAGACTGACCGATGTCAGGCAAATTATCTTCTGTTAAGTCCTCAACCTTTATTGATTCAGAGTTATTGATAGTAATTCCATAGCTTTTTAGAGGAGTGGGTAACCTACATAAAATTATGCTTCCATTCCAAGATATTTCCTAATTTAAGTTATGTTATCATTTTTTAAAAAACAGCAAAATTTAGATCTAAATTGGGTCAAATATGTACTTTGTATTATATATATATGTATCTCATCATTGGATACATGTGATACATAAGAATTATATGTATAGATCCTAAATATCCCTAAAAAAGAATATTCTGCCATTTGCAACCACATAAATGAACCTGGAGAACATGATGCTGAGTGAAATAAGCCAGACACAGATGAATATTGTGTGAGCTCACTTGTGTGAGGAATCTAAAATAACTAAACTCCCAGAAGCAGAGAGTAGATGAGTGTTTTCCAAAGCCCGGAAGGAGGTGTTAGATGACAAATGGAAAGTTTTACTTACGCAAGATACAAGTCCAAGTCCAGGAGAAATGTTTGTTGTGATTTGGATATGAGGTGTCCCCCAAAGCTCCTGCATTAATGCAGGTGTTTGGAGGTGAAATGATCCCATTGTGAGACTGTTACCTAATCAGCGTCCCCTACTTTGAATGGACTGGGGTGTTGGGGTCTTTAGGCCCCTTGCTCTTCACGACCAGCGACAAGGGAAGGGAGTCCCCAACAAGGCCAGACCGGAAAAGGTAGGACCAACTGACCGCCCGCACCCAGCCCTCCGGGCGGAGGACAATCAGACACATCAGGAAGACCAGTCACAGCAAGAATCATTTATTGAGAAAGTCACACAGTTTTTATGTAGGGTGAAGGCTAGGAGGGAACCAATCAGCTTAAAGGTCAGCAAGGCATGGGGGTTCATGCAGGTGAGAGTCCCATAGGACTATATGGCAAGCACAAACTGATCATGTTCGCGGAACTGTTGTTAACCAATCCCTGACTGTGGTCCGATTCATCGTCATTAACTTTTGAAACCACCTTTGAGGCCTTGATCTTGCTCACCCGCCAGGAAGTAAGGAGTCAGCCTGAGTTACTTAACGTGTCATCAGTCCCAACACTGGGGAGTAACCATAAGCAGGTGGGTGCGGCTGGAGGAGTGGGATCACTGGGGGTGTGCTCTGTAAGGGTCCATCTCCCCAGCACTGACTTCCTGTCTCTCTCAGCTTCCTGGCCACCATGAGCTGAGTAGCTTTTCTCACCTGTGGCTTGGCCACCCCGCCTCAGGCTCAGAGCAATGGAACCAGCCCACCATGGACTAAGCCTCTGATATTGTGAGCCAAAGTAATCTTTTCCTCCTGCTCTTGTCTGGTATTCTGGTTACAGTGACAAAAACAAAGCAAAAACAGACTAACATATTGCTATATAGCACAGATCATATAGTTAATAATACTGTATTGCATACTTACAATACAGTAAATGGTTAGTAAATGATTAAATATTTTTATCAGTGATAATAATGCTTTCATGATAATATATAGGGAGGAAACTTTTGGTGGTGGTAGATATGTGTACATGATAGATTAAGGCAATGGTTTTACAAGTGCATACTAATCTCAGACTCATCAAGTCGTATGCATTTAATATATACACAGCTTTTTGTATTTGATCACTCCTCAGCAAACTTTTTTTTTTTTTTTTTTTTTTTTTTGATATTAGGGATTGAATCCAGGGGCACTTATTGAGCCACATCCGCAGTCCCTTTTTTATATTTGATTAGAGATGTGGTCTCCCTGAGTTGTTCAAGGCCTTGCTAAGTTGCTGATGCTGGGCTTGAATTCACAATCCTACTGCCTCAGCCTCCTGAGTCACTGGGATTACAGGCGTGCCCCACCGCTCCTGGCAAACAAATTGTTTTTTTTAAAGAGCTAGTTAAATGCACTTGCAGAGTGTAGAAATACAGTTGCTCCCCTTTATTTCAATATTGCTTCCTGAAAACTGATGTGCTTATTAGTTCTAATAGTGTTTTAGTGGATTCCTTATATTTTATATTTCTTTTAGGAGAGGGGTTGGTACCAGGGATTGAATTTAGGGGCACTCGGCCACTGAGCCTGAGAATTTTCTATGTGCAAGATATGTTGTCTGTAACTAGAGATAGTTTTACTTTTCTTGCCCAATCTAGAGATACCTTTAATTTCATTTTATTGCCCGAATGCCCTGGATACAACTTCTATTATAGGGTTTAATAGGAACAGAGGGAGTGAACATCCTTGTCTTGATCCTGATTGTTAGAGGAAAGTAATCAATCTTTCATAATAAAGTATAATGTTAGGTGTGCTTTTTTCATAGATACCCCTTATCAGTTCCCTTCTATTCCTAGATTGTTGATTTTTTTATTATGTCAGGGTATTAGGTTTTGTTAAATGTTTATTCTATATTATTGAGATGGTTATGCATTTTAAAAAATTATATTAACATGGTCATTTTCTTTTTTCTTCTTCTTTGCATGTTAAACCAACCTTACATTCCTGGAATAAATCCTAATTGATCATGATGTAAAGTCTCCTTTATATTACTGAATTTAGTTTACAAGTATACTTTCTGAAGGTGTGTTTGTGTGTGTTCATAGAGGTATTGTTTTCTAGTCCTCTTACGTCTTTTTGATTCTTCTTTAAATGTTTTATAGGATTTATCAATGAAATGTACCCATGCCTGAACTTTTCTTTGTGAGTAGTTTGTCATTTTTATTAGTAATTGAAACTTTACTTATTTTGGGACTACTCATATTTTGTTTCATCTTGCATAAATCATAATACAAGGCCAATAAAAGTACTTTCTGAGTATTTACAAAATCCTTCCTGTGAGGAGCAAATTAGTGTATGTTAATTTTAGGTCTTCACATTCTGGTCCTTTTTCAACATAGATGTTTCAGAAATGTTCTGTGGTTGTTAGGTATGACAAGTGATTTTATCTCCTATGAGCATCTCCCATTTCAATTTACAAATTCTTTTTTACACAAAAATGTTGTCTGGTCTTATAATTATCTTTATAGATGAAATCCAGTACTCAGAAATTTTATGTAATTATCTGTGGTCTTAGTAGGTTCTTTTATATTCACAATGAATGAGTTGATTACCAACAATATGTACTTAGTAATCTTCTGACTTCTATCTGAATCTAAACAAGGAAAGGTGACCAAAGACACTGACCTCTCTCCCAGCCCATCTAATATTTTCAAACTTTAAAGTTTTGCAAAGTTGTAAGATAGGATATTTTTGATTCTGGCTATAAAATATAGCATTATACCTACTGTGCACTGAGAATACCATGAAGACTGAGTGAAATTACAAATAGCATAGCAAAGCATCCAGACTACTTGGGAGTAAATATCCCATCGAAAAGGGTGAGGTGAATTTAACATTCTCCTCCACTTTTCCTTAAAAGTGTTCTCTGGTTCATATATTGTATGCATGGAAAGAAATGGCTGACAGCTTTGGCCTATCTCTCTGGTTGAGAAGATACAAGATGGAGTTCAGAACTGGAAGGAAGTCAGGACCTGAGAGGCCAAGATTCTAGAGAAAACAACAGTGAACTGGTCCTGGCTTTCCATTTTACTTTTTTACTTGACACATTTATTGATTCATATTGCAGGCAAGGCAGAAGAAGGAATTCAGGCTAAAATGACAGGCAGTTTCTTTCAGAATTCTGATTTTGGTAATTTAGAAATTTGAGTTCAAGATTGAAAAATAACTTTATGTTCATGAAAATAGATACTATGGAGAATGCTAGATCTGAAAAATTGAGTAGGGAGTATAAACCCTGTCATTTGGTTTAATAGTAAAGTATAAGACTAATGTGCTATAGATATATCACAGAAGCTGTTAGGGAAAATATAAAAGAGCATTCTAGACATACGGGATAATGCAAAGGTTGAACAGCAGGATTAGAGTTTGGAAAGAAGACAGTTGAGTAAGATGAAAGCAACATTAAAGGTATGATAGTCAGGGATTTTCCCAGCCTGATAAAATCTATCAGTACACAGATCCATCCATATTTTTACTCAACTCCTGGAAGTATACATTTTAAATAGAAAACAAGTGCACATACACACCCATGTACACATATCCAGGTTCATGCTGGTTTAACCAACAATAAAGAGAATGTATTAAAAATATAGGAAAAACGCACACATTATTTTCAGAGGCATAACAGTGAATGAGAGGAATGGATCTTCAGCATAATAATAAAAGCAGAAGACATTAAAATGTATCTTCAAAGTAGTCAAAGGAAATAACATCTTATCTTAAAAAATCCAAAGTGGAGAAAATAACATTTTTGGAAAAAAATAAAGAATTCTGTGTTTGGAGAATGTGGGAAAATATTAATGTATATTCATATATAGAACAATAAAAATAGAATTAAAATAAATGACAATTACATAAAAGATAGAAGAGGGGCAAGCAGAGTTAAAGAATTCTAAAATCCTCACGTTGTCCTGGTTGTGCCCAAAGTACTCACTGATGATAGTGTTGGCAGTATGATCTTTATGGCAACATTAAAATAATCAGGTATAACTAACAAGATAATGGTGGATGAAAATGAAGTTAAATATGGTTGATTAATTCAAAAGAATGTAAGGTGAAAATGGTAACAAAGGACAGATAGGACTATAAGAATACAAAGAATAAAGATAAACTCATGTAATAATAATAAAGATAAATCTAGTTAGATAAAATAACCCTAGTAAAAAATAGTTTGGTTAGGAAAAAATCCCAAACATACACTTTTTATAAGAAATACAGCATAAATACGTACAGAAAAAAGTTGAAATAAAGGGATTACAAACAACATAGAAGAGGTAAACATTGTATAAGAGAATGTATATATCTTTATTTTTGTGAGTTCAATTTCTTTGATACAGAGTAGTTCTTCATTTGTGAAATTTGACATTTTTGGAGTTTTTAGCTGTTAATAATAAGAAAAAGAAAAACGGATGTTTGTGAATTTAGAAAATCATTATTTACAGATATGATTCCATAATTAAAATAACCAAAATAATCTGCAGGCAAATTATTAGAATGAATAGGTTTAGCAAATTCTCTGCAATAGAGTTCAAGTCATGCACACAAACACATTTGTAAATATCAGCAGTGAACAAAATGTTTCAAAACTACTTCATGTATTATAGAACAACTAGACAAATAACATGAACTATGCCTAATAGATTATGTGTTTCTACCCAAAAAACAAAATGTTATGAAAAATTTAAGACCTCATAAAATGGAGGGTTATATAATATTAATGGAATGAAAGACAGTTTTGCAAAGGTTTTAATTCCTGCCAAAACAATCTATAAATGCCATGCAATTTTAGTTCAAATCTCTATAAGTTGTTTTTCTGTACAAATTGATCATTGATTTTTAAATATGCACAGAAATGTAACAGATAAAATAACTAAGGAGTTACTGATTGAAAAGAACAAATGGAGGATTTATTTAATCAGATAGCAATATGTAACCTACATTAATGAAATTGTTATGAACACAAGGATAGAGTCACATATATAGGATCTATTGATTTATTAAAACTATGTCACTGCAGTACATAAGGATAAGGGTCATTTCCTTTCAAAAAGCAGTGAGGGATCAGTAGGTTATCTAAATACTAACTAATGATATTATTTCCCTATTGATCCCATAAAAATAAATTTTAATTGTGGTAATAAATGCTGGAGAGAATGTGGAGAAAAAAGGAACATTTTTATACTGTTGGTGGGTTTGTAAATTAGTATAACCATGATAGAAATCAGTATGGAGGTTCCTCTAAAGACTAGGCATGGAACCACCATGTGACCCAGCAATACAACTTCTAGGTAATTCATCCTACAGAATTAAAGTCAGTAGTGATACATGTATCCCCATGATTTTATAGCAGTACAATTCAGAATAGTCAAACTATGGAATCTTCCTAGGAGTCCATCAATGGATGAATGGACGAAGAAAATGTGATATATGTACACAATGGAGTTTTATTCCACCATAAAGAGGAATGAAATTATGTCATTTGTAGGAAAATGGGTGGAAATTGAGACCATTGTGTTAAGCTAGTTAAGCTAAATTCAGAAGGTCAAGTGTCATATGTTTTCTTTCATATGTGGAAGCTAGAGAGAAAAAAGGAAAAGAAAGTTGTGTGTGAGAGGGATCTTGTGAAAATGAAAGTCAGATCTGTAGGGTACAGGAAAGGGACCCAGGCAGGGAAAAGGGAAAGAGGAAACATGTTGATGATATTAGACAAATTTTATTGTTATGTTGTGTGCATGTACAAACATATAACAATCCCACCCTTATGTTCAACTAAAATGCACCAATAAAGGTGAAGAAAAAGTTATAAACCAAAAAAAATTTGGATTGTGAGCCTAATTTACAAGGTAAAACTAAGTCTTCAGAAGATGGCATAGTTCATTTTGTTAATTTCAGACAGGCAAGAATTTTTGTAAAGAAAACTTAAAATGTATTAACTATGCAGAAAAAATGTTACCAATGAATTGGATTTCTTTATAAAAACTTCTTAATGACTCAAGACAATGCAAAATCACATCACAAGACAATTTACTTATAATACAGGTATCTCACAAAAGATTTACATCTGGTACATGAACAAAATTATTTCAATAAAAGAGATGAGTCAAACTGAATAATGGCCAAATGACTTTCATAGACACTGGACTAATACCAATAAACATGAACATGTGCTCAGCTTTATTAGTTGTTGGGGAAGTGCAAATTACAATCACAATGCAAAACTGATACGTGCCCACTAGCAGTTGTCAGTTCTATTCAGGAGGTAGAGCAACTGGAACCCAAATATGCTGCTGGGATATGGAAATTGGTAAGACTATTGTAAAAAATTGTGATGCAGTGATTTCACAACCAGGTCTGACCTTATCAGAAATAACCTCATGTTTATCACAACATATGTGCCATAATGATAATAAAATCACTATTGTAGTAGCACACTAGAAGCATCCCAAACATTCATTAACAGGGAAATGGATAAATCCTGGCATATTTATAAAATGTATTTTTATACAGCAATGACAATAAACAGTATACCCCTACAGCACAGAAGCTCAAACCTAGTCTTGTGTGAATGAAGCCAGACACAAAAGAGTAAATAGTGCATAAATCTACTTATGTACACTTCAGTAAGTTGCAAGGTAGACTTTGATGCTAGTATTGGAATAGTGCTTACCTGGGGGGAGTAAATAGCTTGGGAAGGAACACAAGGGAACTTATGGAATGGTTTCTTATTTCAAAATCTAGGACGTGGTTATATTGGTTCCTTTAAAAGTTTCTCAAGTTATACACTTACGACTTGTGCACTTTTCTGTATCTGCTATATGTCCATAAAAATTTAAAAGCTCTAAGGATTTCTAAAAAGCTCCTAGGGCAAGCTAAAGGAAAGAATCTTAATTAAGAATCAAACTGCCTACATGGCCTAAGATTTGATGAGGTGTCCATTTAATAGATGCTTTGGTTCAATGTCCTGTCCATTCCATTATCATGTGGTCTTTCTGCGACTACCTTGGTGACCCTTAAACAGGTCACTTAATCTTCTTAAGCTGTTTCTTTAAATATAGATTTTACTTCCGTATTTAGAGCAACTGTGCTGAACAAAAGAGATGGATTAATTGATGCTTTAAAAATCCTATAAAAATGCTAAATCCCAGCAAATGAAATCTACATCTTAAACAATCAATTTTTACAAGAGAATGTATAAGCTCAGGAAGAAACAGCCTGGCAAATTCATCTGGTGTTCTGTATAAATACAATTTTAAAATACCTCTAGTTTTTTCATACTCTACCATCTGCCGAATGGCTCTTGGAAAGGAATTTTAATCTCTAATTGCAAATGCAGGGATTAAAAAGGTTACATTCAAAATGTGCTGGGAGACCAACTAACAATTCAGAAACGAAAAAAAAAAAAAAAAAAAAAAAAATGTCCCTATCTGCGGCTTTTGCTGGCATAGATGTTTTCTGGGAATGATAACCTGGCACCAGGTCTTTCACAGTCAGAGTGGATTGGGTCTGAACTCTGTGGACCTCGTATAAACTCCAGCTGTTTTGACTGTGGAATCAGAGCAAGCATGGACAACTTCACTCTTTCAACTCCTTAGAAATTGGAGTGTGATTTTACTTGTCACATAAACAATTAAAGAAAAGAGTATGCTGCACTTTCAGATGGGGAGGGTTGGGTACCCAGCATAGATTAAGTTAAATGAAGACAAAAAAATTCACAATTAGAAGGGTAATTTTTTTCATAAAAATATCAGGAAAATCTACAAACAAATAAAAACTGATGTTCATGCTTCTAAATCTGGTAGGTATTTATGAAATAGTTTTACCTTAAATTTAGTTTTAATATGACATAACAATATCAGTTGTATTCCTTCCTGAATTTTCTTTCTTGCTTTTCCTTCAGGCCTTCTGCTCCTACATATACAAAGCATAAACGTGCACATCATGCTACTCCCCTGCTCTGCCTCTGTACCCACTGCATTTCTTACTAGCAAAGCCAGGTTCTTTTCTCTGACGACTTGGCAGCAATGGAGGGTCATTATGGAATAGAGTTCTGTGTACTTCTGATCTCTGTGTCATAGGAACTTGAACTTGATTTTGTTTCTTCAGTTGTTTTACATGTGTGTATTTGGTCTACACAACTCCAGATTAAGCACTATGACTTCTTGTTTTATGTTCCCTAGTGATAGAAATATTACAAAGCCTTTAAAGAACTTTGGCAAAAGGAATATTTAAAAAATACAATGTCTAACCTTTCTTTTGTTATATAAAGGATGATTTTTATGAGACCTTTTTATTCTTTCATGTTTTAAATGATTTTTATAAAATGGGTCATTTGTGGTTATGTATTTATGTTCAATGGGTACATCTTTGATTATATCTAAATATATACATGTACATATATCAGTATATATATAGTCACTCTATATTTAACTTTGTAGCCTAAGGGAATATCTCCCAATATTTATCCTTTTCCTCTTCTCTAAAATGACCTAGAAAATCCAGTGAAATTAACATTAGATGTGGTAAAACAACTCAGATGGGAAAACACTGCATCTCCCAGAAGCTCAGACTGTAACAGCTATGGTGAATCAACAGCAGATTTGCCTCTGAATATTGGCTTTAATAAGAGCCAGCATCTAAAAAGGAGAACAGCTTCTTGGTAAGGGAGGAAAATGAGCCTCTAAAACCTGCACGGTGTAAATATTCCTTCAGCAAGTCATGAGTAACTCAGAAGAGGGATGTACAGTGCAGAAACCAAAGACCAGATGCAAAATCCTCAATGAATTGAGCTTTGTTTTCATCCATTCTAAAGAGCTGACTCCCCTGGGGGAAGATTGCCTCACTTACAAAATCTGAACATTAATTTAAACTCAGTGAAGTATGTGCCTATGATCCTAATTTGAGACTAGGGAAACAATGTGAAAAGAAATTGTTTACTTGATAGTGACATGATGCACTACATTTTTAAGGGACCTTGTTAAAACAAATTATAAAGGCAAATCCCTTCTCATTCATAACCTCATTCCCCAAACTTCTCAGTTGTTTATCTCTCCTAACACACATCATTTTCCATGGAAAAAGAAAAAAAAAAAAAAAAAAAAAAAAAAAAAAAAAAAAAAACCACACATACACACACATTAAAATAGCATTTAAAAATTCTGAAATCAGGAGTCTAATAAGATGGTAGCAGAGAAATGCCACATTGATTTTAGTAATAGCCCTTACGATCCAAACAGCATTATTTCTACAAAAGTATATCTTTGAGGTGCTGGATTCCAAACCCAGGGCCTTGTGCGTGCTAAGCAAATATTATTCTACTAACCCACATCCCCAGTTGCAATAATATGTCTTGATGACCACCTAAAATATTTTCTGGGTAGGAGAGATTCTCAGTCCTTGAGATCCTGAACTTGGATCTTTCCTGCCTCTGAAAAGTTCTCAAAGGTACGTCTTTGGTTCTTCTAGCATTTTCTCAGGAGACCCTTGTTGCAGAGATGTTATGCTGTGCCTCTCCAGGTCAGTTTTGTTCAGGGGGCTATGCCACCTTGTTAAACAACAAAAAACGCCTGAGGAGATCACCATATTTTGGGCCCAGATGAAGAACTCTACCATTCTGCATTACTCTAGGTTAACAAAATAATCACTTTGTCCTGAAATGTTTTGAGTCTTACTGTCTAAATCCATGAATGTACAAACTTGCATTTGAACACGAGCACAAGAATTTGAATGGTGAAGAGTGGGGTAGGGGGACAACCATTAAAAACACGAATCCCAATCCTTTATCTCCTATTTTCTGTGGTAGTAATTCCTCACAGGACCTGCCATCTTCTGTTTTCCAAGACCAGACTTCATGGAACCATCTGTTTTCATGCCTAAATCTATAAGAATGGAGGATTCACACAGATATATACTTTCCTTATAATGTGTTGCAACTAAGATTCTTTCTTATTCTATGATGATTTTATAACCCCAAAAATAGTCATTAATTAATACCTAAATATCTAGTATGTGCTGTTACAATGTCTTCTGCAGAGTGTATATATAATTTATTCATTTATTTTACCAGTATTCACCTTGAAAATGGCCAAGATAGTCAAATGGCATACTTTGTGAGTTAAGCTTTAACAATAATCCATGGAATAATTCTGGTGGATTGAGCTAATGTTTATAAAGGAAATTGCAAAACCAAGTGTGAAGGCAAAAAGCAAACAAAACGAAAACAAAATATCATCCTCTCCAAAGCAAAAAAAAAAAAAAAAAAAAAAAAAAAAGAAAAAAAAAGTTATAAATCTCTTCATGGTAGAAAGTATTATATTATTCTTTTTGAGTTTAGTAATAAATGGCTCCATTTAATAAGTCTGAGCTGAAACAAATACACCCAGGATTTTATTACCAATATGATTTCTCATCTTAATCAAATCATTCTTTTCTTTCTTTTTTCTTTTATTATTATTTATTTCTTATTTTTTTATTTTTTACAGACTGCATTTTGATTCATTGTATATAAATGGGGTATATCTTTTCATTTTATGGTTGTGCATGATGTAGATTCAAACCATTCATGTAATCATACATGTACATAGGGTAATGATGTCTCATTCCACCATTTTTCATACCCCCAACCCCTCCTTCCTCTCATTTCCCTCTATGTAATCTAAAGTTCCTCCATTCTTGTCTCACCCCCCCCACCCCTCCACCCCCATTATATATCATCATCCACTTATCAGGGAAAACATTCAGCCTTTGGTTTTTTGGGATTGACTTATTTCACTTCTTGTTAAAACTCTGATCTAAGTATCCTGTGCCTGGGTTTGGCATCAGAATGGAACATCCTTTGAAAGTCAGATGTCTTTATGGAGAGATAAGGTGTGAGATGGAAGAAATAACACATATTCTGAGTGTTTATGGAATGCTTTGAAAGAGTTTGACTGTGTTACTTCATTCTGCATTGTCTAACTGATAAGTCATGTATGCCTGTCCTTCACCAGTCTGGCATAACAACAGACTGAAGGATGCTGTAGGAAAGACTTCAAAGAGATGGGGTGTGGGTGAGTGGGAGAGGAAAGGCCTTGAACTTGATGTTCCAGACAGAAATGAAGGAAATACATGAGTTGTGGAGTCAGGAGTATAGGGATATTGAAAGACTTGCTGAAAGGCTGTGGCTCAAAGTTACTTCCCAGGAGGTGGGAAGGAAAGTCATTTCCATAGCTTTCGAGGTCAACTGCCTACTAGTGAGTCACATGCTGTCCTTTGTATAGGAATGAAACTTGTGACTTCTTCAAAGTCCTATTATATTTGCTTCACAAGTCAAAGCATACCTGCCCAGGTATATGTGCACACCAATGCTACTTACCCTCCCTGGGGGGTTCTCTGCCCAGTATCACTCACATCCATAGAGTAAGTTTGAGTTGGGGAAGGCTGAGCAGAAACTATATTCTTTGGTTAAAAAAGAAAAAAGCTCATGTTCTAAAGATATGTTCTCCCTTAGGTAGGACTAGAGAGGTTCCTTTTATCAGAAAGGGGAAAGACATCCTCAGTCAAGGCAGAAAAAGCAGCAGCAGCATGTACAGAGCCTTTTTTTTCTTTCTTTTTTGTTCTTGGCCCTTCTGTAGATAGCCCTTCCTTGTATGCACCATACCACCACCATCTTGAATTTTTCTGCCTCGGGCTGGTTTCCTGTTTGACTCTCTATCTGGCCTTCTGCCCTGGTTCCTTATGTGCAGCATGGTTGGAAGAGAGGCTTGGTAGGTGAAGCTGAGGAGGAGAATTAGTTACCAGGGACAGTTTCAGTCTCACAGATGCATATGCACATGTGCGCGCGTGCACACACACACACATACACACACACACACATACACGCAGGTTCTCCTGGGATTTTGGGATATTCTTGACTTGAATTGATAAGAAGTCATAAACATTAATATACCAATTCCCTAGCTTTTAATTGTTGTTGGTACATCTGATTTGCATTTCAAACAAGGGTCAGAATATCTTCTTAGTTGAAAAAAAAAATACCTGGAGAAAGATGAGAGTGTTCACTTTGGCGTCTGGTATTTTGTTGTTTGGTTTTCTCCTTTAGGAAAGAAACTTTTCATTTGTCAGAATGGCTGTCCTGTGCTTTCCAGTTGTCACTAGGAATCCGGGGAAGTGTGTTTGGACTTAATTTGATTTTACTTGTATCATTACTGATAGACATCAGAAAGGCTAGGATGGATGTCCTTTACTTATAAAAACACCTATTTCTTTATTTCTCTACTGCAAATATCACAACAAGTAAAGAAACTTTTCTCTAGTGCTTGAGTAATTCTTCTGATGGAAAAATTTGAGAGCTGTTACTTTATGATTAACATCTGGAGGAGAAACCTAGTTTGCTAATGAGGTATACAACTGAAACATAACTTAAAACTGGTAAAAGCGTATTGGTTAGTAGTTAGAATGAGAAGACTCAGTTATAAAAATAGCCACAGAAGGAAATGACTTCTTTGATGCATATGGAAAGCAATATCTTAAAGTCCTACCTCTTTCATTCATCAAAGTTTCATTTAATACCTCTTACAGGATCAGTCACTGAGATAGAGATGATGATGTGTTTACCCTCAGTCACTCATGGATTTGATGGCTCTTTGATGTTTTGTTTCTTGTTCTGAAAATACGTGAAGGGTGTCAGTAGAATGGGAGAAAGCGTATATTTGAAAAAGGAGAAGAAAACTATAGATTGAAGGGTTCTTATTGATATATCTATGTTCATTGCTTCAGTTACAGCACAGGTGGCTGGGAATGAAACACAAAAACACAAAATGCTGGTGGGCACTGCTTGGTTAACCAAGACTAAGGGGTTTCCCTGGCTATAGGATTTTTACTGCAAAAACTGATAAAATCTTACTCAATCCTTGTCAATTTTCTGTGAAAAGGCCATTTTGAATTGCCTAGGTCTTAGAATGTCTTATTTTAAAGGGAATATATGATAAGAAGCTGATGTATTCATGAGTCACTTCCTTCGGTGGAATATTCAGAAAACAGGGCATGTATACATAGTGTAACCTTTCAATAATATACCTAAGTACTTGTCTACGGATCAATGGTGAATTGTTACAGGCAATCCTTCTGGAGAATACAACTGTCCAGTAAGAAACAAGGCATAGAGACTTCTAAGATTTACCCTCTGTCCTAGGGTTTTCAACATTGTTTCTCATTGTAATCATTTAGAAGGTAGATCTCTGAGGTCACTTCCAAATGAATGAATGAAATTTGGGGCGAGTGAAATCCAAACACCTTCCCTGTTCATAAACAGTACTAAAGTTGAGAGCCGTCAACTTTATCATTCCTGTTGTTTTGTTTAAATAAATTACATAGTTCAACTCTAGGTCTACAGTTTTCATGCTCTATGCTCTTAGGGTACTCTAAATAATGCCAAGTTCTGTGGCAAGACAAGGTTGAAGGGATTAAAATATGAAAAACATTAAGTTCCAACTGCGGAAGATCTATTCATCATTTCTTTTTGTCTTGTTCTTAATTTAGACATCCTTAGGAATCATTCTCTTCTCTTTGTTCCTTACAATATTTTGCTTTAAAGGAGAACTGTTTACTGCTCCTATACTTCTTTCCCATGTATTCATGAAACAAAATACCTCTGTACTCCAGTAAATGTGATTTATTTTAGTTGTTACTGTTTTTCTAATTTTTGGCTCTGACTTGGAGTTTCATTTTGCTTATTACCAATTCTGCAAAAAAAAGAAAAAAAAAGTCATAGGAATGTCCAAAATTGTCTTATAATATTCAGATGTAGAAAGTATAAAATTTATATCTGGACCAAGATTTAACAAACCAATATAAATTTGGTACACATATTGAAAATCACTGATAATTCTTAATAGGAAAACATGAGCAAATACCTGCACCCTAAAAATGTAACAGTGTTTTGGGTAATAAAACATAGGTGTGCATGAAAACATAATTTATCTTTCCACAATTGAACATAGTTTATATTTTAAATTCATGCTGGCAGAAAACATAATCTTACATTTGGAAACCAGCCCATATTTTAATGGTCTCAAAATATTAGACACTCCAAACTTATTTTGTTATAGATGTGATAGATTTGACTCTGTTCTATTTTGTATGTTTGGAGCTTAGGTGTTTTTAGAAATCCCTTATATCTCCAGTAATTAATTCTTAAGATCCTAATGCTGATGGCTGATGAGTTTGGAATAGTGTAGTACCCAGCCAGCTGCATCACCAGGCATACTATTAAAAATGTGGGTTCTGAGTGCACATCCTTGACCTATTGAATCTCAAACTTGGAGCTCAATGTTTAGTATTTCTGGCTTAAGAATTTTGTGCTATGTAGCATGGTGGTTCCAGCAACTGATGTCTGTTCTGTCTTAAGAGATGCAGTATGAAAATAATAGGAAAAAAAAAAAAAAAAAAAAAAACAAAGAAAATGTTGCCACTCTCATAGGAAAAGTATAATCATTCTCCTCTTATCCTGAATGCTGTGAATGTTTTTTGAAATTCATAATTATGGTAGACACAGTGGCCCATCTAAAGAGAAAATACACCTGCTGTAACTTAACTTTGGATGACAAATACAAGAAAGTTTTAACTTTGACTGAAAGCATTAAAATTTACAAATTTTTCCCAATGGGACTTTTTGGGGTTCAGATTAGCTTGGGCAACAAGAGAAGATAAATTGTTGTTTTAAAATATGCTAGTGAAGTGTTCTCTGAGAGAGTGATAAGGGACGATACTATCAGCATGCAGTGAACAAACCCAGATAAATGATTTGCCGTTTCCAAAAAGGTGAGGTAGAGGGAAGACTGGCTTGTGGGAGACTGACCTTGAATTCTATCTCTTATTTTCAAAGGGATTTCTGTTTTCCATTCCATCCCACGACTGTGAGCTGCACCTCAGTGAACTCTTTAAAAAGAATATCAATAATGATGCTTTGCTTTGCATCTGTAAGCCACACAAAAGGTACTTTTCCCACTCTTATAACTATGCTTGGCATCAGCAACAAAACTAAAGAAGCTGATACAAATCAAAGAAGCAATTAAATGGAAAAGTTTCTTTTCCCTCTCCTCTTTGCAGGATAAGATATTTTAGACTTAGTGAAAATAATCTCTTAGGTACTGAGGTAAAAAAGCAAGATACTTCCTTGCAAACCTCTCTCCAAATCCTTAACTGATTCTAAGAGATACATGGAATTTTCTGACAACATAGTGAGATTAGGATGATAATTTATTTTTATGTCCTGGAAATAGAGGGCTAGATGGCAAATTATCACATGCATACATAATATATGTTTAAAATTGCCATAAATCTAAAGAGCTACAAATCATAAAATGCTCATCTATCACTCTGCTTGACACTATTCTATCCATATGAGCAATGACCTCTGCACAATATATGTGCAGATACATATTTTTATTTCACACCATATCACATGAATGAAGAATTCTCTCCAAAGTTTAGATTCAGAATATTCGCTCTAAGCAAACTTGTGAAGTTGAAACAACCACCCCAAGTTGGAATGATCACCCTCAATCTCCAAGAAGTTCAGTAAGTTGACCGAAGTCTACAGTTAGCAACTGGTGTCTCTCCAGATTCAAACTCGGGTATCCCAACTCCAAATGTCATGTTCTTCCCACTTTATTGCACTAAATTGGAATTTTTATTATTTATAGAAGACTACCCCTGGAACTAAAGCTAACTTTTCCCTTTCCTTCTTCCTCCTTTGCCAAGCTAATATCTTGATAAGGAGAATTATCCAGATAATCATTCTAAGCTCTTGGAGGAGATTACAGCGTACTCTTAAACATTAAATCACATTGGAAATTGCACCTAACATTTATTAGGAACCAATAAATATTTGTAAAGTGCACAGAGTTCATTGACTTATAGAGAATGTGTCTTAGTTCATTTGGGTTGCTATAAGAAAATACCATAGACTGTGAAGCTTATAAACAAAACAAATTTCTCTTAGTTTCAGAGGCTGCATAGTCTAAGACTGGGCACCGACACATTCAGTGTCTGGTGGGGGGTCACTTATTTCTAGACAGCCAGTTTCTCATTCTAACCACACATGGAGAAAGGATGAGGGATCTCTGGAAACTCTTATAAGGGCACTTATAAACTCTTTCATGGGGGCCATCCCCATACGGTCTACTCACTTTACAATGGCCCCACCTTGTACCTAACCTAGGTTGCAGACTTCAGCATGTAAATATTGGTGACATAAGCATTCATACTTTTAGCAGGTTGCAATACAATTTTCTCTTTTTTTTTCCTTTAGGATGGATGAGATAGGAAATAATACTTGATGATATCTCTGGAAATCTCCATCTTTTCTTCATATGGCCCCAGGGTGTGAGGACTAAAGTACTTTCACTGAGTTCCACGTATTTTGTTAATTCAAAACTGAGTTTCTGCAAGAGTCAGGCCTGTGGAACCTTTGGGATTCAGCCTGCCAGCATTTCAATAGGTCTGGAAAGTGAATGTTGAATATTTATTTAACACTAATGACCCCTACTCAGGACTTCTTTTGTCAGATGTGATTTCTTCAGTTTCATTTCTGTTATAAGCCACAATTTCTGCAACTTATAAGCATGCAAGCTGACATCATGTATTAGAAGGTTTTCTATTTGGATTACTCTTTCTCATCCTAGCTATCAGAATTATTGATTTGGGGGATATATGTTTAATCTTTGCTGCACATACCATCTATTATACAGTAGTTACTACTTAGGGATTATATATAAGATGAAATTTACTTTTGATTTCACCAACCCTATAATTTATCTAATACAAACATTTATATCAACATAGAGCAATTTCATATGTATTACTCTAAGTTCAAAATAATAGTGGAAGTGAAATTCATGAGAATCAAAATTTATCAATTATCATTAACCATTATAAATACTTAAGAGCATACACTAGGGGAAAATGGAGAAAATTGTGTGTGTATGCAAGTGTGTATTTAGAAACCAAAGTACTAGTAAATCAGAAATCACATTTTAATATTTATTTTTAAAATGTCAGTCTAAGGACAGGGTGGGAGAGGACACTTTCATGAAACCCACGTCTCTCTTCTTTCTCTGAGGTTCCTGCTATTTACTTTCTCCTCCTTAGTTATAATCTTCAGCTCATGGTATTAAAGTCTCCTCTGCTGTAGCTCAATTAATTGCAATATCATAGAACATTGTGACTACAGGTGAGAAATAATCCAAAGTAAATGAGTACTGAATAAAAACTAAAGTTCTGATAAAACGATTCTGTAAATAGGATCTGAGCAAAAGAGAGTACATTTAAATGACCAAAACCTAACAAAATTTGCTTTTGAATTGTCCATCCAAAACCAGGTGATATGGGTAACCCCTGAGTAGCTACTTTTTTTCAGAGCCCACAATAGGTTGGCTGGATGTTATCTATTCCTTCATCATCCCTTTAACTGCATCCCTGTTCTTCTTTGGGCTCCTTTCCATCCCCAGCTCTCTTTCCAAGAGTTTCCAAGGGAGTTGAGTCTATTCCTTAGCTCCTGAGCTTGCTGTATTCCTTGGGCAATAGTGATTGGGTCAGGAAGGACCCATGGTCTCTTTGGTACCATTCAGAGCCAGTGATACAATGAAATATTTCTGGAAATCCTGGGAGGTCTTTCATTGGTTCCCTGTGGACTTAGAGTTTAGAAAAGGAGAGGCCAATTTGATATGGTTGTATAAAAACCTAGGAGAAGAATTGTCTGGAAAGAAAGTTATCACAGGGAAGAGAGGGGAGCCTGGTTGGAAGAGTATAATGTCAAACTATACCTGATATGAGCTCTGCAATTCTGTTCCCCTATTCACAAGAGCAAATAAATACATTTTGGGCACAAGATCAGTGAATTTGGTATCTCTGTCAATTGTAGTTAAGATCCAGTATGTTCTGTCAGTACGAATAGGGTGTGTAAAGAATTGGCAGCTCTTACGGTTGTTCACTGTAGGGAAGAATCTTGATTCCAAAATGAGATAGGTGATAACTTTACAGCATACCAGCAGATCCTGGAATTGAATTATTGTAGACATTACTAGTAGAAGAATTAGAACAGTCTGCCATATGCAAAAGTACATGTGCAAGAAAGGAAGTAACAAAGAATACCCTTTGTTTTCCATGAGGCCACAAGGACAACTCTTGCTAGAAGAGTTACTTCAGTAGGTGTACAATATGTTATCCAATTATCCTTATAAATTTTCTATTACATAGTTGTGCTGATGTTGTATGGGAAGAGGCCTCTTTAAATAATAGAAATCATAACTTAAAAAAAAAAAACTATCATAAGTGGAGAAAAAGTCAACTCCACCACAAAGGCATTGAGTGTAAGCAAATTCCTGGATATTTTAGGAACTAAGTGCTAATTCCTGGATATTTTAGGAACTAAGTGCCAGTTCCTGGATTTTAGGAACTATGTGCCAAGAAGGAACATTCCATCATGGAGGTTGCTGAACATATTCTGGATCCATTTTAAACCTAAGGTTAGATATTAGAAATAAGAAAAATGACAAACTAGAAAACAGGGACTTCAAGTTTCTCATCCAGCACTTAAACAACTTGGAAGTTGCCTTTAAGTCTTAACAGTAACTAAAAAACTGAACAAAATGAAAAATCAACAACTCTTCTTAGGTGCATCACAGACTCGAGGTTACAGGACAAAACACTACTCCAAAAATTGGAGTGGCAAGTGGATATAACTTACTGGAGCAGAAACCTCTACAGGAATTAATGCTGGGCAGGAAAGGCAAGCACTGTTGGAGCTAATTGGTGGAGGCTCAGTGTGGACAAACCTGGCAGTTAAAAACTCCAGAGTACCCAGTCATTGAGAGATCCCTACACCTTTGTGAATTTTACCTCCAGGAGCTCAGTGGAATTCTCATAGTTAATATTAGAGAAAAATCCCTTTTGGATTCTAGTGGGGAAGGAAGAAGAGAAACTGTTTTGAAGTTACCAGAGCATCCTGTTCTCAAAAAGACATGCCTTCAAGAAAAACTATTTACCAGAGTCTAAACTATTGGATATTTACATTTACCAACCAGGTTCAGAGCTTAACTAACCAGGTTGAAGGGAAATACTAACTCCAGTCCCTCTATATGGGGAAAGAATATACCTAGCTGCAGCTTCCTGTAGCCCCCCTTAAGGAAGGGGAATTCTTATCTCCACTCCACCCCTAGATGTCCTGTCCTGCTTAGGGGAAAAGCATCTGAAAAAAATTGTGAACTCATTGTCTAGCTAAAAGGCTGAGATACACACATGCAAAATAAGCATATTAAAAGATCCTGACATCCTATATCATCAGAGGCATATAAGTTAAAGCAATGAGGTACCACTACATCCATTGGAATGGACAATTCAAACTACCTAAGGCACTAAACGCAGGTGAGGATGTGAAGAAAGAGTGACCCTCTTTCATCTGGTAGGGGTGGGGGGAAGCTAATGTACAATCACTTCTAAAGACAATTTGGCAATTCCTTACAAAGCTAAGCATGCTCCTACCATACGTTCCAACAAATAATCCTACTCCTTGGTATTTATTCCAAATAATTGAAAATGTGCAGAAAATTATAGCAGGTTTATTCATAATTGCATAAACCTAGAAATAACAAAAAGATCCTTCAATAATTGACTGAATAAAAAAATCAGGAACATATACAAAATGGACTAATATTCATTGATTAAAAAAGAACTGGACCTATAAAGCTATGAGAATATATGGAGAAGCAGAATTATGTTGCTAAAGTTAAATCTGTCTGAAAATAGTAGAAGATCAGTGGATGGTACAAGTTGGGGGTGAAGAGGAATGAATAAGAGGTAGTAGAAGAACTTCAGGACAGGGGAACTATCTTGTATGGTGCTATGATAAATGTATGAAATGATCTATTTGTTAAAACCCAAAGTGAACTGTGATGTAAAATAAGAACTTGAGTTCATAACGGTGTATAAATATCGGTTCATCAAATGTAACAAGTGCACTGCAGTATTTGCAAATGTTAATAATAGGGGCCACTAGACTGGGAAAGGAGAAAGAAGGGGTTTTATGGGAATTCTGTAATTTTTACTCATTTCTTTCTGTAAAACTGAAGTCACTGGGAAAAGTCTTAATTTTGAAAGAGTGGGGAAAATGCACAATTACCGTGCAGAGATACATATACCACTTTAAGTGATCTAACTGCATTACCAGTAATGGAACAAATAAATTTCTTATGCTACATTGACGGATACACGTACATCACATATGCAATATTCTTGCCCATAAGGTTTCATCAGGATCTATTCATGAAGCAAACCAGCTCACCAATCCAGAGTAACACCAGGAAACTGGTCCCACTTATTTTAAAATAGCTCTATTGCAAAAAGAATAAAAGGAAGAACAGCGGAGAAAAACATTGACTTTCCTACTGTACTTGAACACGAAAGAATATAACCAAGCCTTGCAGGAGTGCCCCTCAGAACCTTTATTGAAAATTGAGTACAAAGGAAAAAAGATTTAAAATATGGAGAGATGCACTTAAAGGACCTGGCTCCATCCATAACTGACACTCTGGCTCTTTCATTAAGCAAGTTACTAAGGTTGCTGCTATGGTCTCTCTGTGCTTGTTCCTCCTCAAATTCACGTGTTGAGAACATCAGTGTAAGTGTTCAGAGTTGGGGCCTCATGGGGAGTGTTTCCTTACAGGGCACAGTCTTTGCCAATAGATTAACATGCTCTGAAAAGGACTTTTCCTCCTCTTCCATGCTTTGATGCAGTGTTCCTCCCTCTGAAGAACATGGCATCAGGGCACCATCTCAGAAGCAGAGAGACAAGATCCTAACCTGCAGGTGCCTTGGTCTTGGACTTCACACTCTCCAGAACCTTGAGAGAATAAATTTCTGATCTTTCTAAATGACCCCAGTCTGTGGTACTCCATTAGCACAAAATAGATGAAGACAGTGAGTTGGTTTCTTTTCTTTTTTTTTTTTTTTGCTTTTTTTAAAATTTCTTTTTTTCCAAATATAATTTGAGTTGAATTTAGAGCAGAAATACTTCTGAGGAAAAAAGGATTAATACCCTGTGCACATGCGTGGTGACACGAATGGTAAGAATCTACATCGTGTACAACCATAGAAAGGAAAAGATGCACCCCATTTGTGTACAGTGAATCAAAATGCAGTCTATAAAAAATAAAAAAATTAAAGAAAAGTGTTATTAGGCATGAGAATCAGAAATGGGCATAGGAATATGAAAACTCTCCTTATGTCAAAAGCAGAGTCATGATTCACGTTTGTAATCTGAAATGAAAATTCACTGTGAGATGTAACATTTGCCACCGGCATAATCATGTCATACTTCTTTTCTGTGTTGTTTGCATCTCTCTTTTTCTGCTCCGACTTTTTATTCTACTGTTTAACCGGTTGCATCCTAAGAAAGGTGGCAGGAGCATTCATAGGATGCTCTTGTTGTTTGCTGGACAGATAGGGCCCAGCTTGTCTGTATCAGTGACTGCCTCTCCCTTCTGAGTCACCTCCAGACATGCAAGCTGCAACCTCAATTGTAATGCACATTGTCAAAGGAGTAAGGCTGACTCCAGTGAAAGCAAGATGAAAATAAGATTTTTTTTTCCCCGTGTGTGGAGATAGAAGCGTTGGGCCTTTCAGAATGTTTTGTTTCTCAACAGTTTCAGATGTCTTAAGAAGGCTGGTGCATTGCGTATCCCAAACCTACAGTCTGAGTCGATGTCTTCTCTCTGTTGGTCCCTCTTAGTTCAATCTTTCATGCTTCTGTGGACCTCAAACAAGAAGAATAAAATCAAATAGCACAGGATTTGGAATGAATGATTTTGGTACCTTGAAAATGGAGCTTCAGACATTCCATGGTGTTCCACTTTTCTTATTTGATTTAAAAATGTATTTTTACTATTATAGCGAATTGAATAGTGAGCTCCCACCCCCCCCCCAAAAAAAAAAAAAACAACCCTGGTGCCTGTGAAGGGGACATGTGACCTTATTTGAAAATCAGTCTTGGTAGATATAATTAAGTTAAGGATCTGCAGATGAAGATCGTCTTGAATTACTTGGTTGAGTCCTAAGTCCTGTGACGAACATTCTCATACGGGACAGACGGAGAGGAGAGGTCGTTTGGATGCAGGCTGAGCCAGAGGAATCAAGTCGCAGGAGGGCCTGGGGCATCAGAAGACCTGCCTAATAAGGGGTGATTCTCTCCTGGAGCACCTGGGAGGGGGCACTGCCCTGCTGAAACCTTAATTTTGGAATTTTGGTCTTGGGACCTATGAGAGAATAAGTTTGAGATTTTTTTTTTTTTAACAATGAGATAATTATTCCCACTTAATCCTCAGATTTTCCAGTTTAATACTCTGTTATTTTTTATGAATGCCATTTTAATAGTTCTATAATATTCCATTCTATTTATATATATATATTTAATTTATTTTTATTGTAAACAAATGGGATGCATTTGTACATGGAGTAACAGCATATCATTCGCATATTCATACATTTACATAGAGTAATGATATTTGATTCATTCCGTTATTTTTTTCCTTCCCTCCCACCCCTCTTTTCCCTCTATACAGTCCCTCCTTCCTCCATTCTTGCTCCCCTCCCCCCCCGTTATGTAACATCATCCGCTTAGCAGTGAGATCATTTGTCTTTTGGATTTTTGAGATTGGCTTATCTCACTTAGCATGATATTCTCCAATTTCATCCATTGGCCTGCAAATGCCATGATTTTATTATTATTTATAGCTGAGTAATATTCCATTGTGTGTATGGATATATATATATATATATATATATATATATATATATATCACAGTTTCTTTATCCATTCATCAACTGAAGGACATCTAGGTTGGTTCCACAGTCTAGCTATTGTGAATTGAGCAGCTATGAACATTGATGTGGCTGTATCTCTGTAGTATGCTGATTTTTAAGTCCTTTGGGTATAGGCCTAGGAGTGGGATAGCTGGGTCAAATGGTGGTTCCATTCCAAGTTTTCTAAGGAGTCTCCACACTGCTTTCCAGAGTGGCTGCACTAATTTGCATCCCCACCAGCAATGTATGAGTGTACGTTTTTCCCCACATCCTCTCCAACACCTATTGTTGCTTGTGTTCTTGATAATCACCATTCTAATTGGGGTGAGATGGAATCTTAGTGTAGTTTTGATTTGCATTTCTCTTATTACCAAAGATTTTGAACATTTTTTCATATGTTTGTTGATTGCTTGTAGATCTTCTTCTGTGAAGTGTCTGTTCATTTCCTTTGCCCATTTGTTGATTGGATTATTTGTATTCTTGTGTAGAGTTTTTTGAGTTCTTTATATATTCTGGAAATTAGTGCTCTATCTGAAGTATGAATGGCAAAGATATTCTCCCACTCTGTAGGCTCTCTCTTCACATTGCTGATAGTTTCCATTGCTGAGAGAAAGCAAAGGAAAGTTTGAGATTTTCTGTGTTGTTGTTTTTAAAACCACCAAGTTTGCAACAATCTGTTGTAGGAGACACAGAAGGTAATAGAAATAGTTACTAAAACTGCAATTAAAGTGTGGATATGAGATCCAAGATGACAGACTAGAGGGTGACTGCATCTCCCGTCGCTCCAGAACTCAGGATTAAGGAACGGTAGGTATTGAGAGACTGACCAACACAGAGCTGCTGGGTGAGTCTCTCCCACCGGGTGAAGCTCTGCCCGGGCGGCAGGCTGGGACAATGGGCAGCTTCTTGGAGAAGGGCAGGGCAGTGAGCGACTTCCCCGAGCAGCCCAGCTCCCTCCAGCGGCAGGCCTGGTCCACAGCCAGCTTCTCAGAGCAGGCCTGCCTAGTGAGAGGTTGTCCCCATGCAGAGCTAGCCCCTAGCCTTGGACCCAGCAGCAGGCTAGGGGCAGCTTTCTTCAGAAGCACTGCATTACCAAGTTCCTCCAAGACTTCAGGCTACTGAAGGCTGGGAGGTGATATACTGGAAATCTACAGGGACACAGTAAGCCAGTAGAGGAAATCTGCAATATCTCAGAGTCCCACTGATACCTGGCCAATATGAGAAAACAAGGGAAGAAAATGTCCCAAACAAACCTAGATGCTATAACAATAAAACGCAATGACAGCATGTCAGAAGAAATGTCAGAAAGGGAGTTCAGAATATACATAATTTAAATGATCAGGGAAGCGAATGATGAGATGAAAGAGCAAATGCAGGCATTAAATGATTGCACCAATCAACAGTTAAAAGAGCCAATACAGGAAGCAAAAGATGATTTCAATAAAGAGAGATACTCAAAAAAATCCAAACAGAAATCCTTGAATTGAAGGAAACAATAAACCAAGGTAAAAACTCCATAGAAAGCATAACCAATAGGATAGAACACCTGGAAGACAGAACCTCAGACACTGAAGACAAAATATTTGATCTTGAAAACAAAGTTGACCAGAGAAGATGGTAAGAAATCATGAACAGAATCTGCAAAAATTATGGGATATCATGAAAAGACCATTTAAAACTTATTGGGATTGAGGAAGGCTTAGAGAAACAGACCAAAGGAATGAACAATGTATTCAATGAAATAATATCAGAAAATTTCCCAATCTGAAGAATGAAATGGAAAATCAAGTACAAGATGCTTATAGGACTCCAAATACACAAAATTACAACAGACCCACACCAAGGCACATTATTATGAAAATACCTAACATACAAAATAAAGACAGAATTTTAAAGACTGTGAGAGAAAAAAATCAAATTACATTCGGGGGAAACCAATAAGAATATCAGCAGATTTTTCAATCCAGACCCTAAAAGATAGAAGGGCCTGGAACAACATTTACCAAGCCCTGAAAGAAAACGGATACCAACCACGAATCTTATAATCAGCAAAACTTACCTTCAGATTTCTGGATGAAATAAAATCCTTCAATCCTTCCATGATAAACAAAAGCAAAAAGAATTTACAAAAAGAAAGCCGGCGTTACAGAACATTCTCAGCAAAGTATTCCATGAGGAAGAGATGAAAAGCAACGATGCAAACCAGCAACGGGAAGAACTAGCCTAAAGGAATAGCCAAATAGAGAAACCAAGTCATGTAAAAAAACAAAAATAAGTCAAATGACTGGGAATAAAATCATATCACAATAATAACACTGAATGTTAATGGCCTGAACTCATCAATCAAAAGACATAGACTAGCAGATTGGATTAAAAAGAAAAATCCAACAATTTGCTGCCTGCAAGAGACTCATCTCATAGAAAGAGATACCCACAGACTAAAGGTGAAAGGATGGGAAAAAACATACCACGTGCATGGACACAGCAAAAAAGCTGGAATATCCATCCTCATATCAAATAATGTGGACTTCAAGCCAAAGTTAGTCAGAAGGGATAAAGAAGGACATTTCTTACTGCTTAAGGGAAGCATAAATCAGCAAGACATAACAATCATAAATATCTATGCCCCAAACAGTGGCTCATCCATGTATGTCAAACAAATCCTTCTCAATTCCAGGAATCAAATAGACCACAACACAGTAACACTAGGTGATTTTAACGCACCTCTCTCACCACTGGACAGATCTTCCAAACAAAAATTGAATAAAGAAACCATAGATCACAATAATACAATCAACAATTTAGACTTAACAGATGTATATAGAATATACCATCCAACAAAGAGCGAATACACTTTCTTCTCAGCAGCACATGGATCCTTCTCTAGAATAGACCATATTTTATGCCACAAAGCTACTGTTAGCAAATACAAGAAGATAGAGATACTACCTTGTATTGTATCAGATCATAATGGATTGAAATTAGAAATAAATGACAATAAAAAACAGAAACTTCTAAAACAACTGGAGATTAAATAATGTGGTATTATATGATGAATGGAAAACAGAAGATATCAGGGTGGAAATAAAAAAAATTCTTAGAAGTAAATGAAAACAAAGACACATCATATCAAAATCTCTGGGACACTATGAAAGCAGTACTTAGATGAAGATTTATTTCGTGGAGTGCATTCAACAAAAGAAGAAAAAATCAAATAAATGACAACACTACAGCTCAAAGCCCTAGAAAAAGAAGAGCAGACCAACACCAAAAGTAGTAGAAGACAGGAAATAGGTAAAATCAGAGCCAAAATCAACGAAATTGAAACAAAAGAAACAATCGGAAAAATTAACAAAATAAATAGTTGGTTCTTTGAAAAAGTAAACAAAATTGATAAAACTTTAGCCACACTAACAAAGAGAAGGAGAGAGAAAACTCAAATTACTAAAATTCGGAATGAACAAGGAAATATCACAACAGACACAATTGAAATACAAAACATAATTAGAAGGTATTTTGAAAATCTATACTCCAACAAAACAAAATCTCGAAGACATCAACAAGTTTCTAGAGACATATGAATTACCTAAACTGAACGATGAGGATATACACAACTTAAATCAATTTCAAGCAATGAAATAGAAGAGGTCATCAAAAGCCTACCAACAAAGAAAAGTATGGGACCAGATGGGTTCTCAGACAAGTTTACACAACCTTTAAAGAAGAGCTCATTCCAATACTCCTCAAAGTATTTCACGAAATAGAAGAGGAGGGAACCCTCCCAAACTCATTCTATGAAGCCAATATCACCCTGATACCTAAATCAGATAGAGACACATCAAGAAAAGAAAATTTGAGAACACTATCCTTAATGAACATTGATGCAAAAATTCTCCACAAAATTTTAGCAAATCGCATACAAAAATATGTTAAAAAGATAGTGCACCACGATCAAGTGGGTTTCATCCCAGGGATGCAAGGTTGGTTTAACATACGGAAATCAATAAATGTCATTCACCATATCAACAGATTTAACATCAAGAATCACATAATTATTGCGATAGATGCAGAAAAAGCATTTGATAAAATTACAGCATCCCTTCATGCTCAAAACACTAGAAAAAATAGGGAGAGTGGGAACGTTCCTTAACATTGTAAGGACCATCTACGCTAAGCCCATGGCCAATATCATTCTAAATAGTGAAAAACTGAAAGCATTCCCCCTAAAAACTGGAACAAGGCAGGGATGCCCTCTTTCACCACTTCTATTCAACATTGTCCTTGAAACTCTAGCCAGAGCAATTAGACAGACCAAAGAAATTAAAGGAATATGAATAGGAAAAGAAGAACTCAAACTATTCCTATTTGCTGATGACATGATTATAAGAGGAACCACGAAATTCCACCAGAAAACTTTCAGAACTCATAAGTGAATTTAGTAAAGTAGCGGGATACAAGATCAATGCTCATAAATCTAATACATTTTTATACATAAGTGATGAATCCTCAGGAAGAGAAGTTAGGAAAACTACCCCATTCACACTAGCCTCGAAAAAATAAAATACTTGGGAATCAATCTAACAAAAGAAGTGAAAGACCTCTACAACAAGAACTACAGAACACTAAAGAAAGAAATTAAAGAAAAACTTAGAAGATGGAAAGATCTCCCATGTTCTTGGATAGGCAGAATTAATGTTGTCAAAATGGCCATACTACCAAAAGTGCTATATAGATTCAATGCAATTCCAATTAAAAGCCCAATGATGTACTTTACAGAAATAGAGCAAGCAATCATGAAATTCATCTGGAAGAATAAGCTAAAGCAATCCTTAGCAGGAAGAATGAAGCAAGAGGTATCACAATACCAGAACTTCAACTACACTATAAAGCAATAGTAACAAAAACGGCATGTTATTGGTACCAAAATAGACAGGTAGATCAATGGTACAAAATAGAGGACACAGACACAAACCCAAATAAATACAATTTTCTCATACCAGAAAAGGTGCCAAAAATATGCAATGGAGAAAAGATATGCTCTTCAACAAATGGTGCTGGGAAAACTGGAAAACTATATGCAACAGAATGAAACTAAACCCCTATCTCTCACTCTGCACAAAACTCAACTCAAAATTGATCAAGATCCTTGAAATCATACCAGAGACCCTGCATCTTATAGAAGAAAAAGTAGGTCCAAACCTTCAACTTGTTGGCTTAGGATCAGACTTCCTTAACAGGACTCCCATAGCACAAGAAATAAAAGCAAGAATCAACAACTGGGATAGATTCAAACTAAAAAGTTTTCTCTCAGCAAAGGAAACTATCAGAATGTGAAGAGAGAGCCTACCGAGTGGGAGAATATCTTTGCCACTCATACTTCAGATAGAGCGCTAATTTCCAGAATCTATAAAGAACTCAAAAAACTCTACACCAAGAATACAAATAATCCAATCAACAAATGGGCAAAAGAATTGAACAGACACTTCACAGAAGATGTACAAGCAATCAACAGATATATGAAAAAATGTTCAACATCTCTAGTAATAAGAGAAATGCAAATCAAAACTACTCTAAGATTCCATCTCACCTCAATTAGAATGGCGATTATCAAGAACACAAGCAACAATAGGTGTTGGCGAGGATGTGGGGAAAAACGTACACTCATACATTGCTGGTGGGACTGCAAATTAGTGCAGCCACTCTGGAAAGCAGTGTGGAGATTCCTTAGAAAACTTGGAATGGACCCTCCATTTGACCCAGCTATCCCACTCCTTGGCCTATACCCAAAGGACTTAAAATCAGCATACTACAGAGATACAGCCACATCAATGTTTATAGCTGCTCAATTCACAATAGCCAGATTGTGGAACCAACCTAGATGTCCTTCTATTGATGAATGGATAAAGAAACTGTGGTGTGTGTGTATATATATATATATATACACACACACAATGGAATATTACTCAGCTATAAAGAATAATAAAATTATGGCATTTGCAGGCAAATGGATGAAATTGGAGAATATCTCAGAAAACCAAAGGACAAGTGATCTCGCTGATAAGCGGATGATGACACATAATGGGGTGTGGGAGGGGACAAGAATGGAGGCAGGAAGGACTATATAGAGGGAAAAGATGGGTGGGAAGAGTGGGGGGAAGGGAAGAAAACAGAATGAATCAAACACCATTACCCTATGTAAATGTATGATTACACAAATGGTATGCCTTGACTCCTTGTACAAACAGAAAAACAACATATATCCCCTTTTTTTAACAATAAAATTTTTTTTCTTAAATAATACTAACAAAAAAGGCTGGGGATGAAGTCTTAGATTCAATTCCCAGTACCAAGACAAAAAAAAATCATATTTCACACACAGAAACACACACACACACACACACACACACACACACACACAAATAGTGTGGATACACTTACATATATAATAGAACAGATCTGAACACACTTGGGACCACTATTGTATTTTTCCTTTCAGTGAATTCCATTTTTGTGCAGAACTTATATTTCCAGATGACTTTCATCTTGCTTTTTATATTCAATGGAAGGCTATCTTAAAATTTCAAGGTAAGATATTAAAATATTGCTACTGGGCAACTAATCATCTCAGTGAATCTGATTGTTTAGTTAAGGGTCTTTCAAATATGAATTAAACCAACTTAAAGGTAAAATTTTTCATAAATTTTAAAGTCTTAGAGGAGTTTTCTTAATCAGAAACTGTTAAACTCATTCTTAGAATCAAATTCCAATTCCTTTCTTAATACTGAAATTTACTATGATGTCTGAGTCACTTTCATTGTCCTCACATCTTTTGACTCCTAATTTTATAAACACTACCCTTGCTTCAGTAAATTTCTGAAAGTTACTAGAATAGTTTAAGTCAATTAAACTTTATAGTTATGTTGATTTGACTGGACATAAGAATATCCTGGTATTTCTGTTATCTGTATTTTTTTAGATGTACATGAGAGTAGAGTGTATTTGGACATATACCTACATGGAGTGTAACTTATTCTAATTAGGATCCCATTCTTGTGGTTGTACATGATGTGGAGTTTTACTGGTCATGTACACATATATGAACACAGGAAATTTATGTGAGATTCATTCCACTGTCTTTTCTATTCCCATCTCCACTCCCTCCCCTTCATTCCCCTTTGTCTAATCCAATGAACTTCTATTCTCCCTGCCTCATGCTCTTATTGTGTGTTAGTATCTACCTATCAGAACATTTAGCCTTTGTTTATTGGGGATTGGCTTATTTTACTCAGCATGATTATCTGTAGTTTCCTCCATTTACCAGCAAATGCCGTAATTTCATTCTTTTTTAAGACTGAGTAATATTCCCATGGTGTATATATACCACAGTTTCTTTATCCATTCATCTGTAGAAGGACACCTAGGTTGGTTCCAGCTTGGCTATCATGAATTGAGCTGCTATAAACATTGATGTGGCTGTGTCACTGTAGTATGATGATTTTAATTCTTTTGACTATAAAACAAAGAGTGGGATAACTGGGTCAAAAGGGGGTTCCATTCCAAGTTTTCTGGGGAATCTCCATACTACTTTCCAGAGTGGTTGCATCAATTTGCAGTCCCACCAGCAATGTATGAGTGAACCTGTTTCCCCACATCCTTGCCAACATTTACTGTTACTTGTATTCTTGAAAATTTCCATTCTGACTGGAGTAAGATGAAATCTCAGTGTAGTTTTAATTTGCGTTTCTCTAATTGCTAATAATGTTGAACAATTTTTCATATATTGTTTACCAGTCATATTTCTTTGTGAAGTGCCTGTTTAGTTCCTTTGCCCATTTACTGATTGGGTTTATTCGGTTGTGTTTGTTTGTTTTTTGTTTTTTGGTGTTAGTTTTTTGAGTTCTTTATGTATCCTATAGATTAATGCTCCGAGCTGCTCAATTCACAATAGCCAGATTGTGGAACCAACCTAGATGTCCTTCTATTTATGAATGGATAAAAAAACTGTGGTATATATATATACAATGGAATATTACTCAGCCAGAAAGAATAATAAAATTATGGCATTTGCATGCAAATGGATGAAATTGGAGAATATCATACTAAGTGAGATAAACCATTCTCAAAAAAACCAAAGGACGAATGATCTCACTGATAAGCAGATGATGATACATAATGGGGGGGTGTGGGAAGGAAGCAAGAATAGGGAAGGAGGGATTGTATATAGGGAAAAGAGGGGTAGGAGGGATGGGAGGGGTGTGGGGGTAGGAAAAATAACAGAACAAATCAAATGCATTGTCCTGTGTAAATGTATGATTACAGAAATGGTATGCCTCTACTTCATGTACAACCAGAGAAACAAGTTGTACCCCATTTGTTTACAATAATTAAAAAAATAGAAAAAAAAACCCTCCATATTAAACCCAAGGCCAACATCATTCTAAACAATGAAAAATTGAAAGCATTCCCCCTGAAAACAGGGACAAGGCAGGGATGCCCTCTTTCACTACTTCTATTCAACATAGACCTTGAAACTCTAGTCAGACCAATTAGGGAAAAGAAAAGGATTAAAAGGATATGAATTGGAAAAGAATTCAAACTACCCCTGATGACAATATTTAGTAAACCAAAAAAACAAAAAAAACTCCTCCAGAAAACTTCTAGAACTCGTAAACAAAATGAGCAAAGTAACAGGAAATAAATTTAATACCCATAAACTAATTGCATTCCTATACACCAATGATGAATCAACTGAAAGAGAAATTAAGAAAATTATCCAATTCACAATAGACTCTAGAAAATACTTGGGAATCAATCTAACAAAAGAGGTAAAAACCTCTACAATTAAATCTACAGAACGCTAAAGAAAGAAATCTTTCTGAAGATTCATCACTTATGTATAAAAATGCACTGGATTTATGAGCATTGATCTTGTAACCTGCTACTTTACTGAATTCACTTATGAGTTCTAAGAGTTTTCTGGTGGAATTTCCAGGTTCCTCTAAATATATAATCATGTCATCAGCGAACAGGGATAGTTTGAGTTCTTCTTTTCCATTTTGTATCCCTTTAATTTCTTTGGTCTGTCTAATTGCTCTGGCCAGAGTCTCAAGAACGATGTTGAATAGAAGTGGTGAAAGAGGGCATCCCTGCCTTGTTCCAGTTTTTAGGGGGAATGCTTTCAGTTTCTCACCATTTAGAATGATATTAGCCATGGGCTTAGCATAAATGGCCTTTACAATGTTAAGGAATGTTCCCACTATCCCTATTTTTTCTAGTGTTTTGAGCATGAAGGGGTGCTGTGATTTTATCAAATGCTTTTTCTGCATCTATCGCAATAATTATGTGATTCTTGATGTGAAATCTGTTGATATGGTGAATTACGTTTATTGATTTCCTGATGTTGAACCAACCTTGCATCCCTGGGATAAAACCCACTTGATCGTGGTGCACTATCTTTTTAATATATTTTTGTATGCGATTTGCTAAAATTTTGTTGAGAATTTTTGTGTCAATATTCGTTAAGTATATTGGTCTAAAATTTTCTTTCCTCGATGTGTCTCTGTCTGGTTTAGGTGTCAGGGTGGTATTGGCTTCATAGAATGAGTTTGGGAGGGTTCCCTCCTCTTCTATTTTATGGAATACTTTGAGAAGTATTGGAATGAGCTCTTCTTTAAAGGTTTTGTAAACTCGGCTGAGAACCCATCTGGTCCCATACTTTTCTTTGTTGGTAGGCTTTTGATGACCTCTTCTATTTCATTACTTGAAATTGATCTATTTAAATTGTGTATGTCCTCCTGGTTCAGTTTAGGTAATTCATATGTCTCTACAAACCTGTTGATGTCTTGAGATTTTCTATTTTTTTGGAGTAGAGATTTTCAAATTAATTATTAAAATTTTAATTATGTTTTGTATTTCACTCGTGTCAGTTGTGATATTTCCTTGTTCATTCCGAATTTTAGTAATTTGAGTTTTCTTTCTCCTTCTCTTTGTTAGTGTGGCTAAGGGTTTATCAATTTTTTTTAGTTTTTCAAAGAACCAACTTTTTATTTTGTATATTTATTCGATTGTTTCTTTTGTTTCAATTTCATTGATTTCCGCTATGATTTTAACTATTTCCTGTATTTTCCTACTTTTGGTGTAGATCTGTTCTTCCTTTTCTAGGGCTTTGAGCTGAAGTGTTAGGTTGTTTGTTGATTTTTTTCTTCTTTTATTGAATGCGCTCCATGAGATAAATTTTCCTCTAAGTACTGCTTTCATAGTCTCCCAGAGGTTTTGATATGTTGTACTTTGTTCTCATTTACCTGTAAGAATTTTTTTATTTCCCTCCTGATGTCTTCTGTTATCCGTTCATCATTCAATAGAGCATTATTTAATCTCTAGGTGTTGGAGTAGTTTGTTTTTTATTCTGTCATTTATTTCTAATTTCAATCCATTATGATCTGATAGAATACAAGGTAGTATCTCTATCTTCTTGTATTTGCTAACAGTAGCTTTGTGGCATAATATATGGTCTATTTTAGAGAAGGATCCATGTGCTGCTGAGAAGAAAGTGTATTCGCTCTTTGTTGGATGGTATATTCTATATGTCTGTTAAGTCTAAATTGTTGATTGTATTATTGAGATCTATGGTCTCTTTATTCAATTTTTGTTCGGAAGATCTGTCCAGTGGTGAGAGAGGTATGTTTAAATCACCTAGTATTATTGTGTTGTGGTCTATTTGATTCCTGGAATTGAGAAGGATTTGTTTGACGTACATGGATGAGCCACTGTTTGGGGCATAGATATTTATGATTGTTATGTCTTGCTGATTTATGCTTCCCTTAAGCAGTAAGATATGTCCTTCTTTATCCCTTCTGACTAACTTTGGCTTGAAGTCCACATTATCTGATATGAGGATGGATACTCCAGCTTTTTTGCTGAGTCTATGTGCATGGTATGTTTTTTCCCATCCTTTCACTTTTAGTCTATGTGTATCTCTTTCTACGAGATGAGTCTCTTGCAAGCAGCATATTGTTGGATTTTTCTTTTTAATCCAGTCTTCTAGTCTATGTCTTTTGATTGATGATTTCAGGCCATTAACATTCAGGGTTATTATTGAGATATGATTTGTATTCCCAATCATTTGCCTCTTTTTTGTTTTTTGACACAACTTGGTTTCTCCTTTATTTGGCTATTCCTTTAGGCTAGTTCTTCCCATTGCTGATTTGCATCATTGTTTTCATCTTTTCCTCATGGAATACTTTGCTGAGAATGTCCTGTAATGCCGGCTTTCTTTTTGTAAATTCTTTTTGCTTTTGTTTATCATGGAAGGATTGAAGGATTTTATTTCATCCAGAAATCTGAAGGTAAGTTTTGCTGGGTATAAGATTCTTGGTTGGCATCCATTTTCTCTCAGAGTTTGAAAAATGTTGTTCCAGGCCCTTCTAGCTTTTAGGCTCTGGGTTGAAAAATCTGCTGATATCCTTATTGGTTTCACCCTGAATGTAATTTGATTTTTTACTCTCGCAGCTTTTAAAATTCTGTCTTTATTTTGTATGTTAGGTATTTTCATTATAATGTGTCTTGGTGTGGGTTTGTTGTAATTTTATATATTTGGAGTCCTATAAGCTTCTTGTACTTGACTTTCCATTTTATTCTTCAGATTTGGGAAATTTTCTGATATTATCTCATTGAATAGAATGTTCATTCCTTTGGTCTGTTTCGCTGTGCCTTCCTCAATCCCAATAATTCTTAAATTTGGCCTTTTCATGATATCCCATAATTCTTGTAGATTCTGTTCATGATTTCTTACCATCTTCTCTGTTTGATCAACTTTGTTTTCAAGATTATATATTTTGTCTTCAGTGTCTGAAGTTCTATCTTCCAGGTGTTCTATCCTATTTGTTATGCTTTCTATAGAGTTTTTAATTTGGTTTATTGTTTCCTTCATTTCAAGGATTTCTGTTTGTTTTTTGTTTCTTTTTTTCAATATCTCTAACTCTGTATTGAAATGATCTTTTACTTCCCACATTTGCTCTTTTAACTGTTGATTGGTGCGATCATTCAAAGCCTGCATTTGCTCTTTCATCTCATCATTTGCTTTTTTAATTATGTACATTCTGAACTCCCTTTCTGACATTTCTTTTGCCATGCTGTCATTGGATTTTATTGGTGTAGCATCTAGGTTTGTTTGGGACATTTTCTTCCCTTGTTTTCTGATATTGCTCAGGTGTATTCCCCTCTAGTAGTGAAACTCTGAGATATTGCAGATTTCCTTTATTGACTTATAGTGTCTCTGTAGATTTCCAATAATTTACCTCCTAGCCTTCAGTAGCCTGAAGTCTTGGAGGAACTTGATAATGTAGTGATCCACATGAAGCTGCCCCTCTAGGGGTGGTGGCTTTCAGGTGGAGTATATTCCTTGTTAGTGGGCAGAGGCACCTCCACTTCTTGACGAATGGTCAGCCAAAGGGGGACTAGACTGTTCTGGCCTCGCTCTGTACGTAAGTCTCTCTCTGGGCGGCCCTGCTCTGAGGAGCTGCCTGTGGTCCATGCTTGCTCCCCTGTCCGGGGTAGCCTCCCCTGGTTGGAGAGACTCACCCGGCAGCTCTGAGTTGGTCCCGAGTCTCTCAATACCTCCTCTTCTTGAATCCTAAGTTCTGGAGCAACATGAGATGAAGCACCCTCTAGTCTGCCATCTTGGATCTCCACATATGTAGTTTTTACAATGTTGTGTTATGTTCCTACTATCCCTAGTTTTCTAGTGTTTTGAACATGAATTGATGCTATATTTTGTCAAATGCTTTTCCTGCATCTCTTGAAATAACCATGTGATTCTTGTCTTTTAAATATATTGATGTGGTGAATTACATTTATTGATTTCCATGTGTTAAATCAACTTTGCTTCCCTGGATGAGCCCCACTTGATCCTGGTGCACTATCTTTAACTTAAATATGTTTTGGTATACAATTTGCCAGTGTTTTAAGAATTTTTACGTCTATGTTCATCAAGGATATTGGTCTGAAAGTATTCTTTCCTTGATGTGTCTTTGGTTTTGGTGTCAGGGTGAAACTAGCTTCAAAGAATGAGTTTGGAAGAGTTCCCTCCTTTCCTTTTTCATGGAATAATTTGAGGAGAATTGGTGTTAGTTCTTTGAAAGTCTGGTAGAACTTCACTGAGAATCCATCTGGTCCTGGGCTTTTCTTTGTTAATAAACTTTGGATGGGGTCTTCAATTTCATTGCTAGAAATTGATCCGTTTAAATTTTCTGTGTCCTCCTGATTCAATTTGGGTAGGTCATCAGTCTGTACAAATGTATCAATATCTTCAAGATGTTCTATTTTATTGGAGTATAAAATTTCAAAATAGTTTCTTATTATTATCTGTATTTCAGTACTGTCCATGGTGATACTTCCTTTTTCATCCTGGCTTTTAATTATCTGAGTTTTTTACCCTTTTTTTTTTCTTAGTTAGCTTGGTTAAGTGTTTACCAAATGTATTTATTTTTTCAAAGAGCCAACTTTTTGTTTCATTGGTTGTTTTGCATTTTTTTTGTTACAGTTTCATGAATATCAGCTCTGATTTTAATTATTCCCTAACACTGCTTTTGGTGTTGATTTGTTCTTCTTTTCCTAGGGCTTTAAGATGTAATGTTAGGTTATTTATATGGTGACTTTTTATTCTTTTAATGAATGAGCTTAATGCAGTGAACTTTCCTTTTACTACCATCTTCATAGTGTCCCAGAGATTTTGATATATCGTGTCACTATTCTCATTTACCTCTAAGTAATTTTTTTTATTTCACCCTTGATTTCTACTGCTATCCATTGGTCCTTTTTAAAATCATTTTTTCCAGTTGTCAATGAACCTTTATTTTATTTATTTATATGTGGTACTGAGAACTGAACCCAGCGCCTCACACATGCTAGGCAAGTGCTCTTCCACTGAACCATAACCCCAGCCCTTCATTGGTTTTTTAATAGTGTCTAATTTAGTCTCCAATTGTTAAAGTAGCTTCTACTTTTTATTTTAATGAGATATGTGAAAAGTCCACAAATATTTTAGGCAAGATATAGTGGTAAAAATACAGTTAGAACACAGTTTCCTCATTCCATGTCATTATGATCTCTGCTACTAATAAAGAGCTTGTGGAGGATCAATGCTTGCATACTCCCTAAATGTACTAAGTAAGCCCTCACCCTCAATGTGGTAATGGTTACAGGTTGAGCTTTCGGAAAGTCATCAGGTTTAGACTATGTCCTGAGAGTAGGACCCTCATGATAAGATTTGCACCCTTATGAGAAAAGAAATAGGCATCTCTGTCTCTGTCTTTGCATGCACTCACCAATGGCTGCATGAGCACACAGCAAGAAGACTGCTGTCTACGAACCAGGAAGCAGGTCCTCTCCCAGAACTGAAACTGCTGGCACTGTGTTCATGGATTTTCCAGCTTCCTGGATTATGAGAAAGGAATACCCCTTGGTTAAGACCCAGAGTGTTGAATTTTGTTATGGCAATTTGAGCTAAGACAAAGCTTGTTGATGTGGTCTATCTAAAATGGACTGTGCCTTTCAAGAACAAAAGTGAAAGTTGTAAGACACTTTAAAGGGCTATGATTGGAAGCTCTGGAATGTCAAATGCATCTCATTCTCTTCGTTAAAACAAGTCCTAAGACCACCATAGGTTCAGGTGTTTGGGAACTAGACTCTTCTTCTTTGTGGGAGTTGGGGCATGTATGTATAGGAATCAGGCATTTGATGATGGACATTATACAGATAATCTGTCACAGTCTACCTTCTGAATATGCTTTTCCCAAGCAAAATAAATTCACTCCTTCAAGGTCCTAAAATCCTATCCAAAAATCAAGTCCAAAATTTTGTGTCTCTTAATTACATCTGCTATGGAGAGGATAAGGCTCCTCAAATTCAGTTTTTCCTTATCTACAGATTAGTGGATTAAAATTCAAGCTCTCCTCTTCTCATACCAATGTACAGTGGTGAGCCAGTGACAGGCCAGCTGTCATCGATGGATGCTACCATTCAACCAGTGATCCATAGCAATTCTAAAGTCCAACCGGATGCATGCCTGTGATGTTTCCCCTGTTCAGCAGAAGGTTTCTCCATCAGGGCTGGCTATGCTCATTGATAGGTTTCTTTAGTGCACTGTTTTCCTTCACTTTCAGCTGTATGCATTGAAAGTATCTATGTTTGCAGTTTAGCCACTTCTTGCCCCTGCTTCTGACTCATAGAAAGTTGGAGGCTCAGAGGATTCTTTATTTTTAACTATTTCACTTTTCGTTTAATCTAAGTTGGCAGTGCTTCTGCCAACTCTTTAAGAGATGTAAGTATACATCTCTTAAAATATGTGTGGACTTTTCACATCTTTTTAGGATTCATTCTATGCCCCTGGAGACACAATGATAACTTTTTATTTTGAAACAAAGCTTTCTTTACTCCAGATGTGTCAGGTTGCTGTGATACAATGTCTTAAAGATTCTCATACTTACCTTAATTTATCTGAAGGGGTGATGAACACCACTTTAAATCCTCTGAGTTCTTAACAGTAGGTCATATGGCTACACCCCTGTTTCACTCTTTAATTAGAGGCCATCTCCTACTTCAAAAACATTTTTCTTACTTTAAGAACAAAACTGCCCTAGTCTTACTGTGTTTTCTCTAAATTCTGCTGGAAAAAGGGATATGTCATATTTTCTCTTTATCTCTTCTGTACTTTATTATATACAAGTATAAGAAACAAGTTGCTACTTTCAACTATATACCTAAAAATCTTTGCTAGATTCACAAGAGTCAGCAAATATTGCACCACTATACAACATGGGTCTCCCGTTCTCCAGTTTTAATAAGAATTTTTTTCAGTGCTTTCCAAACTGCCATGGAAGCTTCCCCTTCTTTCTACCCTCTGCCTGCTGTAGGGGGTGATGCTTTGTATTCTAAGATTTTGTTACAGACTTACTTGTTCTCTCTAGCAGCATAGCTTAGACCTTTTTACATGGAGTCTGGTTTCAAGAGTGAAAGTTACGAGATCTCTTAAGATCTAAGCTTAGAAACTCGGAATTTCAGTTTTATCGACCAAAATATGTACAAACTTAGCCAAGAAGCAAGGCCTGGGGGTGTGAACTTTTTGGTAGGATCAGTGGCATGCTCTTAGAGTGGCAGGTGGAATTCTTGGCAGTTGCCTTTATAGACAAGCATGATTTTTAAGCTTTGATAGCCACATGCAGTCTCTATTGCACATTCTCTCATCTCTATCTTTATAACAGTTCTTTAAAAACACAAAATCTGCCATCCCTGGCTACCAAACCCTCCCACACTACTGTGGTCTCTGCTTCCACCCTTCTCCCTGTCTTTGAGTCATTCCCTCAGGGTTTAAATTGGACCCATGTCACCTTCCTGGTCATTGCTGCCAGAGATGCTGAAAAGTGATGGGGAATGAGGAGGGAAATTTCTGGGAAGGGTCTTATGCCTTCAGCTTTCTTAAATTGGAGGTTGGGAAGACAGAGGTTCACTGTCTGACACTGGAGACAATTTCCAAATGGAAAGGAACTTTGAAGAGTGGACACATCCCTAATATCCATTAAAGAGGAAATATATTTAAAAAAACACACACACAAAATCCAGATTTGGTTCTTGGATATCGTTTGTTGCCCCATTTCTGAAAATGAAGCATAGCCACCTCAACTGTCTTTCTTAGTATACTTGTCTTTTTTGTTGGTTTGTTTCAAGTATCCATATCACTTGGAAATTGTTTTACAAAAATTTATTACTCTTATCCATACCACAAATAACCCACAACATGGTAAATGCTCAAAAATATTTGTGGGAAAAAAATAAATAACTACACGACTGTATCAGAATTTCTCTTCGCTTGATCCTGTGGAGTTATCTTCTCTTGTGATGGAGTTGTTCTCAGGCCTGTTTAATGTTGGATGGCTGCTAATAGCTCCAGGCCAAAAACTTCTAGTTGTAAATCCATTGCCTTTCTCAATAATGACAGAGAATTTTCGAGTGTGACTCCCTCATGAATCTTACTATGTCAGATACTCTGTTTTGAAACAGTTGATACTGCCATAAAAAATAAGGAGATTGTAAAACCGGCCAGACCTGAGTCATTTGCCAGGATGGAATCATGAACATCCCCAGATGCGTGACTTGGAAGTTTGGTAGGTGCTTCCAGAGCAATGGCCTCACTGAGGAAGGGACTAACGGAAGCTACAGCCCAAACATGTTGGAATCATGGGCTTTTTTTATCTAGGAAACTTCACTTCACGTGAATAAAATGCTGAAACAGTTTAAAGTGAAGGATGTGACGAGACCTCCACTTGGATCCTCTGATTTCTAATCGCTGATACCACGAGAAGAGCTTCCTTTGTCTAATTAATAGACTTTTTAAAAATCAGTGAATTTATACTTCTTAAAAACATATACTAATAATACCATTGTATTATTTCTTAGAGTTCCCTCTTTGTTTAATTTGAAGAAGAAGTGGTGGCAGTGTGATTAAAATAAGAACAGAAAGCGGTGATTAAGGATTGGTTAGTTCCCTGTAATGTGCTTGTTTTGTTAGAATTGTCTGTGTCTGATTACTTAAGTTACTGAAAGATGTCAGAAAGAGAGAAAATCTTTGTTATATCAGGAGCTTTCAGTCAGAAATCTTTTGTTTCTAAGAAATCTGAAATTCACATGTGACTATTCTACATACTTTTTGTAATCAGTGTATTTTTTCTGACTAGTGTCCTGAAGAGGACTTAAAAAATTCCGTTTTTTTTTTTTTTTCCCAACAGCCTATTGAAACTCAATGCTTTTAACAGTACTACATGCTTGAGCACATATATCCATCTCTTTCCCCTACATCTGAGGCAAAAATAGGGTTAGAAAACATCAGAACCCTATTCCTTCCTACAATCTCTTTTAAATTCATGTGCTCTCAGTTATGATCTATTTTCAGCCTTAACTTTTCAGGAAAGATAAATATGGGATAGATTCCCATATTCCAGCTTTCCATCACTTGGCTGTGTTTGCCTATATTCTTTGCTCTGTTGGTACATTATCTGTGTATTCTGAGTAAGAAACTTCCCCATTCAATATTACATATTACTTATGCAGTTTTTCAAAAATGATACAGCTAACAATAGAAGAGCAAAGATGTGCTTCCCAGTATCATTTAGAAAACATTGATTTTGAGTTTTTACTGAGGCTTTTGTAGGTTTCTCTAACAACCACTTGGGGAGGGTAGGCGGAGTTGACTAGATGGTACTATTAGCCAACAACCAAAGCTGATGAAATGACTGTTTTGAAACGCCTCTTTTCATCCAATTTAGAATCAAAGCTATATTTCTGAGAAATTGCATAACTATCCGTTGTTCCATGTTGTTTCCAAGGCAGTCTCAAATATCGTTATGTGCTTGAACTCCCTCTATAATTTCATACACAATAAAACCAGAGAATTCATTCTTTCTTTTTGTAAACACTAACATTGATAAAAATATAAACAACAGTTTCTCTCCTATACTCCCTCCTTTACCCACCTCCTTAAAGGAATTGTGTATGAGATTGGAATTATGGACCGTCCATCAAAGAAGTCATCTCCCCGATGACTCAAGTCAGTGAATTACAGGGCAGCAGGGGGGCATTTCAAAGTGACATGTAGGGAGAAGACTGCCTAAGCTACCCAGTGTATGTACATCTCACAGTAACCTTATTTCATAATAAGTTCTTATTCTTGTTTTCCTTGCTCTCATTTTATAGTGAATTCCAAATCTCCCCAGCATCCACCATAGTTATGTAAAGGCACACAAGAAGATGCACCTTTTTGAGTTACTCCAGAGGAGGAGTGAATTAATGCTTTATATGGATTATTCTAACTTTTCATCCTTCCCTGAAAGATAGTTGATGGTTCCTTCTGGTAGACCCCAATGTGTCTTCACTTGGCTGCCAAGGCTGGGTACAGCTTCGTGTTTTTTTTTTTTTTTTTGAGCCATCTGATCTAATCCATTCTGTCTTCTTATATTGAAATTAACAAGGCATATACCCTGAGGCATAGGTTGTATCTACAACAGTGAGGCACAAACGAACTTGAACATGAGGTCAATCAAGTGCACACAATACATCACACAGTTATTCCAGGTCTCTTGCTGAGCCTGTAATTGCCCCTTGTTCTGTCATTAGAGCTCCCTTACAAGTCATTATTTTGAGTCAGCAGAGCTACAGGGAGTATTCTTCCTGATGGTTAGTATAAACTTGAATTGATAACATAAATATCTCCCAGCACAACATACAAGGAGCAGGTATTTAGATTAGATCTAATAAAGTGTGCAGCTGTTCCGTCTCTTTATGAATCCCAGCTAAAACAATAATCACAACTTTCAATATGGGTTCTCCTTCAGCAACTCTGTGAAAGAGAAACTGTACTTCTCTAAATGAATGGACAAATGCCCTGTTAGGATTTTCCTGCCTGCTTTTATCTCAAATTGTTTTTATTTGGCCAAGATTAACATTATTCAGGTTTCATGGAAGATTTTGCCTTAGTCAGCACTGTCAAAAAATTATTCCATTTTAAAGTAGAAGCATCATTTATTCATTTGTTTTGTGGAGGGAAGAGGTGTGAGCTTAATGCTGAAAATATATACCAAGTTTGTGGCCTCAAGCATATTTTTAGAAGTATTACCTTTACTGGGAAAAGTAGAATTTCAAATTTCCTGCTGAAAAGGAGGTAGCTGTCAGAGCTCAGAGGAGGTTTAGAGAGAAGAACTTAGTACTTTCTAAATGGGAATCCAGTTTATCCTCAAAATTAAAGTGGCAGGCAAAATGGGGAGGAAGGACCCAGTGACTTAAACATATCCACACACCCAAATGAGGACACTAAGAAGCTTGTACAAGATTGGTTGAATTAGACAAATTGACAAATTGAGGTCTAATTACTTGGCCTTTGGAAAGAAACATTATCTCTTTGTAAGTCTTTTTGTAATTGTGAAAATGAAGGGAATAGGTTGGGGTGGAGAATACTGAATAGTGGCCCATGATCTAATCTGGAACCATAGAACTGATTGTGTTTCAAATATGTTGTGGTTTGTAATAAATTAAGTCCTTAGTTTATCCATTCTGTGACTATTTCAATGGAACTGACACAGGCCCGTTAAAAAGGTTGGAACTCATAATCTAGGGCTTATGAATCCTTTATATTTTTATGTATATGAAAACATATATGATCTAATTTTTCACCTATTACTTTTCTCAAAAGGATAGACTTCTAAAAACTTAATTATTTTACCATTACTAGAAATGCTGTATTTGTTACTCGATTTAAGTTTTTATACTTATTCCACAACTGGGAGGATGGGACAAAGTGGCTTTAAAAACATGAATTCTTTTTAACTTTTAATATCAGATTTGACCGTACATGGATTTTTATGCTATTTATTACTATGATAATATTGTCTTACATGAAACCAGAAAGCTTCAGTGGTATGTAAAAGCGTGTTTGTTGCTTTTATGTCTGGTGAGCTCTCTGGTTTCTCTCACCTTGATTGGCTAACACATCTGGTTCTCAGCTGGGTTGGTTCATCCTTTCTGTATGTCCGCATCTCTCACACTCCTCAAGCTAGCTCTGGTGTGTTTGCATACTGATGGAAGGAGAATGAAGCATGCGTGATCATGGCGGGCTTCCTAAGCTTTAGGCTTAGAACTGGCATGCCTTCACTTATACATTATTCTATTAACCAATGAGGGTGATCCAGACAATATCATCTGACAATTTGAGAATCATATTTTGGATATGGCACCAATAGATGAGCTGGGTAGCACTTGCTGGCTCAAAGTGATGGTGCACTTGCCAATCTGTGACAATGCTTACCCTTTTTTATATCTCTGTGAGACTTAGACCAGGGTGGGGCTGTGATTATTGTACTTCGGCTGTAACTTTTGTTGGGAGACTATTTTCATCACCCATGCCTTTATGAAAAGGGGGTACCTGAGAGGCAGGCCCAGAGGCCCATTTCTTTCACAGATTGCTTCATTCATTTCTACTTTTTGCTTCAGTCTGGGTTCATCTGAGTGTGGGTCCCTTGATTTGGACGACTTCTTCACGACTTTACAATAGAAGAAAAACAGTGACATTGGAACTCTTGACATAGCCTGGACAAACTGAAAGTTTATAATAAAACTTTAAAACTTACAAAAATGTAGCTTAGAGAGTGAGGAAAAGCTGTTAGAATATCTGTAAGCATAGTACACCCACTCACAATTGTTTCATACACAACCATTTAACGTCCATATTAGGCAAATATCCATATCCTACTTGGATAATGGATGGACTTTTAGGGAAAGCAAGCCATTCCAGACCAATAGACTCAAAATGCAAATGAAAATATGCTTCTTGTTTTGTTTATTTACAAGTGTCCCTGAATTATGTCTCTAAGAACTGCTTTCAGGCATGAATTGCCTCAACATTCCTGCTACCTACCACAAAACATGTTTTTGCCTAGGTTTCTCATCCTGTAGGCTTAGAGAAAGGTACATTCCTGAGTGTTGCTCAAGTGGGTCTTTGTCTCATTCCATCCCCTTCAGGACCTCACCCCATCGATTATTCATTTCTTCTTAGTCGTTCCTTCTCATGAAACTGTTTTATACGTGTGGGTAGTGCACACGTGTGGGTACATACATGATCTAGTCACAATTCCCTTGCATCACATTGTCACTACAGATGGTATCGTATTGCTTTTCATGTGGGGCACAGAGGACAACAGTTAGTTTGATCAGAGAAGAGGTAGGCTCATGGACACAACCTCATTCCCTTCTCAGCTTTTTCATCAGAGTAATGGGGATAATAATTTATACTATAACTGTAATAGGACCTAAATCACGTTATTCGTGTTTAGTCTTGCTATTATGACAGTTATTGTTGTTGTTAATTTTGTACCTGTCATTGTAGAAATTGTGTAGAAATACAGACACAGTGCTAACAGGGCGTGTGTGTTTTAGCAACCTTTGAATTCTTCTTTCCAGGCTGGTTCCCCTCCCTTCTCCCATTTTCCCACGAAATGATATTTATTTCTTGTGCTTGTATATTAGGGTAATTTTATTTCTCTTAATTGAATATACTTTAAGAGCTTGCCTTCAGAACTAAACAAGCCTTCCCTTTAAGGTTCAGCAGGAGGTTCTCCCCACCCCTCCACATTCTGCTAGAGTGGAGGAGGCTGCTTGCTTGACCAGCCTGATGGCCCTCCATGAAGGTCCTGCCTTGTGGTCAGCTCCAGGTTGTCTTTTGTGGTCATTTTTTAAATATGATGCCTTGGTAAACCCAATTCTGAGAACTTTATATTTCTTCCTGGACTAAGACTCATCAGACCCTTGATGGTCTTCATGCCAGCAATGTGACTTCACCTTCGTTATCCAGGCCATGTTAATGTCCTTTCTGCTATGAACATATGGAGAGGATGTGATACTTCTCTTACTGGATTTCCAGTTAGTGAATATGAACATTGAGGACAGTTTACATTCCCTTAATATGTTCCGAAGGTCCACCATTATTATCTAGAGCCGCCTGTGTTCTATGATTACCATGTGGAGTGGGTTATTTTGCCAACACACACACACACACACACACACACACACACACACACACACGCGTGTGTGTGTGTGTGAAGTGCCACAAACTGATCCTCTCAAAGCAATTTGCAAACCGAAGAACTCTGGTCATCCTGACTGAGTGGAATTCAGTGGAAAGATCTGAGGTAGGTCAGGACATGGAAGGAAACCTGAGCCACCAGGACTTGGGAAGGAGGGAAACCCCAATAGCAGTGAAGTAGAGATGCTTCTGGGCCTGGGCGGGCATCATATGTGCACTAGTTTAGGAGAAGGGGGTACAACCAGAGCACTGAGGTGGAAAACCCCAACGTAAGTAGCATGTGGTTCCCCACAAGGAAGGAAGCAGTGAGGGGAGAAGAGACAAAAGGAAGGCTCCCCTGACTTCTCTTGAGGAAGAGCACAGTGCTCATTAGTTCTGAATATTCTCTTCAGCAAAGAAACCTCTTCAGCCTCATTTAATCTAGCCTTTTTTATAGTTTGCTAATTTTTTATTGATACAAAAATTGTCCATGTTCCTGGGGTACTGTGTGATGTTGTGTCTACCTTGCGCAATGTTCAAATCAGGGTCAACAATGTAGCTCTGGAAATTATTGATCATTTTTTTTATGGTGAAAATATTCAAGGTTCTTTTCTGGCCTTTTTGAAATCTGCGGTACCTTTCTGCTACCTAGTGTCACTCTACAGTGTGGTAGAACATCAGCACTCTGGATCCTATCTACTCAGTATGCCTTGACCAACTCCCTGGTCCTCCCTTTACCCAGCTTTGAGTATCCACCATGGTGCTGCCAACTTCTATGAGGCCAACTTTTTTTTAGATCTCACCTATGAGTGAGATCTTGCACCACTAGTCTTTCTGTGTCTAGCTTATTTCTGTAAAATAAAATGACCTCCAGTTCCGTTTTATTCCATTTATTTTGTTTTTGTGTGTTTCTGTTACCCTTAGGGGAAACCACTAGGTCTTTGAGTACCTTCTGGAAATGATGACAGTTCTTGAGCATCACTCTTTAATCTTGGGTTTCATTCTCCCTTTGTACCACATTACTATGTCCTAATCCTTGGAAAGGATTGTCCTGACACTTTCTTAGACTTAAAAATAATTGTTATGTGTTTGAGGGTGTCGCTCATTGGTAGGGTACATGATTAGCATGTGCAGGACCCTGGATTTAATCCTCCAAATATGCGCTCGCGCGCACACACACACACACACTCACACAATTTAAAACTAGTATGTGTGGCCAGGTGTTTGCTGCTTAATAAATGTGAATAAAAGGTGTTTCTGAAGGTGCTGCTCTCTGCCATCATTCTGGTTGATGGTCTTTCTCCCATAGTTGAATTCTCGCTCCTTCGGGAAGTCATTTGGATTCTCTGGCTCACCTTTGAGCACCCCGCTGTCAGCTTTCGGGCCGTACCTATCAGTGACTCCTGACAAAGCATTCTTTCTTATGGCTGTTTTTCTAGTTGTCATTGACCTTGAGCCCTTCCTGGCATCTCAATTGGACACATTCTGTAAATGCTGCCACTCACAAGATGGCCCACACCTGCCCTGCCTCTCACTCCCGTCTCATTGTTCTGTGCCTGTGTCACTTTGGTTATTGATTACTTAATCTTTCTTCCATCCAGGTCCTGCAAAGTTACACTTTTTCAGTTATTTCAGGATTTGACTTGTAACAGCAAATTCTGAATTGGTAGCAACTCGGGAAAGAGGGAGATGATTCACATGGATTTCTACAGTAATAACTGTTTACCAAGTGTGAGGCCATCCAGTAGTCTGGGGGATAACGGGAAACATCAAATTTCAACACACAGGGCAACTTGTGTTCCCAACTAGGCTTATTTAATGATGCCGACTTAGACTTCCGTTACTGTTAGCTGATACCTACCTGGTTAGTAAGCAGTGGTCACCTTTTATTGGGGGACATTATACATATTCATCAAACTGTTTTCAAAGCTGTCCTTTTCGGTTTCTTTTCTGTCAGTTTCCCATAGCCCATCTATTCTTCTGCTCTTGTCTTTGATTGCTTGTGCCTTAAAATTAGGAAAGACATATATAAATTGGCTATAGGAAATGGGCACTTCTTTTTTTGACTTATCCCTTCTCCCCTCAAGACCAAGAGAGTCCTTTTCAAAAATATCAATTTAACAAACTCTAATACTAAAACATAGACCAAAAGAAAGAAAGTCCTCCCCACTATGACATTTGAGTTTCCCAGTGATATTTTGTACTTATCATATGGTGACAGAAGATAGAGCTGAATGGACTTCCTCTTGTCCTGTCCCCTAGCTTATGCCATCAATCCCTGGGGGTCTTCTCTAAGGACTCTGAGGCTTGGGTGCATCCTGCCAATGCACAATGCTTCATCTCCACTCTGTTCTGTCAGTTTTTTTCCTGTGTGGTTCCTGACTGTAGTTTGGGAGTGACAAGCCATAAATAGGTATGCAGAATTTGGTACTTCAGATTATTCTTGGTGACTCTGTAAATGAAGGTTGACTTTTCCTGATACTGAGTATAAATGACAGCCAATATTTGGGGGCCCTTTGTGGGTTCCAGTGGTTATGTGAAGACCTTTACACTTACTTCCCACTGAATGGTCAAAACCAGTCGAAGAGCCAGTGGTCACAGAGACCACTAGTTGCATGCAAATACAGATTCTCCTATTTGATTTAAGTAATAGGAAACCTAGTCATAGCATGACATGGGGGCAACCAACACACCTATATCTTCCCTCCCAGCCAGGATGACTGTGTCACTAACTTCTTACCAGTAGCACAAGAGCAGAAGTGATTAGCTGCAGATTCTGGGTCACAGCCTTAAAAGTAAGATGATCCTTGGCCGCATCTATTTCCTACCACTCAGACACTTGACACGGTTCTGTTGGAGTAGAGGATTCAACACTTGACACGGTTCAGTTGACAGATCATCCTCCCTCTTGGCCATAGGCGTGGCATGTCTCCATGTGCAGTTGCTTTTAATACTAATAACCAATATAGCCTTAGATTCATTTTATAGAGAATACTGGGGAGATTTCATGGTGCTGGGACACAAAACAACATACAATAAAGTTTAATATTAATACTTAGATGAAATTATAAATAAGCAATTATGATTTGCTCAAATTTGTAAGGAGCCTGTGATTTCTTTTAGTATACAAATTCTCTAAAAGTTATATATGAGAGTGTATTCCTCTGAGCTTTGATGTGGTGTTTGGTCTTCATTGCCTTCTTAGTGTTTATGATTAAATTTAAGGATATTTTCCCACTTAATAAATAAATAGGTTAATCGTAAGTACAATTTGTATTCTTCCTATGTCTAGTTAAGAGTTTTAGTCCATCACTGAGCACATGAGATAGAATAAATATGAACTATAACCTGATTCCTCTATTCTCTGTTGGTAATAACAAAAACATTCCACTGTTAATAACTAACATTAGAGTTCTTAGAAGGGGTAACTTCTATAGAAACTTAATGTTGTATTCTTTCAGGGAAGTTAAAACTAAATGAAGCATGGTGCCCTCTACCTTGCTGGGAACTGGGTTTTTTTATTTAAGCTATCATACAGTAAAAACATGTTTATTAAATAATATCATTAATTATACTCTTGAAGATTTTTTACTTAACATTTCCTTGTATTAACCATAAAATGATGTAATCAATACCAAAGAAAAACATATAAAAAGACTCTGTGAACAATAAAGATTCAGACTCAGCCTCAGAACACTTGGTGTCTCTGTGTGCTGTTTCTCCACCGCGCTGACGCCTTCCATCCACCTCGGACCCCCGGCTGCTGCTAGGGCTGGACCCCGGCAATCCTTTTCCTTTATCACTTGATATTGAGCAAACCACAATAAAATTCAGTGGTTAAAACAGTTTATATTTGTTCACATTTATGCAGGTTGGCAATTTGGGCTGAAGTCAGCTGATGGATTCTTCTGGCTTTAACTGAGCATATGCATCTGTGATATTAGAGTGTGATTTTCAGTGTTATTGGATTGAGAAGTAAACTTCAATTTGCTTTATTCAGTATTATTTTATAATCTGCGCTATGGCAACTGATGTGGAATTCAAATGACTTCTATATCTGTTTTGCAGATGATGCAATTGAGCCTTAGAGAAAGTAAGTGACTTGCTCAAAGTCACCCAGCAACTAAATAGCGGTAGCACCATTGATACAGGCATGTCTGAGTTCAGAGCAAATGAGTTCCAGCATTCTTTTGGTCTGAAGTTTGCAGTAAGTATTTCCTTTTACTTACCTACAAAGAGAGAAACTTGGAATACCTGTTTTTATCTTCAGTAGGAGTTTTTTTTTTTTTTTTTTAATCATGCTGATTCATTTAAGTTCTTAGTTAATTATTTATATTTCAGGATATATTTGCCTGTGTAATTGAAGAATAGACTTGTAAGCCATGTAAATATTAGTGTTTTGACCAGTTAGCTTTCTCACTTTATCCTATACTGTTTATAATCAAGGCCAAACTTGAGTGGTCAGACAAGCAAAAGAGAAAATAGAACAAAAGTCAAATAATATTGGGTGCTACTATGTAGTCAACATATCAGGCAGAATGTTACAAGAGACAAAAAGATTCTGTCTCTTCTTGGGACAGAAATTGCAAGATAAATAGAAAGTGGCACAAACATAGGGTGAAACTCAGGTATTAGGATGTCCATAAGTAGGGATCCCTTAAATATGTGAAGTTGAATCACCCTGATTCAGAGCTGTAATACTCCGCTCAGGTTTAAGACTACATCATTTCGGGGACTTTGATGTGGATGCGGTGTTATTAGGAGTAAAAGCTCACTCTTTGTTGAGATTTGATTTTGGTCTGGGTCACAGGTAAAGGAAATTAGTGATCCAGAACAACTGATCACCAGTACTTGGCTTCCTTATACCTTTGGCCATTGTATTATCCCTTTGGTTTGCTCTGAAGACTTAAAGCTAGATATTTCTATATTCTAGTCAAGGTTTTTCTATGTCAAGTTATTAGAGAGGGTGAAAAAAAAAAAGGCTCAATGCAGAGAACTGAGAATCTTCTACAATTTCTTTCAATCCTTTGTGTACATGATGAGCTAGAATAACCTCACTCAACTGAATTATCCTGCTATGGTATGGTTCAGTGAATACCATTATATTTCAGCACAGCTTGAGTGATTTTTAATGCCAAAAACATCAGCAAGAAATACAAATGTTACAAAAATATTGAAACAATACCATAAAAAAGCCTAGGATCATAAATACTTTACTTTGCAAGGTCTCAGAGGTCAATATAGCAATACCATGGAAAATTAAAATGCTCTTTGTGAGAGCTTTTTAGGGAACACACACACACAGACAGAATTGTGGTTTACTCTCAAAATGCACAAACCGTTTTCTGAATCTATTTTAGGCTTGATTAATAAAGAAAAAGACATTTTCCTGGTAGAGGGGTGACTTAAAGTTATTCATCTGCATGTTTCCTTATTTGGTTTTAATTATGATCTAAATGATGGAAGAATTACAGCATGTGAGAGAGGGAGATTATTTTTGTATGAATTATGTCCTTAACCACACAAAAGAGCATGGTGTGCAGATAGGAGCTGGCTGAGGATTTGGATAAGGACAGTTAAACTATCAAAAACTGTGGCTGCAAAACCTCTGGAAACTTCCTTCTGCTTGAGTGCTCCCTGAGATTCTGCTACAGGTACGTGTAAAGCGAGTCAGAGAGAAAAAATGGCATCACCTTGCAGGGTCTGTGCACAGGGCTGTGAAAGGCAGTTCTTGATTCATGCTGCCTCCTAATGGATCTGCCCACCTTGGGTCGAAGCCTCCTGTCCACTGCTTTCTTTGGCAATGTGCCAGCTTCCATATAAGTCATCTAATCATGAAAAAAAAATCTACCCTAGGATTTCTAATAGAGAGTGGGCTCAGGTGCTTAGACATATGGTTCAACAAAAAAAGGGGTGCCCGTGATATCACCTAGGGTATCACTCGACTATAGAGACTTCAGGTTCTGTGAAGCCTCCTCCTTCCAATGTCCTCAAGCATTGTTTTGGGTTTCTTAGGCTCCAAGTATATTTTAGGTGGCTTGCTTCCTAGAACTTCAGTATTGGCAAGTTCCATCATTTTCTTAGTTTCTTTTATAAAAAGTGTATCAAGTCATTTGGAAACTATCCTAATTTGGTGACTAATTGAAAATTTAAAACTTCAAAACCTTCAGAAGCAAATATAGGATGAAATATTTGTTATCTTGAATTAGGCAAATATTTCTTAGGTATGAAATCAGAACACAATCACCACAGAAAGAAAAATGATAAACTGAACTTTGTCGAAATTAGAAACTTCTTTGTGAAAGACACTTAAGTAGTGAAAATCTGCGGGCTGAGAGAAATCTTTGTATAACACATACCTGACAAAGGACTTTTATTAAGAACATATGAAGCACTTTCAAGGCACAATAATAGAGAACTAGCTCATTTAAAGATACGGACATGTTTTGAACAGAACAGCTTATTTAGAAATACAGGCGTACATGAGAGAGGCAAATGGTATTTGTCTTCCTGTGCCTGGCTATTTCAGCATAATGACCTCAAGTTCCATCCATATTGTCACAAATGACAGAACTTCCTCCTTTTTGTGGCCAAATAGTATTTCACTGTGTATACAGACTGCTTTTTCTCTCTTCATCAGTTGATAGGCCCTTAGGTAGTTTTGATTTCTTGGCTATTGTGGTGAGAGATACAATAAATGAGGGAGTTAAAAAGAAAAGAAAAGAATTTTAAATGTTTTCACCACAAAGAGATGGTAGATGTTTGAGGAGATAATGTGCTTACCCTGATTTAATATTACACAACATGCACAGTGCAGTTTTTATGTATAGATTTAAAAATTATAAGCATGTATTTCCAGCAGTAAATTCACCAGAGAAGATGTGTGAATGGCAGAATGGACATGTAAAGCTGTTCAGCATCAATAGTCATTAGTACAGGACTAGAAATGCAAATTAAAAGTAGAGTGTGATACTACATATCTGATGAAATGGCCTCGCCAATCCCAATCTGACAATCCTAACCTAGTGATGGTTAGGATGTAGAAAAATTAAAATTCACCAACATTGCTGATGACAATTAAAAATAATTTAGCTACTTTGGAAAAGAGTTTCTCACTTAATCACACAGTTAAGATCATACATTATGGCTCAGCATTCCCTCTCCAAAATATTTACCTAAAAAATGCAAACATATTTATCCTCAAATTTTTTTATGTGATTTTTTAGCAGTGGATTTTTTAAAAATAATTGTATCTGGAAATAAACCCAAGGCATTGAAATGGGTAAAACACATACTGTGGTGCAAGAATACAATGGAAAAATGTTCAGCAATTAAAAGGAAGGAATTTTTGATTTATGCTTGAATGCTCAATTTATGTAGATAAATCTCACATGCATTGAGCTAAATGAAAGAAGCCAGAACCAAGACACTTACTAACTGTGATTCCACTGAGGTTACATTCTGGTGAAAGCAAGGCTGTAGGGCAAATACCAGCTGTCGTCCCTGGCTGGGGGTTGGGGAATGGTGGGGATGAGAATGGTTACCAAGTGTCTCAAGGGATGTTTTGGATGGTGGAACAGGGCTAGAGTTTGCTGTGGCAGTTAAACAGCTGTGCATGTTTTTCTAACTCATAGAACCTTATGCTGGAAAGACCTAAATTTATTACATGTAAATCATAACTCTAAAAATAAAATACATCAGGCAATTTGTTCAATTATTAGTGTCAGTCACTATGTGAATAAGGACTTGAGTTTTATAATTTTTATTTTACCAGATTTTTAGTAGATACCTTCTTATGGATCAGTTATGTATCAGCTTACATATGTGTTGGGAAGAGTGGTACATTGAGGGTAGGAAAAGGATATGAGAGTAATGTCTTATTCCCCTTTCCCCCCATATGGTTGTGTTTGAAGGGTTTACAAATAGCTTAGCCATTCTAGTTCTCTGAAAGTAAAATCTAATTTTCCCATGTGGATAGGCCAGTGCATACAGACACACAGATACACACCCAGGAGAATCCTGACTTCAGCTCCTGTTTCTCCCGCTTGTCCTCTAGCAATAACTCAAAAACCCTTTAGTGATCCTACTTTCCATGTTCTAGTTTTTTCTGACTTGGGGTGTGTCTAGATTGCCCTTGCTCCACCATTTGCCTGGTGAGCTCCTCCTCATGTTTACCTACTCCGGCAGGCTTCCTGCCTCCTCAAGGAAGTGCTCAGTACCTTTTCTCTGGTCTGTGGCTATTCCTCCATTCTTCACTTATCACACTTTTGTGTGAATCTCTGATTCCATGTTACTCTTCCCTAGGAAACGTTGGGTTGCTGGTCAAAGCACTTTGTTTTATAACATTTTTCAGCTCCTGATAGAATGTATAATGTATAGCATGGGGTCAGTGTATTTTTCTTGCTTGAATGAGTGAACAAAAGTACATTTTCTTAGGAAAATATGAAACCAAATATGGTGTAGTTATTTCTTTTTGAGTGTTTGCTTCCAAATTGAATTGGAAATATATATACTCAGATGTATCTACTCTCATGTGAACATAAGGAATATAAGGCATAATTTCTGTATTAGTGTTCTCTAGAGGAACAGACTCAATAGGAAGTATGATTACATAAAGGGGATTTATTAGGTTGGCTTACACAACCAAAAGCTAGATAGTCCACAATGGCCGTCTGCAGCTGGAGAGCTGGAAGAACCAGCAGCTGCATAGTCCAAGACACAGAAGCTGCAGAACAAGAAAGATCAACAGCGCTACCCTAGTCTGAGACCAAGGCTTCTGGAAACTACCTGGAGAATCACTGACAGAGTCTGCTTTGGAAGAGTGAAGAAGCAAGAGTCTGATATCCTGAGATGAGTGAAGCAGTAATCAAGAACTAGTTAAAGACTAGAGCTTGCATCTGCATCTGCTTCCTTGTTCTTCCAGCTTTTATTCCATCCTATTGGGCAGTGCTGCCCACACTTAGGGCGGGTCTCCAGTTCACTAATCCACATTCCAGGCATTCCTAGATACACCCTCATGGGCATACCCAAAGCCTCTTAATCATTGGCATCTCTTAATCCAATCAAGTTGACAATTCAAATTAACCATTACAATGTCTAAAACATATATTTATGTATTTTAAGTCCTAATCTTTAGGCTAAAAATAAAATGTGAAATGCCCCACCTTATGAGACTTGGATTACTGCTGCCTGTGCATTTTAGGAACATTAACTTAAATTTAGTGTACTTGGGGTAAGGCTATGCCGCTCAGAAGAGGTTCTGCATTAGTTCTCCCATTGATGCAATTTCAATTTTCATAAATTTAGTTACCTGTAATCAACTGTAGTCTAAAAATATTAAATGAGAAATTCAAGAAATAAATTATTTGTAAGCTGAAAATTGCATACCTTTCTCAGTAATATGATGAACTCTCATGCCATACCTCTCTGTCCAATCTGGGATTTGAATTATCTTTCTGTCCAATGTATCTATGTTGTATACACTACCCACCTGTTAGTAACTTACTATCTGCCTTGGTTATATCAATTCTTGTTGTATCAGAGTGCTTGAACTGAAGTAACTCATTTTAAGATAGAAAACCACCTTTATACAACTTTATTGACAGTATTTTATTGTAATTGTTCTATTTTATTGTTATTTTTGTCTCTTTACCTAATTTACAAATTAAATTTTATTAGAGATACAATGTATAAGAAAGAGTATACAAAGAATTTGGCACTATCCATGACTTCAGGTGTCCATTAGTGATCTTGGTACATATTTCCCACAGGAAGACTTTATATTTTGTATTATTAGAAACTTAATGTAAGTCAAAGTATAGTCAATTAGTTGGTATCTTGATTCATTTGTGTATAATACACAGAGCCTGGAAAAGCAAGAGATAGGATTATTTACAATCCCATGTGAAACACGGAGTTTATTAATCATGTTCATACCATTATATCATGCTAGTGAACATAAAGGAGTTCAGCATCTATTTTTGATATGTGGTCAAGGCTCACAAATGTACAAAAAGGTTGACAGCCCTTTACTGGTGGTCATTACTAATTTAATAAGCAGTCTTCAAAGCTCTTGCAGATACAAAAGAATCTGAAGTTACATGTGTAATGTGCAGCGTGGGCAAAATACTTAATTCTATTCACTTTGAAACCTAGAGGACAGTTATTAAAATTTTATGGTGCAAATTAAAATTTAAGATTAAAATACAAGATCAAAAGAATCCTTTTTTCCCCTCAGCACTATTAAGGATCAGCTTTCTGAATAGAGACTCAATGTTCAATGTCATGTCCTTTCCTTCTGGAGAGACAGATTAGAGCTAATCAGAAGTGACGAGAGAAACATTATCTTTTTGTATTTTTTTTTTCAATTGGGAATGGTTTTATATTACTTTTTAATATATATGTAACAGTAGTCATAAAAAGAAAAATGCAAGTCAAATGAGAGTGTGGACAATTTTGTAGGAAAGAATGTGACATGAGGAAAATGTTTGCATCAGTGTCTTCCTTGAAACTCTGAAATATACCTGATTTCATTCCATAAGAAACACCTACAACGTGAACAAATATAGGCACATACTAGTTCCTTCCACCATAACCTACTTATAATTAAAAAAAGAAATGCATTGATGGTGCTTTTTATTTTGTAATCTTTTTTATAAATGACCCAATAGCAGCTATGGCAAATTATAAAGAATGACTAAAGTAACCAAATAGCAAATCTCTTTTGCTTGTATTGGAGAACTCATCCCTCAACCTGACCCCATCTCACTCAATAAGGTGAGTGACAGAAGTTATGAGGTATGAACCAGGACAGAAAGCCACAGCTGACTGAAAAACTTGCTTTTTCACTGAGTTGACTCTGTGGTCCCTTATAGTAAAGAGATGTATTTAAATCCCTGATTTCACATGGGAAAATTCTAAGAACAGTGTAAGTCTAGCCGAAGGACAAAACAATTCTAAAATAAGCCTTGTTTAAAATTTAATGCTAGTCAATAACTTTTATTTCATGGATAGTAGTCATAGTAAGTAAGGCAGTGTTTCCCCATTAATTCCAATACCATAGTTGTTCTGAATGTTTAAGTGTACTTAAACTGAAATTTTGAGAACTTCATGTGAAAAAGAAACCCAATGCTATAACTTTCTTTAAACAAAAAAGACTTGTCAGGCCACAGACAGAGGATAAGTTATTGTCTTAATTTATCTCTTTTGTAAATAACAACAAAAGCAAGTTTGAGTGCCTATAGTCTATACTGTACTTGGGTGCCTATAATCTATACTGTACCCACTGTACTTGGGTGTAATCTTTCAAAATTTGTTGACCAAAGAATTTATTCTCCACATCAGGATATTTTGGAGGGTTAGTATGTCTGCTAATGTATTTTCCCAGAGAGTAGGCATGAACCAGTTGTATTCCAGGCAAACTAATACATATGATCTCCCAGTGACTAATGATGATTATTGTTCAGAGTTGAGCCTGAAGCATCATATGACCCTAAACTGCTTTATAATATTAAAAATGCTATATTCAATATGAGTGATATTCTATTGTATGATCAAGCAGGTTAACAGTGTTAGAGAGTTTTGCTTTGGAATCTTGGTTTAAATTCCATCCTCTACAGATTTTTAGTCATGAAACCATGGAGAAGTGGCTAACTCCATCAAACTTCAGAATTATTGTGTATATACTAGAGATAATGGAACTGTACATACATACATACAATCATATGTTGTTTTAAGAACACACTGAAAAATTCACTGAACATTCCTGACACAGAGTCAACCACGTAGGCAAATGCAGTTATCAATATAGTAGAAATTATGCACAAGTCAAAGGAGACTTAACAAATTGTAGTTATATGTAACTGTGTAACTGAAAGTAATATATGAAAAATAGCAAGTGATTTAAAAATTCTGCTTGAATGAAAATGAGAAATTTGTAACTATTCTAGATACATACTAGTTTACTATATGTCCATTTGTTTTTAGGTTTTAGTTTTGTTTTTAGTCTGAAATCTCTAAACTGAATAAAGCCCAGAATGAGAGAACATGATATAATACTATTGCTCTAATTCAGTGGTTCTCAAACCTGGTTTTACAATAAAATAATCTGGCATGCATTAAATACTAACACCTGGACTTCAGACCCAGTGATTCTGATCTAAATGGTTTAGGGTAGAACAGGTTGTCTCTTGAAGTCTCTTAAAACTGACTCGGCTACTGTCTTGGATTAGCTCCATAAGACTCTTACTCCTAGAACTATAAGAAAAGTTTATTATTATAAGCTATTAAATTTATGATATTTGTTGCAACAACCACAGTAATCTCATACAGAATGCCACACTTGTAAGGCACAATGGAGTTTGAATAATTTTATTATTGAATTTTATGTCAACATTGTGTTTACTATTCAATGCACTGTAGAAATGTTAAAAGACTACAACACATAATGATATTATCAGAATAAGTACTCATTATAATATTACCAATGCATAGGAAAGTAATCATTAGGAAAATCAGAAAATTTTGAGAGAGAATATCTCATCTCAGAAGAAATTCTTCACAACAATGAAAACTGGACATGAAGCTGCAAAGTCTAATTTCAAATGATTAATTTCCTAACTAAACAAGAATATTTACGTACTAAGATAATTAAGTCATATTTGGTTATGACAAATATGTTTGGGAAAAATAAATTCACTTATGACAATTAGACTTTCGGTAAGAACATCTTCTTGGAAAATTGGTGATATCTGAAACAATATCAATAGTCAAATGACTTTGAATAGGTATCTTTAGTTATTATTTAGTGACAGATTTTGCCATACGGCTTAGTTTTTTATTTGATGTCAGTCCCAAGTTTGAAGAGAGTGAATAATTAGTCTATGTGGAATACTTGCAGGTAAGAATCTTTGTTCCAAAGAATTTTAGAAAACTCATTCAGTATAACCTGAAGTGGAATCTGCTAAGATGTATTAAAAATGAAAGTGATGGAAGTATATGTGTGACAGAAATAAGTTTATTAGACAAATGTAGAAAGCTTGAAAAAATGTGAGACATTTATTAGACCATGGTCATTCATCATATTATTGTATTATTGTATTATCAATTTGTCACAGAAAATACTGAGTTTATCACGTGCTATTACATTGGTAGTCTCAATGGTAAATGTTATTTACTCTATGGACTTCATCATTATCAGTTTTGTGAATGGTCACTTGCTAAATATCTCAGCTTGCTGTATCAGAGAAATCCAGTGACTTAATCTAGAAATAAAGTTTTATAGTAACTGAGCTTATGTCAGAGATGGAAAATTTTCTAAACTAAAGAAAATAATGGCAACTTTTATTATGGAATGTGGCATGCTTTGAACGTTAATTTTGTTTTCAACTGAATACTTGATAATGTGTAATGAATTAAACCTAAGAATTTAAGGCATGTGAAATTTATACTGCTATAAAATCATTTTGACAATAACTAATGATGCTTGAATCACTATAATGTCAAGTTTCTTTATATACTTCCTGGTCTGTTAAAAGTTAAAATAAGGAAATTGCCAATCCCATACACATTTGTAGGAATTATATTTTCCAAACTCAAAATACAATCCTAGTAGTATTTTTAGCCCTCAAAATAAGCAAAAAGGAAATTTTCATATTTGAAAATTCATGGAACTATACAGTTGGGAGATTCCATATAATCTTTAGTTAAAAATATTAATCTACATTATAATGATATGCCAAAAGATAAGTATCAAAGAGAAAAATCTAATAGAATTTATAAATGCCTTCCAAATGATATGATATTAAAATGATATGTTCATAAATTAATGTCTGTGGTAATGCCTGTGTGAAAACACATTTAAAAAAATAGATAAAATCTCATTAGAGATGAACATTAACAGATAAACATTTCCAGCTGATTTTGACCCTAAGGAATATTAATTTTGAATACCATTTAAGTGACACATTATACCTACCCCAATCAAAGGAAGAAAATGATTTAGTTATGACATCAGTAGACCTCTATTACAAAGAATTATGCTCAAATATTATATTTTGAACTTTGTGTAGAATTTATCTTCCCTTGTTATATAATTTACATAAAGTCAAAAATATTTACTATCTGATATTTTATAGAAAATTTTTGCTGATACTTGCTCTAGTTGATTTTTTATTTCAAAATTGAATTAAATTGCATGTTAATATCCTAACTTACATGGACTGAGAGTATACATGGTGGTAGGGAGGTAGTTCCCCAAATACAAATTTAGAATGCTTTCAAAAGCCGATAATGTAGGCAAATAAAAGTCAGCCACGTCTAAGCATCATCTGCTCTGTAGCCAGCCTTTGGGTACTTATTCCACTTGCAGGCAAAGCAGTTTTGAAAGTTCTTATTAGGCATAACAGTCATGAGTGGGTCAGAGGACATTAGGGAAAGGTGAGGCATTTGCAGTTTGGGACCAAGAGAAGTTAGTGCACTACTACTTGACAAAGTGTCAAGGTATTGACATGTACGGAAGATTTTTGCCACCACCCAGGAGGTATTATGATCGTTATGCGAAATACTAGCTTCCCCCTCTCTGAGAAGTCTTTCCAGCAGCCAGCATCTGCTCTCCCCAGGCACCTGGTAACCTTGAGATGCTGGAAAATTAATCCTTTTGGGGACTAAGTCAATGGTCTCTGGTGGGTGTGAGATTCTCTGAGACATCTGTGCCACACTGACTCCCAGCTTCACCTCAGTAGGGACTAAAAACCCAGAAAATTGACAGAACAATGTACATTTCCCTTCTGAGTTTAACTTGTTTAACATGTCTCGTTTCTGTTCCTCTGACAGTGCCCAAATAAACCCCTTCTCTTTGAACCTTTGAGCGTGGTCTTTGATAATGACATAGATAATTACATAAATCACATGGAACTGCAATTTATTTATTTATTTATTCATTCATTCATTCAAAATAGCTGTTTTCCAAAAGAAATTAAGAAAATTTCTATTTACAATAGCATAAAAAAAAAAATCCTTAGAAATAAACCTTAACCTAAGAAATGAAAGATTTATACACTGGAAACTAGTGTATAAAAAATGAAAGAAGATTCAAATAAATGAAAAGACAGTACATTTATTGACTGTGAGAATTATTGTTAAAATGTATGCTACTGAGAAGAGTTTATTGATTCAACAAAATTCCTATCAAAATTCCGTCAACCTTTGTTTTGGCACAAATAGAAAAAAAAAATGTTAAAATTCATTTGAAACTCAGTTGAATCCAAATCATAAAAACATTTATAGAGAAGAAGAAATTTGGGAGTCTCCCACTTGTTGATTTCAAAACATTGCAAAGCTACTGTAAAACGTGGCACTGTCACAAAGTCTGACATAGAGACCAGGAGAAGAGAACAGCAAGGCCAGACCTAAGACCTCATGCGCCTGGTCAGTGATTTTTGCAAAATGCCAAGACCATATGATGGGGGAAGGACACTCACTTCAACAAATGGTGATAGAAAAATTAGTTATATACATGCAAAGGAATGAATTGGACCTGTAGTTTTTATCATAAGTGGACATTAACTCAAATAAAGACCTAAACACAAAATGAAAAACAGTAAAACTCCTAACAAATCCTAGGGGAAAAGTTTCAACACATTGAAGCTGTATATGACATCAGAAGTATGTGCATGAGTGATAAAAACACAACCGGATAAATGGTACTATATTAAACACTTCTGTGTCACAGAGGAAGCAATCAATACAGTGAAAGAATAGGAGAAAAGTTTTACAAATGATATCTGATGAAGGGTTAGTATCAAGAATATATTAAAAACATAGTTCGGTAACAAAAAGCACTTCATTTAAATGAACCTATATAGTATGTAGTATGTCTAGATTTTTTTATTTTGTCAGTGTGATGTCCATGAGAATATTTTTCAGATTTTAAAATGAAGGAAATCTGTCACATGCTACAACACACACAAACCTTGAAGAAATACACTAAGTGAAATAAGTCAGTCACAAAATGATAAGTAATGTATGATTCCACTTTTCTGAGATGACTGAAGTAGTATACCTCATTAACAAGTATTATGCTGGTTGCCAGGGGTTGGGGGGAAGGTGAATAGAGAGTTGTTCAAAGGGTATAGAGTGTTAGTTTTGCAAGATGCTCTTCTATATGTTTGTTACACACCAACATGAACACATTACACATGAAATGCACATTTAAAAGTGATTAAAGTGGTAAATGTTAGGTTTTTTTTTTTTTACCACAACTAAAATTTATTTTTAAAATGAACTGTAAATACTGTATCATCTAACAAAGCAATAAAAATGAAATAATGTCTTTGCCCAGAAACTTACTCCTAATGTGTTGTCAATAAAAACAAACGTAAAATAAACTCCAAGTTAGAAAATGGCTGTGCTTCTCACAGGAGCATCCTTAGCCTTCCAGCCTTGAATGAGGTCAAGAGCTGTGGGTGATTTGCTTTTTACTTTAATAGGGGGATTTGAATCTGGAAAGTTAAGTGTTTGCCAAGTCACAGCCCTGGTGTACTTTGTATTTATGATTTCTCCAGAAAAGTGAACCTGCAAAACTGAACATTCCCATTTGTGGAAATACAGAGAAACTTCCAGGCCCCAGGGTAAGCTCCATGTCCTCAGGCCTATCTTAGCTGGAGTAGAAGGGCAAGGTCAGAGCCCAGGTATTCCTGAGCAAGCATTTCAGCTTCCATTTTCCATTGTTCTGGAAATAAATTTTTTCTCAGCTGCCAACAGACCTTAACAGAATACATTAACTGCAACTCCCCCCCACCATTTCTTGAAAGACCAACTTCATGACCAAAAATTTAAAAATCAATTTTTAGACTTTATTTATTCCACAATAGTAGAGACTTGTATTGGTACCAGACTGCTTTAAGTGTGGTTGTTTTCTATTAATTTTTTATCTATGATAGACTAATTTTCCTATGAGAACTGACCTGGGTGTCCTGGGCCCAGGTTCATTCTTTACAATTAGGCATTGAGAATAGCACAGTGACAAAATGATCCAGTGCTTGACGTGTGTGGAAACTGAAGTAGAAAGTAAAAAATGAGAAAAGATTAAGGAATCCTAGGAATAACACACACACAAAAAGCAAATGTGTTATAAAACTCAAATTGCACTTTGAAAGAAGGACTTGCCCAGGCTGTACATCCAAATGTGTTTAGATCAGCAGGTTGACATAGAGACTGGTGACAGATTATTTTATATAATTATGGATGAAATTATATTGAAGGTGGGACCTGAGCATATGGGCCACTGAAGTGGTGCACTTCTTGGGCAGTCTTGAGAGACTTTGGGGGTAAAGCAATCCAAAAGAGGATTTTGTAGACAAAATTACTAATTTATTCAATTGTATTATTATTTTCCATGGGGTGTGCTAGCACCTCCCTCTCACTCTGTCTTCCTCAGAATACTTTACCAATTCTCATTCTTTTTTTTTTTTTTTTTTGTTGTGTGTGTGTGAGAGAGAGAAAGTGGATTCATTTTGGTGAACTTCAAGAGGAGAATAAACTCTGTGTCAGGGTTGACACGTGGAAATTTATATTGATGAAATAACTGGGGTTGACGTGGGGAATTCTGAAACTGAAGCACCTTAAGAAACGGCAGGAGAATTTCATGCTGTGGAGTTGGTGGCATCAGAGCTGAGAATATGGAGGGTTAAAGCTACATGCAGTTCATATCTGGACATAAGGAATAGTTAGAAAATCACAGATATGGTATAAATTAAGGGTTGGAAAAGAGCAAGACCCAGAGAGGGTGAAGGGATCTCACCTTCCCCGTCCTTGTCCTTGGGGAACTCTGAGGGTCCTTGGGCACTACCCCTTGGCTCTAGGAAGCAGATCTGCATCTCTGCACCAGAGCTCACAGCTCAGTGCCTGGTGCTGCTGAGGGCAGGAGGGAGCTATGGAAGATGGGGAGGGAGCTCACCCTCTTTGTTTGGGCAACTTTATTTTCAAGATTAAATATTTTGTCTTCATCGTCTGAGGTTCTGTCTTTCAAGTGGTCTAGTCTGTTGGTGAGGCTTTCCATTCAGTTTTTTATTTGGTTTATTATTTCCTTCATTTCAAGGATTTCCTTTTTTTTTTCTTTTAAGAATCTCTCTTTGTTGAAATGATCTTTTGCTTCCTGCAGTTGCTCTTTCAACTGCTTATTGGTATGATCATTCATTGCCTACATGTGCTCTCTTATCTCATCCTTTGCTTCACGAATCATCTTAATCATGTATAATCTGAAGTCCTTTTCTGACATTTTTTCTATCGTACTGTCACTGAATTGTTAATATGAAATCTAGATTTGTTTGGATCATTTTCTTCCCTTGTTTTTTTTCGTATTGTGCATGCATCTTCCCCTCTAGCAGTGCAGATCTGGGCTTATAGTGACCCTATAGGTTTCCAAAACTTTTTCTTTAAGGGGGAGATCAATATTAGCAGTGCCAAGTTCAGACAGTATGCAACCCTAGACCAAATAGCCCCTATGAGGCCATTAAGAATATTGTCTAAATAAGCAGAATGAATTCATTTATCATCTTCAGTGTAACAAACAGATTTGCAATAAGGTCTGCAGTTTCTAATGGAGGACACAGAGAATGTGGAGGGGTGTAGGATGTAGCTGTTAATGGAATAAGAATAGAATATATAGAAGTTCTAGAAAATACAAAGAGTGAGAATGTAATCAAAAGAAGTTGGTTGTTAGCATGTGAAAAGGGAGAGAGAGACTCTGAGGGAACAGGTACACAAAAGGAAAAGAGAGGGAGAAAAGTAAAAAAATGAAAACTTAAAATTTTTCAAAAAGGAGAAAAAAATTCTACACTATAACAGTCATAAACTATTCAAACCTCCCAGTCTTTAGTACCCTGGTGCATGAGAGGTAATTGACAATGTGCTTCCATTCTCCAGCAGCCAGCTCACCCTCTTGAAGAGCAGTAGTGTCCCATGAAGGAGCTCAGATTCCACCTCATGGTCCCTGTGTGTTATGTGGATCGTCTATCTTTTTCTATACCGTCTCTATATTAATCCACTTTTGGAAAAAGACAAGTAAGGGCACCCTAAATCACACCCCCAGCATAGATGGGCTCTTACCTTCTCAGTTCCTCCACCCACTTCCCTGAATCAACTGTGATTTCCTGAATTACAAATAGAACACTAAGGTGGCCTTCTCAGGACAAAATGAGGCTGTTTTTCTTTAAGGAAACAGGTGAAAAGGCAGAGGGCTTCTCTCCACCATCACAGATTAATTTGAGGCTGTTAGAAAACTTCAGGGTGAAATTTAAAACACTGACTCAGTGTCCTGGGAACAGATTATTAAGAGAATGTAGGATGTGTCTTGGGGCAGAGAATCACAATAATTAGTCTTCCTTTCACTCCCCATTTCAAAGGTCTCTGGACCCAGCCCCTGTTCTAGGGCTAATCTGGAGAGCATAGCCAAGTCTCTGAAAGACTGTGATCACATCTAAAATCCGAGCTGTCTTTCGGGAGTAGATCCTACATGATGGGACTCCTACAAACCTAGAGATTCTGTGCTGGTCCTCTGCAGAGGAGTTTGGACTGGAAAATCAATGGCATAGCATAAATCAATTATTTGAGGTTTTATGAGAAGGAATAATAGAAAATAGTTTTAATCATAAAGAACAAAAAAGAAGGAACTCAGAAGAGTTACAGAAAGTCATGTCGTTCATAACTCATGATGCTGTGGTGGTTATTAAAGGAGGATAACATGAGAACTGGACTCCAGTTCTCTGGGCCTTCATAGTCCAGGGTAGGGGGTCCTCTCCTGCCTCCCCTCCAAAAAAGCACTCTCTCACTAAACTCCTCTGCCCTCAGATCCCACTGATTCACCCTCACCCCAAACCCTCATTTATCCACTTCAACCTGTCTCAAAGGGCTCCTTCCCTTTTTATTGAACACTGTCCCATCTCCAGAGCAGAACTGTGGATTGGCCTCTTCTGCTCACACATTTTAAGCATGGGAGGCTCATGGCTGGAGAGAGTTACCTGGCCAGAACTTGTCCCTCCTCTTTCTCACCCTGTTCTCCACGAAGAGTGTACTCTGTGTCATTCACAGGCCTCTCTCTGGGGTTAAGCTGCAACCTGTCCTGTGACATCAGACACTTCCTTATCCTTCAACTCATTGGTGAGGAACACCTGGAGATGGGAGGAATAACAGACTTGACACCCAGATGTGAGAGGAAGGAGAGAAGGACGATCACTTCCAGAACAACTGAGGCAGGGTTGTGAATGACCACTAAACTCTGAATGATGTGAGGGTAAAGATTTTTGTTTTGTCTTTTCTTTTTTTAACTCTTCGCTGATTTTCTTCTCCACATTTTCTTATGGTGCATTACAGTTGTACATAAGGGTAGGATTTGCTGTTACATATTCCTACATGTATATGATATAACAATATGTTCAATATCATAGCCCCGTATTTCCCCTTTCCCTTTCCTCATCCCTTCCCCTGGTTACTTCCCTCTATTCTAATCATCTTTCTTCAGTATTTATGAGATCTTCCCACCATTCCTTTCCTTTTTCTCTCCAGCTTCCACACGTGAGAAAAAACACATGAACCTTGACCTCTGAGTCTGGCTTATGTCACTTAACATAATGTTCTCAGGTTTCATCTATTTTCCTGAAAATGGCACAATTTTATTCTTGTTTATGGCTGAATAAAACTCTACTAAGTATACATATCACATTTTCTTTATCCATTCATCCATTGATGAACACCTAGGCTGGCTTCAGAGTTTGACTATTGTGACTTGTGCTGCTATAATCATGGGTATGCATGTATCATTATAGTTTGCTGACTTTAGTTCCTTAGTATTATTGCTGAAGAGTAGTATAGCTGGGTCATAAGGTGATTCCATGCCTAGTCTTTAGAGAAACCTCCATACTGATTTCCAGAATTGTTGTACTGATTTACAATCGTGCCAACAGTATGAAAGTGTTCCTTTTTCTGCACACCTTCTCCAGAATTTATTGTTATATTCTTGAGGCCTGCCGTCTAGCTGGTCTGAGATGAAATCTCATTATAGTTTTAATATGCATAATCCTAATGTCTAATGATGTTGAACCTCTTTTGTATATTTGTTGGCCATTTGCATTTCTTCCTTTGAGAAGTATCTGTTTAATTCATTTGTCCATTTATTAAATGGGTTTTATTCTTCGGTGTGAAGTTTTTTGAGTTCTTTCTATATTCTCGATACTAATCCTCTGTCAGAAGACTTGCTGGCAAAGATTTTCTGCATTGTGTAGGTTCTTTCTGATATTCTTAATTGCTTCCTTTGCTGTACAGAAGGTTTTCAATTTAATGCCATTCCATTTATTAACTCTTGTCAATATTTCCTGAGCTTTAGGTGTCCTTTGAGAAAGTCATAGCCTGTGTTGGATGGTGAGGATTTTCGTCTGATTTGCTCACTGTTATATTTCTAGTGACCCATTTATGGCATATGATAAAAACTCAACATATATCAATTGGTTTCCATGATTTTGTGAAATTGAACATTGTCATTTGTTCTTAGTATTGGTACCTTAACATTTGAAATGTGTGGGTTAATTGGATATGTATAAGTTGGTTATTTATTTCTACATTGATAAAGTTGCCTCCAGGTAATGTCTTCAGTAATTTTTTTCTGGTAGTACATGGAATAATAAAAATTAGTTTATTATTATTAATTATTATTATTATAGGTAAATGTAAATGTACTAGTGCCATTCAGGGCTCAAAAATACACTTATTATTCATTCGTTTGAATTATATAAGACACTAAAATGCATTTTGACATATACATACATGAAGTGCAACTTCCCATTTTTCTGGTTGTACATGATGTAGAATTACATTGATCGTGCATTCATATATGAACTTAGGAAAGTAATGTCTGATTCATCCTTTTATCTTTCCTGTTCCTATTCCTTCTTCCTTCTCTTCATTCCCCTTTGTCTAAACCAATGAAATTATATTTTTCCCTACTCCTCCTCTTATTGTGAGTTAGCATCTGCATGTCAGAGAGAACATCTGACTTTGGTTTTGGGGAAGTGGCTTATTTTGCTTAGCATGATATTCTCCAGTTCCACTCACCAGCACATACCATCATTTCATTTCTCTTCATCTCTGAGTGATAGTCCATTGTGTGTATGTACCACATTTTCTTTATTCATTCATCTATTAAAGGGCTCCTAGGCTGGTTCCATAGCTTAGCTATTGCAAATTGAGCTGCTATAAACATCAATGTGTCAGTGTCACTATACTATACTGATTTTAAGTATATGCCCAAGAGTGGGAAACTTGGTTAAATGATGGTTCCATTCTAAGTTTTCTGAGAAATCTCCATACTGGTTTCCCAAGTGGTTGCACCAATTTGCAGTCCCATTAGCAGTGTGTGAGTGTACTTTTCCCCCACATCCATGCCAACATTTATTGTTACTTGTATTCTTGATAATTAATACAAACTTCTTGTTGCATTCTTTCAACAATTTTATGAAACATATCATTATAAACCTCTTTGTACATAGGAGGAAATTAAATACTTTTATAACTCTTTAAAAATTCGGAAGATCATAGGACTAGGAAGAGGTGAATTTATAGCCTGTTCCTAACTTTAACAATTGATAACATTTTGCTATATTTATTTGATTCATCTGTATGTTCATGTATCCATGCTGAACTATTTGCAATTAAGTTGTAGATATCAAACTACTTTATTCCTAAGTATTATAATGGTCATATTCCAAAATAAATATATTGTCCTACATCTAAGAAAACTAGCAATTATTATTTAATATCATCAAGATATAGTCCATACTCAATTTTTTCTTCTGGTCCCTGCACTTTTTGTTTTTCTTTTAAATGATACTGACTTCTGGAAGTGAAGGCAGAAAGTCTCCCTTTTAAACCCGTCTCACTGTCTTTCTTCTGGGTGAACTTGCCCTGTCTTTCTAGTAAAAGAGAAGGTAAAGCTGAACCTTGATTAGGTCATGGTTGCAGTTTTCAGCAAGAATACCTCATGCGTGACACTACACATCTCACCAGAGGGCCTGTGGCTTGTCCTGCTACAGATATGTAGGGAACATTGCTCAACCTTATCTGACAGCAATCGCTGACACCATGGTCTAAGTAAGCCAAATAGTCTGAACAGAGAAACTGACGTAATGGTAAAGACTCGCCATGGAATGAAAGTCTTTGCAGTTGCTGAGGCTGAGTTCGAGCTGAGGGGAGGCCTCGTTCTGACATGCATCACAGAAAGCTGTGACGTGAGCTCCCTGCGCTGCCTTGCCTCATGCTGTGTGCAGGAGCTTGCCATTCCCCCAGCCCTTTGTCTCAGACCTGTTGCTGGGCAGACTTGCTTAGGCATGCTTGGTTTGTTTACACTACCTGGACCCTCGATGTGTAGTTCACCTACAGGCTGACTCTGTTATACTTTAACGAGCGTGTTAACCTGATTCGATAATGTGGCTATATATGTCCTGTGCAACCCTAAATAAAATTAGATCCGTGCCTTCAGAGCGCAATCTCCGATGCCTGGGTAAGCGTGCTGGGTAAGGGTAGGCATCGTTCGTCTTCACCCTCAGCAAACCCGTCTCTGAACATCTACACAGATGAGGCTTGCTTGGATCCTTTGGTTGCAGTGGTGACCACCATGTTCCACATTTGTTAAGGTTCATTTCTGCTTTGGTTCACTTTATTTTTTAAAACTAACGACTCTGTCAGATGATACTTTGGCAAGATAGAAACATCCTGTTCCCCGGCAATGTTTCATCCAGTGAGCTGGATGAACCCTGTCTGAATCAATTATATAATTATATTGGAACTGCAAAATTGTGATTTTAGATTTCTGGGATCCCTTCCACACTTTCTACTTTTTATTCTTCTTTGAGTCTCCTGCAGCCATTAAAAAAAAAAAAAAAAAAAAAAAAAAACAACCAAACAAAAAAAATATCAAAGCTTAAATTCCCTCGATTCAGCTCATGTAAAACATAAAGCCTTCTAGGCAAAACTGAGCTTCAGCATTCGTTTTCTTTGTCTGAGCTCCTGCCTGTGCTTAGTTTTGGGCTTGGATAGTCCTTACTTTCTTGGAAATCATCAATAGGCTTAAGAATATTTCCAAATTTTATCTCGCTTGTTCAGGGTAAATGTAAATGTATTCTTTTATCTTTGATTCTATTTTCTTTTTTTTTTTTCCTATTAGATTAAGCAATTTTCTTTTTCTTCCTCTGTTTGGAAGTGTTATACACTGCATCTGTTTTACATTTTAACATGCATATTTGACATGAGCTCTAAAGTCAATTTACTTCCTTTCTTCCTGGAGGATTCAAACCTGAAAGCTCTTACATATTATTTATTTGAAGATATTTTGATTTTACCTCGTTTTTCCTTTCCACTGGAAATTACCTGTTATTATCTTGTACAGCGTCATGAACTGATTTGTGTCCCCCACAATTCGTATGATGAAGCCCTAACCCCACAATGTGACTGGGACATAAGTCCTTCGTAATAGTAGCTACAGTTGAATGAAATCACAGGGTGAGACTCTAATCCACTGGGATCAGGGTCCCCAGTTATGTATATGCTCAAAGTTGCACTAAAAAAGCCCTGTGTAGGAGCAGGAGAAGGTGGCCATCTGCAAGGCCAGGAAAGAGGCCCCACAAGAAACCAGCCCTGTTGGTTCCAACCTCTAGAACTGTGAGAAATAAATTGTTGATTAAACCACTGTCGTAGTTTAGACATGAGGTGTCCCCAGGAGCTCCTGTGTTAGATAAGGCAAGAATTTTCAGAGATGAAATGATTGGGTTATGAGACTGTTAACCTAGTCAGTGGATTAACTGGGTGGTAACCACAGGCAGGTAGGATGTGGCTGGCGGAGGGTCACTTGGCATATGTTTGGTGTCTGTATCTCATCTCCGAGGAGTGGATCCTTCTCTCTGCTTCCTCACTGACATGTCCTGAGCTGCTTTCCTCCACTGTGTCCTTCTGCCAGGATGTTCTGTCTCATCTTGGGCCTAGCACAGTAAAGGAGGTCTTCTGTGGACGGGGACCTTCTGAAACCATGAGACAAAATAAATTTTCTTCCCATGATGGTTCTTGTCAGGTGTTTTGGTGACAGCAATGCAAAACCTGTCTAAAACAGCCATCCAACGTGTGGTGTTTTGGTAGAGCAGCCTGAACCTACTAATACGTGCAGTCGATGGTCCTTCAATTCAGCAGTCTACAAGATCCTCTCCTTTCTAATTCCTTCCTTCTGAGATCAATGTTTTCTTCCATGGAGTATATTTTTGGGTAGTTCTTAAACAGACACTTCCCTCATGTCTGTCTCTTTTATTCTTGACTGAATATTTTTTTTTTTACCTCATTTCAGAATAAAAGTTTAATTGAGTAGTGATCTTCAATGGTTTGTTTCAACACCTTGGTTTTTTATTCCAGTATATTCTGGACACCATTGTTGCTACCAAAAGTTTCATTAAAGATGTAATTATCTTTATAAATAAAGTAATTTATTTCTTTCCCATTGACGATTTGCTGTTCATTGTCTCTTGCATTCATTGTGTCCAGGTGTGGGTTTTGTTGTATTTTTCTTCCATCATACTCTGAATGTTTCCTGAATCTGAGGATTCTTGTATTTAATCAGCTATGGGAAATTCTTCATACTGTAGCAATGTTCTGTAATAATTGCCTTTCCCCATTTTTGAATTCTCTTCTTTGCATACTCCTACTGAAAATGTATTCTCACTGTATCCTCAATGTCTCCTAACTTTTCTTCCCATTGTCTGTTTATGTATGCTTACTCCTTTCTTCACATAGTTTACTGAATCTCTCTTCAGTCGCTCCCCCACTCCCAGAAGCTTAGCTTGATTCTTCAATTCTGTTTTTTCACAACTTGATATAGTCATTTGGATTAGAACTCGTGGCTTTTCCTTTCCCTTCTTCACATACTCATTGCAAGCTTGTTTTACCTGAGAACTTCTTCTCTGAAGTTTCGTGTTTGTGGGGTCTGTTGACTTCCCTTGTGGTCTGTGGTTTCTTTGAGAACTCTGCATCTTTGTGTTCCCTGGACTTTTCTCTAGGAGAGCTTTCTCTCTGATCAGGCATGTTTAAAGGAGATTTGCACTTGGTTTTGCCAATTGCATTTTATGATTATTTCTGCTCCCTTAACCTTCACCTTCCATCTTGGTTGGGTGTTTCAAATCTGAACCCCAAGCCATCTGCATTCTCACGGAACCTGTTTTTTTCCCCAATCATAATCCAACCTTAATTTCTTCCTTTTATCTTTATGCCTCTGGGTACACTCATTTACCTTTACTGATTTAATAATCATTCACATGTCCCTCTTTCATCTGAGAAAGAAGCTATGTGTGTTTGATAGCAAGAAGATTTTTAGTCAACAGTACCATAGAAATGTAAGTCCATGGTGGTAGTTACCCAGATCCCAAATTGAATGGCCACCTTACAAGAAGCAAGACTGGCAGCAACTTCACTGGGACTATATAGAGAGCTGAGCAAGACCATTTCCATTTATGATTCACGTAAGGAAGCATCTAATCACTATTGTGCTGGAAAGCCAACAAAACCACCCAAAGTTCTACTCGTAGTGCTTACTGATTTCTACAGTGTCTTACTCTTGCAAATAACAGATTTCAAACTGTCAATAGCTTACCAACTAACTCACAAAATTTCTGAAAATTTAACAGTTGGTTTGGGCAGTCCAACCACTAAATTGAATACATATTCCTGGAAGAGAGTGTGTGTGTGTGTGTGTGTGTGTGTGTGTGTGTGTGTGTGTGTGTGTGCGCGCGTACAGATGAAGTTTTTCACTTATCCTATCACTTATTCTCATTCTGTATGTACTGGTTTGCTTCTTTCATGATAAAAGAAAAATAAACTTTAAATTGAAATTATAGGGGCTGGGGTAGTAGCTCAGTGGTAGAGTGCTTACCTAGCTTGTAGCTTGTGTGAGGTACTGCATTCAATTCCCAGCGCCACATATAAATAATAAATAAAGCTAATTAATAACTAAAAATATTTTTAAAACATTAATTGGAATTATAGTTTATACTTCAGAACAGGGATCAACCACTTTACCTATAAAGTGGTTGGCAATAATTTTTTTAGTCTTTTGCTGGCTACATAGAGTATCTGTTGAATATTCCTCTCTCTCTCCCTCCCTCCTCTCTCTCTCTTTCCTTTTTTCCAACTCTTTAAAATGTGAAACTCATTCTATAGCAGGTTCATAGCTGGATTTAATCCAGGTCTGTGTCTTCTGACCTCTGCCTCTGCTAACAAAACTTTGTGATTATTACTGCTTTAAGATAAACCTTTGTTGCAACATCTTAGAGATAATAAGATAAGCATTGTGTCTGTCACTTAGCTTCCTGGACTAATTTTATAATTATAAAACCAAAATATTTCCTCTAGGATCAGGTCCAGGGATAGTCCATTTTATTCTAATTCTTTTGGAAGCATCTTTACAGTAAATGAATATGTAAGGTAATTGAAGGAAAAGTATTTCATTTTTAGAATTTTCCATTCAAGATATCATTGGGATATTGGGTTTCATTTTTGCCTGTCTTGACACTATTTGAAGCTCTCCAAGTAAAGAAAACATTAGTGTATGTGGATTATTTTGTCCTTATCCAAATGCTTGAGGTTATTAATTTTTCTTTGTATAAAAATGTTTTTACAGCCTTCCAAACAGGACTTAAGCTTACTTCCAGTGGCAGGTAAGTCTTGAAACCCCATGGCTTAACTGCTTTATATTATTTTAAGGACTGAAGAAATTGATGGATTATCATCAAGAAAATGAAAACAGTTTTCAGAACTACTTTACTTGAGAATTGAGCCTTTCAAAGCCTACCCCCTCCTCAAACAGTAAGCATTAGGTGGCTTAAGCTCCTGTTATTTCTGCAAAGAGCTTAAAAGACTGGCTGACCAGCGTGAAAGAGAAACAGACCATTAATTGAACAGATTTGAAATAATCGAGTTCTACATTTGCTAAGAACATAATAAAGGATGTTATCAAATTTTCACATATGTGGATATACCTTCCCCAAAATTCTTATGAAAATAATAGACTGATGCTAAGAACAAAAAAAAATATGCTTTGAAAATTCATTAGGAAACTTTCTGAACAAAGGAACCATAGAAATTTCTTCCTTATTATGGACTTACCTTCTGACAGGCTGCATTCACCAGCATCTGAATTTGTGTATCATTGAATTGAAGTTGATGAAGACACACAGTATTTTAGTTTGAATACTGAGAATTCTACTTCCAGGAAGAAACAAAAAATGCAATGAGCTCAAATAAAAGAAAAAGTACAAGTAGAAGAAGAAAAATGAGAAACAAAAAAAATGTATTTTTTAATCTATAAAATGAGTAGGGGCACCCAAAAGGAGATGCTTGTGAGGAAAATCCACAAAAATCAGAGTCTATGGCATCTGTTAGCTGATCAGTCTGCTAGCTTATTTTATCTAGAAATGTAGTCATCACAACATTTCAGTTGGGGACGATTTAGTGTAAACTTATTTGAGTAGTCGAAAGAGTTCCCCTTTTTAAAATTTGAGCAAAAACTTTAAGATAAAAATCAATGCTTTTACAGTTTTGACAAATTATACTGAACTTAGTAATCTCTTAAAAGCTCATCAAAAGCTTTTGCTACTGTCTCATTGAATCCTGGGAAATAAATGTCTTCTTTTGAGGGTGATAAGGATAATCCACATACCATGTATATTCTAAAACAAAAAGCAATTTCCACATGTCACCCATGGCTGTCTTATACGTAGGATAATTTTCTAGCTTCACACCTGGGTGACTAAATTCCATGGCATATTACTCCTCTCTGTGGTAAAAGAATAAGCTAGTTTACCTTTGAGAGGATATGGCAGGTAAGGCAGGTATTCATCCATCCATTCAGGAAGTGTTTAATATCTGCCCTTTTGTTCTAGGCACTTGAGGGAAGAGTGAATAAAGTGAAGTTCCTGATTTCACAGAGATGGTAATCAAATGCATTGGCTGGGGAGTGGAAAGGAGGAGACAGTCAACAAAGAACATAGAGTACATCATTTGGGGATCAGTCTGGAAACAAAGACTAAAGTAAGGAAAATGGAGGCAGAAGGTGACTGAATTCATACAGATGGCCAGATAAGTCCTATCTAATATAATATTTCAGCAAACCCATGGAAAGCCATCTGATGGGTTTTTTATTTTGATATTTATTCCTGAATTTTAATTATACAAAAGTGGAATTTTTCATTATATATTAATATATGCATACAGCATAATTTGGTCAATTTCTTTTCCTAGTACCTGATGGTTAATCGTATATGCCAACCTGAATGGGCCATGAATTGCCCAGATACGTGGTCACACATCATTCTGGGTATTTTTGTGAGGCTATTTTGAAAAAGATTTATTTTTAATTAGTAAGCTGGTACTTACACACATACACACACACACACACACACACACACACACACACACACACACAAATGGTCTTTGACTTCTAATCGTTCAGTTCTCATGGTTTGAAAGTGATACACGTGATACACATTCAGTAGAAATGATACTATGGTGCTCTGTAAGTGAGGTACATTAAGTGTGTTTTCAGTTTAGAATATTTTCAGGTTAGGATAGGTTTATCAAGATATAACTCCACTGTAAGTTGGGGAGCATCTGTGTACATGTGTATGTGTAGCTATACATTTGTCTATATATCTTACTAGCTCTGTTTCTCTTGAGAACTATAACTAATTTCCAGAAGGTAAAATATTTGCATATGGGCAGAGAGAGAACTTCAGCAGAATGCAGAGACTTGCTAAGTCCCTGAGTGAGCAGGAAGGCAAAGAAGAGATAGGAAGTTGTGAAAGTAGCTGGGACAGAGTGACACAGTGGTTTAATTTTGAATAATGAAGAATGCCTTTTGAGTGTTTTGAGTAGAGATGAAAGTATTTCTGATTATAGGGGAATTTGCAGCTATAGAGATACAAGCATGATGTTTAAAATATGAAACGTATACACAGTGGTGACATATGGAGCATATTATGGGGCACAGAAAGCTTAATGCTTTGAACAACGCTGTACATTAAGAATTACAAGTTTTTCCATTTTCAAGGTGAGGCACATCAGGTTAATATCTTCCCTACAGTCTTCTTGCAGTTATTAAGTTGTGGGGTTGGAATGGGAACTCAGGCCTACAAACCTCCAAAATAGTGTTGCTCTGCCACCCCAGCCCACCCTGACCATGAGATTCTCTAGGAAATGCACTTATTTACAGAAGAACCCTAAAGGTTTCACTCTAGGGTAATTCAGTAAATAAAAGTCATGGAAATGAGGAAGAACCTGAAGAGACCAAGAAGAAACAGTGAAGTCAGAAGAGAACTCAAGTGTCACCAGAGCACCAAGAAGGAAGTGGATAATTGAGTGAGTGGTTGATCAACACAGATGTTTGTTTGTTTATTTTTTTAATGTGCTGAACATGTATGTGAAAGAGAAATAAGAGAAATGACCACTGGCTTTGCCAACATCACCTCTTGAAGAACCAGATTAGTGATGTTTTAAAAAAAAAAGAAGAAAGAGGGTCCTAGGCTTGATTTCTACATACCATTCTCCACTGAAAGGGACTGGGACTTTTTGGAGAAGTATCTGGTTCCAGGATCTGGGCAGAAAAAATGCAATGTGATTCTCATGAGGGAAAAGGTAAGGTGTTCTCCAAAAATTACTGATACTTCCAGAGAACCTAGGAGCAAATTTGAAGAGACCCACGGTTGCCCAATATGGGACAATTTGAGCATCAACATTAAAGAATGATAGCAAAGAATTTTAACTATAAATCTGCAAATCCAAATAGATGCAACTGCATTGATTAAAGAGAAATTAAAATAGAAATCTATTTCTTACAGTTTGTTTTCTTCAAGCAACTAATTACTGTAGAAAGAATTAGAAAATTACCATTTGGCCATTATCATAATAATTGATGTATGAAAAATTATAAATAGATATAAAAACCAGTAGGTGGAAGCTTACAGAATAACAAAGTGTTTACATAGATAGTCTCAATGTATCTCCTCACAAGATTCTTATCAGTTGTAAAGGGTAAATTATAACTCTAGTGGATAATCATGGCAGACACCGTTTTAACCAATTAGTGCCTGTCAGGCACTTTTGAAAAGAGCTTTATATCACCTCATCCCTTGGAGATGTTCCTGTGAGAAGTGCATAAGAAGAAAGTAATCATAAGAAAACGTCACACAAATCCAAAATGAGGCAGATTGGCCACTGCCCTGGTTCTCAAGGATACAAAAAAATCTGATGGGATCATTATTTTACTATTGGTGGTTCTTAGTCATACATGACTGTGGAATCCATTTTGATAAACTTATACAAGAATGAAATATAGCGTTCACTTCAGCAGCACACATACTAAAATTGGAACGATACAGAGATAATTTTCATGGCCCCTATGCAAAGATGACATGCAAATTCGTGAAGCATTCCATATTTTTTAGTGGAATGAGACAAGCATCCTTAGCCTATGTACATGTATGATTACACAAATGGTGTGAATCTACATTGTGTACAACCAGAGAAATGAAAAGTTGTACCTTGTGTGTATGATGAATCAAAATGCAATCTGTAAAAATAAAAAAATAAAATAAAATTTTTTAAAAAATTAAAAAATATTGGAATATATCTTACTCTACTTAGGACCCTGTTCTTGTGGGTGGGCCCAATGATAGGATTCACTTAGATATTTTCATATGTGTACATAGGAAAATTATGTTAGATTTATTGTACTCTCTTTTCTATTCCTGTCCCCTCTCCCTTCCTTTTATTCCCCTTTGTCTCATCTACTGAACTTTCCTCTTTTCCTCTTTATAATGGTTAGGCTTCCACAAATCATTCAACCTTTGGTTTTTTGGGATTGGCTTATTTCCTTTAGTATCACAGTCTCCAGATCCATCTGTTTACTGGCAAATGTTATAAAGTCATTCTTCTTTATGGCTAATATTTCTTATGTATATATGCCACAGTGTCTTTATCCATTCATCTGTCGAAGGTTCCATAGTTTAGCTATTGTGAAGTATGTTGCTATAAACATCTATGTGGCTGTGTCACTGTAGTATGCTGATTTCAAATCCTTTGGCTATATGCCAAGGAGTGAGATAACTGAATCAAACAGTGGGTCCATGTGGGACTACAAATGGGGATAGTTATTTTCAAGGGCTCTCATACTTTATTGGATAAGGAAGGATGCATATGTTAAATTTAAATGTCATTGCAAAACAGCATAGAGTAACTCAGGAATGAATGCAGCATGTACATAATACCATTTGAATTTAGTTAGACAAAGGAGTAAGTTGAACAAGTGGAAAAACCTGGACAGTGAAGTCCAGCTGTGGTTAGTATGGAGTCAGCTAAGTTTCTTGTCTTTTCTAAGCCTCAGTTTGTCCACCTTTGAAACTTAACTGTAATACCTGCTTTATAGTTTATTCGTCCCTACTCAATCCCAGAATGCCTTCCATAGGGCAGCACCCATTTCCCTGCTCTGTCAACATTTATTATGATGCCATAAGCACTCGATACATAAATGTGGACTAGATTTGTGGAATTTATGAGAATTAGAGATGATTTTTTAAAGTGTGTCTTAATGTTGAGAGTGAAAATGACGAGCATGAAGATATTCCAAACACATAATAAGAAGAATAGCTCTGTGTATATATTGAGAAGCTGACTTCATTCCCATAGTGAATCTCTGCCAGCCCCTGCAGAGTTGAAGAAAGGGCAGGGCTTCTAAATGCAGAACAAGCAGGCAGAAAGAGTGGTATGAGCAAAGTCTCCAGGGGAATATTAGCAACTTGACCTTGAAACAATGAATATTAAAGTCAAGAGGGAACTGATCCAGTGGAACAATGGGAGTTAAATTTAGAGAGGGAGATGGGATCAACTTGTCAAATGTTGATTTCTAGGTGAGGGCAATGGACTTGATCAAGTGTCAAGTAAGGAGACACAAAGGATTTTACACAAGAGGTGGTGTATCCCAAGCATTAGGAAGAGGAATAATAACAGGGTCATGTTGGAGGGAGAAAAATGAACTAGGACATTATCAAAAGAGCATTTCATTATTTGAATGGAGCTCATTCTGCCTAGTATTAAATATATTTGCAATTTTTATATTCTGTCAATAATAAGTTAATTTTTAAAAGTTGTCTCCTTGATATAATTATCATACCAAAGACTAAGGTACATACCACAAAACACATACCAGGCCAAGCTTGATGGTTGTTTATCCTTGAGGCCAAGGAGGGTTCTTTATAACCCCTAGCATCCTTTTATTTATTTTAATTGCAACTGTGACATTCAAGGCATTTACACCAACTACTATATTAATGACCATCATAGTTACAGGTCCCCGGAAGCAACAGATATGCCCAAGGAAACTTATTACTTTATAAAAAGTTCATTGCTTACTGTCTTCCGGACACAATGAAACATTTAGGGTCTCGGCTATGTCTCCAGAGTACAGCAGAGGTATAGTAAATGGACTTAGAAAATGCAAAATTGCTGCATTTCCAATGATGGTCATAAGTCATCTCTTACATGCTGACTGCACCCATAAAACACCTCATTTTTGTCTGTTTCCTTAGGGAATGCCTGTCTTCCACATACAAATAAGAAAGAGATTGGTTTGGGAAAGTTATAACAGACGATCAGGCCAGGTAGAAAATGTGAGGAGGGTACAGAAATGGAGAACTCCACCCAAGTGTCTGCTAGCTCACCTAGCGGGGCCGGTGGCACTGGAGGCAGGAACTCCTGGCTGTTGAGCTTGTGAGGACCTGGCTGACTCTCACTGTGAATGCCTAAAAATAATCAGGTGCTCATTTTTCTAAGTCCACAAAATTTCAAAAGTTACCTGTGCCACATAGCCAAGAATATCTGCACTGACAGAACATGTTTGTAAAAATTGTTTAGGCACTCTGTCAAATGACCCACATGCTGTGAAGAGGATGAGGAACATTATTAAAAGTAACACCTACGACAACAACAGAAAAACCTGGAAAGATTATATTTCCATCACTCACTATACATTCCAAATTTCCACAGAGAGGAACACGTTTAGGTTGTGGCTTTTCCTTCGCTTCTACCAGTACACAAATGCAAAAAGGTTTCTCTTCCCTAGAATTATATATTTGCCTGGATGTTTTATTTCACATTGATTATCTAGAAGTCAAATTTTTTTTTTAATTTTTAACTAACTTTGATGCATTTCCTACAAAGGAACATAATTTACACATCATAAATTAGCATCTTAATATGTATTTTCCTACTATGAGAACACTCCAGTGAATATAGTTTACAGTCTGCTTTATGCTGAGTTCTTTCGTAAGATAGGAGGTCAAAAGTTATTTTCTGTCTGTTTCGAAGGCCTCCCTCGAGGAATCTGGTCGCACTGGGGTTTGAATTTCCAGAAGCACTCTGAGGTGGTTGGCACTGTGGTTCTCTGGCACATGACTTAAATCTCATCTGCAGTAGGTGATATGTGATTTCAGAGCCTTGAGGAAGGTGATTTGTCACTGCATGTCAAGTGCAGCTCTTCAAAGGGACTAGCAGGTGCTGTGAAAATAAATCAAACCACGCGCCAGTCTGTGTTCACAGGGATACTAAGTGATCAGTTGCTCTGCTGCGGAGTTGTGGGTTAGACCTGGTTTTGTTGCTTACCTGACATCTTGCAGAACATTCTGCAGCAGTGATGTTTTCCTCACCTGGGAAAGAAAGTAATGGGAAAGCTTTCTTGTGCAGGAATGGTGTTTTAGGAAGTTTGATTTTGCCAATGTTTAGTATTGTTGCTTTTATTTTTTTATTTTTTTCCTGTGCAGGTGATATGGTAGCAGATGTCTGGAGAAAGTGTAACAGTTTGGCCCTTATGGCATACTTTATTTGTCTTTAAGGTGGTTTATCACCTTTTATATCTTAAAGAAAAATAATGTCTAGAAGAACGATGGAATCTACTCTCTTCTATTTGTGTATATTAGTATGCACTCATGTGCACTGGTATATGGATGGCTGTATGACTTATCTATCTCATGAATAAATATACAAGAGGCTATAATATGTAAATGCACTTTGAAAACAGCTCAGCATTACATTTGCTGATGGAGTAAGTGGATGTCCACATGATAGTTATTCGTGAGAAGGTGTGGAGTTCTTACTACTATGAACTCTTTTCTACTAGCATCTTGAGAATTCTGCCAGCATAGGTGCATTTGTTTGCATTATCCAATATTTTCTCAGGTTTTTCTTAGAATGTAATTAAAGTAATAATAAGCATGGGAACATTTCTTTTAAGGTGGGAGGGATAGAGCCCATGTGGCAAGACTATAAATTTTGAGGTAGGTGAAAGATACCAATAATATTTCATAGTTTTGTCTATGTTTCTCACTGCACTTTGAATTAAAGAAAAAAATACATATGAAAAATATATATAATAATCAAGACAATCAACAGTATCAATAACATTGATCATATATAATAATGTTACATATCTATATATATATACTGTGTGTATGTGCAATGCCTCAATTTTAAACATTACACAATTTCTAGATATCTTTTTTGGAGCTCCTCCTCTTTTTTGTATTAATGTGTATATTTGTGAATATGCAAGAACATGGTGAAATGATTTCCAATCCTATTCACGTGTCTGTTGTCTCACATGGTTACCTTTTATGTGTGTGGCAAGAGCACCTCAAATCTAATCTCTCAGAAAATTTCTAGTCGTGAGCATAATAGCACTAACCATAGTCCTCATACTATACATCAGATCTCTAGATTTAGTCATCCTGCACATCTGAAATGTCTTCCCCTGGTTCTTAATGGTTTGGCAAAGGGGCACAACACTTTTCAAGAGAACACATTGTTTGAAATATATGAATGGGATGTGAGCAGGAATCCAATTCCTTATGCAAAGACACACATTGTTTGCTAAGGGGACTGTGCTCTGAAGAACAAAAGTCCACCCGTAACATGGGAACTTGAACTCCTGAAGAAGTGGAACTTTTATTTTTGTCAGAATTGGGGACTAAGAAAAGAAGAGTAGCATTCAAAATGTACAAAATCTTTCCTTTTGCAGTAAGTATTTGTTTACTCAAAAAAGAAATTTAAAGTGGAAATAAAGTATTATTATTAAGATTATCTCTTTTAAGCAAATGCTCAGCCAAATGAAAAAGCAAATTGTGGGAAGTGGGCATAGATTGCCTACAATTCTGCGTAGGTATGGGAGCTATAAATTATGCAAGTAGCCACATAATTAAGCAGCGTGAAGCCGAGGTACCCTTACAAAAGAACATTCACACCAGGTCCTGACAAGGGGAACCTAATTCTACTCAGCCCCAAAGGGCAGATGAAAGATGATTGCTGGAGGGAACAGTGTCTTTAAAGAATGACATATTGTGCAGCAATGCAAGATATTCAAAAGCTACTGTGGCAAGAAGGCTGTGTCTTATGTTACCCAGCCTGCTGAAGCCGAGTGCAGAGACCCAGTTTATCAGGTCTGTAAGCAGATTGGCCCAGTAGGGCACACATCTGATCATGTCTAATGGAATCTTTGCTTCCAAGGGGTTGCAAAATTGGACGAGCCATGTGGTGCAGAGGTCATTACTGAAAGGGAGGGTCTAACTACAGTTTGGCTTTACAATTCCTCTAGTTCCTCCTTTTCAGTGACAAGTTTTAAACTATACCCGGGTGGTTTTTCTCAGTTCCTATTCCTCATGCCTTTTCTTCTCTCCTTTTTGAGAGAGGAGAAGAAAAAGAAATTAAATTTTTTATTTAAGGGTAAAAATGACAATATAATATTTCTCAGGAACACGAACACAAATAAGACTTACTAACTTTAATACTCTAACAATTCATTGGAGAAGCAGAATGGTCTGCTTCCTTTGGCTTGAGAATTCTTTGGTTAATTTGCTAACATTTCTATTTAAAAACGAATCTCTTTTTCAAGCAGTATTTTGCTGCTCTCACTTGCCTTATCTTCATATACCACATGTTCAAGAAGACTGCTTTAGTCACTCAATGAACATGTTACTTTAGAATGGTCATATATAACCATGAAAAAAAGATTATTTCCTTATTCTTACAAAGGAGAACAGGTTCTGATAGAGTCTTGACAATATTTAAGTTGTTTATTTATTTTTAGGGATACATAAATGTAAAAAAATGGCAATGAGTCATATTCACAAATACTAGTGGTATTTATAACACCAGCTGGCTAAAGACTATCCAAACCTTTGGCTATATTACAAAAATGATGTTCACAAAGATCTCACAGGAAAGAATACGTCCTTGTGCTTGTGTTTTATGCTTGTGATGGTCAGAATTCTCGATTGCCATGTAAGTCGTAAAATAACTTAAAGTTCTCTTTTTCTGAGCTCTTGTTTATATTTGTAAATTCACACTCCCTTTTCCTATTTTGTTGTTAGAATAGCTCACTGTACCACTGTATTGTAGCCAACAGAACTGCCTCGCAAACAAGTTAGTTTCCCTAATAAGGAACTAACTTAATAAAACAATACAACATAATGTGTTTTGCCAACTCTTGCAACTGTTGAGACACTTGCAATGCATCAAAAATGAGAAATGCAGAGCAACTGGGTTATTAATTATGAAGAACGAAGCTGCTGAAACAAAATACTTTTACATCTTCAGGAAAAAAAATCTAAGGATGAAGTGATAGTAAATTTAAATTACAGAATAAATCTTACACCATAAGTGTGGTTGTTCTAAAATGGAAATACAGACATATAGCACTATGGCTACTTCATTGAATACAGCCATATGTTTGAATATTTGCTAGTCATCTTCTAGATTACTGTTTTCAGGAGAGTGCTGTGGTTAATAAGTGAAAGGGTTGGAACGCTGAAGATTTTTCTATTTCCAGGGCAATGTTTAGAAAACCAGTTGATCCATCTATCAAACTGAATGCCATAGCATTGGGTTAAAAGTCACAATAACTTTGAAACCTATTCCAGGGGTTAGTATGACTTTCTCAAGCTCTCCTGTCCCTCTATGTTCATCCCTATGGAAAGTTCAGATCCAAGTGTTCTTGTCAGCTTGAGATGTTATAACAAAATATCATAGGCTGGCTGACTTTGAATCAAAGTTATTTTCTCACAGTTCTGGAAACTGTAAAATCCAACAACAAAAGGGCAGAGTTTGGTTTTGGTGCAGACTCACTTCCTGGTTCATAGAGGGTGACCTTCTTAATAGATGATAGACTATCAGATTAGAGTGTTTCCCTTTTGACTTCCTGAAGATCTATCTGCTGAAGGTCAAATTGGGAGTTAGACCTTCAACATGTGAATCTTAGTGTGTTCCATCAAAGGTGGCATTGAAACTTTGATTAAATAAAGAAACCAGCATCTCATCAAGCAAAAATTAGGTAAAATTGCTGCATACTTTGAATTCTATGATTCACGTTCTTTTATAACAAAATTTGTCAAAGTTGGCCTTACTGACATTTGGAGTAAATGAGACGTTCGGTGTGTGTGTGTGTGTGTGTGTGTGTGTGTGTAGCTATGCATTGTTTCAAAGCATCCCTGACCCATATCTACTAGATGTCAGTTGTATGCTGTGATTATGACAACTAAAATTGTCTCCAGATATTGCCAAATATCCTCAGGGAGGCAAAATCACCCCCAGTCGAAACCCACTGTTCTATAGGGGGAATAAATTAACACTTTTTTGAGTGCATGATGTAGAAGCACTTGCTAGCCAAATGAAATTTGAGGAATTATGATAAATAATTATGTTCTTTATGTTCTTGAAATCTTTACTAATTTCTGTGACATAAAAGACTGATTAGGCATAGAGGGATTGAAGAAACAAAATATGAGCTGTGTTCAGAACCTCCCATGTCTAAAACCCGGCTAGGAGTACTCACACTGCATAAAATAAATCTGCATGGTTTAACTGAGGTCTATAATGTAGATTTTCATGATCTGACCTCTGTGGAAAGATCTCACCTTCTCCTCCACCATTTCTCCCTGGCCCACTCCAGCCAAGAGCTTTTGTCCCTTCCTTGCCCAACTCAAGCTTTTCTACCTTTGCACAAACTACTCCTACTTTCTAGACTGTTCTTCACCCACTTTATTACATGGATTTCTCCCCTTTATCATTTAGGCTTCAGCTCAGATTTCACCTTCTTTGAGAAGATCTTTTTGGACGGTGTACCAGGGTGGCTGATGTTCACTCACATCATTTCCTCTCTTATCTATTGCTAGATGATTCCCAACACCATTCACAGTACCTGAAGTTATTATATTTGTCTCCTCCCTTTATCCATCTGCACTTTTCTTAAATATAAGCCATGAGGGAAGGGTTCCTGTTTTTCTTTTTTTATTTTATTTTATTTTTTTTTTATTGTAAACAAATGGGATACAGGTTGTTTCTCTGTTTGTACATGGCGTAAAGGCATACCATTTGTGTAATCATAAATTTACATAGAGTAATGTTGTTTGATTCATTCTGTTATTTTTTCCCTTCCCCCCACCCCTCCCACCCCTCTTTACCCTCTATACAGTACTTCCTTCCTCCATACTTGCCCCCCTCCCTAACCCTAACTCTAACCCTAACACTAACCCTTCCCTCCCCCCCATTATGTGTCATCCTCCACTTATTAGCGATATCATTCGTCCTTTGGCTTTTTGAGATTGGCTTATCTCACTTAGCATGATATTCTCCAATTTCATCCATTTGCCTGCAAATGCCATAATTTTATCATTCTTTATGGCTGAGTAGTATTCCATTGTATATATATACCACAGTTTCTTTATCCACTCATCAATTGAAGGGCATCTAGGTTGGTTCCACAGTCTGGCTATTGTGAATTGAGCAGCTATGAACATTGATGTGGCTGTATCTCTGTAGTATGCTGATTTGAAGTCCTTTGGGTATAGGCCAAGGAGTGGGATAGCTGGATCAAATGGCGGGTCCATTCCAAGTTTTCTAAGGAATCTCCACACTGCTTTCCAGAGTGGCTGCACTAATTTGCAGCCCCACCAGCAGTGTATGAGTGTACCTTTCTCCCCACATCCTCGCCAACACCTGTTGTTGCTCGTATTCTTGATAATTGCCATTCTAATTGGGGTGAGATGGAATCTTAGGGTGGTTTTGATTTGCATTTCTCTTATTACTAGAGATGTTGAACATTTTTCCATATGTTTGTTGATTGCTTGTAGATCTTCTTCTGTGAAGTGTCTATTCATTTCCTTAGCCCATTTGTTGACTGGATTATTTGAATTCTTGGAGTAGAGTTTTTTGAGTTCTTTATAGATTCTGGAGATTAGTGCTCTATCTGAAGTATGATTGGCAAAGATATTCTCCCACTCTGTAGGCTCTTTCTTCGCATTGCTGATAGTTTCCTTTGCTGAGAGAAAGCTTTTTAGTTTGAATCTATCCCAGTGGTTGATTCTAGCTTTTATTTCTTGTGCTATGGGAGTCCTGTTAAGGAAGTCTGGTCCTAGATCAACAAGGTGAAGATTTGGACCTACTTTTTCTTCTATAATCTGCAGGGTCTCTGGTCTGATTCCGAGGTCCTTAATCCATTTTGAGTTTAGTTTCGTGCATGGTGAGAGATATGGGTTTAGTTTCATTCTGTTGCATATGGATTTCCAATTCTCCCAGCACCATTTGTTGAAGAGGCTATCTTTTCTCCATTGCATATTTTTGGCACCTTTGTCTAGTATGAGAAAATTGTATTGATTTGGGTTTGTGTCCGTGTCCTCTATTCTGTACCATTGATCTACCTTTCTATTTTGGTACCAATACCATGCCGTTTTTGTTACTATTGCTTTGTAGTAGAGTTGAAGATCTGGTATTGCAATACCCCCTGTTTCACTCTTCCTGCTAAGGATTGCTTTAGCTATTCTGGGTTTCTTATTCTTCCAGATGAATTTCATAATTGCTTGCTCTATTTCTGTAAGGTACGTCATTGGGATTTTAATTGGAATTGCATTGAATTTGTATAGCACTTTAGGTAGTATGGCCATTTTGACAATATTAATTCTTCCTATCCAAGAACATGGAAGATCTTTCCATCTTCTAAGGTGTTCTTTAATTTCTTTCTTTAGTGTTGTATAGTTCTCATTGTAGAGGTCTTTCACCTCTTTGTGAGATTGATTCCCAAGTATTTTATTTTTTTCGAGGCTATTGGGAATGGGGTAGTTTTCCTAATTTCTATTTCTGAAGATTCATCACTTATGTATAAAAATGCGTTGGATTTATGGGCATTGATCTTGTAACCTGCTACTTTACTAAATTCACTTATGAGTTCTAAGAGTTTTCTGGTGGAATTTCCAGGTTCCTCTAAATATATAATCATGTCATCAGCGAACAGGGATAGTTTGAGTTCTTCTTTTCCAATTCGTATCCCTTTAATTTCTTTGGTTTGTCTAATTGCTCTGGCCAGAGTCTCAAGAACGATGTTGAATAGAAGTGGTGAAAGAGGGCATTCCTGCCTTGTTCCAGTTTTTAGGGGGAATGCTTTCAGTTTTTTCACCATTTAGAATGATATTAGCCATGGGCTTAGCATAAATGGCCTTTACAATGTTAAGGAATGTTCCCACTATCCCTATTTTTTCTAGTGTTTTGAGCATGAAGGGGTGCTGTATTTTATCAAATGCTTTTTCTGCATCTATTGAAATAATCATGTGATTCTTGACTTTAAGTCTATTAATATGGTGAATTACGTTTATTGATTTCCTGATGTTGAACCAACCTTGCATCCCTGGGATGAAACCCACTTGATCATGGTGCACTATCTTTTTAATATGTTTTTGTATGCGATTTGCTAAAATTTTGTTGAGAATTTTTGCGTCGATGTTCATTAAGGATATTGGTCTGAAATTTTCTTTCCTTGATGAGTCTCTGTCTGGTTTAGGTATCAGTGTGATATTGGCTTCATAGAATGAGTTTGGGAGGGTTCCCTCCTCTTCTATTTTATGGAATACTTTGAGAAGTATTGGAATGAGCTCTTCTTTAAAGGTTTTGTAGAACTCGACTGAGAACCCATCTGGTCCCGGACTTTACTTTGTTGGTAGGCTTTTGATGACTTCTTCTATTTCAGTACTTGAAAGTGGTCTATTTAAATTGTTTATGTCCTCCTCGTTCAGTTTAGGCAATTCATATGTCTCTAGAAACCTGTTGATGTCTTCGAAATTTTCTATTTTGTTGGAGTATAGATTTTCAAAATAGCTTCTAATTATGTTTTGTATTTCCATCCTGTCTGTTGTGATATTTCCTTGTTCATTCCGAATTTTAGTGATTTGGGTTTTCTCTCGTCTTCTCTTTGTTAGTGTGGCTAAAGGTTTATCAATTTTGTTTATTTTTTCGAAGAACCAACTATTTATTTTGTCAATTTTTGTATTGTTTCTTTTGTTTCAATTTCATTGATTTCAGCTCTGAGTTTAACTATTTCCTGTCTTCTACTACTTTTGGTGCTGTTCTGTTCTTCTTTTCTAGGGCTTTGAGCTGTAGTGTTAGGTTGTTTATTTGTTGAGTTTTACTTCTTTTATTAAATGCGCTCCATGAAATAAATTTCCCTCTAAGTACTGCTTTCATAGTGTCCCAGAGGATTTTGATATGATGTTTCTTTGTTCTCATTTACCTCTAAGAATTTTTAATTTCCTTCCTAATATCTTCTGTTATCCATTCATCATATAATAGCATATTGTTTAATCTCCAGATGTTGGAATAGTTTCTGTGTTTTACTCTTTCCTTTATTTCTAACTTCAATCCATTATGATCTGATAGAATACATGGCTAGTGTCTCTATCTTCTTGTATTTGCTAACATTAGCTTTGTGGCATAATATATGGTCTATTTTAGAGAAGGATCCATGTGCTGCTGAGAAGAAAGTGTATTCACTCTTGGTTGGATGGTATATTCTATAAATGTCCGTTAAGTCTAATTATTGATTGTGTTATTGAGATCTATGGTTTCTCTTGTTCAATTTTTGTCTGGAAGATCTGTCCAGTGGTGAGAGAGGCGTGTTTAAAATCACCTAGTATTATTGTGTTGTGGTCTATTTGGTTTCTGAAATTGAGAAGGATTTGTTTGACATACATAGATGAGCCACTGTTTGGGGCATAGATGTTTATGATTGTTATATCTTTCTGATTTATGCTTCCCTTAAGCAGTGTGAAATGACCTTCTTTATCCCTTCTGACTAACTTTGGCTTGAAGTCCACATTATCGGAAATGAGGATGGATACTCCAGCTTTTTTGCTGAGTCCATGTGCATGGTATGTTTTTCCCCATCCTTTCACCTTTAGTCTATGGGTATCTTTTTCTATGAGGTGAGTCTCTTGCAGGCAACATATTGTTGGATCTTTCTTTTTTAATCCAGTCTGCCAGTCTATGTCTTTTGATTGATGAATTCAGGCCATTAACATTCAGGGTTATTGTAGAGAAATGATTTGGTTTCCCGGTCATTTGGTTCCTTCTTAAAATTTTGTTTATTTATTTGTTTGACACAATTTGTTTCCTCCTTTATTTGACAATTCCTTTAGGATAATTCCTCCCTTTGCTGATTTGCTTCTTTGTTTTTCATCTCTTCCTCATGGAATATTTTGTTGAGAATGTTCTGTAATGCTGGCTTTCTTTTTGTAAATTCTTTTAGCTTTTGTTTATCATGGAAGGATTTTATTTCATCGTCAAATTTGAAGGTAAGTTTTGCTGGTTATAAGATTTTTGGTTGGCATCCATTTTCTTTCAGGGCTTGAAAAATGTTGTTCCAGGCCCTTCTAGCTTTTAGGGTCTGGATTGAAAAATCTGCTGATATGCGTATTGGTTTCCCCCTGAATGTAATTTGGTTCTTTTCTCTCAGCCTTTAAAATTCTGTCTTTATTTTATATGTTAGGTATTTTCATTATAATGTGCCTTGGTGTGGGTCTGTTGTAATTTTGTGTATTTGGAGTCCTATAAGCCTCTTGAACTTGATTTTCCATTTCATTCTTCAGATTTGGGAAATTTTCTGATATTATTTCATTGAATAAATTGTTCATTCCTTTGGCTTGTTTCTCTAGGCCTTCCTCAATCCCAATAATTCTTAAATTTGGCCTTTTCATGATATCCCATAGTTCTTGTAGATTCTGTTCATGATTTCTTACCATCTTCTCTGTTTGTTCAACTTTGTTTTCAAGGTTAAATATTTTGTCTTCAATGTCTGAGGTTCTGTCTTCCAGGTGTTCTATCCTATTGGATATGCTTTCTATGGAGTTCTTAATTTGGTTTATTATTTCCTTCATGTCAAGGATTTCTGTTTGGTTTTTTTTCAATATCTCTAACTCTTTATTGAAATGATCTTTTGCTTCCTGTATTTGCTCTTTTAACTGTCGATTGGTGCGATCATTCAATGCTTGCATTTGCTCTTTCATCTCATCATTCAATGCTTGCATTTGCTCTTTCATCTCATCGTTTGCTTCTCTGATCATTTTAATTATGTACATTCTGAACTCCTTTTCTGTCATTTCTTCTGCCATGCTGTCATTGGGTTTTATTGATGTAACATCTAGATTTGTTTGCAGCATTTTCTTTCCTTGTTTTCTCATATTGTTCAGGTATCAGTGGACCGCTGAGATATTGCAGATTTACTCTATTGACTTACAATGTCCCTGAAGATTTCTATATATATCCCCCCTTAGCCTTCAGTAGGCTGAAGTCATGGAGGAAGTTGATAATGCGGTGCTCCACAAGGAAGCTGCCTCTCTAGGAGTGGTGGCCTTCAGGTGGGGTATAATCCCTGCTAGTGGGCAGAGGTGCCTCCACTTGTTAACCAATGGTCATCCAAAGGGGACCTAGGCTGCGGGCTGAGGCACGGCCTGTTTGGGCCTGAGTCTCTGGTTTTACCGTCCTTGTGGGGAAACCTCACCCAGCAGGGAAGACTCACCCGGTGGGGAGGTCTCGCTGGTCAGTTCCCTCCTAGAGGTTCCCCTCAATTTACAGCTACCGCCTGGGCTGGGCTGCCTTCCTCTGCAAAGTTCCCAGGGGCCCGGCCCTACCTCCTGGGCCTGGGAGCCTCACCCTTCGCAGATGAATCTCCTTAGGCTGCCCCTCCTCAGAGAATTTGCCCGCAGGCCTGGAATCTTCGCTCCGCCCTAAGCCTGTCTCTGTGCGGCTCTTCCACCCAGAAGCCTCCTAGATCCTGGGACCCTGCTCTGCACCTAATCGCCTGGCTGTGTGGCCCCTCCTCTGAGCCGCCACCTGGGGCCCCGAACAATCGCTCTGAGTCCCAGAGACCCGCCACAGGCCTCTTCCTCCAGACAGCCGCCCAGTATTCTGGTGCGGTCACTAGGAGTCCAAGAAACTCACTTCGTGCCTCCTCCTCCCACCAACCACCCGTAGCCCTGGGCAATCTATCACTCCGAGTCGAAGTGACCCTCCTTCTCCAGATAACCCCCCGGGTGTTCAGGAGCGGTCGCTCTGAGTGGCTCTGAATCCACGTGACCCGCCGCACGGGTCCTCTGGGCAACTGCCCGGAGCTCTGGTGCGGCCACTCAAGACCAAGCGTCCCACCACGCTTCTCCTCCAGGCAGCCCCCCTGTGTTCAGGAGCTGTCACTTTAAGTCCAAACAACTCACCACTCGCCTTCTCCTCTGAGCAGCCGCCTGGAGCGCTAATGCAGTAACTGCGAGTCCACACGCCCCGCCGCGCTCCTCCTCCTCCTCCTCCTACTCCTCCGGGCAGGCCCCGGGGTTCAGAAGTGGTCTGAGTCCAAACAGCTTGCCGCGCAGCTTCTCCTCTGGCAACCGCCTGCAGCTCTGGTGCAGTCACTCCGAGTCCAAGTGGCCACGCTCCTCCTCCTCCTCCTCAGGGCAGGCCCCAGTGTTCTGAATCCACACAGCTCTCCTCGCCACTCCTCCCCTGGGCAGCCGCCGGAGCCCCAGTGGTGGCTCCGAGTCCTCCTGTTTTTCTTGATCCCTCCATTATCCCCAAGACCCAGCACATATCTGATATAGAACTAACAGTTTGTCCATAGGTGTTGATGGGTGTTGAATTATTGAAGTAAAGAAAATTTTAATTTGCTTTTAAGTCTTAGTATCACTAGAGTCGGGTGCCTTGCTTTTTATGGAATGCTGGTCTTCCTTACCTCATTCCTCCCTAGGAAGATGAGAAAGCAGAGTAACCCAAAAAGTAAAATGTTGGAAATATATTTGTATTCTTTTACCTCAGACAAGCTACTGAAACCCAGGAGAGAGACTTTATACTCACAAAGCCTATTTTTTTTTTTTCAAAAACACATGGTTATGATGCCTTTGTAAATGTGTCATCTGAGATTTCAGACTTAAATGAATAATAATTTCCGCTGTATCCCATTCTTATTTTCCAGATAGGAAACATTTTAAGAGAAATATGCACAACCTCCAGCGTGAATGTGCATTACTGAAACCAAAAATAGATGTAAAGCAGCACCAGAGATAAAAACTCCACAGAACTAGATTTTGACAGTCCCAAGACTTTTCTCAATGACTGCACAAAAGTGTTAAATAGAAATGGCCTAGGGATAGGCGTTGAATCAATATGCACCAGTAAGTTTGTGAAATCAATTTTTTTGCTCCTCAGATACAGGAAAATTGATGTAACCAGTGCTGTGTAACTCCTATTAATTGCCCACAGTGACAGAAAATTTATCAATTACTTATTGACTTCGTTGAGACCATGGGACACGGCAGTACCTCCCAGGTTGAGTGCATGATGTAGAAGCCCTTTCTAGCTGAATGAAGGTGTAATGAGGAACCAAATGAACTTTATCAAACCGAATGGCTAAAAACACAAAAGTCTGTATGTTTGGGTTCACAGACATGACTCTCTTCCACCCCCATCTTATCTCAGAGATTAGGTATTGCAGAGTTAGTTGTCTATTTGTTAAAATTTATGGTGGAATCTTGACTTCTGACATTAGTAGCTAACCTCTACTGGCACTTAGCATGTGCTAAGCAAAAAAACACAGGGTTGATATAATCATTATCTTGAGCTCAAACTAAAAGGGGAAGCCATTAGAACATGTTCTGCTCCAAGCAAACCAGAAAACAGAGGTTTCTGCACATGAGATTTTGTTCATGGGTACAGTGTCCAGGGCTCAAGCATTTGTCAAAGTGTCTTAAGAAATCCTTTGATCTTCTCACTCGACTTCCCTAATGTGCAGTGTGTGTTCTCATGGTCAGAGTGGCTGCCGTTCCTCAAGGAATAGTGTCTACATTCTACAAAAGCACAAAAACCAGGAGGTTGAAGAACAAGGGGTCATGATGGGGTGCCAGGAATCTGCGCCTCTTTGACAACTTTCTTGGAAGTCCAGCTCAGGAACTTTCTCCACGAGTAAAGCTAGTGCAGGGAAATGTGCACATTGAGATTTATGGCTAGGGATAAAGTAGAGAATAGATATTGAGTAGATAGCTTTCAACATCCACCACTAACAGTGAGACTAGGTTAGGTCAAGTAACTCACCAGAATCACTTGGTACAGGAAAGGCAGACCCAGGCTCTGGGCTGGGTCTAATTCCAGAGAGCTGCTTTCTCAGCACTATTCAACAAACGGCAAAGAGTAGTGTAGTGATTCTGTCAGTGTGCTACTCAAAGTAAAAACTGAGGTTGCTTCACAAAAAAAAAAGTAGGAATCGTTACATGTGAATGTAGTTGAGGAAAAGAAAATTTGCTTTATTGCTAATACAAACAGAAAAAAAATCTCATTTAAAATACAGGTAATAGACTCATATTAGAAATGGAATTTGTGAATTTGACACTACATCTAGTTCTGTTCACTTTTTCTATGGCAGTGTGCACAGATATGATAAGTACAGTTATAAATTTCTTCCATTTTCTACCTTTAAAGAGACACAGATTTTCATGTGTTTTGATAAGAATACTTAAGATCTGTCCTCTTAGTAAATTCAAATGCACAGCACAGTATGATGGAAGGTAGCACCATGTTGTGTTAGATCTCCAGAATTCATTCATTCCTGATCCCTGAGACTTTGTAGCTTTTCACCCAAGTCCTCCCATTTTTCACACCCCCGAAACCCTGGAAACCACCCTTCTGTTCTCTGCCTTTCTGATTCAGACAGTGTCATTTCCAACATGAGTGAGGTCATGGAGTTCGTCTTTTTGTGCCTGGCTTATTCCACATGGAATCGTGTCCTCCAAGTTCATCCATGTTGTCACAAATGACAGGATGTCCTTCTCTTTCATGGTTGACTAATATTTTGTGGTGTGTGTGTGTGTAAGTAACATTTTCTTGATCCATTCATTTATCAATTATTCCTCAATAAAGTTGGAGAGAAAAAGATTTCTTGAAAGTCTACATTGCTGGTGGAGTTGCAAATGGGCACAGGCACTCTGGAAAGCAGTATGGAGAATCCTCAGAAAACTTGGAATGGACCCACCTTCTGACCCAATTATCCCACTCCTCAATTTATACCCAAAGGACCTAAAATCAGCAAACTACAGTAACACATCCACATCAATGTTTATAGCAGCTCAGTTCACAATAGCTAGATTGTGGAACCAACCTATGTGCCCTTCAACTGATGAATGGATAAAGAAACTCTGGTATATATTCACAATGGAATACCATTCAGCCATAAAGAAGAAGAATATTATGGCATTTGCAAATAAATGGATGGAATTGAAGAATATCACGCTAAGTGAAATAAATCAAGCCCAAAAAACCAAAGGCCAAATGTTTTCCCTGATAAGTGGAGAATAATATATAATGGAGGTGGAGGGGTGGGGAATGAGAGAAGAATGGGGGAACTTTAGAATATGTAGAAGGAAATGAGAGGGAGGGGATATGAAAAATGTTGGAATGAGACATGTACATGTATGATTACACAAATGGTATGAATCTACATCATGTACAACCCATAGAAACAAAATGATGTACCCCATTTGTGTACAATGAATCAAAATGCAGTTTGTAAAAAAAAAAGCTAAAAAAAAAAAAAATGGACTGTAGAGTTTTATGAAATGGGTTAAATTTCATTTCTAAAGCTTTTTCCAATTGTTCTATTTTTTTTAATGTAAAAGCTCCAATTGTCAAAAATAGAAAAATAATCCAAATGTTCTAGAATAGAAGACAGGTTAAAACAATTTAGTCGCTTGTGCTGTCCAGGTGGGAATTACCTGAGCCAGGATCCTTTTCAGTTTAGGGAAGTTCAGTGTCTCTTGATAAATTACCAAGTCTCAGGTATTCTAAAAATGAACTATGACAAGGTGCTTCATACAGATGAAATCATGCATGCGTGGACTATTGTGATGTGTTTCATCTAGCCTTATGTTTTTGAGTAGCATTCCAGTTGTGATATGCTCAGCACTTCATTTTTATACCCAACTAAGACTTTATTGTTTATGACATACTACATTTTATTTATTCATTTGTCAGTTTTTGCATATTTGGTTTGCTTTCACCTTTTGGGGTATTATGATACATGCTGCTTTAATACAAAAGTTATTTTGTGGATGCATGTTTTTAATTTCTCACGGGTATATATCTGGGTTGGAATCACTCATTCTTGAGGTGACTCAGTGGACGGTGTTTTGAGGAACTGAAAGAATGTTCTCAAAGTGGCTGCCTGATATCATGTTCTTACCACCAGTATATTATGCTTCTGTTTCTGTTATTCTAATGTTATTGTTAGAATAACATTAGAGATGCTAGGAATAGTTTAGGAAGAATTTTCTCATGTTCCTGAAGGAAGAAAACCTCCTTGTTGAAAACCCAACTTGGTCACAGGTTTGTCAGGCAAAGATTTTGACCACTGAGGTCAGTTAACATCAGGGATGACTGGAATCTTTTCCAAGGAGGGTTGTACAACACCCACAGACATATTTGAATGACTGAGGTTAAGAATTCATGGATGAAGTTTATCTGGGTAGAATTTTCCTAAGTTATCTTAAGCCAGGAAATGCTCTGTGAAAAAGCATCTTGAAGTTTTGTAACTTTTCTTAATAGCCATTAAGAAATGTAGAAATATTGTTGATCGAAGCTAAAAGAGATGGGTCCTACAAATGTATATTTAGCAAAAGATTCCAAATGTGTCCCATAACAATCTCAGCATTTTCATCGTTGTACTGTATTGTATTTTCTAATGGGATTGACTTAGGATATGTGCTCAAATTCATTTGCAAGATCCTTTGTTGGAGACTTGAACATGTGGGTTAACTCAAAGGAGTGTTGAGCAGAGTGACACTTAGTGAAATTCAAAATGTAGAATAGGGGCACATTGCTTATTTAGTGAAAGTCTGCAAGAAAAGTAAAAGTTTATCACTAGGTGCACCGAAATCTACCAATGATTCAATAGCATATTTGGATTCAAAGTTTAAGATCCTAGGAAGATGATTAATTATATTAAGAAAAAAAGAGACCAGCAGCAGTAGAAAAATAATTTTAAATGATCTCTAGATAATTTTACTAAAATGTATTAGCAAATAACATGGGGGTATTATCCATATGCATCCATAAATATTGCATTTTTCCATAACTATACTAAAAGGTAAATTCTGCCTTTAGAAGACAGATCTTTTAGGAGAGGTTCTCTCTAACCAAGAGTATAAATTTTTGCAAATCTTTCTATGACTTTTCTTTTTGGATTTCTACAAATTCATGCAGTGAATTTGGCAACAATGTATTATTGAATGAGAAAAGCATTTTTTTCTTTTCCCTTGTTGGTTTAAAAGACATTTCCAAGTTCTCTTTATTTCTTTCATCACACAACAGTTAAGAAGACATAATTTATAATTTTCTGTCCAGCTAGTCTTCCTGCTTTTATCTATGGCTCTTTCAAACATCCCTTTGAGGCACTAAATCCATTTAATACCTTTGCTATGAATGCACCTTAACACCTTGTTAAATAAGACCATCAGGCTTTTACCATTTGCCAATTTTTCATGCCTGCTAGTGTGTATGGGCTAAACTTCACAAACTGATTTAAAAGTAATCCTTAGTAACACGATTTTAATGGTAACAAATTATATCCGTGACACTCCTGAATGATAATAAAAATCATCAACACTTAGGCTTGGGGTCCAGGATGTATAATATATTCAAGAAGAAATTAAAAACAAGTATTCAATGTAAAGTTCATTGGTGATGAATGAAATACATAATGTGCATGAAAATCATTGATTAAATTAGTGCTTAGAGGAGAGATGGAGATAGAGTTAAATTTGAGTTATTTAGGAGAAAATCCTTTTATTTAAAGGTCTTAAGACTATCAAATAAATTGTACCATTAATAATTTAAAACATCATCAACAACAAAAGTGCTGAATGAAAGAGAAATGACCAAGTCCATTCATGAGATTTTTCCACGTACAGTTTAAGTGCAGGAAAAAGTAAACAGGTGGATATTGCTCATGGTTTTGATGGAACGTCACAAAATATATTCTGTCCTCTTGGTGTCAGAGTGTGCAGAATGGGACAAAGAGAAATAAAGTAAAACATGAAATTCTTCCACAGAGACCCCCAAAACCGTTTCTGGATAAGAGAGCATTCAGTGGTCTTGTTGTATTTTAATTTACATTTTACAATTCTCATACTATCATAAGACAGTAAATTTATTAACATAAAATTCCTAATAAAGTACTGAATTTATTCTCAAATTACCACTCAGTATCCATACTAACAATGACTTAATTAAAAACACAGTCCAAAAAAATTACTAGAGGCTCTTCTAATTAATTTATAGATTCAGTCAACTGCTCCTGTAGTAACTGTTGGCTATTCTAATCTTTTATTTAAAAAAAATATTTGTTAACTGTATCATCAGACTTTTACCTAGGATTGCCATGTAATTTGTCATATAAAAATTTTTGAATTTTAAGAGTAAGAGGGGGCCAGTATTAATACTGATACAAGAAAAATAGTTGTAGACTGGAATTTATTTTTCTTAAATTCACTAAATTACAATGACTATATGTATGATTTATAAAATTGTATTAATAACAAAATTACTTTTTGACTTGATTTATTCAAAGTGAAAACAATCAAAATATTCTCCACCTATGGTATAGATATGTGTGTGGTACATATACATAATGCAGCGATAGTACAGAGTGAAGAAAATAAACTACCACTATATTCAACAACATGGATGAAACAAATGGAAATAGATTGAATTAAAGAAGCAAGATTGTATTTATACAATACCTAAAAATGAACAAAATTGATAGATGGCAGCAAAAGGGAGTCTAAGTTGCTTTTATGGAGTATCAATAGGCATATGGTACAAGGGCGTCTTCTGAGGTTCTAGAAATTTCAATTCAGTTGCTCATTACATATTTATCATTACATATTTATACCTATTTACGTATACAATTCATTTTCTTGTGACTTAAGCACTATATTTTTTTTTTTTTTTGAAAATGTGAATTTTTTTTTTTTTTTGAAAGTTCATTTTTTTTTTTATTGTAAACAAATGGGATACATGTTGTTTCTCTGTTTGTACATGGCGTAAAGGCATACCATTTGTGTAATCATAAATTTACATAGAGCAATGTTGTTTGATTCATTCTGTTATTTTTTCCCCTTCCCCCCACCCCTCCCACCCCTCTTTACCCTCTATACAGTAGTTCCTTCCTCCATACTTGCCCCCCTCCCTAACCCTAACTCTAACCCTTCCCTCCCCCCCATTATGTGTCAACCTCCACTTATTAGCGATATCATTCGTCCTTGGCTTTTTGAGATTGGCTTATCTCACTTAGCATGATATTCTCCAATTTCATCCATTGCCTGCAAATGTCATAATTTTATCATTCTTTATGGCTGAGTAATATTCCATAGTATATATATATATACCACAGTTTCTTTATCCACTCATCAATTGAAGGGCATCTAGGTTGGTCCACAGTCTGCTATTGTGAATTGAGCAGCTATGACATTGATGGTGGCTGTATTTCTTAGTATGGCAGATTTAAGTCCTTTGGGTATAGGACAAGGAGTGGGATAGCTGGGTCAAATGGTGGTTCCATTCCAAGTTTTCTAAGAATCTCCACACTGCTTTCCATAGTGGCTAGCACTAATTTGCAGCCCCACCAGCAGGGTAGATGTGTACCTTCTCCCCACATCCTCGCCAACACCTGTTGTTGCTCGTATTATTGATAATCGCCATTCTAATTGGGGTGAGATGGACCTTAGGGTGGTTTTGATTTGCACTTCTCTTATTACTAGAGATGGTTGAACAGTTTTCCATGTTGTTGATTGCTTGTAGAATCTTCTACTGTGAAGTGTCTATTCATTTCCTTAGCCATATTGTTGACTGGACTGTTTAATTCTTGGAGTAGAGTTTTTTGAGTTCTTTATAGATTTCTGGAGATTAGTGCTCTATCTGAAGTATGATTGGCAAAGATATTCTCCCACTCTGTAGGCTTCTTCTTCGCATTGCTGATAGTTCCTTTGCTGAGAGAAAGCTTTTTAGTTGAATCTATCCCAGTGGTTGATCTAGCTTTTATTTCTTGTGCTATGGGAGTCCTGTTAAGGAAGTCTGGTCCTAGACCAACAAGATGAAGATTTGGACCTACTTTTTCTTCTATAATCTGCAGGGTCTCTGGTCTGATCCGAGGTCCTTAATCCATTTTGAGTTTAGTTTCGTGCATGGTGAGAGATATGGGTTTAGTTTCATTCTGTTTGCATATGGATTTCCAATTCTCCCCAGCACCATTTGTTGAAGAGGCTATCTTTCTCCATTGCATATTTTTGGCACCTTTGTCTAGTATGAGAAAATTGTATTTATTTGGGTTTGTGTCCGTGTCCTCTATTCTGTACCATTGATCTACCTTTCTATTTTGGTACCAATACATGCCGTTTTTGTTACTATTGCTTTGTAGTAGAGTTGAAGATCTGGTATTGCAATACCCCTGTTTCACTCTTCCTGCTAAGGATTGCTTTAGCTATTCTGGGTTTCTTATTCTTCCAGATGAATTTCATAATTGCCTGCTCTATTTCTGTAAGGTACGTCATTGGGATTTTAATTGGAATTGCATTGAATTTGTATAGCACTTTAGGTAGTATGGCCATTTGACAATATAATTCTTCCTATCCAAGAACATGGAAATCTTTCCATCTTCTAAGGTGTTCTTTAATTTCTTTCTTTAGTGTTGTATAGTTCTCATTGTAGAGGTCTTTCACCTCTTTTGTGAGATTGATTCCCAAGTATTTTATTTTTTTCGAGGCTATTGTGAATGGGGTAGTTTTCCTAATTCTCTCTCTGAAGATTCATCAACTTATGTATAAAAATGCGTTGGATTTATGGGCATTGATCTTGTAACCTGCTACTTTACTGAAATCACTTATGAGTTCTAAGAGTTTCTGGTGGAATTCCAGGTTCCTTCTAAATATATAATCATGTCATCAGCGAACAGGGATAGTTTGAGTTCTTCTTTTCCAATTCGTATCCCTTGGATTTCTTTTGGTTTGTCTAATTGCTCTGGCCAGAGTCTCAAGAACGATGTTGAATAGAAGTGGTGAAAGAGGGCATCCCTGCCTTGTTCCAGTTTTAGGGGGATGCTTTCAGTTTTTCACCATTTAGAATGATATTAGCCATGGGCTTAGCATAAATGGCCTTTACAATATTAAGGAATGTTCCACTATCCTATTTTTTCTAGTGTTTTGAGCATGAAGGGGTGCTGTATTTTATCAAATGCTTTTTCTGCATCTATTGAAATAATCATGTGATTCTTGACTTTAAGTCTATTAATATGGTGAATTACATTTATTGATTTCCTGATGTTGAACCAACCTTGCATCCCTGGGATGAAACCCACTTGATCATGGTGCACTATCTTTTTAATATGTTTTTGTATGCGATTTGCTAAAATTTTGTTGAGAATTTTTGCATCAATGTTCATTAAGTATATTGGTCTGAAATTTTCTTTCCTTGATGAGTCTCTGTCTGGTTTAGGTATCAGTGTGATATTGGCTTCATAGAATGAGTTTGGGAGGGTTCCCTCCTCTTCTATTTTATGGAATACTTTGAGAAGTATTGGAATGAGCTCTTCCTTAAAGGTTTTGTAGAACTCGGCTGAGAACCCATCTGGTCCCGGACTTTTCTTTGTTGGTAGGCTTTTGATTATACCTCAAACAATTTTAAATATAAAGAAGAGATAGTATTCCCAATTTTATCAGCATACTCTCAAAAGAATAAAGTAAATAAGCAAGAATAAAAGCAAAAACGAACAGATATTTGCTACCTTGCCTTCTTTGAGATGAATTTCCCACATTAGGTCCAGAAGTACCTTTGCAGGTAGCTGCAAGTGTTTTCAGTCAAAGATATCCCTTGTTCTTCCTTGAATGTAGCTTCATTCTTTCTATTTATGAATTTTCTCATGTTGAATTCTGTTACTTAAACACTCTTTCCCTCAATAACTGCCTGTCAAATTTTTCTGCCTTCTTCAAAACCCAATCACAAATAACTTCTGTCTGATATCTCCCCAAGTCACACCTAGAGACTATCCTATGTTTTTCATTTTATACCCCACTTTGATCTATCTATCTTTTCTTCAGTTCTCTAATTATTCATCCACAGACAAGTTGGGCCTGATGCTAAAGTCGAGAATACAAGAATGCATGAGACCAAGGCTTTGTCTTGGAGCCCATAGCTGCTTAGTTAATGGCCCTTTCCCTATTATGCCTGTTAGGTTAGGTATTTTGTGCTGCTATTGAAAGACCCTCTCTTAGATGAAAACTTCTTGAAGGCAGGGAAGACAGAGGACTAAATCTTATTCCACTGTGCCTTCCCCATAATGTTTCAGTAAGAGTAAAAATAGGCACTCAATGAATGCTTGTGAATTGAAATAAATTCATTTGCTTGAATTGCTTAAAACAAATTTTCTGTGGGAAAATATTATAATGAATTTCACAATTTGGCTAACAATAGGTGGTTGATAAGATTAGTTAGTGCTTTTAATAACTCAGGTTCATTGTACGGAAAATACGCCACCTATAATTTAAGCTTTTCCACAATAGAATGGTTTCTCAGGATCTCAGCAGAGACTGTGCAAATTAAGTTAATGTAGTGCAAATGATTGCTTCTTCTCTCAGTTTTAAACATGATTCTTTTCACAGTTTGGGCATGGGACAGATAGGATCTGTCACCTAGACTCCTAAGAGGTGAACTTTGGTTCTCAATACTATTTTATTTCCAGCATTCCCATGTGTTATCCTGAAGTCTTGTACCTCATGCATTTTGAGTTGGAATCAAGTCAGAGAACACTTTTGGAAAATTAATTTATACATTTTAGAATAAATTATTTTCTTGCTCTTTTGATTTCCCATGTACTATTTATCCTCAATTATTTTTGAGATTCATTAGCTTACATCAAAGTTTCCCTTTCAAGCACTCAATTCTGCTCTACTATGTAATACAACTTTGTTAAGTCTTTATAGTCAATGTTACATTTGGCGAAAATTCAAAGTTTTGCATATGTGAAAACTTATAAATGAATATGGTTATGGAACATTAAAAAAGAAACATATATAGGATTCAACATATAAACTATTTGGTGAGTTAATATTCATTGTTACTGTGTATTTTTTGTTTTGCCAATACAATTAACACTGTTTAAGACAAAGTATAGTCAGTAAAATCATCTTTATCTGGGATTTTGATGTTCTTTACTTTTCTTAAATTTTTTGATGGGATTTTTAATGTTCTTTCCTTTTCTTAAATTTCCTTAAACATTTTTTAAAGCAAGTAGAGGGAAATTTCATGGAGAATACTTAATAAAAAATTATGATGTCCCTGAAAATGAATATATTCCTCTAGAAGTATATAACCATCTATTAGAAAAGTGCTACAAATATTTTTTCTTTTGAATAAGAGGTTGGTCTTCATATTTAGAATATTTATAACTCCAAGTACCTGAGAAGAAAATATGTATGGCAAAATAAAGATCTTTAAACAAGAATGATTGATATTAGAATAATAACACCATGAAAGTTCCAATGTGTTGAGCACATACTATGTTCCAGGTGTCCAGCAAACATATTTAGATTGCTGTATGCTGAGCTTCATAAAATAAACATATTCAAACATTTTTCCAAATTAGTGGATGGTGGTAGAGAATACCATGCAAAGTGAAATAAGCCAAACCCCAAAACCCAAAGACTGAATGTTTTCTCTGATATATAGATGCTAATTCACAGTGAGCGTGGGAGGTAGGGAAGAAGAGAGTTACTTTATATTAGAGGGGAGTGAAGGGAGGGGATGGGGTATGGGGGTAGGAATGATAGTAAGAGTGAAACAGACATTATGACCTCGTACGTGTGTGACTGCATGACCCATGTGATCCTACAATATGTATAATCAGAAAAATGAGAGATTATACCCCATTTATGTATGGTCTATCAAAATGTATAAATGCATTCTACTGTCATGTACAACTAATTAGAACAAATAAAAAAAATACAAAAATTTTTTTTTCCAAATCAAGATAAATCTCCTTTGGTGGTCCCACTTCCACAACTGGTGAGAACCCTGACTCAACCTGTTTCCATTGGTGATCTTTGTTTTCCCTTGGGTAGTTTTGCAAAATGAGAAGACTGATACTTTAGTGCACATTTGGCACTTTGGCAACTGTTCTTCACTCCTTTCCCAGGCGATCGTGTAACGCCAGGCTACCTCTTCCTGCAGGATGGCTCTGCCAGGGGCCTTCTCTGAGCTGCCAAAAGTAGAATCTGGTCTTCATTTCTTCATTGCACCAGCAAGCTTGTGACTTCATCATGTTCCGCCACTTTAAGAATGTGACTTTTATTCTGTCTAGGACTCTTTACCATTCAGTGTCAACTCTCAGGAATCTCACACACATGGAGTGAGTCCTTCAGTTCTTTCCCTTAATTACCCTAGTGTCCACCCAGTGCCATGGACTTTTAAGGTTTGACTCCTTGGTATTTTAAAATGGACCCAGACTGATGTCTGCATATACCATGAGTTGCTTTATAAAAGAACTGAGTTGAGAGAGCCCAAATCTTTATAATGGAGAGTAAGCTTGCTTGTCCTTGACTTCAAAGGGAGATATTCATATTCATTCATATTCTTTCTCTCTCTCTCTCTGTCTCTCTTTCTCTGCTCTTCACCATACAAAAGTCTTTGAGACAAATATCCAAAGGGGCAGTAAATGTCTTACTCATAAAATGTCCAGAGATATAAGGTTGCCATGAATCATACCTTACATACCATTGAAACTGAATTCATTTGGGAAAATTGTTTTAAAAAGTGTCTGTATGTAAGTCACCCGGTTGTGATGTGAACTCTCAGTTTTCTACATGGAAATGGTCATTGGGAGTTGTATAGACATGTTCAGTCATCTTTTTAGGAAAGTCTACACTTACTAGCACAAAAATTCCTGATTGTGCATCCCTACAAATGTCCCAAAAGTAGGTGAATGAGTAATTTTTGTCTACAAAGCAATTATTAAGTGGGTCTGTCTTGGAAACACAAGCAAGAACATTGAAGAACATTAAAGTAGGAGTGTGTGTTCAATTTAAAGGGAGGGGGTGGCATGTTCAGTTGTTTCAAGGTATTCCAGATATTCCAATTATTTAAGGAAGCCAGAATTCAGTGTATATAAAGTCTCCTGATTTTTAAAGTAGGCAATTTAGTAATGTCAACAGCAACCTGAACAAAAACAACAATAATATATATAAATGTAAGTATGTATGCATATCAGTGTACGTGTGTGTTCATGAGAGACAGACAGAAAGCAAGAAAAATATATAGAAGGCAGATCTGGTCCATGGCTCCAAGTTCTCATCCTCTGATTTGGCACTTTCTAAGACGAGAAACAAAAGAGTTGGAGTATCATTCTTGGATCCCCCTAGGTTTCAGAATAGTCATTTGATAAGGTTTTAAATGATTCAAGTAGATTGAAGGTTTCCAAATATATTTGTTTTCATTTCTACTACTCACTTAATTTTCATTTAGCTAAGCACTAGTATACAAAGGAGCCATGTGTGCATTTCTTCCCATGGTGTTTGAACCAACCATGGATTAAAAATATCAAATTTAAGCCAGGCATGGTGGCATATACCTGAAATCCAGCAGTCAGGAGGGCTGAGGCAGGACGATTGCAAATTCAAAAGCCAGCCTCAGGAACAGCAAGGCACTAAGCAACTCAGTGAGACCCTGTCTCTAATAAAATACAAAAATAGGGCTGAGGATGTGGCTCAGGTGGTGGAGTGACACTGAGTTCAATCCCCCGGTACCAAAAAAAAAAAAAAAAAAAAAAAAAGGCAAACAAAAAACATAGCAGCACTTTGAAAAGGAGAGGCAGAGCATTTGATCGTCTCTTCTTGTCATGCTATTTTTTTCCTCCACTTTTTTTTTTCCTGACATCCATCAGATGCTTTTGTTTTTCATAGTGGTCTGTATTTGAGAAGTCAAATTCAAAACAACTGGTTGAAATGACTAGGCATCCAGAAGAACAGATCCATTCTGACTCATCTGGGAGTTTTCTCTGAGCTGTCAAGATTAGCATTCTCTTACTGTAGTTTGAAAACTGCCCAAGAGAGAGTAAACACGTTTCAGGCAGAGAGCTTAGGAAGCGGGAGGGTGTTTGTTCATCAGATGGGGGACCATGATGGAAGGATGGACCTGTGCGTCCAAAGAAGCAAAGCCCTCGTGAGAAGACCACGGTTTTCCTGACCTCATAGTGTGTATTTGTCTATGACTACATATCTGTATATAAAACTTCATATAAATTCATTATGAATTGTGTATAATTTAATATTACATGTTAAAATTCAAGCGTACGATCAAGACAGATAATTTATAGCATGGTCCTATGGAAAGCAATGCTTTCAGAAAATTGTTTTGATTAGAAGGCACTGAATTTTTTTCTATAGTGACATTTGAAAATGAAGGGGAAGGTAAAAAGGAAAAGAAACAGGAATCTTCACTGGCAAAGTGGAAGTATTGGGTTCTTACTCTAGTTTTGTTAGAAATTTGCCATCTAACCTTGGGAAAGGTACTTAAATTCTTTAGATTTCAGTTTTCCTGTATGTAAAATGAGTGGTTCCATCTAACTGCCAATATGCTCTGTGGTTGGACATTGGTAACATTCTGCTGTTTTTGCTGCTGGGTCTCAGAAGGCAGAGTTAAAACATTTGATCCTTGGGGCATCGACTGAAATACTCTGGAAGCCTTAAAGCAGGGACTTCATATTACTTATCTATTCCATGGGGTGCATTTGTCTCAAAGATGTTTTATTTGAGCCACAGGGGTATTAACTTTTCATTCTTGACAAGATTATTAATTTTAGAAGATTTCCTTTCAAATCAGTATTTCTAAGAATGGGCAACAGTTTAAAATACTGTGTGCCCACATTTCTGCCTCAGAAGTACTTGCTAGAGCCAAGTAACAGCTGCCTCCCTTAAAGAGGACCAGCGTTCAGTGGCTTTGAGGGTCTGGGACTGGATGGGTGGAGTGATGTATCCCAGGTCCCAAACTCAGGACTTGGATCCATTTTCACTGAGGTCTGCTTTGGCTCGCATTGCTCCTCTTCCCTCCCTTAGTTAATGGTTGAAAGAAGCTTCTGCCCCTGTTGAGGCTCCAGATTGACTGCCTGGCAGCACCAGGTGTGGAAGAAATACCTATCGGCCTTTTTATCATGGGGTCCTAGAAGAGTTGAGTCTGAGAACTAGTGTCTGGCATTTAAAGGTAGCTTAGAAACATTTTTTTTTTTATATGAAGGAGTCATTACTTATCATGGACAAGTTCAAAAATTCCCTTTTAAATGGAATGACCCTAAACTGATGTGGGAGAAAGACAAGCTTCAGTATGTACCTTTTGGAAAGATACATGTTGGGAATGGAGGGAGGGAAAGAATATATTTGACATAAAGAAAGCCACAATCAACTGCATTAAATGATTGCACATATCAGGAAGAGACTTCAAATTAGAGGACAACTATTGACTAAGGTTTACCCAAATCTCACATGTTATTCATTTGGTACCTGCACAGTTGGTGTTGGCTTCCTTTCTTTATTATCAGTCTTCTGTTTTACAGTTCAAATAGGATGGAAGGGCATATAAAATGTTCTGCGAAGTTCCATAATTTTGTGGACTGCTATAATCAGGCATAGTACCATTCCTGTTGGAAGAAACTAGCAATGCTACTTGAACAAACTTTTATCACTATTTCTAACAGTGTTTTAAAATGATAATGAGCTAAAACCACCTGCTGTTTTATGAAGTTATTACAATTAAAGGATTGCATAGTTGACATCAATTTTATTGAAAATAGAGGATTACTATTTTTAAACACACATAATGGCACCAGGTCAGAAATAATAGTGCACATTATGGCACTTAAAACATAGGGTTTTTTCTTTTAAATATAAACCCAAGTTCTAGGTTAAGAATTGAACACATGATTTTACCTCACAAGCTAAAATCTAAAGATGATGATATTGTCAGATATCAGGAGATTTCTCTCTGCCTTAGGGGCAAGAGGATTTCTGACTGACTTATTGATATGAGACAATATTGCAGATATGGGAAGAGAAAGTACACATGCTGCTCCTAGTATATACTTCCACAGCAATAACAACCAGCATTTAATTTGCCTGGATCTTTCTGTTATTATGTACAAAAGAAATAACTGCTACCTTGCACAGTGTGTGCAGGAAATGGTGCACATATGGAAGAGAACATATTTCATGTATAATTTCAGAGAACATCTTGCAATTTATTCTTTTTTGTAATCTTATTTTCATCCTAGGGTAATCATCATCATCATCATCATCATGAAAAGCTAATAAGATTCATTATTGTTATTGCATGCTATTATTAGTCTCACTGCCTTTTCCAAGGGAAACAGTATCTCTTAGTGCCATTGTTCTCTCAGACGTTGGATGTTAGCTTTACCAGTCCAATTCCAAAGATAAGAAATCAGTCCCTGTCTGAATACATCTTTTTTTATGGTTGTTATTTTCTTATGGATATATAGTGGCACTCTTTATGGAACTAGAAGATTGAGAGACAACATTTTATTTTAATTTCACTTAGTGAAAATTAGACTGTAAAACATACAGTTTTGGAATTGACTTTAGGTTTGCTGTATAATAATTGAATATTTAGAGAATTAGAGGCACTTCTGATCTTAAAATGTTGATCTGATGCTACTAGCAGATTCCTAGAACAAATATTACAGCTAAAGTATATTTTACCAGCACCATCAAATATCAGATCACAAGTCCCTTGATACATGTGAAAACATATATAGAGAGATGAATGATTTATTATATGGAATCAACCCTAAAATGTTACCTGTTTTTATATTCAGAAATTCACTTGAACTTTGTTGTGTTTTGAACTTTGTAATTTAATGAAAAAATCACATTGTGCCTACTCTTGCTCTTTAAAAATGTCAAGAAATCAAATTGTACTATGACCTAGAATGCTTCTGTATATACTATTAGAATATAAAATAGAGGTTCTCTGTCGCGTTCAAGATGGCTTAATTAAATTTAAATGAATTTGTGGATTTTTAAAGTTTTTTGAATCCAATCTTCTTTACCAAATCTTACTTTATATCAATTAACTTGTCTGTTATGAATATTTTCTCACTGTCTTTTGCCATTTGAAAGTTGACCTTATTGTGTTGAAATTACTTAAATACTATTGTAGATCTCTTAAGATTATATATCTTTAGTTCATCATTGTATTATTTTCCATATTATTTTTCTGCTTACCTTTTTCATATTTATAGATGACTTGCCTTGGTTATCTTATTTTGATATTCCATAGAGTCTTCCTTTTTTTCTCTTTCTTTCTTTCTTTTCTTTTCTTTCTCATTTAGCAAAACTACACATGGAATACCTCTTTCAAAGACATAGTAGATTTGAAAGGAAATTTTGATTTTAAGTACTAATTAGCTGCTCATTCTATGACTATTGTTTATTATTTAGGGATCTTCAGTGACTGTCTTTCTTGCTTTCTACTGAAGTGGAAATTAGAAAATATAATATACTTGCTTATCATTTTCCTGAGATCTTTCATCTTGGGCTTTTTTTTTCACAATCAGAAAAGTTAAACAACAACGTTGGAGAGGAGGGGGAAGAGAGCAGTTAATTACTGGAGAGAATCAGTATGTTGACTGTGGAAAAGCTGAACGTATTTCACATGTAAAACAAAGATAGAAAATGATGAGAAATGAGCTGTGGAGAGGAGTCATAAGAAAACCTCCACCATTTTGATGAAAAACACAAAGAGGAATCAAACAGATGCACTGCTCCTCTTGGATCCTTTGTGACTTCACAGGCTTCAGCGCAGAGATGTAGCCACTGATTATAATTAGTTGAAGACTTTATTCCCAACTTCTCATCTTTCAAATGCAAATTAATGGTTTCTATGACAAAAATAAAAGTCCTTGACACCCTCTTAAAGAAGGATTCAAGTAAAATGAATCATCAGTAGAAATGAACAGTCTAAAGTTATCAAGAAAGGATTTCCAGTCTACTCTTCCAATAAAGCCTGGGAAGTGTTAGAAGAAAACACTTTTTTTCAAAAGAACAGATTTATGAAGGGACAGGTTAAATAATCATACCCAGTCAATGTCTGATGGAACGGATGCCTATGGAGGTGGAGAGGCCCCACAGTATTTGATTGTGCATGGTTCTGTCTTCACACAGAGCATCCATCTTTTCATACTATGTTCCAGAAAAAGTAAATCTTAAAATACTGTATTACTAGCATTAGGCGTCCATCATTTCTTTCTAACAGCAGCATGTGCTGGAAGAAAAAAAAAAAGTAAAAAAGACAAAAACCTTCATTTAATTGCTTTCCTAGGCAGGTAATTGTCTTCCCAGTCCTGTCTAATTTAGGCTCCATGGTAACTTAATTGAAATATTTGTGAGATTTCCCCCTCCCCCACAGCTCTTTGTTTTGACTACATCTGTTACAGATTGAATGTTTATGATTTATCTTTGCTTATTTTCTCCTTGTATATGTGGAGTTATTTTTTTTCACAAATGTTTCGGGTAAGGATAGGGTAAGGAGAAAGTTGAGAGGTTTCCTTCTGGTAAAACTAGAACATTTGTGGAAATCCAGGTAAGATTTCTCTTGCTTATTCCAAATTGTTTAAAACTAGAGACAAGACTGCAGTATCACCATTGATTTTATTCCTTTAAATGCAAACTTATGGTGTCAGAAATATTTTGAGTATCTGTGAACATCTGGCATTTATGAAGGTCAGTAATGAAAATGAAAATACATTAATACTTTGACTCTGAAGAACCACCATTTGTTAAGTATTCATGATATGTCATGAACTGGAAAAAGCATTTTACGTATGTTATTTTATTGACTTCCCATGTAGTCCCATGCAAGAGCTGATATAATTTCATTTTAAAATAAGTCAAATAAAATCTTGAAAAGTTAGTTGCTTGCCTACAATCACTTATCCAGTCTGTAGCTATGTTGAATGTTATTTATTTGTTCGTACTAAGGTTTGAACCCAGGGCACTTAACCACTGAGTCACATCCCCAGCCTTTTTTGTTTTTTATTTTGAGATAGAATCTCACTAAATTGCTGAATCTGGCCTCAAACTTGGAATTCTCCTGCCTCATCCTCCTGAGTTGCTAGGATTACAGGCAAGTACCCCATGCCTGGCTTGTAACTGTATTTTAAAACTAAGTTTGGTAGAAAAACCTAATTCAGTTGATAAAATATTAACTGTTTTTAGAGAAATAATCTTATATCTCAGTTACTACGAAGGAACTTCAACCACAAGAATACACATAAATACATAAATAAATATCTTAAAAGGCTGAAAAAATTTTAATATAAGGCTGATGGAAGAGTCATGTTGTTTATGATTCTGCAACAATCATCCTAGTACTTAGGATCCAAACAACAGTGGTGCATTATGCTTATAAGTCTGAGTGTCAAGAGTGCAGGCAGAGCATGCAGGGTAACTTCTCTGACCCATGATGACCTGGGTTTCAGCTGGGTCACTTCTATGTGACCATATGCCCAGTGTGTGCCTGGATTCTTCCCTTTGATTGGAGCTCTTGGTTTTGATATATACAGGGTGTGTGTGTGTGTGTGTCTGTTTCTGTATATACATATGTATTTATTTTTATATATGTATTTGTGTATTTATATATTATATATAGTCTATATAGTTACATATAAATTACATGTATACATATATATACACATATACATATATACATATACATATATGTATATGTGTATATATATGTATATGTATATGAACCCAAATCTGAGTTTTTCAGTTCACTTAACTGAATAAGGTGAGGTAAGAAGATTTAGTGTCTTCTATAGTTGGGTCTGGACTTAGGAAATAAAATAATCTCTGGAATTGCCAATCATTTCTTGGCCAGCATGTAGCTTCTAAGTGGTTGGGAAAAAGGCATATATGGAAAAAGAGCCATTTATTGGAAAAAAAGAGCAGTTTAAAAGCAGTCACAGATTCCATGAGGACAGCTATATGAGGGAAGGAAGAAGAAAGATGTCAGATTGATAATTAATTTTCAGTTCCTGGTTCTAAGTCTGTGTGGACACCTGTTGTATACCTTGACCTTGTCCTCCATAAAACGCTCATGTCTCTATCAATACAGCTCATCTTTTCCTCAGCTACACAAGAGAAATCACTATTAGAAACATCTTGAATAAGATCCTAAGGGATGTCCATTAGAAATATCTTGTAGGCATTCCAACATAAAGATATATTTGGTTTGAGGCCAACATACTGACTAAAAGCAACTTCTCTGAAAGAGATATGAGGTTGCCAAACTAATGCTACGTTTATGTAATATCTTTAGAAATGGGAAAATGTCATTGTTTATCCCCAGATCATATTATACATATCAAACTGTTCTTTTCTGTCTTCCTGTGTTAGGCCTCATCTGTGATCCAAATGGACCAACATCTGTGAAAAAAAATTGTATATTTAATGTGATTGTGCTAGCCAATCAAGGAGTTGGAAAAAATGAAATATATTGCTAATCAATCTTGCAACTTGGTAAGCTATTTTCCTTGTTTATTTCCATTTGTTCCTATTTATCATTACCTGTTGACTTTTAAGGGCCAGCGCTGGTATTTATCTTTTGATGAGGTTACTTTATTTCAGGCCCACAGACTGGAACAAACCATTATTCACTAATAAGTATCATTTATTTTCATTTGGGCTCTTGGGTTCTTACTAGGTGGATGATTATTATTAAATTGAAATAATAAATACACTTGAGGACTGGCATATTGCAAAGCATTTTTTTTCTTGGTGTTCTTGAGATGAAAACATTTTAAGCTCATGCGACCCCTGGATTTGATCTTCCCTACTGCTGCTCGTGAGTGACGTTGGGCAATCACCTCTCAGCTTGCCACGACTGTGTCTGTTTGCACTTGCAGTTAGGAGGAGCTTCTGAGACTGGGAGCTTTTTAGAGATTCTTATATTGAGGTTGTTAACTTGGAGCCACGACATCTGAATCATGCCTCCATTTCGTGACAAGTGGAATGTTGATGTTATTGACCTTTGGGATATTTGAAAAGATAATCCTTTATATTTGCTTGGTCTTATGTTCTCTTGTAGGGCATAAACTCAGTTCTAAATCAAAGATCCACAAATTCAGGTCAAGTATATAGCAAATGTGCTCTTGTTTGGATCTTGATTATCTCCTAAAGTCCCAGGTGCTAAAGGCTTAGTCCCCAACGTGGAGTCTTGAGATGTGGTGGAAAACCTTAAGAGGTGGGCCTAGTGAAGGTCTTCTAGTCATTGAGGTGTGCCTTTGAAAGTCACCGGGTCTCTTTTTCCTTTTTGTATGTCCTGGCCATGAAATAATCAGCATTGCTTTGCCACACTTTCCTATTAGTTTTAATTCCATCTGAATTTATTACCTGAGAATTCCAAAACTGTAAATCTTTCAAAGAAGAAGAAAGAAGTCCTTCAAAAATCCAGATGTTTCGCTGTAGCTCCCAAGATAAGCATGAGCAGAAATGAGCTCAACCACATAATGATTGATTGGTTATGAGTCAAAAAGTTCTTGATATTTATAGAAAGGCTGAAAGAACCTGAAGAATGAAGCTACCATCCTAGGCTATCTGTTCAGTCATTTGCATCCCATTTGGGTATCTTTCAGGGAAAAAGTCAAACAAATCCCTTCCAAATGCATGTCGTCTTAACATTGACTTGAGAAATATGCCTTTGAAAGGAGTTTGACAACTGTTCAATACATTAGCAGATACTTAATTGCCTGATGACTTTTAAAAAATTGTGAGTTTTTTTGGATAATGTTCTGAGAACTCATATCTTAGGGTTTAATAAACCATGATATCTTCCTAGAATGCTTCATAGGAAGTGGGCGTTGAGTCACAGTGATGCGCTTTGTCCTATGATCTTTTAAAATTCTGCATTTAAGTTTTTAAATCTGCAACTTAATTCCAATCTGGGAAATTCAATTTTATTTAAACCTCAAGCTCTGGAGAGTTTTATTTGAAAACTTGGCTGTCTTCCTTGTGTGTCCCTAATTGCTATTTCTTTGCTTAGCATTCTATTTATATGGTAGACTGTAAGAAATCGCGGATGAAGAAACTTTTGAAACCTGGCGCAGAATTGTTTCAGAAAGATTTGAAGCCAAGAAAGAACTTAGTCTGATGATTTAGAAGGCAAATAAAAGTGCAGGCACTGGGAGGTCTGTGGGCCCATTGCTGCTGAGTCAGTTTTATGATTCAGCTGGAGAGGAAAAAAATGTATTATTTCCCAAACTACGATGTGTGGAACACCTCTCCCATAACATCCTTGAGCAATTGATTCTCTGGGTACATAAAGTTAGGAAATGTTTATGATACCTCTTTTCTGCAGATTCACACGTCCTTAATTATATTAAATGTCCTGAGAAATTTGTCAAAAATCTTATCTTATTCACAAATAGATTTCTCCAAACTTTCTGAGATATTCTTCCTAGGATTCAATAGGGGAGGATAGCTTAAGATAGCTGTCTAATTGACTGCTGACTCTGAAGTTGGAGAGAGAGAATCTTTCTATCTACAGAATATTTCGATGTCTTAAAATTCTTAGTAATTTTATTAAAAGAATATTAAGATGTGTTAGAAATGAGATTATTAGGTTCATGGTGATAATATCAATAAAATAGTTAAAATCAGTATTAGTGCCATTGGTGGTATGTGTTTTGAACTGAACAGAACTCGTGCCTTTTTGTAAGTGAAGCACAGCAGGGCAATTGAGTACTGTGTCCAGGCACTTGCTTTCAAAGGCAGGGGCAGGTTCTGAACTAAGGCTGGTTCTAGTCCACAGCCCATGGGTCAGTGTTCAATCCACCACAGTCCCATTACCTTCTCACAGAGGTGGTCAGAGAGATACAAGTGAGGTAAGAGTACACTGAAAGAACACTGAGAAATGAAAGGGAGATTTAAATAAGGGCAGGGTAGTTAAAGGGCCTAAGTTCTTAAGAATGCACAAGTGGCATTTCAGAGAAAGAATAAGTTTGTTGGAAGGGTCTCTATCATTACAAGTGAGTGGTTATATGAATTTCCCCATGGAATTGCAAGCATTATATTTTTTTATAAATCATGGTCAGGATTTTGGATTTTATTCTAGACATAATGAAAAAAGTCTGGAATTGTAAAAATGAAGAAATCTGTAATCTGGTTTACATTTTAAAATATCTCTTTGGGTGTGATTTTTTTTAATTTGCTCTAATTAGTTATACATGACAGCAGAATGCATTTTGATTCATTGTACACAAATGGAGCACAACTTTTCATTTCTCTGGTTGTACATGATGTAGAGTCATACCACTTGTGCAATCAAACATGAACCTAGGGTAATGATGTCAATATCATTCCACCATCTTTCCCACTCCCATCTCCCTTCCCCTCCCTCCCCTCTGCCCCATCCAAATTTACTCCATTTTCCTTTGCCCCGACCCCCATTATAAGTCAGCATCCACATTTTAGAGAAAACATTTGGCCTCAGGTTTTTTGGGATCGGCTTATTTCACTTAGCATGATATTCTCCAATTTTATCCATTTGCCTGCAAATGCCATAATTTCTTCATTATGGCTGAGTAATATTCCATTGTGTATACATACCACAACTTCTTTATCATTCATCAATTAAAGGGCATCTAGGTTGGTTCCACAATCTAGTTATGGTGAATTGAGCTACTATAAACATTGATGTGGCTATGTCACTGTAGTCTGTAGTCCCTTGGGTATAAACTGAGGAAAGGGATAGCTGGGTCAAATGGTGGGTTCATTCCAAGTTTTCTGAGGAGTCTCTATACTGCTTTCCAGAGTGGTTGGACCAATTTGCAACTCCACCAGCAATGTATGAGTGTGCCTTTTTCCCCACATCCATGCCAATACCTATTATTACTTGTGTTCTTGATAATAGCCATTCTAATTGGAATGAGATGAAATCTTAGGGTGGTTTTGATTTGCATTTCTCTAATTATGAGAGATGTTCAACATTTTTTTCATATATTTTTTAATTGATTGTGTATCTTCTGTGAAGTGTCTGCTCAGTTCCTTAGACCATTTATTGATCAGGTTTTTTTTTTTTTTTATTTTTGGTGTTAAGTTTTTTGAGCTCTTTATAAATTCTGGAGATTAGCGCTCTGTCTGAAGTGTGCGTGTGGTAAAGATTTTCTCCCACTCTGTAGGCTCTCTCTTCACAGTATTGATTGCATCCTTAGCTGAGCAAAAGCTTTTTAGTTTGAATCCATTCCATTTATTGATTTTTGATTTTATTTCTTGTGCTTTAGGAGTCTTATAAAGGAAATCAGATCCTAAGCCAACGTGATGAATATTTGGGCCTTTTTCTTCTATTAGACATAGGGTCTCTGATCTAATTCCTAGGTCCTTGATCCACTTTGAGTTGAGTTTTGTGCAGGATGAGAGATAGGGATTTAATTTCATTTTGCTGCATATGGATCTCCAGTTTTCCCAGCACCATTTGTTGAAGAGGCTATCTTTTATCCAATGTATGTTTTTGGCACCTTTGTCTAGTATGAGGTGACTGTATTTATGTGGGTTGGTCTCTGTGTCTTCTCTTCTGTACCATTGGTCTACCTGTCTATTTTGGTGCCAATACCATGCCATTTTTGTTACTATAGCTCTGTAGTATAGTTTAAAATCTGGCATTATCAAGCCTCCTGCTTCACTTTTCTTGCTAAGGATGCTTTGGCTACTCTGGGTCTCTTAAATTTCCGAATGAATTTCATAATAAATTGCAAGCATTTTGACAAAGCATCATCAATACAGTGTCAGTGTTTCCATCTGAAGAAGGAGAATTGTCTCTAGGAGTCCCTGGGCTCCCTTCTCCAGTTAGAGGAAGAGACCGGGTGATGGACAGAGGGCATGTCGACGTTTTCTCACATTTGTTTTTAGCCCCAGTGTGTGTGTATGTGTGATGTGTTAGAAAGTTTGGAACTATTTCGTAGCAAGTGTTATCTGAACTTACTCTTCTTATCATGAGAAACCTGAATCTTTTATTATGAAACTTGATAAAAACCTACATATTTTAGAATTTAATGAGTATACTTTGCTCCAATAATTTTATATCTCTAGTGTCACGGTAAAAATTTAAGGGCATCTAATTTTCTGGTGTGTCAAGTTAAGGGACTGAAAAAATTTAAGATATACATCTGATCTTTGGTTTTATTTCCTCTCTTTTTATCCACATTTGTCAAGTCTTATTTCCCCCAAAGAGTCTCAGTTTGTCTTCTCTCCATGATGGCCTTTGTTGAAGGAGATGGGATGAGAGACTGTAGATGTTTTGCATTTTTTGTGTGTGTGCTAATTTTTAAAGAAGGAAACCGGTGAGAACAAGAACCCCTGGTGCAAGGATAGTAGAGTGAAACAGACATTATTACCTCATATACATGTATGACTACATGACCTCCGTGATCCTGAAATATGTGTAATTAGAAAAATGAGAGATTACACTCTTTATGTATGGTCTATCAAAATGTATAAATGCATTCTACTGCCATGCATAGCTAATTAGAACAAATAAAATTTTAGAAATTTTAAAAAAAGAATCCCTGGTGCCTGAAGACCTGCCCTGTTCAATAAGAAATCTCTGGCACCATGTGACTGACCGGAGCTGACACCTATTGCCAGTGCACAACACATACTGGATTTCAAAGATAGGACTAGAAAAATACATCAAATTGATATTATATTAATTACATGCTAAAGCTATAATAATTTTAATATGGTATACTATATAAAATATATTGAAATTAATTTCATCTGTTTCTATTGACTTTTTAAAAATCTAGTTACCAAAAAATTTAAATTGCACATCTAGTTTGTGTTATATTTCTATTGGAAACCTCTAGCCAGGCAAGGTGGTGCATGCCTGTAATCCCAGCAACTTGGGAGGATGAGGCAGGAGGATCGTGAGTTTGAGGCTAGTCTCAGGAACCTAGTGAGACACTCAGCCACTTAGACCCTGTCCCAATATTAAAATATAGGGGTAGGGATGTGGCTCAGTGGTAAAGGTAAAGCGCTTCTGGGTTCAATCACAAGGACCAGAAAAAAAAAGAAAAGACAAGGATCTTCTATTGGAAACCTCGGCTTAGAAATACATTTGAAGATCAGCAGGAAATATATTTGAAGATCAGCAGTGGATGTCTGAAACCACAGACGGTACCAAACCATAGATATATACACATACAACTACTAATATTAAAAAAAGCTTAATCTATTAGATAAAATAAGAGGTTAACAATGAAACATAATAATGAAATAATTATGACTATATACCATGATGACAGTTCTGTGAATATGCTGTCTCTCACTTGTACAGTGTGCGTATACTACAAAGGAATGATGTATGTTCTGGTGGGCCAGAGCAGGGTGGGGAGAGATTTCATCTTGCTAGTCAGAATGGCAATTTAAAACTTATGAATTGTTTATATCTGGAATTTTTCCATCCATATTTTCAGTCTGCAGTTGACATGGGCAATTGAAAATGAAGTCAAAGAAAAGGGGGACTAGGTATTTATCTAATGAGTCAAAACAAAGGAGGTTAACTTTGTTTTAAGGTTAACTTTAAAGCTGGAACAATTCAGGAGGTGAATTAAAATCAGATGTAGGATAAGAGGAAATCTTAAGAGGGACTATGAGGACCAGGCACAGTGGCTTATGCCTGTAATCCCAGTGACTCCAAAGACTGAAGCAGGAAGGTTGGAAGTTCAAGGTCAACCTCAGCAACTTAGCAAAGCCCTAAGCAACTTAGTGAGACCCTGACTCAAAAAGGGCTGGAATGCTGATATTTCGTTGAAGATATCAGTGGTTAAGTGCCCCTGGTTCTGGTCCCTGGTACCGAAGAGGAAAAAAGGGGGGGGGGGGGGGGAGGACTGTAAGGAAAAGAAAAGGAGGGAGTAGAGACAGAGCAGGAGGGTAGTGGGAAGGATGGATGTGATCCAAGCACATTATATGCATGTGTGGAAATGATACACTGAAACCCATTATTGCCACAGTTAATATGCGGCATAAATTGTAATCGAACAATTGAAAAAGTAATTCTAAGTATGATTTTTAAAAGTCCCTGTTGTGTGTATCTATGGTTACTCAAGAAATCGTGCAGAAGTACATGCGTGTGTAAAAGGACTGGACACTCGACAACCCCACAGTGCTCAATACAAGACCTTTCTCGAAAGCCCCATAGTTGTCGGGAAAGGCATGGAGTCCCACCCACCAGCTTTCAGCACCCACTCAGACATCTAAGATTGGGCCCAGTGCTAGGAATGCTTCCTTAGCCAGAGAGGGTCCAGGTAGCTTGTGCTGGTCCTCTGGTCTTGGGTGGGAATAGCTTTTCCTGATCCAGGATTCCATGTGTGCTTCCCTGTTTGGCTTCAGCCCATCAGGGATCCTCAGGCACTCCCCAGCTTTCTTGCATCAGACTCCACGGAATGGGGCTGATGTTCTACTGCTGCAGCGCAGGAGAGATGCTGGGGGCCACTTGCCCTGTGTTAGCCTCTGGAGACCTGATGGCCTCGGGGAAACAGTGCCACTCCAGAACCTGATCTCATTGTCTCCTCTGCGTGTGAGTAAAGCTTTGTCCCCTCCAGCACTTGACCAGGTTGTCTTTTCCATGGTGACCCCCCTGACAGGTTATGATGGGCGCAAGTGTCCACTCCTGTTACACAACACTGGTTTTCTAATGAATCACTCCCGTAAAAATCCTAAGACCTCAGCTGTAGCTTCGTTAGTTTGGTTTACTTACTCTCCCCAGACTGCAGGTTGATTGAGCATGAGTAAATCCTTCTCTCCCTGCATCCTGTCTCTTCTTCTCGTAATATTTTTATGTGACCAAACCTAAAAATCTGCCTTTTTAATGGTTGCATTTGGATGCCCTGTCATTCTTCTGAAATTGCATTTACTAAAGTGTAAATGAAAATTATTACATTGTATTTGACTAGTGTTGACGATATCTAGAGTTTGAAATTCTGGAAACATTCTTTGTTGGCATTATCTACATAAATTAAATTTTTTGTTGCTGAATGATATATATATATATATATATCATTGGCCACATATATATATATATATATATATGTATTTGATATGCTTTATTCAAGGAATCACGAAACAAATGACTATTAATAGATTATAATAATTTTGGGTTTTACTTCAAATGTATATGTTAGATCTTGTTTCAAATCATTGAGTGAATTTTCTTTCTTTTATGCTCATCCTATTGATACTGATTATACTTTTGAACACGTGATGGATTTGACCTTGTTTACTAAGAACAAACACTGGGGTATACACTTTACATTCTATAGAACTTCAGAAATGTCTTTATATGTAATAATATTTTAATGTGGAGACATTATTTAAATTGCTGATTATCAAATTATACAGTAGAAGAAAATAATTAAAATAATTTGTGTCATTATTAATTTCTCTTGACAATGGAGAAGTGTAGAAAATAGGCCACAATAGAACTACAACAAAAAGCACCAAATTAGTTCCATTGATGTTATTCTCAAGTCATATAATAGCTTTACACAATGCAGTTCACTTTAGCCTGATTGTGCCAGAACAGGTTTCCCTGAAAGACGCACGGTGGCCCAAGTGACCTATTTTGTTTCCTTTCTGTGTCTAAGGCTTTCCATTTGAAATACTATACCCAGGAATGTGAAAGTGATTGACATAAATGGACCCGACCTAACCCATTTCTCCTCCCTGTTCTTAGCCTTGTCACTTTGGACTCCAAACCTGTTTCTCTAGACCTGAAAAGAGAGAGAAATTGCCAGAGAGCAAGTAATCACACTGCCTGGCCACTTCTCTTGGACTCCTGTTTGCATCCATACAAGGCCTTCTGAACTCTCCGTGCATCTTATTATTAATGCTTCAGCAAATACTTCTCAGTCAGCTAGTAATAAATTGTTCTGGGGCCCATGAGACTTCTTTTACATGTAACATTTCATAAAAAAAAAAAAATTCCCTCTCAAAACTTTAAGGGGTAGATAATCTAAGACTTTGCCATTGGTAATTAGCTGTATCCATCAGCACTCTTGGTTGCAAGTGAGGGAAAGCAAATTTAAATTGATGCAGGAAAAAAATTGGGGATGGGGAGTGGTTTACAGACTCTTAATAATCAAAACTCAGCGGTCACTACTGGCATCAGGGGAGGCCTGGCCCAAGAAGCTCCAGTGAATACTTGGTTTCTCTACTTTGACCATCTCTGCTTCTCTATGTGTTGGCTCCATTCTCAGGTGGACTGTTAACCGTGTGGTGGGGTGATGCCTGCTGGCAGCCGGATGTAGCGGTTTCACTCATTCATTATCTCAGTGAAAGTGATAAACTTCACTTTTAGGTATTTCCAAAAGAAGGAAGAGGAAGAGGGAGGAGGGAGGAGGGAGGAGGAAGAAGGAGGGAGGAGGAGGGAGGAGGAAGAAGGAGGGAGGAAATAAGAAGACAATGACGATGAAAGCATTGTCATCATAGGCCTGGCTGTAGTTGGACCAATTACAGTCACGTAGCCATCTTTGAGGGTCACAGGATAGAACATGCTGCGCTGGGTGTGATAACTCTCCTAGCCTGGAGCTGGGGTCAGATAAGGCCTCCCTCCAAACATAGACTAATGGACTGATTTGCAAAGCAAAACAGGGAGCTCTTACCAGGAAATGGAGCCAGAAGTTGGCACAAGGTGGCAGTAAACAAAGATGGAGACCAACCAGGATCTGAATCCAGGGTGCCGATGATCATTATTTCTGTTGTCGTTAACATTTTCCAAGGCGGTGTCAGTACTATGCTATTTCCTCCAAACTAAGATGTTCTAAAAACTTTTGCCCAAATATTTTGGCTAGCATGTACATACTTTTAGTTATCCTTTTCAGCAAAATTATATGTATTTTTTTTACAGTTGGTTTATACTTCTTATGTAACAGTAAGTTGTTGAGCATCTGAGAAATGAGGGGCATTCTTTCCTCCTCTTTGGGGTGGCACACAATGTATGGTGATAAATGTGAGTCTCAGTGCAAACCCGCTCAGGCACACAATGCCCTGTATTCTCCTTTCAAGTGTGGTAAGTGTAACTTGACTTCAGAAGCATCGTTTCTTTTTTAATAACTCAATGAACAAGCATCCTGAATCTTCCTAGTGTACCATACTCTGAGAAATTGCTGAGACCTTTAATGTCACAAAGATATAGTAGATGTAATATTCTCAAGAAATTATGATGGATTTTCACTTTTATGTACATTTCCCGTTTCTTACACCTTCTTTTCTATATTTGTAACTGTTCTAAAAAATGCATTAAGTATCTGAGAAGTAGAGCAAGGAAGATTTTTCTATTCATAGTGAGAAGAGTAAGGATTTGAATCACATAGATGTCGAGTCTTTTTTACTTTTTAAGCTATATAAATTTGGACAAACTCATGGTTACTGAGTACTACTTGTCAAATATTTAAAGGGATATAATAGGATTTGTAAAGCAGTATATATAATGTGCCTTGCTCTGAACATACAGCATGTAACTACTCAATAACCAATGAGAAAGCTTCTCATTTCTCCCTTTTCTCTTGTGTAAGTTTTATGGTCACATTGAATTGAATGGGATGAAGGGGAAGGATACTTAAACATGATGAATGGCATTGATAATTATTTCTTCAGTGTGAGGTACTGACTTCCTCTGTAAATATAGCTTTGAATCAGAATTTGCTCAAGTCACTTTGATAAATATTTTTTGGTGACTTGGTTTCTAAAGTTGTCTACCTGGTTTTACATACTTTCTTTTCTATAATATCTTTCATGGGACCTACCCAAAGGAAAGCTGTGCAGATTCAAAGAATGATATGTGCATTTTGTAAGCAATGTTCAGTAAAGGTAACAGTTAACTGTTCTCAAGCACAATGTAAAGATGAGCAAGGATTTGTCTTTAACCCCTAAATTTCTCATCTGATTGTAGGAGAGTGATAGATCCTTAAATAACTCTACTGTAATCTCAACTAAGTGCTAAAACAGAAGGAAAGGAGCCCTAAAAGTGGTAAAGAAAAAAATTAATTTTCACTAGAATTAATCTAAGCCATCTGAGACACAATGATCTCCTGCTGTTTATGGATGTATAGGAAGTGACTCTATTATCCATCTATTTTATAGATTTTACTCTGTAACATGTGGTCTTGAACTGTGTCACTTTTTACATGTACTTACCATTTTTCCCCAGTAACATGGTTGGCTTCTTGACATCAGTAACTGTAAGTACTCTTTTGGACACTAATTAGATTGAGTAAATAAAAATCATGTATTTAAAAGAATGAATTAGAAAATGTTGCTTTCAGTAAGCTAGACAGCTAGCAAATTTAGGGAATCTGCAAAACCAAGTCCTTTGCAAGCAGATTCTTATGTGTCTGTATACAAATTCTGTTATATGAGCAAAATTATTAGAAGAACAAACAATGGTTGCCTCCAATGAAATGATAGCAAAGTTAACTGATGTTGAAATTTTAGACAGAATTAGTTTCTAGAACAGTGATGAAAAATGCCTTCACATCATCTGTATATAGGTGAAATAGCATATGCTTCAGTCAAGTATCCCCAAGTTCAAATTTTATTCCATTTACTTTTTTTAATAAAAATGTGTACAGTTATATGTATATGAAAAGAAATAGCCATCTCATTCAAAACCTCCTCTTTAACTGAGTCTCCAATTTTAGGGATCATTTAAGAACAATTAGAAACTATGATACTGATCCCTATAAATAGTTCCCTTGTATCTTATTCATTTATCTATTTTTAATTTTTCAATTTGCTTTAATTAGTTATACTTGACAGTAGAATGTACTTTGATACATCATATATAATGGAGTATAAATTTTCATTTATTTTTTACCTGTGACAACTTCAACAAATTGCTTAACTTCTCTGAGCCTCTATGCCTTTTGAAGCCAGAATTACAGGCAGTTAGGATAGATAGGTGATCCTGTCTAATGGAGAAAATGGAGGCCAGTTTGGATCCTGGAAGTTGGAGACCTGGGAGATTGGAATGTCAGGGTCTCCAGAGCCCTTAGATCACCAAGATTAGCGGCCTCTACTACCTCTCCCAAAAGACTGCAGACAGGAAATTGATAATTAATGGCCCCTGGGCTGCTACCTCCTGGATCACTCCATTTGGCTCTACCCCCTGCCCATCTGCTTCCCGCCTTTTGGCCATACCACTGGCATCTCCAGGTCCTACGAATATAGGCAGGAAGGAGAGAGAGAAAAGAGAGCAAAGGAAACTTGAGTTTATAAAAGATGCAAGGTGTTTTCACTTCTTGGGATACCAGACATGGCCCCCCATCCCTCCCAGGAGAAGTCTGTGTTACTACCTTTGAATAAAACCTGCTCTATACGCTTGCTTCTCTAATGTTCCAACTTCAACATTTGAGGAAGAAGAACTTGTCACCCATAACCGGTGGTACCACTTTTCCTGTAGAGTGTGGATCCTCACTATCACTTCATAGGGTTGTTCTCAGAGGTAAACATGATTGTGCCCATAGAGGGCTTCACTAGTGTCTGTCACATACAAGTGCATGATGACTACATCGTAATGATGGTAGTCAATAATGTTCACATCGTCAATTCATAAGTATTTTTCACTGTAGATCAATTGATAAAGACCTTTCGGTCCTGAGAATAGAGTGTTTGCCCACAAAGGAAATGCCTAACTGGCTCTGAAAATGATGAAATAAATACTCAGAGGGGTGAGTTTTATTGTTCAATTTTTAGATCAAATAAGGAATTTCAGCCTAGTTTGGGAGAGTAATGTATGGAGCACGGGGGACCCGGCGATGGCTCCTCTGAAGTCTCCTTGCCTGTCTTCTTTGTTTATGGCTGGGCATTAAATTTTAAATTTTTTCTTCTCTCAGTGCCTTGAGAATTGCTAAAAACGAAAAGAATGTAACCTAGAAAGTTAAGAATAAAGGACAAAGAGCTGCATTTCCGATATGTACTCAAGAAAGTCAATTAAATTCAAAGTGCCTCAGTTTCTTCAGTTATGAAATGATGCTGATAATGTTATTTTCCTTTTAGAGTTTTGACTGGTGCTAAGTAAAGTAGTGAACCTAAAACCCCCGAATAAGCATTTGACACATCACAAACATTTTATAGATATTAACAATTGCTTGTACTCTTTCTGAATGTATTTTCTATTTTTACATCTAAAAACTTTGCCTTCAAAATTTTTATAGAATTGCAATATTTCCTTAAAATAGATTTGACGTTTTGAAATTTAGGTTTATATTATGCATTTGTAGCTATGAAATCATTGTGGTTTTGTATGTCATTACAAAATATAAAATAAGCATACAACCTTTAAAAAACAGTTATATACATACTACTATAGATCATTTCACACAGAAAGAATTAGATACACCATATTTATTCACAGTATATTGATTATGGCTTCAAATCCAACCCGGACTCTCTCTTTCCAAATGCAAAATTGAGAGAATATATTGAAAGGAGATAGAGATATGTGCAATAAATGGAACTGTGCTGTCACCATGTATTGAGGGATACCTGAGTTCATCTATTCTGAAATAATTTTAAGTATAGATTAATTAGCAGAACATAGGATATTTGCTCACAAAAACAGTCAAAATACATACTACATTGTATGTACACACAAACATACACATATGTGCACACATGTATGTGTACATACATATGGAAAGAGAGAGAGGAAACTCCCCTGGTGCCATAAAGAAAGAAATGCAAGTAGTGAAGATATTGCAACATTGCATTATTCATACATGAAGAAGTTTAATATTGGTGTCTGTATGGTGAGTTTGAGCAATGGCCCAGATGTGCTCTTAATGGTGATAAGTTACAGATTTATCTTCTTAAGTAGTTAGCACTATGGTATCCCATCTGACCTTAAGAAAATGCCAAGTGATTCTCTAGAAATAGAACTATAAAATGGCAACCTCTTAGAACGATAGCTCTCTCTGCAAAGGGTCTGCTAATCATTTCCATTTCTCAGTAGAAATCAATACCTAACTATTGTTTAATTGGTGAATGCAGTATGACCTAATCATCTTGATGAGGTCCTCCATCCAGGAGGCTCATCTCTAGGGAAAACAGGGATGAGCCTCAGGAATAAGGAATTAATTGCAGGAAGATAATGAGCAAGGTTTCAATCAGCCTGAGAGGGAGAGAAGATGGGATACAGAACTTTAAATCTCCAGGTTCTGACTTACCTACTTTATTATTAATTAGCATGAACTTTAATTAAGCATGACACCAAACCTGATACTGTACCAAAGACACAGACTAAACTTACTAGCATGATCTGAAAGACACAAAACTGGAACTTGATCTCAGGGCTTTCATTTGAGTCCCAGCCCGAGAGGGTTCGTGCAGTGTATGTAAGGATTGCAAATGCTTTCGGAGGTCTTCTTTCCCTCTCTCCTTTGCCCAAGGCAGGTTCACATCTTCATGTCAGAAAATAGAGCTGGGTATTATCTCCCCAAACACCTTTAACTTGCTCATACAAAACAAAACAAAACCCCCAAACTAATAAATAGACAAACAACAGTAGCACACAATGGTCCTCTGATCAACCAAGTGGGTAATCCCGCACATTTCAGGTTGCTGGGATACAGACCTGGGCTCTGCCACTTTGTAACTATGGGATCGGAGGAGGTATTAACCTCTCTAGACTTTTGGTTTTCTGATATGAAAATGGCAACACAAATACCTATCTCAGGGCTGTTTTGATAAGGAAAGGAGATTAAAGGATGAAAAGTGCTTAGCACAGGGCACTTCACTTGTCACTCAATAACTGGATAGTGTATTGTTAAAATATTATGATTGCTGTTTCTGGTCTACATTTCAGTGCTAGGCTATATAAAAAGTGAATGTGTTAGACAAATGTAATGAAATATGTGCCCATGACAAGTTCTCAGAAGTCAAGGGCAGCTAACAGCACTATCAGAATATATGATAAATTTCCATATACACATATATTCAGGATTAGTAGAATAATAATAATATTAGAGGAACATAATTAATTGGCTAGATATTTATTGTACGTTGACTAAATTAAGAGAGTCACAGAGGGAAATAAGGAAAGTTCTCTGCCTTGGATGAATTTACATGACAGTTGTGGAAAAAAATACAAAAATAACTCATGCAACCTGATCAAGTGCCCCGGAAACACATGGGATTGATTCTTCAGGTGGGATTGAAGGATTCAGGTGTTTTCCAGGAGTATTAACTGAGGACAGGAGTTTTAAGCAGAGCAAAATTACCATGGAGTGGACTGTAAGTGGCTAGAGCTTTGTGTGAGTGTACAACTGAGGCATGAGTACATTTCTGCACGTGGAAGATATCTAGAGATGAGGCCAAATTCAGGCTGAGGAAGGGCTTAAGCTCTCCAACTGAGGTCATCCATCTTTTACTTAGTCAACTCTGATAGACAATATATTAGTAAGAGGAGAGACTAGGGCAGGAGTTGAGGTATTTCAGGTATTAAAGAGAGACCAGACTGGAGAGAAAGAAGGAGGTTTTAGTTTGTCAAACACTGAGTCACTGATAAAGTTTCTTAGCTACATGCTGGGATTGGTAGGATTCTTGCAGTAGCATCCAGATAATGAAATAAAAATGATTAGTGTGTATCAATGCTGTATGCATTCAAAAGTTTGATACTCAAAAAAAGAGATGGAGAGAGTAAGGCATGAAAATGTGACTGAGTGCAAGAATCGTTTCCTTATCATAGGAGAGACTCGGAATGTTTGTAGACAGTGCAGGATGCACAAGTAGGGAGATGATGGAGGTTCCAGGAAGAGTAGAATAAGACTAAGAACACAGGTGTGAGGAATTCATGGGGGAGACTAGGACCACTGCAGTACATTAAAGGATGGATAAATGAATACGCATGAGAATAATGCTAATGACTTCCCTTACTCTTGTTTCTTTATTGATGAAATTGATCTGATGAAACTAAGGAATCTTAAAATATAGCACACTTAGGTTACGCATCTGCATGCAGATAAAAAGGATGTATGTTGTAGAAAGGACAGTGTGGATCATGGCCTGTGTTTCTTTTTCCCTGTCTGCCAGAAACACGAAGTCTCAGCTCCCTAAGCCCCGGGAGTGAGCATATTTACATGCTGTGTATCTCCATGGTCCTGGATTCCTTTTTTTATTTTACTAAGGTGGTAAAATTAACCTCCTTTGTTACAAGGACATTACAAATACTTTTCTGAAGATGAAAGCCTGAATAAATACTTCAGATGTTTCAGAATCATTCTACATGTGGAAGAGATTGGCCATTTTGCTGATTACTTAAATATGATAAAAAATAAATTGGAAGAGATGCCAGAGGCCCTCATGTGAAGTCTGGGCATCATAAAGATAAGGCTGTTAGACTCTGGCGGGAATCAACCCAGGAGTGGTGGTAGCTGGGGAGAGCAGAGAGTCCTTGGACACTCAGGATACTAAAGGCTATTGTATGATACTGTTTTCTTTAGCAGTTCAATTAAATCAAATTCTGAGTCTCCTAAGACAGTTTAACCTCAGCTCTCATTTGTTCCTCTCTGGTGAAATTACCCACAATGCTAAAAGGTATAATTCCCACTTGATGTCATCATAAATTGACTAAATCTAAAAGCCAACAGAACCGACATGAAATTTAGCACTGTCCTTTCTAAGAGACCAAGTGCTGGTATAAATCTCTGGACATGGAAAGACAGGAAAATGATTTTTCAGAGTCCCTGATTAAACACAGTAAATTAGTAAAGTGCTGCCACTGAGATTTGTCCTGTGAAAGAGCGTTCAAAACTCCAGTGAGAGCTTGCTGGAGACAGGAAGAAGAAATGAGTTGCCTCTGAGAGAACTGCACATTGTACTAAAGAAATAAAATCAACAACAACCCTTCATGGAGATACAAGAAGCCATAAGTGATTCCACTTGTTCTGGAAGTATAAAGGGAGGAGTTTTTATTTTTTGCAAGGCTCAAGATGACATCTCCAGGGATGTAGAGAAAGTTTGACCGTTATGTAGATAGTGATACTCCACAGACAAGAGTTGGCTGATTCACAATGGAGAAATCGGGTCACTTTCTGAAAAAAGTCATGTCATGCATCCTCCTTTGCTTTCAAGGTACCCTTAGTGACTTACATGGACACTTCACTTCCGACCCCTTCATTAATATATTTGAGGTAACATTTTGTAGCACCCTTGTGTCAGATCTTTCAGTACCCCCTCAACCACCCAAGTCTTCTACTCCTGTGTCATGAAATGAGGAGACTCCTCTTTGTTTGCTAACTTTCCATAGGAGCCGAAGTTCCCATTCAGCTGTAATTGGTAACCAAAGCTGAAGGCTTAGCAATTAAATCCCCCGATGAAAATATATGAATACAAGCAGAAATGTTATGGGCTGGTTTTTTGACTAAACTTCTGCCAGCTCTTGCTGTGTTTTATGGAGAGATGCTGACATATTCAATAAATCTTGACTGGCTGCTGTCCAGGAGAAATTATCACCAGCCTGTTGAAGGATCTCTGGCTTCTCCCTAGGAGAGAGAGGGGAGGAGGAATTGTTCTGGTTCATTCTGAGTTGTGCATTATACATTAAATTAAAATATATGTTTCACCCATTTAGCAGTCTGAATAATAAAAGCTGTATACAGCTGCAATGACTCTGCTCTATGCATTTTAATGACTGATTTGTGAATATGCTAGAATTATAGCTGCTATTCAAATATTTTCCTATTTTAAGAAGTCACAAATCCCTCCCTTTAAAAATGCACAGACAAACACTTTATAATCTTTTAATAATTTGTACTAAAGAGTTTTAAAGCTTAGGATATGTGGAAATTATTTGTTTTAGGACCAGTAAATACAATGGGCTTGTCAATATGGTATTCAAATAACTGTCAAAATATTTGGAGTGTCTCTAACAAAGGGAACCTAACTCGATTTCTGCATTCAAATGAATTCTAAATGGAAAAAGTGATATACAGTTCAAAAGGCAGCATTAGACTATAAAGCACCTTTCCATTTCTCCTAGGAATTACGATCTACTGCTCAAATAGACTTTTAAATGGTTACTGACTTTCAGGCTTCTCAGATGTTCATGCTTAAATCAGTTTGAACTAGTTAAGTAGAGTCACAATTAGAATTGTAATTTCTTTTCTCTCTGTTTTTAACCAATTGTGAAGAAAGCTAATAAAATTGGGAAATGAACATCTGCACCCTTTAATATGATAACTAGCTCTTAGAAGGGTGAAACAATGCTTTATTAACCTCTGGAGTTTATTTTTCTAAACCCATTGCCAGTTCTGATATTGGAGATCTGCAAGTCTTTGTGTATCTCATAAATTACAGTCCAAAAGATTTCTCTGAAGGGTTCTAAAAAACCAGGAGATTTAGACTTACCTTGTAAGAAAAGTTTGATATAATGAACATAGTAATATCAAAACCTCAATTTCTTATCCAGATGTATAAAAAAATATGTTAGCTAAGCAACCAAAAGTTTAGGATGCTTATGATCCTGGTAGGAAAATTCTCAGTAAGTTCCCATTAGTTTAGATGCTCACTCTTGGCCTAGAAATGTATCAATAAAATATGTAGGTATGTGGAATCTTTAGCAGAGCAGAAGACCTGAATCATCCCCTTTATTGTTTGCTCATTTCAGTCTCAAATAACCCTCCATCTCCTAACGCTGCCCTTAGGATCTCATTTTACCAAGCATGGTTTCAAAGAAAACAATTGGAAGGTATTTTAGAAGGTGGAAAATAAAATTTTATTTCTGATTGCATCTGTAGTTTGTAACACTGGCAATTCAAACTTTCTCTGAAACAGGTTTTTTTTTTTTTTTCTTTTGCATTTGTAAACTGACCTAAATGTCTATTATGAGGATTGATTTAGGAAAGCTCATTGAGGAATTACTGTTGTAGAGTGGTACCCAACCAATCTTTTCTGTAAAGGACCAGAGAGAAAATAATTTGGACATTGGGGACCCCTTGGGTATACTATCTGTCATAATTATTCAACCCAGCTCTTATACTGCAAAAAGAGCCATAGACAGTATGTTAACACATATGCATCCCTGGTAGGTTTTCCCCACGGGCTGTAGTTTTTTCACCTGTTCACAAGCAATGATTCCCAGGTGGTGGTACACGTGGTGGCAATGGCATTGTGAGATGTTCACTGAGGAAGAATTGCAAGAGAATCCACCCTGGAAATTCTCAGTTTTTTCTTAAGAAGAGGTAATAGAAGCAATAGGAAATCGCTCTCCTTTTATTTCTTGGGCAAAAGAACAATTTGATGGGGTCTGTGGTTCATTAAAAATGTAATGTCAGTGATGGTCAGAAATCATTTTTGATGTTTCTAAATAATACCATATATATAATATATATATATATTCTATTCAATAGAATTATAAGACACACATGTGATTTCAAATTTTCTACATATTGCAAAAGATAAAAATAGATGAGGTTGATTTTAGTAATTTATTTAGCCCAATATGTGAAAAATGTTATATTTTTATCATGTGATCATTATTTTTACTGGAATATTTTACATTCTCTTTTTTATACTAAGACTTTGAAGTCTGGTATGTAGTTTATATTTTCAGAGTATTTCAACTTCAGTCAATTTCCACAGCTCTACATGTGGCTAGTGACTACCATATTGAACCATACAGGAAAAGATCACAGATGATCTCTACACTCACAGGATTGTATATTGAGGACTTAATACTGAAATTAGTATCAAAATCAAAACCTTTAGAACACAGCACTTGGGGAGGTCCTTGCCTGTCAAGAGAGGTGTCACTTATGATGAAACCTCTCTGCCAAATGAAACAGTAACCATGAGAATTCAACCACATAATCATTGAAATCTCAGGATTTATTGAAACAGTTATTTCCTTTTATTTGCCAACCAACCATGGGTCGAAAATTCTAGTGCCAGGAAGGAACAGAGAGGTGCAAATGAGAGAGTTCAGATGGACTGAACACAGTAGAGAATGATGTGTGTTACTCACAAACAGCTGGCATGTGCCTCTCCTCTAAACACCACAGTCAAAATACTGAACACCATGGCACCAAATCAGACACAGCTGCAAGACCACCACTGCTGTCAGAGCCGTGGCTTTGCGGCCTCTGTCCACACACACAAAACTGATCCATGTGCCAGTATTCCAAACTAATTGACATTATTGGATTGCAACAGACCAGTACTTGACTAAGCTCTTTTTGTTTTTTGGTTTAGGTAATCTGACCCCAACCTCATTTTTTCCTCTGCTACTCTGACTAGAAAGACTGTCATGAATCCCCTTTGCTCTCAATGTCACCACTTTCTTTACCAACTAGAAAAAAACATTCCTCTCTGGAACCTTCCCAATAGCTCTTGAACATTTTTAGCCATGCAGATGCACAAAGTCAAAATTCGAAAAGCATGAAAAAGCATTTAAAGAGTCATCTCATGATTGAACATTGCCTGATCTGACTCTGCAGGACGTGAGTCTCTTCGTGGATTTTTGTGAAGCTCATGAGTGGGAAAAGTCAAACTACAGAAATATTAATGTTTTTGGCTATAGATGCTATCTTAGATTCCATTGGGATGATTATATGATAGGTGATAGTCACACACATGTCATCAGTAAAACAGTTCTGAAACCTATCCGGATTCCAAGGTCTTTTTATCAGCAATGATAGAAGTACTTCGGTACTAATAGTCACACTATTAGTAGTCGATAGGTATTTAGTAATAAATAATTACAAAGTACTGGAATAATTTAACTTATGTCCTGAATGCAACGACTCTATTACATGAGTATTATTATTCTCTTCCTTTGAAGGTGTGAAATGTAAGACAACGGAAGGAGGTAACTTGCAGAAGTTTCACTCAGCTCGGAGCGGTACGCCCAGGCAGTCTGGCAGTTTTTAGAATCTGCAGACAGAACTGCTGTGCATAAGTGCTCCTCTGCATCTTTCTTATGGGTCCACTTCACTTGGCATTTAATATTTGAGTGTTCTCTCTCCTCCACTGGAATTCCTACTCCTCAGCGGCGGAGATGGCCTCCCCAATGCTTTCTACCCGGTAAGGGTCAACATGAAAGCATTGACAGCAAAGAATCAATAAGTTAAAAAGAGAATTCTGAAATTCAGGAACTTACTATAGAGTCTTCAGATTAAGTTCCCTTTTGTTCTATCTTCTCTGAAGTTTGTTTAACTTTGCGTGACCTGACAGTTATTAAACTCTGTCTCCCTCAGTGAAAATAGTGTGGGCATGAGCGTACATGCTGTCATGTCAACCACAATGAGGACTTGGTGGTTTCTGGGTCCCCAGTATCAACTGCTTACTCTAAGCTGTGTAGGGAAAGAAGAGTTGCCTGTCTTATCCCGCCTTGTCCCCTACGCTTTCTGGGACAGGTGATTACACCACTCTGGTACTATGGAAAACCATGATGAGGAGGTGCTGAAATTACATTCCATTCAGTTAGCATAGTCAAAGCTCACAATCTTCCTCATTTGGCTCTTCCTTTGTAGACTATTTTCCAGGGTGCTGCTCAGTTTGCATTTCTGAGGTCCAAGACACTCCAATTTCACTCTTCCTCTCTACTCCCCTCTCCTGCCAGTTACTCTGGTGGACTTGACATGCTCTGAATATTGTCTCCTCTCACCATAGCCCATACCTGTTGGTCCTCATAACAATATTATTGGTTCATGCTCTTGGGTGTTTCCGTTTAACAAATTGCAGAACTGAGACTCACAGACATCAAGGAATTCACTCAAGCACATCAAGATGATTTCTAGTAAAGCTAAGATTGAAGCACAGGTCGGCCAGCCTAAAAATCTCATATGCTTACATCCCCCATCATCCTGTCTCTTGCTGATCGAGTTCATCCAATCTCCTCACTCTAAAAAACACTTATTTTTTAAAAACAATAACCCATCGACCAACTTTCTACCTACTGGCTCAATGAAAGGGCATGAACTGAATTGAATATTAATCTCAGATTCACTACTGTATTATTTTTGGTCTACTCATAAAATATTTCATGGGTACCACTCTTCAGACTATAAATTACATTTTGGAGACTAGAGTCCTTTTCCCCGTTAATCATATTTATTATCAAATCATAGTCCAAGTCACTGAAATAAAAACTTAATGAAATGAGAAGACCAAAGTCAAATAAAAAAGTCCTGGGTAATAAACCTTTGACCAAAAATGAATACCAGATTGAGAATTTTATTTTATTTTGAAAGTCATTCATCATTAGTAATCACTAGCAAGCAGTAGTAAATATATGTGTGCTACTTCTTTATACATTAAAATGATCTAATCAACCCAGCACCAACTCATTCTGTTTGACTATCAGAATTTTTAAAAGAACATCAATGTAGTTAAAAAAAAAAAAAAGACTGTGAGCATTCTGATTGATTGGAAGTTAAAAAGAAGTGCAGGCTTTTTCCTTTCCTTGGCTGTAAGTCCTGCGGGAATGTCTCCAGATCTTCAAATAAGTCCCTTCAAGGGAGAAAATTCCAGCACTTACAACATGCAACCTCAGTGCCTGGGGACTCCCTGTCACCTCGTGTTGGAAAAGTGGTTGGTGAGCTATGCAGATCACGAAGATTGGGTAATAAAAACCTACCACCATCAAACCAGGGAAATCTATTATTCACCTCTTCTATTAATAGAGTCAGAGCTTCGATTTCACACTGCAAAAAGCTCAGATTTATTTTGCTTACTCGAATCTCAAAGCTTGAATGGTCTCCGATTTGGGAAATGTAAATTCTGTCTCCCTTTAAACTAAATAATAGTTCTATTTATAACACTTGTCATCGCCTTTACAGTCCTTTTTTGCATATAAAGTGCCGCCATACATATACCTACTCTAATGTTTCTAGTAGGGTATATTTAGCATGCTGATTGATTAGAAAATAAGAAAAAATAAGAGCCGGGCTCACCTCTGAGGTGCAGGAGAGGGGCAGGGGAAACGCTGCCTATTCCACTCCTTTATAAATGAGAGGAGAAAGTCCATCTTGTTCATTTTTAAATTCGTGTGGAGCCTTGCTCTTTGTTGAACTGTTTGATAGCGGAAACGTGCTGAGAGTTTTGTTTTACGACAATTCCCATTTCTCAGGATGCCCCCTACCTTTTGTGTATCTATCATTTAGAAAATGAGTGAATAGCAGCTTCAGCAGCTAATAGCCAATTCCAGTTCCCATTTTTATGTGCAGAAGGGTTTCTCTGTTAAAATGGTAACAGTTAAATGTAAAGCGAACCTAACCAGCCACCGGGTGGCACTGTTGCTCCACTGAGATCTTGGTTAACGAACATTTCTCTTATATTAAAAAAGAAAAAGAAATGAAGGATGATCGTACCTTAAAGAAAGCAGCATTGTTTAAATGGAAAAATTGGTTTTCCTAGGCTTCTTTGATACTTTCTATCCACTAAACATCTGTTGACCCCCAGAGTGACAAATATGCCTGTATTGAAATGCCAATATCAATTGTTTGATAGTTACTACCTGCAGCTTTGTGTTAAGAAGGATTCTGATGCCACATCTAAGCCAATGAGGTGAATATTATGGGTTGACAGAAAATCTGATGTGGGTATAGAATATAAGAGTGGTGACACACTGGTCATTTGCTTTAACTTACATTTTGAATTCTATGTACCAAGGACCAATGGTAAGTATAAGTTCTGTACTTCTATTGGGGCTAGAACAGAGAAGATATGACTTGAACAGAAAAAAATGTTAAAGTGATGATAGATGACCTTAAAAAATCAGAATATTGGAGTGTTTATCCCTGATATTGTGAATATGATCTGATTCTTTATCACAATATCAAAACTACAAAGCCCAATCTATGTGTTTATTCATCATAGAGTTAAAAATGCTATTTGTACTTGATTCCAAATCTGTTATGGTTTTAGAATTTACAGAAGTGCTATGACTGCTACATATCTGTGACACTATGAATATATTAAAATGTCTCTACCTCTCTGAGTATCTTACACTATTCCCCTAACCCTGAGGTGCTTATTAAATGTGCTATAAAGTTTTCTACGATCATGGGGATGCTCATATTTGTTCTGCTGAGTAAACTAATCACTATTGAGTAGTTGTTTTTTTCATTTTTATGTAATTTAAATTCATTTACATGTAAGCATCTAAAGTCAAATATGGTTACTAACACAGGACAGAGAAGTTTTAGCTAGTGCAGAAATGATACTGAGTTTGAAGAATACACAACTGTCAAGCAAACCAGCCCTCCTTCAAGTCCAGTAACACCCAGTAAGGAGCATTAAGGTTTATTGAATGTTTGCTGTGCATACGATGCTGAATCAAAGTGTGCATATTTAATATTTCCATCAACATGTAGGGAAATGATTTTTTCTCCACTTTGTAGATAAGGAAACCTTTAGCAAAGTGATCTACACTCAGACATAGGTAGGTTCCCCCACTCAAATATGCTGGCACGTGTGCTGGCTAGTGTTCTAGTTTCTTTTCTAACTATTGGGCTGAGAAAACATATGCCAAAAAGAAAGTCTCTGAAGCAAAGTGTTTTTCTGCCCACTGGCCCACTTGTCTCTTGTCCCTCATTCTTCCTGGAGGCAAGTCATAGAAATAAGGCTTTTCCCCAAAGTCAGCTATAAGGCTACAATATTGCCCTAACTTTTCCCCACGTTTCTGTATAATAAGAGTTGGTCATAAAGAATTTAAGACCCTCTTTTTTAGAGGGGTCCTGCCCTCTATCTGGGAGAAAGAAATGGTGCAACTGAGGAGCAGGGAAGGATCTGTGCAGATTGACCTGGCTGGGTTCTCCAGCAGTCTGCTCCTGTTGACTCCTACTCTTTCTGTCCAATCATGTTTCAAGATGGCCGTCCCTATTTCATGGAACCTGAACCTCAAGTCAGCTAGCTTTCCCTGTGTCTCTGAGTTTCCAATCTGAGAGTTCCCCTGGCATGTACAATTTTGATTAAATAGATGTGTTATGCTTTTGTCTTGTTAACCTGCCTGTGATAGGAGCTTTTTTGGTGACTCCTGCATTGGATCACCCCTTCCTCCCATATACAAAGAGCAGTGTTTAAATGTATCTACAGCGTCCACTTAGAAAGGAACTGAGCCTGTGGTTGGAAGGGGCAGAGAAGGATGGCAGAGACAGCCTCAGGTCCATTCTGCAAAACCAGTTGTCTTTTGAAAGCAGCGTGGTAGCCACAGTGTCACCAGGATATGCCCTTTGGGGAACGCATCTTGCTCTCTCTTGTCTAAGTAGCTTATGGCAGGATTCCTTCTACCCAAACAGACTCCCTTCCTAGGAGGTTTTCTGGCAGATCTGATATTCTAGAACTCATTTTATTTTATAATGTTATTCTATCATCTTTTACAGATAAGTGCTCTGGGCAACCACCTGTCCCTGGTTCTGTTGGGGGCACAGCTAAAGGCAGAGAATGGCAAAGTTTTAGTCTGTGGCAGGAAATCAGCAAAGGTCTCCTTCTCATCCCGTCTTCTCTCTACATACCGGTCCCCAGAACCCGTACATATGTTACCTTACGTGGCACAAGGGACTTTGCATATGTGGTTAATGATCTTGAGGTGGGAGATTATCCTGGATTAGTTAGGTGATCCGCCATGATCACAAACACCTTATAGAAGACAGGCACAGAGCCAGGGAAGAGAAGTCAATGAGATGATAGATGAGAGAGAGAAGATGTTACACAGGTGACTTTTAAGGAGGATGGAGCCAGGAGAAGGAATACAGGTGGCTTTACCACTGAGCCACATCACTGACCCCTTTTGATTATTTTTACTTTGAGACCGGTGCTTGATGCAGTCCCATAGGCCCATTTTGGATTTCTTATTTCTAGAAATGTAAAGTGATCCATTTGTGTTGTTTCTAAAAAATTGATTTCAGTAGCCATAAGAAACAAATAAACTTCCTCGAGAGGGAGACTTCCAAACAATCACTACAGACTGAAAAGCATCATTAGGTAATATAGGCTGTTTGGGCTGCTTTATCACAATACCAAAGACTGGGTAATTTATAAACAATGGAAATCGTTTGCTCATAGTTCTGGAGGCTGGGAAGTCCAAGATGAAGAAGCCAGCAGATTCAGTGTCTGGTGAAGTCCACTCTGCTTCAGAGAGTCCACCTTCTAGTTGCTTCTCACAAGGCAGAAGGGGCTAGCAGGGCTACTCAAAGTGTGTTTAATGAGGAATTAATCCCATCATTGGAACTCTCAGAAACTCACTGCTTCCCAAAGATCTGCTATTGCATTTAGTATTTTGCAACATTTGACTTTTGGGAGAATGGACATACACATTCTGATCATATCCGGTAGAGAAAGGGAGTGTCTTCCAGGAAAAAAAAAAAAGACCAGAAAATTCAAAGGCAAGAAGCTCCAGAAAAGCATTCAGTGTGTAGGGACGTGTGTACCCCAGGTGACTTGAAGTTTAGTTATGTTTCAGGGAAATAGGAGGCAGAGCCCAGGAGTTCTCTGTGGTACAGGAAAGGGAGGCTTCCAGTTTTCTGGTAGTCACCAGCTCAGTGAGACCAGCACCAAGGCCTTGCCTCTGGACCACACGTGGACCTCAGGGGTCTCCTGTAGTCTTGCTCCATGTATTTCTCTTCCCACAGAGATCAAGAGAAAACCCCATAATTATTTGCTACAGGAAAGGATGAAAGATCCAGAGCACAGGTCGCCATTAAAAATAAGAAAGTAACTTGAAAGAGATAAAGCTACTTCTGTTACCTTAGACAGAATTTTTAACTGGCATTAGAAAGTGAATGAGAAGAGAGCAAATTATCAATTTCAGATTAGACAAAGGCACATAAAGGAGCTCTTTTTGACCCTTGTAATGTATCTCATGCTTTTATCACATCTTTATATATATTAGAGCTGGATGGAGAAAAGTAAAATTGGTAAGAAATTTCTTCTTAAGGAAAAGATTTTTATTCTTTATGGAAACTTTCATGGTAAGTCAGCTCTCTTGGGGGAGGCACTTGATGTACAAACCTGGATGCATAACCTCAAGGTTTTGGAAAAATTTAAGGAGGCTCAAGAGTTGGGGAAGGGGAGTAGAGAAGAGGTCAAAAGGAAGGGTTACACTCTACTGTGTGGACTTCTTTCCCTGAATCTCAACATTGGCAGGGAAAATTCCAAACATCATGAAATGCTTGACTGGTTTCTTGTAGCACCTGGTGAATATACTGGCTTGCATGGCTAAGGATTATGCAGGGGACAGAGAGACCACAAATGTAGATACAAGCAGAACAGACTCCAATGGACAACTGGGCTTACCATCATTTCCTATTTTGATACTTGATTCAATGGTTTCTTTTTGCATTAATTACACAGACTCTAACTTGTTAGAGTCTCTAGGGAATCATTTGATAGACAAGGCAGGGACTAGGGTAATGTAAGATGGGTGAGAAACTTTCCAAGAGTACAGTGTTTGACCACAAAAAAATCTCTTCATAATCAAGGCCAATTATATTATTTATTTATTTTTGATTTTTAAAATCTATTTATTATGATTTTTTAAACAGACTCAAAAATATCGCATAGGTGAAATAAAGGCAAAACTAATAGTAAATGTCATCTTTAAAAATATTATCAGTAATTAAAAATATGAAATCATTGAAAAGTTAGAAAAATTTATACTTTGTATCAGCTAACTATTGCAATGTAATAAAATACCTCAAAATTCAGTGGCTTAAAATATAAATATTTATTATTTCTCTTTATTCTCAGGTCACCTGGGAACTTGTGCCGACATGGGCCAGAATCAGTTAATCATGACTGGGCTCCTTCATTTACCTGCATCAGCTAGAGGGTGGGTTAGGGACTACTAGTCTAGTGTGGTCATATATGCATGCTACTTCTTGGCTGAGGCAAGGGAAGGGTTGAGATGGGTCACACATCTCATTATGCAGCAGGATAACTTGCAGGGCTCTACAGGAGAAAAGAAACCCCAATACTTCTCGAAGCCTAAACTTAGAAGAGTCACACTGCCATTTCTGCTTCATTCTATTATTTTTACCTTTTTCTTTTTTTGCTTTTTCTGATGCTGGGGTTTGAACCTGGGGGTACTTTATGTCTGAGCTACAACCCCAGTTCTTTTTTTTTTTTTTAATTTTTTAATTTGAGACAGGGTGTTGCTAAGTTGCTTAGGACCTCCCTAAGTTGCTGAGGCTAGCCTCAAACTTGTGATCCATCTGCTTCAGTCTCTGAGCCACGGGGATTATAGTCATGTGCCACCATATTATATTTAAATACAATTTTTTTTTTCCTGGTAGTAGGGTTACTCTACCACCAAGCTATATTCCCAGTCCTAAAACTTTATTTTGAGACAGGGTCTTATTAAGTTGATGAAGCTGGCCTCAAACTTGTGATTCTCCTACCTTATCCTCCAAAGTTGCTGGGATAAAAGAGGTGTGCCAGTATACCTGGTTAGATACAGTTTTCTTTTTTGGTACCAGGGATTGAACCCAGAGGCACTCAAACACTGAGTCATATCCCCAACCCTTTTATTTTTTATTTTGAGACATGGTCTCACTAAGTTGCTTAGTGCCTCGCAAAATTGCAGAGGCTGGCTTTGCAGTCAAAATTCTTCTGCCTCAGCCTCCCAAGTTGCTGGGATTATAAGCATATGCCACTGTACCCAGCTACACTACTTTTAGAAATCAAAGTTAAAGCAAAAAATAAAAATCCTTAGTGTATGTCAAAACCTAAGGCAAAATGGAAAATCATTAATACCCTGTTCTTTAATTTTTGATATTTTGATATTTTCATCACTATGAATTTTGTATTAATTTTGATGTTCAATTTTTTAAAAACAATATTGACATATTTTTATCTTAATTTTTTTCTTTTTCTTTCTCCCTTTCTTTTTTCTTTTCTTTTTTTTTTTTTTTTTTTTTGCAGTTTTTGTGGCCAGTAGCAAGAGATAAGGAAAGCAGGCTAGACAAAAGGAAGAATTCATCGATTAAAGTTTACAAATTTTCTAAACTTTCTTTATGTAGCAACTAAGTACAGTAGGCAGGAACTACTCCTGTCAGTCTGAGAGCACAAGGCACAGCAAGGTGACCACTTACGTGGCATGTCAGAGTCAGGATGGTGGGTTCCTATCTCCAGATCCATGTTCTCAGCACAGTTCAGGTTATTTTGTGGCTATGCTTGTGATTTCCTTCTCTCTTTTTACTTTTTTATCTCCTTGTCTGATTTGGGGATTTCGTTGCTCTAGGATGTAGAAAAGATTGAGACACAAGGTTTGTGAATTTAATCGTCACTTTTCTCTCATTTACTTACGTTGCTCTGTTGTAGGTAAAAGCAGGGGGAAATGCTGTGGTATTATTTTGATTCAGGGACAATAGATCTAGGGTACGTGTATCACAATGGCTAATCACAAGAGTTGAAAGTTTCTGGCAGAAGAAACTTAGCTTTTGGTTGGTTCAATTATGGTTGAATTAGATGTCTTCTGTTGACTTTTTTTTCACTATTATTTTTACGAGTAAATGATTTATGTGGGTAAATAGCTACAGCTAAGTGTATATATATATATATATATATATATATTATAGATATATAGATAAATTGATGGGAAGACAAATAGAACATAGTCCTTAATAATAACATAGCTTATAAAATGCCTTCATGTTTAATGTATTTTTAATTGAAAAATAATAGTTGTGTATCTTTATCATATACATGTTTTGAAACGTGTACATTGTGAGATGACGTGGTAGAACTCATTAACATTTGCATTATCTCACTTATTTTTTGTAGTGGGAACACTTAAAATCTATCCCTATTTTCAAAATACAATACAAAACGTATCAAATGAGGGTCACAATTTGCTGGTATATGCTTCATTTATTAATTAATTTGGAGTAACTATTATTATTCATACTTCATACAGTCTTTCCCTGATCTACTTTCTCATGTGTGATTCATCCCTGAAGAAAAAAAGAATGAGGAAAAAAGTTATTTTAACAGATTAGTATATGTGTCAAAGTATTTATATCTGTTTGCACATAGTGAGGGTACTCCAGATAGCTGAACTCAACACCGGACGTGCAGTAATGGGGAAATTTGGGTTCCCTGCAGACACAGGGTCCACAGAGAATAATGAGGAGAGGTCCTATACCAATGCATCGTGACTCTGTTTGGAACAGGGTAATGTGATCCTAGCTCCAGAAGCTGGAGAACAGATGTACCACCCAGGAAGGAGACAGTTGAGAGGACAAAACAGAGTAACTCACCAAAGGCAGTGAATAGGAGAATCTATCTGCAAAATCTGTTTTTTTTCTGTAGGACCTGGGGCAGAAGGTGATGGCAGAAAGATAAGCTGTTTTTTAAAGGAATGAGTTCACCTGTGGATGTGGAGTGCTGGAGGCCTTGGATCTGGAAGAAGCAACTTTACATAGTAGCAACGTACTTGTAGCTCACTCGAAATCAGAACATGATTACAAGAGTTTGGCGTCTGGTGTAGCTGGAACATCAGCTCTTTCCTCACTTGTGCTCATCTGCCAAAACTCTCTGAAATGAGAATGGTGATCGTATTCACACTCATGGTGTGACGGGGATTAAATGAGAATTTAGACCTGAAGTGTCTCCCCACAGGGCAGCCAGAATGGCAGTTTAAAACACAGCCACAATACATCATTTATCCAGGCGCACAGGCCCCTGAAGATCTGAGCCCTGCCTTTTCCTTTATATCCTCCAGCTACTCTGCAGCCGTCTCTGTGTCTTGCACACGGATTCATTCCTAAGCAAGTCCCCTATGCTGACTCTTTCCTCTTCCAGGGTGTTCTTCTGCCTGCCTGTGAAAGTCTTCCTGGCCACTTAGCTGAATACACCTCCCCACCTTCTACTCCATTACTCTGCATTATTTGCTCCCCAGCACCTGCTGCTTTCTGAAATTGTCTATTTGACTTTCGGTTAAAATTGTTCTGTCACTATCTCTGCTGCCTCAATGGAGATGTAAGTCCCGTGTGAGATTGTTTAACACAGTATGCCCAGGGTTTAGGGCCAGGCCTGGGAGTTGGCACTCGATAAAAAAACATATTAAATGACTGAATAAATGAGCAAGTGGAGGTTGGCTCTTGTTTGCATCCATTTTGGTAATACTATACACATAAATATGAAGGGAGTTGGGGCCATGTCAGGGCTGTTCAGTGGCTCTCTGCTCAGTGTGAATCCTCTCTGAGGCCCAGAGAGTGGAAGGCTTTTGTGTTAGGATAACAGGACTATTTGCTTTTACTGCTCAGAATATGTACTATCATAGTTGATCATTTGAACTTTCATGGTATTCAAGTGCTGATGTGGGTATTTAAGATCTTAATAGCAAAAGTAAAAAGAATATTTACATAGTTCATAAAAGGTTCCCTGAGCTTCCATTCTGCATTTTACAGCACCTCATGATAGTGGAGAGTGGATTCAGTGATGCACTAAGTCTTATATTATCCCCGACTTGCACCACAGTCAAATGACCACCCTGGTTTTAAAACTTCGTGAAGCAAATCAGCTGGTGCTAAAATGGTACTTCTCTCTTAACTCCCAATAAATCCCCCAAATGTTATGCAAATTGAAAAATACCCCTGCCACAAGACTGTCAGATAACAACTCTCATTCCCAAGGACTATTTGTAAGCATAAAGAAACATCCAGAAAGAAATAATAAATTGTTCTAGTATACTGTTCTGGCAACCATTAATAAATCAATATGAAGAGGAGTTCTGAAGGGCAAAATGTTGCTGTCGGTGGGTGTCCGATTTAATTTTGCTCTAAATTAATATTTCGAATATGATAAGTGAGCTGGCAGGAACAGATTTCATGATTAATTCTATGGAGTCAAAAATGCTTTGATGGCACTTTAATAGCTGCTCCAGTGATCTAAAAGTGCCTGAAACGGGCTCACGTGGGCAAGCTCACAAATTGCATGATAATGTGGATCCCACCCAAGGAGGAGATTTACTTTTTATTTTCAAATCTCTGGCGTACCTTGGGATATGTGTGTTTCATCATGCAGGCAAAGACGTTTTTATAGCATTGTGAGCCGTGGCTGAATGATACATGCGGTATGAGTGGGGAGAAAGTGCCATTAGAACCCTCCTGTAACTCCTGCCTCCCTGCAGCCACATAAATCAGCTGACAATGGAGTCATTGCTTCCCTGAAAATGAGGGTCCCTAGGATGAAAATACTGAATTTCAAAAAGACCAGAAAGATAGATCCAACTTGGGCTCATGAATGAGAAACAAGAATGGAAACTGTTTACCCTGCGGTCAACTCTTACTAAATCGCTGCAGGCATGAAAAGATTACTGTTAGATGACTCTGCAGTCAGGCACAGAAACTTGGTGTCTGTTAAAAGTTTACCGAGTGCATGGGAATTCTGTTAAATGAGATGACACTAAGGATAAAGGCCAAAGAATGCCTATAATCATCGAGCTTATATTCCAGCTCATGAGGCAGATCTATTAACTGAAGGCAAATCTGCATCCCAAAGAACAGATTAGAGATTTGGGCAAAGTGCACTGGAACCAGGGGAGGGGGGCAGAAGTAGCTAAGTCATGGGGCTTCCGTATTTCACATCATCCTGAAAGAGTAAGGCTTTGATGGGCGTATGTGGGTATTTAAAGTATAGAAAATAGAGGGGGAAAGCACAAAAATGTAGAAATTGTTGATGTTGGAAGAATAGTAGTTTGTTTAGGATAACAAGATCACAGGAGCTACAAGGAGGAAGGGAAGCAAGATTGCACACCTGGTTTGTAGTCAGTGAAGGGTTTTGAAGGCGACATTAAAGTGAGCCATATCCTTGGTCAGTGGAGAATCAGTCATGGGTTCTTAAGGAGACAGGATCATGATATACACTGCAGAAAGATTAATAAGCTATTTTTATATGGGCGATTATATTAGAGAAATCAAAGTCCCATCATTAACTCTAATTTCTGGTTAAGACAACCGATTGAAAATTGCATTACCTAACATCTTCAAAAGCTGGTTCGTGAGAAGGCTGGTCAGTTTCCGCTTTGTCTAAATTGCATTTCATGGGCCTGGAGGATATAAAAGAGACCTCAGAATTCATCAGACATATGAGGCATGAAGATGAGGCTTGAAGAGAGAGCTTGGTTGTGACCATAGGTTGGGGATTGTGAGCTTGCTTGACATCACTCAGAATAGGTAAAGGGAAAAGAGAAGAGGTACAATGTTTGTGGGGGCGCCTGGCTCTCTTTGCAGTGCTTGACAGAGTTCCACTGAAGGATGATTGCAGAGACTCGTCCTAAAAGGATTGCATGCCAGATGTATGCCTCCCTAGCTTGGATGTTATTCTTGGAGTTTTCCTAATAATATATTACTCACTTCAGTCTGGGGATCTTGCTAGAGGTGATGGGAATAATTCTACAAATTTCCAGAAAAACATCATGGAGACAAAACACATGTTGAAACCCTGTGATGTTAACCTCACTACAGAAGAATGCTTTTATTATGTTAAAAATCAAACACTGTATTTATTGGCACAGCCAGAAACTGTTGGGGGCACAGAAACTTATATATAACAATGTTTCCCCAAGTTCTAAGCACAAAGCACCTCCCACAGTAGCTACTAGATATGGACCAGCTTATTTTATCAATGGCAAGCCCTGCTACCCCCCTAAAGGTAAGCCCTTAGAGAAGGTAGATATAGATCTCCCCCTGTCTCCTACAGGGTGGTTTAATCCAGATGATGGTTTTGTTTATGTGTGGTGGTAAGGTAAAAAAATAAGGTTTCACAACATTCCTTCCTTCCTACAAAGAATAGGTCACCCCTATAATAAACATTGGTACACAATGCCTTGTTCTGGGAAAAAGAGCTACATAAGACAAGGTAATTTATTCAGTAAAAAAACTTGGCCACGAGAACCACTGCAACCGCTGCCCTCCTGTAGCCCTTAACTCAGCAATTTAGATATTAACCAGATAGACCTAGTAGAGATGGTCACATGACATTATTTGTCTATCGCTTTACCACAAAAGTGATAAGAATAGTCTTAGGTCACATAGAGTTTAGATATGAAGGAAATAAACATTGTATTAGCTCATTGACTTAGTTAAATATTCTTTAAAAAATTGTGATTAGGTAAGGATAATCTGTAAGGTTACTGTTTTCTCATAATCTTTCGGTAAAAACAATTTCTGCCTATGCTTTGGAAACTTCTTTGGTTTTATTAATCACAAGCCTGTCATCAAAGCCTGAAAAAAATGTATATAAACCCAGCCTTCCCCAGAATACAGTGGGATTGATTGCACCAGAACTGGAGTCTGTGTCTTTCATTCTCCATCCATCGCCGATGCTGTCTCCCCGCGCCCCGTTTACCTGTGTGGAACACATGGACTCCTGCTAGGGCTGGACCCCCGCACATGTTCAAAGCTTATAGAACATCAATAATCAGGAATACATGGGAGAAGGAAAGGAGACTGAAAGTGAGGGAGTATTTTAAAAAATAAGGAGTTAGCAATATGAAATGTAATGCAGAAGTCAAATTAGAGAAGGACCAAGACCTGTCTACTGGAATGAGCCAGAGAGTTGGATTTGGTGAGTGAAATCCATACTAAAATGGATGAAGTGAGGGAGCTAAAGAAATTTTAAACATAAGATTTCAAGATTGTGTTCACTTTTGATCAAAAATACTGAGTCCTCCCCCTGCCGTGCAGAAGATAAAATTTGTTAGTATCATGTACGTTCAAATGTATTTTAAGTCTTCATCTAAAACACAGTGGTGAGAGAATAGATGAAATTGAACTGTCTGTGGTCATCACCTATGCTCATTTCTTTTTCTGTGTGGTGGCTCCTCAGTATGTACTGTAGTCCTTCTTGTCCTGGGAAAACCATGGACAATTATTGGAGTGAAAAATCTCTGTTAGTGATCATTTTAACAACTCCCAAGGGTTCCTTGACTTGGATGCGGACTGCTCATTGTCATAATCAACCTGTGTTCACTGCAGAGTTCATGGAATTATGTGCAAAGCCCCACAGGGGGAAATGAAGAGCTGGAAATTAGAACATTAACTTGAAAGGTAGAGTTTAAATAGAAATTTATTCTTAAATGATCACAGCTGTCAAACCATGGTATGTGAGAGTTTTGCTTACCATTTACACCTTGAGAGTTTTCTTCTGTTGTATGTTTTCAGTTCAGCTTAGTTTAGTGTGGAAATAGACCTGAAGAATTTGGATATTTGCTTTTCTATTTGAGAAAATTTTGAGGAAACTTAAAGCCTTTCATAACATTAAACATCACTAGTACATTAACTATTACTAGTTCCAGTTCAATTTTACTTTAAAAAGACTGTACATAGGGATTTCGACAGGAACCACATCCTCCTCACAGGTATCCAAGCACTTACATGTGGTTTTCTTCCATTAACTTACAGACAAAGCATAATGATCACCAAATAAATGCTTCATTAGTGTGCATCTATAAACTCCAACACAGGAACATGTCTTCGCACCTAAAATTAATGTTTATGACACTTTGTTTAGTCATTTCTATGTGAATGAGTAAAAGCTGGGAGGAAATAATAAGGTAGCTCCTTTGCATAACTTGTTGTGAATATAGGCTGAACATTTGAAGTTAGAGGTCATTTGACAGTTTTTTTGTCTTTTCTTTTTGGAACTGGGGAGGAACTCGGGTCCTCAGAAACACAAGCCAAGGGACCTACCACTGAACTGCAACCCCAGTCCTGATTGGTCATTCATATTTTACCAATGCCACCACAAAACTAAAAGAAAATCATTACACTCGTTTTTTCCTAGAAATCTGTGTGATTTTTTTGAGTTATATGGTGGTTGAATAAATGTTTCAGTAAATGCAGTCTTGTGAATTTTTTAATAGGGAAAAAAAGAAACGCCAAGAGCTTTAATCAGGTCATGTACACTTACTTTTCTTCCATTTTGCTGACTTACGTGTTACTTTTTTTCTGTTTTTGCTTTTGCTTTCTCAAAGTACGCATCAGTGATGCTTAGGATTATTTACTATGCATTGGTATTACACCTTGGTTATTAATATTCACTGGAATCCTTGAAAACTGATTAGTTAATTAAGTGCAAAAGACTTGTCTGAGATGCTGTTCATTCATTCTTTTGTTCAATATTTTCAATATATATAGTATCATTTTTTCACATTGGACCCTCCCAACTGATTATTCCTCAATAAACTCAGTTTTTTTCCTGTAGTGGCGACTTCACTGGTATTTTAAATTGTCTTGTTATAAATCTTTAAATTTATAAATTAATGGGTAAGCAAGATAACCATACTCATATGAATGAATCTGTTTTTGTTCACTTTAGATTTAACAAAACTGAGATTTTAAAGAGGAAAACTTTTGAGGATTGAATTGTTTTTTTTAAATTCACAGTGTTCTTGCCAATTGATAATGACTTATCTGTGATACAGATAATATAGGATGTGTTCCCACTCTTCAAAGTTACTCTCTTGGCTGAAATTGCTCACTTTCTTGGCCAAATTAGTTCAGATATTGGGTCCAAGATACCCACCCATTTGACCATTGACTACACAGAAGTTTTGTTTCTTTCATTTTTAGAGTTGCTCAGATTTAGAGACCCTAACTTTTCCTAGTGAAGTCCACAAGACTAAAGTATAAAATCAAAGTGGCTAATTTTCTTATTTGTCTTGAGTAATAGAATTATTGGAAGGCCCAGTTATTGTTTTTACTTAGCACAGTTTCTCTTTAGCTGTTGGGGTATGAGGTTGGTCTTTGCAGTCATTCTCCAAAGCTATGTGGAGACTATAGGTTCACATGCCACCATTTCTCCCTTGTGGAGAGGACAAAAGCTTTCTCCTATTCTCAAGGTGAAGAACCTTAGGAGGAGGAAGACTGTAAGTGATAAAAAATACTTGGAAGATTTCTTGATGAGCATAGAATCATTAAAAAAAGGGGCGGGGGGGCAGGTAGTTAGGAAAGGCACTATTACCATAGGCACACACACCTTCCACACAGACAGAATCACTGTGCCTGGGCAGGTGTACTTCCCAGACAGGCCTGCACATACACACAGCATTCCAAGTATTTAATTTGGGGATAAACGCTTCCTTGGATGATCAAACTTTTTTGTTTTAATCCTTGAATCTTTCTGAAGGTATATTACCATCTCTAGTCTAGGTCTACTTCTTCGGTCCTGAGAAAACTCTTAAAGGTAAAGTTTATTACCTAGTCTGATTTGTGTGATACGGTTTTAATATTTTAAATTTCAAAAAAACTCTGATGGGTTGGGGAGATAGCTCAGTTGGTGGAGTGCTTGCCTTGAAAGCACAAGGCCCTGAGTTTAATCCCCCAGCACCACCAAAACAAACAAACAAACAAACAAAACAAAAAAACTGTTATCTTACTTTATAATTGGACGGTCAAGACAATGCTGATTGTCACAAACTTGAGGTGCAGGCAGCAAAATTTTTAAGAGTTTTGTTCTTTAAGGTGATGATGCACTTCCAGTTGAAATTCATGTGTACTGAAGAAATAAAAGTGCAACTTTGATAAATCCTACTCCCCATTTTGAATTTATCTATCTCATTCTTCCTTAAATAACCCTGCCAGGGTTAGGGTTAGGGTTAGGGGTTAGGGATTAGGGTGTGTGTGTGTGTGTGTGTGTGTGTGTGTGTGTGTACGCCATTTATTTTATGCTTGTTTTTAATCTCATTAATTTCTGATATTTAAAAATATTCTTTCTACTTTCATTAGATTTATTATGCATTTCTTTTCTTTCTTCCTGAAATGTTTGATTTCTTACTACTCACCTTTCTTATCTATTATGTACTGAAGGTTTCAGATTGCCATGAGTACAGTCTTAGTCACATCCATACATATTAATATTCAGTATGAGTTTGAAGTATACTCTAATCAGTATTACTTTTTGTTTTTTGGTGCTGGGCCCTGAGATTAATTTCTAACAAAAATTCATTGTGATTAGACATCATACTCTGTAGAATTTCAGTTCTTTGACATATTTTGAGACTTGTTTGTTTTTCAACACACATGAGCTTATAAAGATACTGCATGCATGCTTAAAAATTATATTCTACGGTTCTTGGAAGCAATATATCTGCAGATTGAGTGTTTACAGTAATAAATCATCTCTATCTCTTCTAGTATCTATTTCTCTTGCTTCTATTAGTCCCTGGGCGAGATATATTAAAATACCTTCATGTGACTATTCATTTATTTTTATATTTGTCAGTTTTTGCTTTATAAATTTTCCAGGTTATTACATCAGGTACATATAAGTATAAAGTTTTAAACTTCATGCTGAATTCAAACTTCCATCATCATGTGGTAAATCTCTTCATCTTCAGTTATGATATTTACTTTAGTATATATTTGATATTAATTTTCATCACCTCATATTACTTTCAAGTGTTATTTAAGGAGTCTGTCTTTTGTCTATCATTTTTCTGACTGTACTGGTCAGGGTGCACAGAAACAGAACTACTAGAACATGTAGAAATACAAGAGGAGGTCTATTTGGGGAATAGGCTAGGATGATGAGGAAGGCCTAGAATTCCCATAGTATGCCATCTGTGAATTCAAGAGCCAGGAAGGCCAGTGGTATAACCCACTCCAAGTCCAAAATTCTGAAAACCAGGGAAACACATTGTGTAACTCCTACAGTGGGCCTGATTGGGTGTCAATCTGGAGTCCCCAACAGCTCAAGAAGCAGGAGCTCTGATTTCTAGGGTGGGGGAGTGTAGATTACCCAGCTCAAGGAAAGAGCAAATTTATCCTTCTATCCTTTGTGATCCCTCTGTAGATGGGGTGGTGCCTAGCCACCTTGGGAAGGGCAGATTACTTTAAAAAAAATTTAAATTTGTAACTTTTAGTTATGTATGACAGTAGGTTGTATTTTGACATCATACATACATAGAGTATAACTTCCCATTCTTGTGGTTGTACACGATGTCAAGTTATACTGGTTGTGTATTCACCTATGAACATAGGAAAGTTATGTCTGCTTCATTTTACTGTCTTGGTGGATTACTTTTCCACTTATTCAGATGCCAGTCTTTTTTGGAAACACCCCTATAGACAAACCCCAAAGTAATATTTTACCAACTGTCTAGTTAGTCATGCTTAGTCCAGTCAAGCTGATACATAAAATTAACCATCACATTTATATTTCTGAAATCTTATGTTTTAGTAAAAAGACATAACTTGATTTTTTTCTCTTGGTTTATAATCGTCTTTTTATTGAGCATTTATCCATTTAAATTTACTATAATTGGCAATATTTCTTTGTTTCTTTAAACATGATAGGCATAGTGTTTCAAATCTGTATTTGATAATTACAAAAACTAAATTGGATGCTGGACTTTTATGCTATCGATTGTTTCGATGGACTGATTCATGCTGTTTTGTTTCTTTGTTCTTAATAATCTTAGACTCCTTGATTGCCATTATACTAGGAAAATTGTTTGTGGTGTCTCTCAAGATTAAGGATGTATGTACTTACTTCCAGAGTGGCTTTTCATTGCTCTGGTCACAGTCATGTCTAAGTTGGATTTCCTTGTTAACTGAGGCTATGCAAAATCTTGGGTACAAATTCCCCTAAAGTTCCATCTGTGTCCATGATTCTAAAGGTCTTCTTTGCCACCATTATCAGCATTTCTTGTCTTTTTTTTTTTTTTTTTCCTGCTCTACTCAGCTCCAAATCCAACCTTTGTAGCTTTTGTTTAAACAGGGATGATTAACGCAAATGACCTAATCTACCAAAATGGAAAGCCCACCAATTCTTCTTAAATATATATGAAGAGTAAACTGAAAGTGTAAGATACCTAACAGATGTGTTTTGATAGTGTATAGAGACAAATGAAGATACAGAATTGAAACAGAGTGTCAAGAGCCAATATAGAATCGGCAAGGTAGAAGTGGAATAGTCCAGAACTTTTCAAGAAAATAATTTTAATAAAAATATCAAGTAATTTATGCTTTGGCACTTTTGTGCACACAGCTAATGCTAGTTTTAATACATTCATTAATCTGCAATGATTGACTCTGCTAGGGACAGATACAACTCCTTGCATCTCAGAATTTTGTGCTTCCAAAGATGCAAGACAGCATGTCTCCCTTTGTGCACTGGGTGATGGTTAGAAATGTAGGTCTTGGCAGTAAACAAACACAGCCACATTGGAAAGAGCAAAACACAAAAGGAAGATTTTAGAATAATTGTTTCCTTCGGAAATCCTTGGAGAGACTGAAGGGAATGAAAGAGTTGAGAATCCAAGTCAAGACAAGAGCAAGCACATCTTCAGTAGTCTATCCACTTAAGTTCTGTAAGTGCTAAAATAGTGTTGTAGAGCATTTAATTTCTTTCTTTCCTATTAATTTTCCCCATTAGTCATTTAAAGTTTAGGCCAGGAATGGGGAGAAAAAGGATAATTTTTAATTTTCCAAGCCACTTATTTTCTTCTTTTTCATTAATAAAAATCAGCATTTCATAAAAATCAAAAATTACATATATGAATTTCATTTATGCTAGATAATTCCTTATAAAGAGTCTGTCCTATGTGTAATAGATGATTTAGAGTCATTCCTGTGCTCTGCCCACTATATGCCAGGACACCTTCCTTCTTCCCACTTCCAGTTGTGTCTGCCAAAAATGTCCCAAGAGTTTGCCAGATGTCCACAGCAAGTAGGGGGATATGAGAGCTAGAAGTTAAAAATCAGTCTGTTTCAATATCAAATAGCTATTTTTGTAGGAAGGTAGGGACAGGAAGATTGGATTTTTTTTTTTTTTTTTTTTTTGTCTACATGTGCTAACTAGACTCTTGTTTTACTGTACAATTAACCATTTTTAATTTGCAGTCTGCAAAATACATAAGATTCCCACTTATGAGAGAGACTGATCCAGGGACTATGTGACGGGTCTCTTTATTGTTAAGAGGATTACTGGATTAATTGGAAGGACCTCAGGTTATCCTTCTTGCAAAATGTGATCTTTCCTCAAACTTGAGGCCATCTGTTTGGTTCATGATAGAACAAGCATTGACCTATTGATTGCTAATTGAAGAGCATATGCTCAATACACCCAGCAAAGGTGAATGCTGATTCAGGTGGGAGCATTTTCCACGATTTTCTGCTGCCTGTTGGGTAAATTCTAGACCACAGGTTAAGAGAACGAACTTAGAATCAAAGTACCTGGGTTTCAGTCCTGGATCTACCATTTACTATGTTTATGATTGTATGCAAGTTACACAATCTCTGGGAGCCTACATTTCTTGCTTGTGAAGTGGGGAAAAAATTATATACGTATCATAAGAATTTGATAGGGGTTAAATGTAGGCATTGAGGACAGGGCTTAGAATTAGTTACTGTTATATAAATAGTAGCTATACTATTCAGTATACCTACATTTTAGTCTCTGACATTAACTAAAACTACTTGGTTTTGTGTACTTATAGGACATAATGTTCAAAATTGAAGTCATAAGAACATTTGTAATATTTTAAATAATAAATGTAAAACTATCATATAAAATGTTTTATACTTTAAAATTTAATTTATAGATCATAAATGATATTAATATAAAATTTCTTTATTAATAGTTTAAAATAGGACTGTTTTGAATTATTTCTAAAATTTTTGTTGCAAGATTAAAACTACATGTTAAAGTAAAATATTTAGAAATATTAGCAACTGCACAGTTGGTGTTCTCTTTTTATTTTAATTGGCCTATTTAAAATAAAAGTAGCAGTAACATGAAAGGCCAAGAAGAATTTTGTAAATACATTATATTAAAGAATGGTTTTGGGGATTTTTTTTAAAAAACATACGAGTGGGATACTAATCTTGGATCCTAAAATCAGATAGATAAAAGGTGAATATTCCTATAAAATTTCCTCATGTTAATAAAACACTGTCTCATCTGAATTGTGCACCACTTAATAGGGCAAGAGAGGGACACAAGCCCCACGTGACCCAGTGCTACTTCTGTGTTCCTGATCCCATCATAAAAAAGTATTTTTTTCTGTTTCTTTTTACATTTTTTTTTATACTGGGGATTGAACCCAGGGGCACTTAACTACTGAACTACATTCCCAGCCATTTCCAAATATTTTATTTAGAGACAGGGTCTTGCTAAGTTGCTTAGGACCTCACTAAATTGATAATTCTGGCTTTGGACTCTTGATTGTCCTACCTCAGCCTCTTGAGCTGCTGGGATTATAGCCATGTGCTACCACACCTGGCTGTTTAAGATTTAAAAAGAGTAACAGACATTTCTATTCTCACTTATAGTTGTAACTAGAGTAAGGACGGACAGTTCCCAACTTCTCATACAATAAATTTGAGAACAGTAAAAGAGTAAATGAATCTTTAATGGAATGAGAAATTGAACAGCATTTGAATAGTCCAAGAAACACTATCAAATGCAATAAGCCTCAGAGGTAGCTGAAGGTTAATAATGAAAGAAGATGAAAATGAATATAGAACTGGGACAAAGCCATAGGTTTCCTGTTCTCCTAAGTAAGAAGCACACCTGTAAGACCAAAGCCCATCACAAAGAGAGAGAACATGGTGAGAGGCTGCCTGTGTCCTCTGTTAGCACAGAGGCCCCAGAAGTCAAATTGGAAAAAGAATCACAGTTGCATGTCAACCAGTATGAAGGAGAATTTCCATGAGTAGTGTATGGATGAGGTATGAGGGAAAGGGGACCTCTCGAATTGTGAGCAGTGCTATATGGCAACGTGGTATGGTGAGGAAGAGGAAGTAAATACTCAACATCACAATCTTGGCTCATAGGCTCTTTGGCTAAGCTGTAATGTGGCTGTTGCCTCCTTTGCTCAAATCACCTTTAAGCACCTGCTTCAAAAAATAGTCATCTCAGTAAAAAAGAATGACCTTTAATATAAAGTTGTCCCTGTGAATCAATATAAAAATACAAATAAAGGAAAAGGAAAGATTAATGACAGATGAAGAATACTCATAAAAATGTTGCAGTGGGGCATACAAAATTATGAAGAAAAATATTTGCATATAAAAATTATGGCATCAATCAGTAGTATAAAATAAAAATCCCTAATAAAGTTTCAAGAATGGGGATAAAATATGCCCAGACAATAGAAGAAGAAATGCGAACTGACAGGGCTCAGTAAATAAAGAGAAAGAAGAAAAAATTCCCAACCATAAAGGGAGTTAGAAATAATGCAAACCAAAATACTACAGAGCAGAAAGAGCAAAGAATCTAGGGAAGTGAACAAATGAAATGGAAGAGAATAGTTCTTTTTTTTTCTTTTTTAAATATAACAGAGAAGTTCATAGATGTAGATCACTAGCAAAGGAAAGCCAGCACTTCTGATAGGTGTTTTAGAAGAAGAGAATAAAAATAACAGCAGAAAATATGTATACATTTCCCAAAAATGTTTTTGGAAATTTGAGAGTATGAAAAGGTAAAGTGTGTGCCAGAAAATATTTATCTTGGAAGTGAATACTAAGCCATATTAGATTTCAGTGAAAAAGAACAGATCTATTAGGTGACTGGGTGAAACTGTGAGTCCCATTTGGGAGGAGAGCATGGCAAAACATCACATGTGCCTTTTACCACTCACCTGCTGTGAGGGCCCCAAGTCTGACAGCTGAGGAGGGGCAGAAGGTGACCCATGCTTTATGTCCACACAAAATGTTATTTGGTATAAAATTTGTTAACAACTTACTTGAATATTCCTCAATTCAGGAACTATACAGGCTAAGAGCACTTGTGAACAAGTTAAAGGAAAAACTTAGCCGAGATAAAATTAATGAAGAAACGATAATATAAGGACTGCTAGTAAGAACTAAATCTACTTAGTTCTAGGACTGAGAGCAAATATGTGTGTAGATCATGATTATAAAGCAAAGTAAATTTTATGAACTCCAACAAGATTGAAAGTCATCCTAACCAAAGTTGACCTTGAGAGGGGACAGGGAAGAAGATGAGAGTCAGCATACTGACTTTCTCACCTCATAGAGGGGCTAGTGGAGAATATGGTGGTCAAAAATGGAGATAGAATTATATTCAAAGATATAAATGTAAATATGAAGGAAATATTATCTAATAAAATTAGAAGAGAATTTGGAAAAAAGAGTAATACTTTGTTCATGGGTGCGTTAGTAAATGTTAAATTTAAAAAGTACTAAGTATATTATACAAGACTATTGTGAGATTAAGCATTACTGTGAAGTTCTAAAATAAAAATTAACAGAAAAAAAAAAAGCAAAACAAAGTTTAATGATGACATCCAAGGAAACTGAAAGAAAATATAATGTAAAACTTACTGACCTATATATTGTACCAACTACTGTAATTTCAGAAAGTTTAACTATTAAAACAAAAAGATATTCCAATTTACTTATGTATAAAACATGCATTTTATATATATATATATATATATATATATATATACACACACACACACACATCCAGTTGCTTCAAAGCAAACAAAAGAAAGCAGCATTGGAATATTAAAATTAAATAAATTGAATTCAGCACTCTCCCCTTCAACCCTACACACACACACACACACACACACACACACACACACACACACACAATCTTTGAAGACAGAAAAAGAAGGGCATATTGTCATGGAATAGGATTTAATCCAATCGTAGATTATCAGCTTGAACATCTATGCATAAAATAGCAAAACATCAACATTATGTTACTGGAACTATAAAGAAACACAATAAGGTTTATGTCATTTTAAAACACTTGTTCCATTTCTTGACATAGAGGGCAGTAAAAAAAAAAGCATGTGAGAGATCTATAGAAGATAAAAATTAATAATATTGATATGATATTTACAAGGTTTTGTAGATTGAAAAATAAGAATATGCCATCTATTCAAACACTCAATACAGCATCATAAAAACTGTTTTGTGTGTCATAAAAAAAAACTTTCAAAAAATACAAAACATTCTCTGATCACAATGGAATAAAGTTAAAATGTAAATAGAAAAAGCAATCCTGAAGTTCATTTGAAAAAATAAGAGACCTAGAATAGCCAAAGCAACCCTTAGCAAGAAAAGTGCAGCAGAAGGCATCACAATACCAGACCTTGAACTATACTACAGAGCAACGGTAACAAAAATGGCATGGTACTGGCACCAAAAGAGACACATAGCTCAATGGCTTAGGATAGAAGACACAGACAAACCCACATAAATACAGTCATCTCATACTGAACAAAGGTGCCAAAAAAAAAATACTGAAGAAAAGATAGCCTCTTCAACAAATGGTGCGGAGAAAACTGGAAATCCATACATAACAAAATGAAATTAAACCCCTATCTTTCACCTTGCACAAAATTCAAAGTGAACCAAAGATTTAGGCACCAGAAGAGACTCTGCACTGAACAGAGAGAAAGTAGGCTCAAATTTTCAGCATGTCCACCTAGGATCTGACTTCCTTAACAAGACTCCTAAAGCACAAGAAGTAAAATAACAAATCAATAGATGGAATGGATTCAAGCTAAGAAGCTTCTTCTCAGCTAAAGGAAACAATAACATGGAGAGCCTACAGAATGGGAGAAAATCTTTACCACACATACCTCACTTAGAGCATTAATCTCCAGGATATATAAAGAACTAAAAAAAAGTCAACACCAAAAAATAAACAAATAACCCAATCAGTAAATGGGCTAAGGAACTCAACAGACACTTCACAGAAGAAATACAATCGATCAACAAATATGTGAGAAAATGTTGAATATCTTTATCAATTAGAGAAATGCAAATCAAAACTACAGTTTCATCTCACTCTAGTCAGAATGGCAATTATCAAGAACACAACAACAACTAAGCATTGGCAAGGATGAGGAGAAAAAGTACACTCATACATTGCTGGTGAGAATGTAGATTTGTGCAACCACCCTGGAAAGCAGTGTGGAGATTCCTCAGAAAACTTGGAATGGAGCCATCATTTGGCCCAGTTATCCCACTCCTTAGATTATACCCAAAGGACTTAAAATCAGCATACTGTAGTGACACAGCTGTATCAATGTTTATAGCAACACAACTCAAAATAGCTAAGCTATGGAACCAACCTAGGTACCCTTCAACAGATGAGTGGATAAAGAAAATGTGGTATATATAAACTATAGAATAATTCTCAGTCTCAAAGGAGAATAAAATTATGACATTTGCAGGTAAATGGATGGAGCTGAAGAATATCATACTAAGCAAAATAAGCCAAACCCAAAAAACCAAAGACCTAATGTTTTCTCTGATATGCAGATGCTAATTCAAAATAAGAGGCCAGTGGTGGCTAGGGAAAAATAGTGGTATTTTGGATTAGGTAGAGACTAGTGAAGGGAGGGAAGGGGGTATGGGGGGCAGGAGAGATAGTAGAATGGATCAGACATTATTACCTTATGTTCATACATGATACATGACCCGTCTGATTCCACATCATGTACAACCAGAAGAATGAGAAGTTATATTCCATTTACGTATGATGTGGGAAAATGTATTCTACTGTCATGTATAACTAATTAGGGAAAAAAAAAAATAGCTAGGAAGAAAGTTTACTAAATGAAAATTAAGATAATTAAAACTATCTCAATACATTCTTTAGTGAGAGAAACAGCAGAAACCGGAAGTACTGAGTATCTAGAAAATAATGGTAATGACATTCCACATAGGAAGTAGCAAAATCCTTGCTGACTTGAAAGCTCACAGCTCTGAAACATGTTAATATAGGAAATGGATAAAATAAGATAAATTAAGAGGTTAATTTCTGTTAGGAAATAAACAAGATAGATATGGAGAAAGTGAAAGAAAGGTAGCTATAAGCATAAAAGCCAAAATTAATTTGTCAATAACTGTAATGTAAAGAACATAGTAATTTAGCCAAAAATAAAAGAAAAAGTAGATTAAGATGTAGAGAAATAACACAATTGAAGAAGAGAGTAGCAGAGAGCACACTTTTTTCTCACTACAGAGGGGCAAAAAGAGCAATAATTTTCAAACTTCTATACATTTAAAATACTGAGAGCACACTCAGTAAAACAGATAACAGCAAAACAGGTAATTTTTAAAAAAGAATATTTATAAATAAGTATATAATTTTATTAAGTATCTACATAGAATTTTTCTGCATTTTATGAGAAATAACTATCCTCTCACCCAGTGCCTGAATTATTTTCTACTCTTCAAAGTAACTGCTTTCAATTTATAGTTCAGTCTTTTATTTATTACCTCTATATTTCTAACTAAATTATCTGTTTTCATTTTTCAGATTTTAGCTTTATCTATTGACTTCCCTTTAAAGATGAGCATTTTGTCTTCTGCCCATCTCTGCTAACTTGCTCTGCCTACCCATGTGCACGTGAACACACACACACACACACACACACACATACACACTTTTCCTGTTCTCCCAGTGCAGTTATATTTTAATTTTCTTTAGACCTATATTAAGCATTTACATTATTTGACTATGCAAATGCTATTCTCGGCTGAGAGAGGCATCATCATAATTTTGGGGAGGCAAGTTTTGTGTCTCTGGAATTATTTATTGATTTTAGCTCCCTATGGGCTTATCACAAATAAAACTACAGATTCTTCCCCCAGTCATGTAAGTCTTAATAGGGAGAAAGCATCAGATAAAATAGCTGTCCCATCTTAAAAGCAAATAGTTTCCTGAAACAGCCTCTGGTACTTCTCTAAACATCCATTCAGCCAGGTCTTGGGTCCTCCTTATTCACTATTTTCTGAGAATGGAGTCCTTTTTTCTCTTTTTGAGTTCCATCTTCTGATTCCTAGATTCCTTATGTGCTTGTTTCTCGGTTTATGCCTTTTTATTAAAGTCCATCTTCAACAAGCTTTCAGGGAATGACTTCATAAAGAATAACATTTTTTATTTCTCCTTTTCTTTTCATATAACATATATCTGTAGAATCCATTCTTTTCCCTTTACACTTCACTTGGGTTCAGCTATGTCCAGAATTGTCATTAGCAATGTTTTCTCCAGAATTTTGAGTGCACTCTAACTTTGTCCTCAAGCTTTTCTAATGTGGATGTTGAAAACCTGGATGCTGTTTTGACTCTTCCTTTGTGTGAAGTGTGTTTCTTCTCTCAGCAGGGAGGGTTGGAGTCCCTGGTTCTGTTCCTACTATAACAAAATTTCATGAGAATATTATAGCGCGTGTCTTTCATTAGTATGTGCATGTGGTTATCCATGACGCTGGTCACCATGGGCCTTTTCCATCTCAAATCTCAAGCTCTTTAGTTCTAGGAAGCGTTCTGGATTTTTTTATTTTTCCTCTCATCTGTTATCTCTTTGCAGAACATCTAGAGATACTAAGCCTCTTAGTTTTCCAATTTTCCTATCTTTGTGTATTGCACTTTCCATCTGTTTATATTTCGTTTCACTGTTAACACTGTTGAGTCTAATATTCCTGTTATCATGGTAATTCACAAGAGCTCTTTTCTATTTTATGAGCATTTCTGTCTTTTAAGAAATTGTTTCATAGTCTTGAAAAAAGCCTTTTCTTTTATAGCAGAAATCCACTTATCATTCTGAAAATGAGTCTTTTTAATTTTTCTTTCAATTCTCCAAGTGATTCTGCTTCCTTTTGCTCACTTCTTTTGTTCTATTTCAGCCTAGAAATGTCCTCAAAGGCAGTGATCCTCAAGTCTGCTCATTTCAGTAGTGGGGAATAGAGAATGGTTTTGAAACTCAGCTTTGGAGTATGCTTTGTCAAATGGGTCCCAGCGTAGGGCAATCTAGCTGGTTGGTTTTGTTGGTGAACACAAACTGCTATTTGATGTTTCCTCTCTTTATTAGTTAAGTTGCTCAGAGGTCTTTTCCAAGCATTCTGCACCTGGGTGAGAAAATAGCTAAGGAGCCTCATAACCTGTGTTTCAACATTCACTAAACTTGCCTTCCTCCTCTTCTTTCCTATATTATCCCCTCACCCTAGCTGTACCTACTATTCCATAGAAAAATGCTTTTCTCTTCACCTTAGAAGAAAGCATTCCTGAGTTCTGCTTCAGTTGGGGCAATTTGATAGTTATCTGATTCATAAGCAGCTTCCAGGTTTTGGTACCATCTTTATCCTCACTTCCAGCAGGATGTGGAAAAACAAATTCCTAAGCTTTTGCAGTTGCGAAGTATGAATTAGGTTGCTCCAGGACAGCATTGCAATTCACTCTGTCACTTGCCACTCACTGTCTGCCTTCTGAATCCCAAGGTGTTAGGGCTACTTTCTTCCCTCCTACTAGCTAAGTCTTTGGTCTTAAAATCCTTTTGATATCACTCTATTGAGTTCGTGGTAAAGAAATAGAGTTAAAAGTGTGCATTCAATCTACCATCTTATTTGTAAACTGGAATATTACTTTTGCACTTTAAAGGTGGGAAATCTTTTAAAAAGTACATGTTATAATGAAGATGTAAAATAGATAAAAGTGGTTAGCCTCACTTTGGAAAAGAGGTGTGGATAGACCTTGATTTTGTATGTTTGCAATGATCCCTTTTCCTTACCATCTCTAAAGGACCCCATTGGGCTGAATACAACATGTATTCTAAATCAGAAAACTTCAAAATAGGCTAAAAGATGACCCATAAAGTTAAAGAATACATAATTCAGTAGACTAGTAAAGTAAGTGTGGATATGCTTACGTGATAGAGAAATATTAGGTGGCATTATAAATGAATGATACATGGTATAATGGTTTAATTCCTATGACTATGATTAATAGCCAAAGATCAGCTTATCATATGGATTTTTTAATAATAAAGTAACAGCTGCTTATATATTCTTTGTTCCTTGTTATACAATTTTTTCTGTATATATAGATATATAAATATTCTTTGTTCCTTGTTATGTAATTGTCTCTGTGTGTATATATAGATATAGATATAGATGTAGAAATATACTAACATTTTATATATAATACACATATTTTATACATGTTATATATATTATATGCTACAGATGTGGATATAGGTTTAGACATGAATACAGATGCTACCACAGTGTCAAGAAATAGAAGTACAATCAACAGACATTAATCTTAATTAAACAAGATTAGATTTAAGAAATGCCATTTTGGGGTATAAGTTACTTGGATAGGTACTGCCCCCCAAAATTGCCAACTCAAGCTTAAGAAGCCCCTGGCCCATTCAATACACTATCTTCAGTTTTATCAAATTTTCTTAAGTAACGATCTGTTTTATAACCACTGTTTTATACTTCATGTGTACAGAATATCCAATTCCTAGGACACAGTAGCTGCAACAGCTCATGTAATGAGAGACCTTGTTCAGTTTCATGTGATAATCTCAGAATGCTTACCTAGTAGTTTATACTATGGCTGGCCAGATGGCTTGCAAGTGTAATATATGAGAAGCTAAGCTGTCTGCAGATATTAAAAATGGCTTGCTTCTCATAGAGATTCATTCCACTTAACCACAAAAGAAAGCCTATTAATTAGACTTTTGAATCCCATTAGGAAAAACAAATACCAATACTTAACTGCTCAAATATGACATGATAGAAAATTGCTAACATAATTAGATTTTTAATAGTGTTAATGACTCTTGTATCTTATTAATAAGAATTAAAACTAACGTAATATTATATGAAGAAAAATTGTCACTGTATGCTCTTCTACAGGGAAATGTAGCACGATTATGTCTATTTCCACATGAAGGGGTTTTAATTTTTATTCCCTTGCAGTTGTAATATAACTCACATGTTGCCTCAGCTTAATATATTATCCCTGACATTATGTGACAGAAGGTCCTGCAAGTACACCATTTAGGTCTGCAGTCTCATTAGATATCCCAAGTCAAGCATGATGTTGACTCTGACCGTAAAACTACCCATATTAAAGGTTGAAATGTCTTTTCTCTGCCCTCTTTTTCTACCTTTTTACAGATTATCACTCCTTCAAAGCCTTGTTTCAACCCCTTTCGATTTTCCCATTTATTAGCAAATTACATTCACTGTTTATGCTGTGTAATTTGTCATTTTTGGCATGCTCTCTTCCTCTTTAGTTATTCTGTGGATATAAAAAGCATGTTTCTTTGTTTAGTGAGTATGTTTCATCAATTAGTTAATAAACTGATATCCATTTAGCTTCTATGTACCATTATATTGAAGAGACTTAGTGTCACAAGAGTCGTGACCTTGTACTTAAGGATTTGGGGTGTTTATTTTTTGAAATTTTATGAATGTTTTAGAAAGATTACTTTCTTAGAAATTTGAAAGTGCAATATACATATTTCTATGAATCCCTTTAGCTATCTAAATTTACCATCCTAGCTGCCACAAAGACAAATGGATGCTGGTTCCCAACCAGACACCAAGCAGAAAATAGCCAATATTTGAGATAGATGGCTTGCCAACCCACTTGCGAACTCGCCAGATACATATAGATTATAAAAGATTCAATAGAATGACTTACGATGTGACTAAGACCATATTTGTTTCTGTGTGTGTGTGTGTGTGTGTGTGTGTGTGTACTGGCATGTAACAATGTGGTCTAATGTGGTCCTATCAGCAAGTAGATTTCTATTACTCAAAGTATGGTCCTTGGACCAGCAGTGATAGCTTTACCTAGGATCTCCCAAGAAGTGCAGAATCATGGGTGACACTTGTGAGATGCTGAATTGTGATTTCCAATTTCATAAGGGCCTCATACTTATCTGTTTTCTGTTGCTATACCAAAATACCTGAGGCTGGGTAGTTTTATAAAGGGCTTTATTTAGCTTACTGTTTTGGAGGTTGAATGTCCACGGAGCATTGCACAAGTTTTGGTAGTGGCTTCCTCAGATCTATTGCCTCACAGGAGGACCTCAATGGCCAGAGTGCATACAGAAAAGAGAGATCTGAAAGCCAGACAGAGAACTAGACTGCAGAGGGAGGGGCAGTCTTGTGATCCTCAGTGAGGTCCCCCATCTTAAAGGTCCCACCTCCTCTCAGCATTGCTATTCTGGAAACTAAGTTTCCAATGATAGAAACATTTGGGTCCACACTCAAGCTAAATCATAACATTTCCCAAGTTCCTTTTATGCACAATACCATTTGGTTTTGCAGTACTGAGGATTGAATCCAAGGGCACTCTACCATTGAGCTATATCTTTGCCCTATTAATTAATTAATTATTTTTGAGACAGGGTTTCTCAAAGTTGCCCAGGCTGACCTCAAACTTGTGATTGTCCTGTCTCAGCCTCCTGAGTCACTCAGATTTCAGGCATGTTCCCCAGCATTCAGGACACAGAATATGATTTGAGAAACACTGGACTGTGTTTGCTAAAAGAATATAGAAAAATTTTATTACATTGAAAAAAGAAAGGTGGTGTTGATCTACTTATTTTGTTCAAGCTTCAAAACAAAATGCCGCGGACCAGGTAGCTTATAAACAACAGAGATTTATAGTTCTGGAGACTGCAGAATGTGTGATCAAAGTACTGGCAGATCTGATATCTGGTTAGGACTGACTTCCTTATAGATGGTCAGTCTCCCTCTAACCTCACATAGCAGAGGAGGCAAAGGTCACTCTCAGGCCCCTTTGACAAGGATGCTAGCCCATTCATGAAGGTTCTACTCCCATGACCTAATCGCCTTTCAAAAGCCCCTCCTCCTGATACCAGCACCTTAAAGGTGAAGATTTCAACATGTACTTGAAGGGGACACCAATATTCAGACCTAGCATAGTCAGTGGTCCTACTCAGGCCACATCTATGGTACAGTGTTTATCCGAGAGCAGCAACTTAGCAATATTGTTTGAAACTAAAGTTTTTTTTTTTTTAATGAATAAAGTAATCAACATAATGAAATAACTTGAAATCACATATGGTGTTTCTCAGCCCTGCCTGCACATTTAGAATTGGCTGGGGAACTTTAAAAAATACCAATGCCTAGGTCCCACCTCTAGAGATTCTGATTTAATTTTTCTGGTGAGTTTCCTGGGCTTCATAATTTTTAAAAGTTCCCAGATGATTTTCATATGCAGCCAGGGTTGAGAACCACTGATAAAATATGAGAGATGGTTGGAGGAATTTAGGTTAATTAACTGAGGAAGAGAAATCTTATGTGGATGATCACAGGTATGCCTTCATACACCTGTGGGGAAATTGTAAAGATTTATTTTATGTAGCTCCAGGAAGCAGGATTGGACTAGGGAGAGACACTTAATGACTGCAGACTAACCTAAAAAGAATTTTGGTAATTTGAGCTCTATGAAACAAAAATGGCACTTTTGAGGGAACACGTGAGTTCAGGCAGGTTCTGAATGACCAAAAGGCTCTCACACACAGTTTAGAACACTCTTTCATTTAGTATTGGACATTGGGTCAGTGGGGTGTGAAATTGTCAGCCCACATAATAATAGAATAATAATAAATGGATTTAATGAGCATTTCCTGTGCTGGGGACTTCATATGAATTACAGGTTGAGTATCCTTTATCCAAAATTCTAGAAACCAGAAAGAGTTTTAGATTTCAAATCTCTTTGGCTTTTAGAAGTTTTTGCATATACATCATGAGACATCTTTGGGACATGATCCATATCTAAAAATGAAATTGTTTTACGTTTCATATATACCATACAGACATATCCTTAAAGTAATTTTATGCACTATTTACATTGCACCTGTGTTTTGCCTGCAACCCATCACCTGAAGTCAAGTGTGAAATTTGACACGACACTTAGTGTGTTATGTTGGCACCAAGGAAGTTTTATGTTTTTGAATTAGGGATGCTTACTTAATGTATACTGGGTTTAATTCTGACCACAATTCTGTGAGGACGGGTCAATGGAAACAGGCTGGAAGAGTTGAAATTAATTCTCAATTTAATGAGTAGCAAAAATAAGGTATAAACCAAAGTTTGTCAGAACCCAAATCTCTTCAGTCTTACCTCTTCCAGATTCTAACATATACATCTTCAGATGCTCAAAGGATGCTCCCAACTCTGGGATTCCATGACTTGATGACATACCACACAGTAATCACTATGCTGTTTACCTGAATTCCAATTTAATAGCCAGGGAGGCTGTTCTAAGCAGACTCCCATAAACATCAAAGAATATTTTTGAAAATCGCTTGTTCAAAACTTGGAAAATAGAATGTTACTAAAAGAACAAGGCTGCATAAAGGACTTAGAATCTTAATTAAAATAAATAAATAAGAGGACAAGTAATAGAACCAGGTAATTTATAATACCAACACATTCTGTTACAATTCCTTTCTCTCCCCATACTGTGATTGAAAGCATGTTTGCTTTACTCCCTATTTTTTTTTAATTGTAATCTATGTTAGTATTGCAGAACTAATTATGAGTCACCCAAGTGTAACCAAAGAGTGCTGAGGGCTCCTGAAATAGGACAAAGAAAATTCATTAAGAAATAATGTTGAACTTCTGGTTTCAAAAGGTCATTAGAAATGCTAAGCTAGAGAACACCATTGCCTGAACCAATACCCAGTCCTATCATTCATCAGTTCCAGAGTTCTGAACATGTGGTCATCATCTGGGCCCCTTTCCTCCAAGCAGAAAGTCAGCTAATTTCTACACTGTGAGTCAAAGTCTTGCATGCAATCTTTTAGCAAGGATACGCTATCCTTTATCTCCATCTAGAGAGAGCATGCTCAGAATGTGTCTTACGTGGCTGGTAATCTGGGGTCCTCAAGTTTTAACTCAAATAAATATACCTTAAATTTGAACCAAAGTCATCACTATTTTCTCTGTGGAAGGATAATGTGGGCTGACTTGGGTTGCCTTTTACCTAAAGACGTCTTGGATTAAAGCAGGTCACAAAGATGTGTCACCAAAGGAAAACATTTTAATGTATATTTCAGCAACTGCAGGTGTATTCTTTGGAATCATAGGATAGAAAATTGTTACCATAGGGCATTTGACTGGGTCTATAAGGGGGTCAGAGGGCATTATTTCAGCATCACTTTTGTAACAAACAGTTTCTTCACAGTAGCCCAACAATAAGATGCAGGGTCAAGGAAAGCAGCCAACATTTTCTATAAAGAAACAATACATGTTTCAGACTTTGTGGGCTCTGTAGTGTCTGTTGCAGAGGCTCAACTCTGTTGTAGAGCAACACAGTCAGAGATAATATATAAACTAATGGACATGCTGTGTTCCAGTCAATATTTATAAGTAATTTTAAATTTTTTATAATTTTTATATGGCAAAAATATTCTTTCAATTTGTTATTTCTAACTGTTTAAGATTTAGAAATCCTTCTCAGCTGGTGGGCTATACAAAACCAATAGACTGGCTGGGATTTTCCTTTAGGTGATAGTTTGCCACCTACCCTACTCTCCTAATATTCTTTATTTACAGAAAAGAAGACTTCTGAGTTTAACCCTTTAGGTTGGTTAATAGATTGACTTATATCAAGCTGCTGCTTTGATTTCCTCCTGAAGGACTTTGAGATAAGCATTGGTGGTAAAAGTCTCACCTGTCTGTTGGGTGATCTGTTTTGGTTCATAGCCATATCAGAAGGACATATGGTGTAGACAATAGCTTTAGATTCTGAGGACCTGGATTTGAGGTAGCCCTACCCATATGGCTCTGAAGAATTACTTTGTGTTTGACTCTTAGATTCCTCACTGACAAAATGAGAATGATCATAATGAAGAGAAGCAGTGAAGATGCTCCCAATAAATGTTCTGGTTACTTCTGGAGTGTGCCACAAAACACAAGCTATTACTTTTAAATATGGAAGTGACCACAGCTTGCATTTGCAATGATAGGAATTAATTATTATAGTTCCTCCTGTGGTGTTGGCATTATTCTAAGTGCTATAGTGGGTTGTCCATTTAATCCTCTCAACAGTTATATGAAAGTGAATATGTTTGTTCTCACTATTTTACATATTGGAATACTAGGACCCAGAGAGGTTTGGTAAGTGCAGAGGGAGGGTTTGAATCCCATATTCTTATTCCTGAGTTCATGTTCTTCTTTACTGCTTATTCTGTTTCTTACCTTAGTCTAGTCATGTGCCGAATACTGGACAAGCCATTTCATATGCACTGTGCCCCTAAGGTCTCACAAGTGTCTAAAGCTGTGGGCAAGGCAGATGAGCAGGTGTGTGGGGGCTGTTGGTTTGAGCTTCACGTGCTGTTTTCTTGTTCCCTATTCTGTGACCTTAAGCAAGTTACTTAGCGCCTCTAAATCTGCTTTAATTTCCAATATGGGAAATCAACTGAAATAATACATGCAACATTGTTCTAGTCCTAATTTTCATCTTAACATATCTTCCCTGATTTGAGCATTCTTCCTTCATTTCTGTTTCTCCCTCATCAGTATGTTGTTAAATGGTGGAGTTAATTAAAAGGTTAAGTAAGACAATGATGCATTTTTTTCTCAAAATGTGGTATATGAAATATTGATAGGTGGATTAATCTGGTGACTGTCAATTAGGAACATGCTAATGCGGAGACTTACATGTGAATAGTTAGTTTGTGTTGTGATACATGCCTACAAATCCAATAACAGCATGCTTGATATCTAAAACAGATTGCTGATTTTGACCTTGACAGACAGAGAGCTTGAGTGATGTTACCCTTGAAGTTAAGCTCTGAATTTACTAGAAGGGTTCAATTATAGGCTCATATTCAATTGTGCTATTTGAAAAAAAAAATATGCAATAAGAGTTTTAGCATTATGTGTTTTGACAAGATGTCTATGAAAAGACAAGCCTTATATAAGAAAGTTTAAATGTATTTCTCAACACCTTTCCATGTATTATTTTTTAAACTGCTTAGAGTTAGCTACATCTTAGAAGAACATTTGTAATAAAATACTTGGAAGACAGATCTTGGTAAGTAATTAGGAAAAAAAAAAAAAAAAAAAAAAAACCTTTTCTGTGAGACCTAGTGAACACTTTAATAATATTTTGCAAATTTTCATTTGAATCATAGAATAGGCAGGAAAGTTAAAAAGATATGCTATCTATCTCTCAGTTTACAAATAAAGAAACAAGGCAAAAAAAAAAAAAAAAACTTGCCTAAGGTCAAATAGGCAGAGAAAAAGGCAGACTAGAGTGAAAGGGTCTCCTTTAATTCTATTTGTTTTCTGCTTCCACAGGCTTTTTTGCATTTAATGATCCCACTTCTTTGCAAGCCCCCAGTATTTCAAATAAAAGATCAAACAAAATGTATACATCATTAAATATTATAGTGTCCCTGTTATAAATAGATCCATGACATTTATCTTTTCATCACATTTTTAAAAAGCCTTTGTAAGCTATTAGCAGATGCCAGCTGTTTTTATGGGCTCCATTTTATCAAAAGAATTCAATTCTATCTTTTACTTATGTGATCTGCTAATTGATGTGAATGATCGGCTATTTTCACTGTCATATTTGGATTCATAAAAAATGGCACCTTTTAAGAATGTTAATCAAATATTGATTCCATATCAGTATTCAGCACTGATGAGAGGTTCTATATCTTAATTTTTTAAAATTCTGTTAATAACAAATAAAGCTTTAAAAGTCTGAATCCCAGTCTTACTCTCTGACCTCCCTAAGACCACCTTCATCAATTTCAGGTGTCCTCTCCCTTAGCAGCACTAATGCCCACTCGGGTGAGGGAGTAATAAGGGCAGGATCTGAAACAGAACAGAAAGTATTTTGCCAAGACAATGGATAGTGAGAGAGAAAAAAGGATGTTAGATAGAAAATTGCAGACATTTACAGGTTATTCCTCAAGGGAGTGGTGGAAGTTATTGTCAAGGAGAGACAGCCGACTTTGGACAAGATACAAATATTGATCCTTTAACTGAAACAGTGACTGAACCTGTAGTCTTGCTCGTTACAACAGTCACTCCGAGCGTTGAGAATTTTGATGCTGTCCCGTGGGTTGTAATTTCAGATTCTGAAACTGCAAGCAGAAGCATTATCAGGAAATATAAAAGTGGGCAGATTAAAGGGAATTAAATTGGGAGGCTCAAGTCAAGTCTGGCAGAATGCATAATGAATCTCTGGCAATGTTTCCCAGTTTTTTTTTTTTTTTCTTTTCATAAACACACTTTTTGGTTTAAAAGATAATTAATTTGATTTGCTCATCTCTGTGCTTCTTTATGTACAGCATACATCAAAGTAGGGTTATTGTCCCATTTCTGATAAACTTGGTGGATCATGGTTCAGGCCCTAATAATACTTCAAAGCTCTGTCCTGTTAACTGACTACACAAGTAACAGTGTAAATGCATTCTTGTAGAGTGGGCACCTACATGGTTTGTCTTTGTTTTGCTCAGTGACAAAAGACAAAGTAATGTTTCTGATGGGCATATATTGACTCCATTCACACAGTGCTTATTAAATTGTTATGATGTGTATATCTATGAGTTGAATTCTGGGGTTGGTACAAGGATGAACATAATGAGAAATGAAGCAGTAAATATAACCCGGTAACTCCAATACAAGTTAAACATGGTAAAGTCAACTGCACCATTGTGATCCCATGTGCAGAGAATGCTGTGCAGGAAAAGGTTCAGGTTGCTGACAGGGAGACTGTAGCTCAAGTTAGGGGCTGATGGGAGGAAATTCATTCCACTTCCCTCCTCTCCTTAGGGAAGACATCTTGACTTTCCATCCTGCATTGCTGATTACCTGTACTTACCCATTTCTACTGCGTAATTGATATTTGTCCCCTTTCTTGGGAAAACCATCCTCACATAATGCTCATGCCACCTGACTGGTCTCTTTCCTCACTCTGCTCCCCAAACCTATATTATTTATTTTGTGAATTGGCTCCCGCCTCAGTCTCCCTGTCCATTCCAGCTGCTGTCAGCTACCTAAAGTACTTCAATCATTTGCATGGCCACCCATCAAAATGCTCAAGTTTCTCTAATGATCTTTATTTCCCTTCCCTGCCATCCAGGTCAAGGCCAGATGCCTAGATAGTAAAATTGCTCAGAGGTGCCTCATCTCTGGACTCTCATATCAAAGACACATGTTTCACCTTTACATCAGTCTTTCAATGTCCCCATTTTATCGATGATACAACTTCTGCTCTTTAAGTTCACCACAACCTCTAGTTTGTAGGCTCCCCCTACTTTTAATTTCTTCCCCATCCCTTCCTGACCTCATGATTTATCACCTCAGCTATGGTGTGGTCTGGAAGTCACATCTCTTTCTCATTTATCCATGGCCTGTGTGGTTCCCTGAAGTTTAACCAGAAGTGCTTCTTCAAGGGAAACCTTCAGTAGGTGCATCTGTGATCCCTAGAAACACTGCATTATTTGACATGATGATATTTCCTATCCTCCAGATTTCCTCTTCCACAGATCTTTCCTGCTCATATTTCTTTTACTGTCCTTTTTTTCTTAGCCTTTCTCATGGGACCCAATTTTTCTTGATACCATTTTTGTTCTACATGTCCTGGTTGATCTTGTCAGTGGGCACGACTTCATCTGTAAATGGGTTACACACAAATACACCTTCTGATCTCAACCTCCACCAAGATCACTCCATTCCATCATCACAATATCTTCTAGAGCTCTTTCAACCCCATCTGAGCCTGAAAAAATTCCATCGTCTCCCTCCATCTGCAAACATGTCTTCTTAGGTTCCCTACCAGCAGAAGTCACTACAATCAAATATTACCACTCAACCTAGAAAGGTGAAGTCGCTCCAGATTCCTTCTGTAAGGATTTGAACATCTCCTGAATCTGTCCACTTCTATTCAGTGCCCACACACTCAGCTCAGCTCTCATCATGTCCTGCTTCAAATAGGACATCTCTTCTTCAGTTATCTCTGAACTCTAATCATTACTTCTGTCTCTGTGTTGATTGGCATACAATAAGGATAGTCATTATAAAATTAATACGTACGTACATACTTCTTACCTGACCATCCTTTCTTAAACTCTACAATGATACCACGGAGTCAACAGGATAAAGTCCAAACCAGGTGTTTTTACATTCAAAGACCATCTTTTCCAGGTGTCATTTCTGATTTGTGTCATTTCTTATGATTCCTTCTCCCTGTGCTCCAAGTACTATAGATTTGTAATCATGGAGAAAAATAAGAAGTCCTAGAAATGCCACATCATCTCCAGTGCTGAAATAAATGGCCCCTGGGATCATATTCCTGAGCTGAAATTGGGCATGTTCGACTTTGGAAAACTTGTTCCCTTTTCACCCTTTTCTATAGAGATGACGATGGTAAATGCCTCATGGTGGTTGGTGAGGACTAGAGGAAGTATTCTCCTTAAAAGCATGTTGTACAAAGCCTGCCTTGTATTTGCTCATTTATGACAAAAAGTAGTTTGGTCAGGCATAACTTCATGTCTGCATCCAAGATGCTCCTTTGTCTGGAATGTCCTAAATAAAATCTATAAACTCCATTTCAGGTAAGCTTTTCTCTAGAAAGTCTTTCATAGCACTTCCTGATGTTTCATGCTCTTTTTCCCTGATCCCAAACTTGAACACTCTCAATCTCTCTCTCTCTCTCTCTCTCTCTCTCTCTCTCTCTCTCTCTCTCATACACACACACACACACACACACACACACACATGCACACACACGCGCGCACACACACACACACACATATACTCTCTCACACTCACACATGCATATCTGTGATTACCTGTTCCTTTGTATTATTAGTATCCACTTGAGCAGACAGTAAGACAGTAGCCCTAAAGTAGCTGTCTCTATTCTAACACTCCAGCACGTTACCAAAAATGTTGTAAATGGTTCAATAAATGAGGATAAGCATAAAAATAGAACAGTTCTTTCAGATAATCAGAGTCTGTCTGTGCTTGTGGGTTTCCTTTGAATGAAACATAAACACAATTTATGTTTTTACCTTCATGTTGTCACTTGTGTGACCCTGCACTTGTATACATTAAAAAAAAAAAAAAAAAACCCTGAAACTATATTAAATACATGTTTTAGTTCATTCTCTCCACCTGGGATATTTTAGTTTTAATAAAACTTGGGAAAATAATATTCACTTGATAATAACAAAGCTACCTGAATTTTTTTTTTTTCAAAAAGAGGGTAACAAGTTATCTGTCTTAATGCAGAATTGTACTAGTGACCTATTTGTTATTTCATGGTGGACCCAGGAAATAGCTTGGATATTTCTGCCTTCGCTGATGGCAAATGCTTTCTGAGTCCTTGTCCTTTAGGTCTCAGTTGGTGCTGAGATTTTCTGATCAGCACAGGAACCCAGCAGTTGAGGATGAATGAAGCAGGGGAAGAGAGATACTTCCAGTGTCTTTGTTTCCCTGCCTTCACACAAGGCCTCCCCTTGTCAGTTTTCATAAATTATCTGTAGAAGTGCAGATGCCAACTAAAAAAGGAGGCTTAGTTTTAATGTGTTCTTGTCATTCTATTTTCTTTTGTTTAATTGAGAAGGAAGATGAGAAAATGGGACAGGTACTTTATTCTTTCGTATGGTGTATCTGGCAGCTGGTGAATAGCAGTGGCTGACAAAATGTTCAGTTAATTGAAGTCATGTAGTGGATATTGATGATCTTTCTACATTTAATGGTGAAATAAATCTGCTGCTGGAGAAAAAAAATATATAAATAGCTATTTGGCTGATATATGTCCACACTCTCCTCTTCAGGCAAATGAAAAAATAATAATCACTTTCCCAGATGTAATATGTTAATGCTTAATTGCGCTCTACACACCCTCTCCAGTTCAAGAAAAATAGCGATATAACATATTCCTTGACTTCTAACTGTTAGATACAACAAAAACATACTGAGATGAAAACATTTAATTCACATAGCTACCTGTTGGTGACAGCAAAGTTACATAAATCTCAGCATGGAAGCGTGCGTCCAAATGACACTATTCAGGCTTTCAAAATATTTGTAAAATAATGGACAATATAACAGATATTTATTAAATGGGGCCATTATAAATACATTTAAAACACTCTGGGTATTCCTGTTTGTACACTATTTTGGACCTTTTTGAGGCCTCAAACTTATAATGGTTTTGGATAAATAAAACCTGGATATGCTCATAAAATTTCCTTTTCCTCTCAAAAGAGGGAAGCATTAGTAGTGCAGAGGTAATGCCACTTATTACAGAAAAGGACTTTCTAACGACAATAAAATAAGTGGGGCTGAAAGGTATGAGTATTAATTGTACTAAACCCATTATCATGTCTTTTAAAAACTCAACCATTCTCCAAATTATCTTAAATGCTGCCCATTTGGAAATACTGCCTGAAATTAAACAAATTTGAAAGACTTATTTGGCTTCCTCTTTCTCATTCAGTGAGACCAGACAGTTAAGAAAATTCCTGCTGTACATGCTCTATTAAAATCAACCTTAGGCCTTCAGTGAGGGGGCTCAAAATGGTTTGTAGATATGAATTGGTGTGATTGAATTTAGAAATCAGGGTGGCTAAAGTCCTCTGTTCCTCCTCCTGTCCATTCTGTTACACCCCTTTACTGGTCTCCTTCTACTGTTACCCCATCATTCTGAAAGTTCAAGTCTTCAAGCCCAGTCTCTCTTCCCTATTACCCAAGCCGACGGCCTACACAATTTTCTATGTACTAAAACCAATATAAATCGTGTGTGAAATTACAACAAAAGAATGACAGATTTTAACTTGTTATGATACTGATTGTCAAAGGCTTCTGGTATCTCTGTGTTGGGAAAGATAGTGAAGCCATTCCTGGCCTCAGGGAAGTGCTACTACAGTGAAAAATGATTTTAGGCTCTGCATACATAGTGTAGGACAGTTAAGGTCCTTGTCTTAAGTTTGCTCTAAGGATATGGTCCCCAAACATTAGTTTGTATCAGAAAATGCCTTAAAAACCTTGTGAAAATATAGATTACTGGGCCCCAACTTACAGGTAGTTTATGATTCAGTATATGTGAGGTATCATGGAAGTACTGAAGTTTCTCTACAAGTGTACAAACCAGGCTGCTGCTTCTGCTCCAGGAACCACACTTTAAAAATCACTGATTTAGTGTGGTATTTATTTTCTTCCTCCTGTTTTTCCTTTTCCTTTCGTGTGTGTGTGTGTGTGTGTGTGTGTGTGCACTATTTCTTAAATGGTTGAGTATCAGAGTAACTTGCTGATTTTAAAAAGAGCATAAGTAGGTTCTACTCCAGAAAGTATGACTTTATAGATTTTGGGGGGTGGGTATTCACACACACACATCCATACCTTTAAAATCTTTACAGGTAAATCTGCACTCCGTTGATTCAGACCAAGTTCCCTGAAAGCAGATACATGGTTTACTCTGAGATGCATAGTGGCCACCAAGTATGAGAGGGTTTTATGAGCAAGATTTGTTAATCCATAAGTCAAATCTTAAATAAGAAGTATAATTTAAATATTGGCATACAATCACAGAAAATACCTTAAAGAGCGTGGAGGAAGAGAACTGAACATACATTTTAGTGAATAGATAGTTATGGGTTGCTTCTAAGAGGAAGTGAGAAGACAGATGAAGAGGAGAACAGAGATTTCACGTGCGAGAGTAGTGTGCTAGGCACTACTGCCTGTAGATGTTGAGAATGTGAATGCATCCCATTGTTGCAGGTAACAAGGAAACTGTACGAGGAGAGTTAAGAGACCCTAAATATGAGTTGAGGCCAAATCTAGCTGGTCTTGTAGGTCATGTTAAGGAGTCTGGGCTGTATCTTAGAGCAATGGGGAACCAGTCAGAGGATCATAGCTGAGGAATATCATGGGGGAAATTTCATTTCAAGATGAACTCAATTAAATCACGTTTAGTTCAGACTAATAGGAACAAACAAGTGGAAAGACTATGTTTGACCATTGGGAAAGACATAATGATTTGTTTACAGATTTACAGAAAAATTCTCCTCTAAAATACTCTATTTCTTATAAAAGGTCACACTTTAATAAGAGATTTGAAGTCTGGTTGGTTATAGTTATCTTGGAGAATGAATGAGAGAGCTGGGTAGGAAAACAGGAGGAAGGAAAGATGGGACTTTGGGAGTAGCATTGAGGTTTCAGTTGGAGTTGAAGGCCAGGCACTGTAGTTTGAACCTTGAATGTCCCCCAAAGGTCCATGGGTTAAAAACTTGTTCCCCAGGCTTTCTTCCTGTATCCTGGCTCATAAGATGGGAGTTTGTTCCCTCATAAACTCCCACCATGAGGAACTGGAGGCCCAAAACATGGGCCTTTTGACCTTGGAATGGAACCTTCAGAACTATGAGCCAAATAACATTTTTTTCCTTATAACTTAATTATCTCAGGTTATTTTGCTAAAGTAACACAAAGCTGAATAATACACTGACATTTGTAGTGATTCTAACATTTTCTGGTTTCTCCATTGATCCAGGCCATATGCTGTGGGCATACTGACAGTTAGACAAGCACTGGAAGCATTCTTGAAGAAGTAGGTTGAGAATATCCTAAGGGAGAGTGTGAGTGCTTAATATCAGTTCTAAGCTGGATGTGGAATAAGAAAGGTGTTAGATGGGGCTAACAGAGAGGTAAAGGGGTCAAATGCACCAAGATCTCAGTTCAGAGAACCATACAAATAACCACTTAGTTGGAGACAGAAAGCATAAAGGAGAGGAAGATACGGAGATAGAATTTCTGAATTTAACAATTTGTATTACCATGATATTCAGGGGAAAGAAAAAATTATTGTCTGATATGTATCAATTAAACTCTAAACTCTGTGAGGGCAAGGGAGAGTATAATATTCAATATTCAATATATATGTTGAGTCATTTGTCTCAGGGAAAGCACTTAACAAATTCAACCAGTTGTTATCTATGTCAGGACTCTGAATTACTCAGCATGTAGAAAAGTCAAAAATATGTGAGCTATTGTTTGCTCTTTAGAGGGTCATAATGGAATTTTTAAGTGGTTACCCAAGGACAGTAGCCCTGATGATTCTGTCTGCCCAGGTAACTTCTGTATAAGATATAGCACAATGCTGTGTGTACACAAAAGCGTCTGTGTGATAAGAAATATTTGTGCATTGCATAATACTTCCTTAAGTATTTTCTCATATATTGTGAGTTTCAGAGAAAACTCTGTAGTGGTATGTAAAATATCATTGCTATTATACAGATAAGGAAAATGAAATACATACTATTCAAGGGTCTTATCCAAATTCTCAGGATGAGATAATGGCTTCGTAAGGCAAACAAAGCAGACCTCTCAGCTTATAGTTCAACACTCTACCCACAAAAATGCCTTTTAGCATTGTAAAATAAGCATTTGCTTTTGCTAATTCCAAAGGAAATTTTTGTTTCATCATTCATGCTTCTCCTTATTAGCTAATTGAAAACTAATTTAAAACTAACATACTGTCCTTAAGCTGACTTTATAAAATGCTTTGGGGAAAAACTGATTAAATCTAATTGTCTGGGTCACTCCCTCTCTAGCAATAATAGACAAATTTATCAATATGGTAATTCATTGGTCAGAAACACTATGTGGAAGTAAGGTAAAGGCAATCTATAATTTGCTATTACGTTTCCTTCACCTCAAAAAGAAAAGGGGTTCTGTGCTCATGTAATGTGCCGGTAAAACGGTATAAACACAGATGGAAAAGCCTACAACAAAATGCTAGAAATTAGCTGGACTGAGTCACTGGTTCTTGAATTCCTAGCAAATGCAAACCATCATCTCATGTAATTATGTTGAACCCCATTTTATTCCCTAGCGATAAAGCAAATTATTGCATGACAGCCACCGCACAATACGATCTCAATTGTTGAATTGGGAAGGATTGAAATAAACTTTTACTGTCACTGCATTTGGACTGTAAGATGCTTGACAGCTATAACGGTGTTAGTAGTCAGGTTGTAGCCCACGGATCCATTGTTCACCAGATCATCCCATCTCTGATGATAACACAAACTGGAGTACACTGGACAGATCAGATTTATTGCAAGATTTATAATAACCAGAGTATAGTAACTATTGTATGGAAACAGAGACTGTATGAAGGACTTAAACAGACGTCAAAAATTTCATATTTCTTAAATGTGTAAATGTACCATACTCTGAATTTTACTAGACCCATTATCTTAACACATGATTGTGAAACTAGTGTATTTATTCTAATTCATCCATTAGAGGATTAAAGTAGATATTAGGAGACAAAAAATAATAAACACGATGTTTGGGGCCACTGATCAACTGATACCTTTCTTGGCTGTGGTGAGACAGGCAATAATGGAGTAATTTACCAGAATATAAATCTATATTCATCCAACAACAATAATATCTCTTGTGCATTTCTTTCTCAAACGCTAGTTAACAGTGAAGAACAAAACAACGTCCTGTGATGGATAGAAGTGAATACAGTCTGTGGTCACTGGACCTTTTAAGACCACCTGAGTGCTAAATCTTGGGAAACAAATAGTATCTCACTACCAAGAAGTTTTAACTTTTGGGAAACACCTTTTGTCTCAAAAGACCTAAGTTTGATCATTTTCTCCTGAAGATTTCAGTAGCAATTCATAAAACGAGGCCAAAACCAGAGAACATAAGCTGAGATAGTAATCATATTATCAGATGGCTTACATAAATTCAACAGTTTGTAATATGCTTCCACTGAATAGGAAAAGGCACACAAAGCACCCGTCTATGTTAATGACATGCTATTAAAGTTAATAGTCCTAGTACTTGTGTACGTGCTTTGCTCTTTGCTTGGTCAACTTCTCTATGGATGTTCTGCTCAGAAATTACCTCTAAGAAGTGTTTTCTGTTATCTAAGGTATTTTAGTTCCTTCCTGCTCTATGCCCAGAACTTAAATTGTATAAGGACCACTGTCAGGGTTTAGCTTAATCTAGTTCGGTCCCATAGCTACGCACAGCTATTCTGTCACTATACTTTCCTAAAATTTCATATAAATCCTATTACATGAAAATAAGAACTTCATTACATATAAGCAATACATAATGAATTCTATTAAGAGATGTTAAGTGGATTCATATAGCATCTATTTTTTTGTGCCAGTCTTCTTTCCCTTAATATTGTACACAAACATTCATTCATACTGATTCACATCCCAGGAGCTTGTTTTCTTTCATTGCTGGATCATTTTCAATTGCACGGATGCTTAACAGTATGCTAATCCATTCATTAGTTGATCAGCATTTATGTTACTTTCAGGTTGGGCCTATAACAAAGAGAATTGCTATGAATAGCCACATACAGATCTTTGGTCAGACCTATATTATCATATGTTAAGTATAGGATTAACTTTTTAAGAAACTTCTTACAAAGCGGTTTACCATTTTGCATCACTACTAATACCACATGAATTCCAGTTTTCTCCCTCCTCTCTGACCCTTAGTAATGTCAATAGTATTAATTTTAGCCATTCTTGTCAGTGTGTCAATTCCCAATGTGGAAAATCTTTTCATGCATGTGCATATCTTTTGTTTTCTCTGGAGGTACGACCTATTTTCCCCAAATTCTGAAGTGCATTGTCTTCTCACAATTATAATTTGAGAATGTTTCACATGGTCAGGATAGAAATTCATTATTAGATATATACATTCTGCATATATTTTCTTTCAGTATTTGTCTTGTTTTTGAATTTTGGTCTATGATCTATTCTTAATTTTTATTATGATGTACAATAAAAATTTGAGATTATTATTATTTTTTTTAATCCATGTGGATGTTAATTTGTTTCAGCACCATTTGTTGAAGAGACAGTCTTTTCTTTCATTCAATTAACTTGGAATATTTGTTGAAAATCTATATGTCTACTTAGGTCTACTTCTGGACTCTCTCTCCTGCTACATTGACGTACACATCTATCCATATGCCAATAACACACTGTCCTGATTGCCATGACTTTAGAAACAGACTTGAAGGCAGAGACTACATAACCTCCAACTTTCTGAATGTTTCCTTCCTAATATTAAGAAAATTGTGTTGGCTTTCTAGTTGTTTTGCATTCCTGTATAAGTTTTTTAAATAAGCTAATTCATTTCTACCAAGAGAAGGAAAAAAAGGCTCTTGGAGGTTTAATGAGGGTTTATTTGAATTTATTAATTTTGAGAGAATTTACTTCTTAATATCAAGACTTCTCATTAACATAACATACCTATTTAATTTAGACCTTTAAAATTTATTTGAACTATAATTTGTAATTTTCACTATATAAGGTTTAAGCAAATTTTGTTAAATGTAATCCTATTTCATATTTTACATTATTTTAAAAAATATTTTAAATTTCCTGTGCTTTCTGTTAGTATATGGAAACACAGTTAAATGTTGTTTATTGATCTTGTATTCCACAAATCACTTATGAATTCTAGTAGCATTCGTGTGTGTGTGTGTATTCCTTGAGAGTTTTCCATGTAGTTAATTTTGTTATCTGTCAGTAAAAATTACTTCTTACTTTGGAATCAATATGGTTTTTATTTGTGTCTTGTAACTTACTGCATTAGCTAGAATCTTCAAGTTGGTGTTAAAAAGAGATGATAGAAGATTCTTGCCTTGTTTTTGATCTTGGGGAAAAGCACTCAGTCTCTCACCAATAAGAATCATGTTAGCTTAACTATTTCACAGATGGCCTTTCTGTCTGGTTTGATGGAAGTATTTGCATAAATGGTATTGAATATCTTCAAATGGGTTTTGTACATCTACTTTGATAAACATTTTCATTTTGGTGGTTTATACTGAACAATTTTAGAATGCTAAATTACCATCACAAAACTCAATCATGATATATTCTTCTAATGTATTATTTGTTTTGATTTGTTAAAAATTTTCTAAGAATTTTTATAATACTTGTTCTTCATTTTTTCTGTAATTTGTCTTTCTCATTTTGGTATCAGGTTACTACAAATGTCATAAAATGAGTTAGAATGTGTTTCTTTCCTTTTTATGTAATAGAAGAGTTTATGTAGAAATAATATTATTCCTTAATTATTTTGTAGAAATCATTCTAAAAAATGTACCTAGCTTTACATTTTTCTTGTGGGAAAATTTGAATTTTATATTAATTATGAAAATTTTACCAAGGTTATTTGAGTACTTCTGATTTCTGTTAGCTGTATTATATCTTACTTCTACTTAATGTGGATTTAATTTAGTCTTATTTTTCTGGTTTAATAGGATAGAAACTTGTATCCTTAATTTTAATGCCTTTTTCTTTTTTGCTTTACCACACTTTTTAATTGGTACATTACAGTTGTACATAATGGTGGGATTCACTGTTACATATTCATACATGCACACAATATGACAATATAATTCAACCAATATCATTTCCCAGTATTTCCCCTTTCCCTCCTCTCCTCCTTTCCCCTTGTTCCTTTCCTCTTTCTATTGATCTCCCTTCCTGAACGCTTTTTCCTACTAAAGGAGATAATGCTATAAATTTCATGCTGTATTTTTATAGCACTTTTCAAATTTTGTATAACATGTTTGCATTTTAACTTAATACAAATATGTCTAATTCCTATGAGAGTCATTTTTTCCTTGACAAATTAACTATGGGTGTTTACAATAAAGTTTTTAATTTCCAAATATTTGAAGATTTTTCTGATGATCATTCTCCTCTTGATTTCCACCTAATTTCTATGAATTGTTTGATCCTACTAGTTTTATTGAGATTTTTCTTGTTATGGTCCATAAGATGGCCAGTCTTGATTAGTATACTCTGGAGCTTGGAAATAATGAATATCATCCTGTTGTATGGCAGAGTGTTCTGTAAAATCAATTACATCAAGATTATTGAGAGTTTTATTTGAGTTTTTTAATATACTTAGATTTTTTGTTAAGTAGTTTAATTAATTCCTGAGAGAGACATTTGAAGTTCCCAAATAGCTTTGAAGATTTTTTGTTTCTTATTTTCTATCAGTTTCAATTCATATGTATCCAACCCTTTTACTACATGAATTCATATTTAGAATTGCTATGTCTTATCGGTGTGCCACATACCTATAGTCCCAGCTGTCTAGGCAGCTGAGCCAAGATAATGGCAAATTAGAATTCGTCTTCAGCAACTTAATGTGATCCTGTCTCAAAATAAAAAATAAAAAGGGCAGTTGTAATAACTCAATAGCAGAGTACCACTCTACCAATCCACAATACAGAAGGAAAAAAAGATTCATATGTCTTTTTTTGCACTGATTCTTTATCATGATGACGTATTTCTCTTCTACCTTGATAATATTTCTTCAAAGTAAACTTGGTCTGATATTAATAAACTAGTCCTCCTTTTATCTTATTAATGTTTATATAGTATATCTTATCCAGATCTTTTACTTTTCTCTATACCTTTATATTCAAAGTGAGTTTCTTTTAGATAGCATATGGTCGGACCTTATTGTTTTACATAATCTTGTGCTCTCTCTGTCTAGTGATTTGTATGCTAAAACCATTTCCAATTAATATCTAAATATTGAATATTTAAATATTAAAATCTACCATATTAATATTCATTTTCTATTTCTTGTTAGATCTTTGTTTTTCCCCATTTTTTTCCTCTTTCAGATTAAGTAAAGTTGTATGCTTCCATTATATTTTCTCTATTAACTGTGGACCAGTGGGATTTTTTTTTAAGGTTTAACAGACTTACAATAAATATCTCTTATCATATTCTACATGCTAATACTATATCCCTTTGTATATAGCACATAAGTCTTATATCACTGTATTTACTTTTTGTTCTTGTTTTCATAAATGTTAGTCATGCATAGTTACACATTAACCATAGATAGACAAATGTAAACTTTTAATTCAGTACTTTTGAACATATCTGCTTAATTGGTTTTTTGCATTATTTAGTTTCATAGAAGAAAGTGCTAAGAATATAACAACTACTATAATTTCTCATTCCTACCTAGATATCTAATCAGAGTCTTGAAACATTAAACATATCTATCAATCCATCCAAGTCACTAGTGTACTAATACTTCACCTTAAGGAATTAATTATATGACTGTGGCAGAATGACAGAGAAGTAAATAGCCACTTTCTAGTTAATGAGGTGAATTTTTTATATAGAAATTAGTGGTTTTGTGCCTTACTAGGTATATATTTGAGAGAAGAATTGACACCCAGGGAAAGCTTCTTGGAGAAGGGAATACTGCACCTAAATTTTTAAGGATGCATAATAAATAAAGAAGATCAAGGGCAATTTTAAGATGCACAGTTGTTGTACATGATACTTGTTCATTGGTATCAGATAGGACATTATAGAAATGTAAATTTAAACAATAATGAGGTGTAATTATTCTACTAGGAGAAAAACTGACAACACTAACTGCTGACAAGGGTGTGGAACATCAGGGACTCCTTTTAATTGCCAGTGGAAAATTAAAATGACAGTCACTTTGGAAGATATTTGATAGCTTCCTATAGATCTAAACATAGCTGTACCATGTGATCCAGCAATTGTATTTCTATGCAATTTTTCAACAAATTTGAACTTTATGTCCACACAAAATCATAAATGGAAATGTTTGTTATCACCAAAAAATGAAAGGTGAGTAGGTAAAAATTCTGGTGTATAGATAATGGAGTACCATTCAGCAATACAAATATACTGAAATATCAATATATGCAACATGAGGACTCCTAAGTAAAGATTTTTTTAAAAAAGAAAGTAGTCTCTCAAAATCTATAAAGTACTCAATTCTATTTATATGAAACTATGGAAGTGGCAAAATTATAGAGAAAGCTGACAGATTAGTGGTCACAAAATGATAAGGCTTCAGAGGCTTTCCTAAAGACTTTGTGTTGGTTCTGGTGGAGGGAATTAGGTGGTGTAACATACGTAAAAAATAATATTTACATACATAAAATGTGAACATTCATGAATTGACAATTACTGAACTCAGTTCATAAAAATATAGCATTTGATATACTAATCTTTTCCATCTGTACCCATTTGAAAATCTTTAATAAAAATGTAAAATTAATCCACAAGTGAAAAAAAGCAAAATAAGCAAACTTGTTTTGCTGAATGAATTTTTAATACCAAGCAATGATTATTAATCATTAATTAAAAGTAGAAGAATGTATCATAGAACAAAATAAAAAAGCTCAGAAATACACTCATGCTTGTATGAATACTTGTCAATGAAGATTATATACAGAAAAATTGTAGGTAAATTGTTAACATAACTGTGAAAGTCCAAAGAGTGAATTGTTAGATGATAGAATATTTTCAAGACTGCAAAGTTGGGGAAGTTCTTAAGCAAGAACACAAGAAAATAATAACAAAGGAAAAGATGTGTAAATTCCCCCCAACACACACACATACACACACACACACACACACACACACCACTACTGGGGATGGAACCCAGGCAGGGCCTTCAACATACTAGAAAAAAACACATAAACAAAGTACTCTGTAAGAATTTCTATTGATGGAGACACCTACTTAAAAGCATGAAAGTTAATATAAAACACATTTAACTGATAGCTCATAATAAAGAAATTCTGGAAATTAGTAAAATAAAGACAACCCAATTTTTTAGAATTTGAAGATATTTAACAACTCTTGACAAATATAGAAATTAAATAGCTAATAAACATATGAAAGATGCTTGACTTTATTTATCTATGAAGGGACAATAATATCTCAGTGTAATGCTACCGCATGCCAACAAGATTGGTTACAAATAAGAAAAAAAAATTGGTAATCTCAAGTGTTATGAGCATGTGCAACAACAGAAGCAGTCATGGTTGACTTAGAGTAGAGGGGTGCTTTGGAAAACAACTTCATGTTATTGTTTGTACTATCCAAGCCTGATTAATAACCCAAATATTGATCAACAAACTGTATAAATTAACATTTATCAAAAACATGAAACAGTCACAGGAATAAAAGAACCAACAGAAATGAAAGTTACCTACAATACTATTGATTAAATCTCAAAAACGAGAATTAAATGTTTGAATATCAACATATTTTAACATTAAAAACCAGAAAAAAGTTAAGGCCCATTGTTTAAGGAAGCATAATTTTATAGACTCCTTTCCAAAAGACAAGGCTATAAGAAGCATTAAATCAAGATACTGAACACGTATAGAGGGAAAAGCAGTCAAAGAACATTGAAATTCCAGGCTATGGGGGAGATTCGGTTTCTTAACTTAGATGATGTTTACAGGGAGGTGTTCATGTTTACAACGGTTATTTAGTTTTACTTTCATATTTTGCACTTTCATATTCTGAGTGCTTTATTTCATAACTGTGAAGTGGAAAAAATAAGAATGCAAAAAATGATCTGGAGACAGAGTTTAAGAAGGTGTGTTGAAGTGGGGAGTGAAGAACAGGGATGGTCACTGGAGGAGGAAATGGGGTCAGGAGAGGAGAGCGTCGAGGATATGAGCAATTATATTGTGTTTTGTATTGAATTTGCTCAGCAGTATATTTGCCTTTACAAATATGTCATGGGGCGGGGGAGGGCAACGGGTGTACTTTTTACACCCTCTACAAGGCTGCATAAATATGGAAATGACATGGCACGCTGAAGCTGGTGTTGACATCGTGTTCTAACTTAATGTTATAGATGGGTATGGTATTTTGATATAAATTGTCATTACTAGCTTGCTCTTTTTACATTTCTGCTCCATAATATTGATCATCTAGAATTCGGTTGTGCGAAATCACTAATGTACATATGTATGTGCACACACACACATATATACACACATATGTAATTTGTTCTATAATTGTAGCATGCTGTGTCACTTAACAGCTGAGTAGATGGAAGGAGGCACATGGAACTTATTTCCATGGCAGGAAATGTAAACCCTTGCAAACTAACGGACCCTTCCTCCACTCCTGGCAAAAAGGAAATGAGAATTCTACATGAACCATTTTCATGTCTGTTGACAAGACGACCTCGTAAAATGTTTCAAAATGAGGAGGAAATAAATGATTCACATAAGAAAGAAAAATTTCTAAAATGGGAATATGAGGCTTCCTTGTTTATTCTGAAATTCTTGCTTAGGATGGAGTACCTGCTGCATTTTTTCTTTGTTCTTTCATTCTGCTGTAGCAGCTCCTCCCCTATGAACGTTGCAAGGGCTTGTAGTTCTCTTTTTGCCTGTCTCAGTGTGATCTCCCCATTGTCTTGAACATTCTTCCTTTAAATAGTCAAAATTACCTCCTTTATCCGTGTCAGCACCTACTCTTCTCTTTCATTACCCTGACTTCATAGGCATTCAATTTCTTAGGGATTCTTAATATATATTAGGTACTATTTAAATGTTGCACACTTTCTGGCATCTCCTCCCTATTTTTATAAGCCAAACTAAATACGTGTCCGTGTTTGGAATCGGTCTATGACACTCGTGTTAACTTCTGTTTTCATAATATTAATTCCCATAGAGAACTCTTGACGGAATGCTTGGAGAAATCCCACATTCTACTTTCCTACTCCAGTATGTCCGAACACTGTTTCCTTTCATTGCTTGTAAGGGCTCAATGGCATTAAAAATGACACTTTTTTTTTTTTTTTGCAGTCTTTTCTTTTTCAATCAACTTGATTATAATGATCACATAGGTCAGAAAATCTGTATCAAAGTAGCAAACCTATTTTAATCTCGATCACATGGACAATTGTGAGTTCATCAAATGCACAGCAGTTGACATTTCTTTAAAGGAACTGTAAATGTATGAATGAAGGGATTAGTCACAAAGACACAGAAAATGAGTCGACCTCCACAAAGAATGTTTCAAACACACCATCATAAATGCTTGATTACACTTTGACAGGTGTATATTATTAGCCAGTTATAAACAGAGCTAAACTTGATAGGATAGAGAGAATTAGTGCAACCCAGAAGTGATGAATTGTTATGAAATCAACAGGTCTTTTTACAAAAAGAGTACCAAGTCTGGCAATGGTTAACAGTGTTACCTAAAGATCAGAAGAGCAAAGAGGTTTCTTAATTCCTTTCTTTATATTAACATTTCTTATTGTCACAAAAGATCGCCAAGCAAATGCAAGGGTAATAGAAGGATTTTCGAGTTTTCTCCCTCTCCCTTTCTTTTGATTCTCTAGTGAGCTGACTAGTAAAATCTAAGCATTAAAAACAAATTCCAATGGGGATAAATTGATCCACTTCTGACTGTGACTAAAGTCACTTTCACCACTTCAGCAGATTAAATGACTGTTTATTGAATTTAGGGTCACTTCACAGAAGCTGTTTGACCTCAGGTCTTCCCTATCAGCCTCTCTAGCTGGCTGACAGAAATACAAAGAAAATCAAAGTGATTTTGTGCAATTGGGTGATATTTGGGGGGAGGTAGCTGTTTTTACCTGATATACCTAGTGGGAAACCAAGTACACAATTTTTACAAGTGTAGGTTTTAGACTCAGAGGGCTGGTTTTTAATCCAGGCCAATCATATGCAACACCTAGGACCCACAGCAGTGGCATAATTAATCAACTATTTCCTCATCTCTTAAATTTGACCTTTCTCAGTCCAAAGATTATTAACAGGATCACCTCAAGTGTTACACTGTGAAGCTTCCAATCAATGCCCAGCCCAACAGGAATAACCATTCTCTATTTTCTTTATTTCTTTTTTAAATTTCCTATTGTCATTTTTTAAATACAAATACATATTCCTTCTGTTTCTGGGTTTTACAGTCTCCCTTTCAGTAATAAACATGTGTCATGCTTCCTATAGTCAATGTTTTGATCATAGAGAAACACAGATGATCAGCTGGCAACCTTCAGTCTAAATGTTGATCTCCTCACCTTGTCCAGAAAGATGAGAATCAATTCCCATCTGCTGCTGGTTCTCTATGGTAGCACAAGTATTGCTGTTTGGTATGTAAAAATCATTGTCACAAATCCAAATATTTCCCTTCTATAGATTTGGCTCTACTTCTAATTATATCTATGCTCAAAAGGAAGAAGTTCTTTTTTCCTTAAGACTTTCTCATGATTTTATTGGCAATTATTCCCCATTATGCAATGAGCTTGATCAGCTTCCTGTGATCCAATCCAGTAATTATGGTCACAGATCAATGCATTAGAAAATTTCCTTGCAAGGAACAGCCGGAGAGTTGCTTACAATGGCATTATCTACAGGCTCAATTTAGTGTGGGTGGGATACTTTCCCATATGCATTGAATGTGAAAATATGCAGCCATTGATGTAGCCACTACTCTAAGGCTCAAACCAAGATACCACTCAGTACATTTATTGCATCCTACTTAATGTCGGTACATCTTCATATGCAAAATGGAACTACAAATTCCCAAGTGATTTTCATCTACTTCCCTTCTTCCCATGTCTATTGAGCTGGAAACGGAAACCATTCCAATAATAATCAGTTGCATAAAAGCACAGAGAATATCTCTCAGCTACAAATCAAAGTTATCACCCTCTCCTTCCTATGTCGTTTGACCCAGGCAAATGTAAGTAGGGGATGCTTTGCCAATTCTTCTTCATTTTAAGTCCTTTTCTTTGGGATGGATTTTACTATTTGCCCTTTTTTCCCATTTAAATCTCTCGGGATGGGTATCTTACAAAGAAAATTGCTCTGTGCCTGCTAGAAATAAATAGTTTTAATTTTACCTCTTAATCTTCATTTTAACTTTCATCTTGAATTTCCCATTTTCAAGTATCTGACTAAATTGATTTGATGCTTAATGCTTGCCAAATAAATAATGAGGCTCTGAATGAGTCCATATGTAATAAGGCAAGGATTTCATTACTCCTAACATCGCTATAATCAGGCAATGATTAAATTATATCTAACATTCTTAATACCAATGTGAAAATATGCTAAAGACCCAGAACAATTTAAGCCTTCCCACCATGTTTTGTATCTAGCATTTCTCTTTCCAGCAGTTTATCACAATGTTGCAGGAATTGGCCTGTAAGGGTTTATGCTAATGATAATGGAAGGAACTCATCCACAGGTGTCCCCCTTTATCTCAGCTACATCTTTAAAGTCATTTGAGTTCCATGGTAACAGCCCTAAGGACCACCAGCAGGAATGCTGATTAACACTTACTAGGGGGAAAAAAAAAAGAGTTAAATAATTAAACAATTAGCAAATTGTAGAAACTTAGACAGATGTTCAACTCATGGTTATTTTGCAGGGACCAAGTGAAGTGGGGGAATACAGGGCTCTAAACTGAAGAAGTGTCTGCCTCCTCTTCCTCATTTGGGACACCCAGGCTTGTCTTCTAATCAAGAACACTCAAATCTGTCTCTGGCATAAGTGGAATTCCCTCCAGTTTGCAGAAGCCAGGATATATCCATTGCATGCAAGGGACATTCTTAACTCAGGTATCTGAGTTATGGTTGTACTACATTTGGAATCTCACAGTAGCACCACCCAAAAACGATTTGCAGCTTTAATGCATGCTTGCAGGATGGCGATATTGATGAGAAATCTGTATTAGAGCACCGTGGATCATCATTAAAAGGCATTTAAAATTGGCTTGTAAAATATGGCTTCTGCTGCACTCTATGCACTCTCCTGGAAAGATAAAGTAGTGTATTAAAATGATGACATGGATGTTAATAAATATGAAGTCATAGCTACTCTATTAGATCAGAATGTGACAAAAAGGATGCCTGATTTTACTCTTGAGGTGAGAGGTTCTGTTTTTATTGTTGAATTCACTGGAGGCATTTTATGATGGTCCCAGGCCAAAATACAACTTTTCTGGCCACTAAGCTAGTCAAGTCTCCAACTTTAGCTTCAAAGGACAAAATGTTCTGTTATTGTTTGTGCTGCTTGTAAATTCTATTTATGAATTTATTATAGGTTATAAGATTGTAGGATCTGGACATCAAGTAATTTCATGCTGTCTGAATTCTTAATGTGAGGACTTTGGGAACAACAAACAATCCTGGGGTTTTCAGTGCAAAAACAGGGCCAATGTGGGAGTGTTACCGCCATTTACTGGTCACGAGTTCTGCTCCTTCTAATGTTGAAGTCTGAACACTAGAGAAGCACGCCAAGGCAAGTATATTAAGCAGGTTTTATTTAAAGGTAATAATACAGACTTCTCCCTGCAGGAAGAAGGGGGCCATGGCTGATGTTCTAAAGTCCCAAGAAGTGAGAGCACCCTACATCTTTTATAGGTTAAGGTCTCTTCTATTCTCCAGTTCTCTCCCCCTTATCTTTCCTTCCTGCCTATGTGACTAGGCCTGGTTTTGCATAAAGTGAAAAGCCATGGGCAGGGGGAGGGCCAAGGTGATTCAGGCAGGTAAGGGCCCAGGGGGCATTAATTAGCAGTTCCTTGCTTGCAGTCCTTGATAAAGGCAGGTAAATTTGGTAATCAATGGGCTCCTGAGATCCTTGACATTCCGTTCTCCCAGGGGAAGTCTCCAACTCCCAGAGGCAGATGGCTTCAAGGCCTCATTTCCTCGATTTGACCCGACCCCCTATTTCTACACTAACTGCCTGTCCCCTGTAAGGAATCCGGCCTCCCCATCACCTGTCAATCTGCGCTCAGCCCGCCTCTCCCGTTACAGGAATTTCCAGCCTCCCCACCACCTGTCAATCTGCGTTCCGCCCACCTCTTCCATTCAGGAATTTCTGGCCTCCCCATCACCTGTCAGTCTGCGTTCTTCCCGCCTCTTACCTTACAGGAATTTCTGGCTTATGCTGCCGTAATCTTCCTGCCTCCCACGTTATGTTCTAACATGTCATTGGTCCATCAGTCAGTCTGTAAGAATTCTCCTCCGAGATTGGTTCCTCCCAGCCTGCGAAATTCCAATATCTGAGAGAAACCATGCGCCATGTTCTCTTTTCTTCTTTCCTTTTCCCTCCAGCGGATGTGAATCAACCGCATAAAATAAAGTCCCTTGTGTGAGACCTCGTGTCTGCTGAGCAATTTTCTGGGAGCTATCGACGAGCCACAACTGCCCCTAACTTCCCCAATTCTGGCTTCAGGAGGAGTGGATTGATGAAACCCTGGTGTTGTGTTGGGGGGATAGATTCTCATCACAGCTACTGTAAATAAAGGCAATTTAATGATTAACTTAGATTTTAGCACACAGCATTTATCTTAGACAATCTTAATTACACATTACAGCAAATTAACAACTGTATGAAGGGAAGCTGCTACGCATGGAAGAACATGGCCTGTGTATATACTCATGTGTGTGTATGTACCCAGGACCCATACGTGCTAGGCAAGTGTTCTGTCACTGAACTGCATACTCAGTCCCACAGTTAGGTTAAGAAATTAGCAGTGTCTTGCTAATGTGAGTTAAAGTGCCTGTGATTTTTCAGATCAGTTTCTGAATTTACTCCTGTTCTCTTCCCATGGTTTACAGTATACAGTTTTCTCATTTGCAGTTTTTAACTTCCTCCAGAGTTATGTTTTTGAAATGATATCAATTAGTACATGTTGTTGATTCTTATTGAAGTGTTGAGTTTTTTCTAGGTGAAATGGCATTTTTAATATATAGAAGAGACTAGAAGGAGAGTCCATCTCAACATCCTCTCCAATGATGTGGCTTCAAAAACAGCAGAGACTGAATCCAGGTCATCTGAGAGACTGGCCCTGTCATTTCATGTAACACTTAATATGGAACCCCTGTCGCTGGCTCTTTGCAGTTCCAAAATCCATGGATATTTGTCACCGCCTGCAGCAACAACTTGCACGGGTCTTATGGGTGGTGGAGTGGAAACTGAGGCACTTCTATCTTTCTCTTTAGTGCACTGCTTTCTTGTTTGTTTATAGAGGATAGAGGAAATGAGGCTTACTTGCTTTGAGAGGAGAGAGAGAGAGACTTTGCTTATCAGAGAGAAAGAGATTTTGCTTAAGAGAGATTTTGAAAGAAGGACAGGCTTTTCTTAGAGCTTAGAGGAAGAGAGACTTGCTACGCCTCACTTAAGTTCTGCTGCTTCCCACTGGTGCGTCCTGCATCCTGTGAACTAAGGGTACATCTACCTAAGGTGCCCTAGTGATGCGTCTCAGTTCTCCGCTCTGCGATCTGCCTTCCGCCGCTGCCTGCTAGCTGCTGTGCCGCTTTTCCCTACTAGCTGCCGTCGCGCGTTTCCTAGCTGCTTTCGTGTTTGAGTCTTCTTTTACTGCTTTTCTACTAATGGCTGCTGGCCGTCCCTACTAGCTGCTGTGTTCTTTCTTCTGGCTGCTGCTGCCGCGTGTTTTTCCCTCTGGCTGCTGCCGCGCGTCTAGCTGCTTTTTTGCTAATGGCTGCTGTGTGTCTCACTCCGCCTATGCGTATATCACCTCCAGGAGGCGGAGAGCAGGGCCACGCCTCTTACGCAAAGATTAGGCGAGACGCTCTGAGCAGGCAATTAGTGCTCAGAACACATGCGCATCATTGTGTGCGTGGACGAGAAAATCACCTGAGTGTGCTTATGTCAATTAACCTCCTCACTGCCAATGTGATCAGGCGCCATCCCGGCGCCGCCAACATGGCACAGCCCCCAACAAACCTTGAAGTTGTCATCTAGAGAGCACATTTATGACCTTTACAAGGTATACCCATGTGCTTTGACCATTGGTCAGTTGCTCCAATGGTTTTACTAAACACGCTATCAAAGAATCTTAAGTTCATTATCAGATAATGAAGCTTTAAAATTCTCCCAGAGACACTCATTTGTATCAATATATCCTCTTTAGAAAGAATTCACTCATTCATTATTCTAAATCCTGAGTATTTCTAAGAGTATGTATATATTCTTTCTAGTTACACAGTATAAATGGCTAGAAAAAGTACTAGATTTCCTTGAGTTAGCCCAGAATTAACCTGTGTAATTAAGGTTCCCAGCAGCACTTGATACAATATTTTTTCTTGTCTACCATGGTGTGCTCAACACAGTTCTCCCATCCCCACGAACACCATGCTGGGCCTCTCTCAACTTGTGTAAGGAGATATTCCCAGAATTCTCCCCTAGTCTCTCTCTTCTTTTCTTCCTATATACAGGATTAGAGATGATTCTGTATCAGATTCCTCCTCTGCTGGCTTTTCTTTTGCACTAAAGATCTCTCAGTCATTTTTCAGTTTAACAAATCCCTACCTGAATTAACTCTCTCTCTCATCCATGACTCTGTGTCACTCTTCACCCCTTATCTCTGAAGTTTGCATCTGCAGTCTCTAAATAGGTCCAAATTAGTCCCCTGCTACTACCCATTACCATTAAACTAGCCCAGACCCAATTATCTCTTGCTTGGAGATGTCTATTTTTCTTGACTATCTTGTCTCATGTATCTATAGTTATCTATCTAAAGTTATTTTTTTTAGTTCTTATTTTTAATTGTCTTTAATTCATGAGAGTATTGATGTTCTTCCTCTTCCTCTTCCTTGGTTAATGTATTAATGCTATCTTTTTGCTTTCTTAATACTTTTGCTTCCTCCTGCAAGGTTTCTTACATGACCTAACATTTTCTGATTCCATAAATAATACTGATGTTTCCCAGGCTTTGTCTTTTGCCCTATTTTCCTTTCCTTATTTCCTCTACCTTGGGCAATCTCCAGTATTCCAAAGGCTTCTGTGACCACTTTGCTGAGAAATCCCAAATATACCTTTCCTGTTCTTGCCAAATTTTAGTCTTTTCTTAGGTAGTAGGAGGTAAATATTCCATAGGAAGGATCTTAACATGTTCAAATTTAACATGTTCAAACTGAGCTCATCATTTTCTCCCAAACATAATTCTTTCTTCTGAATTCCCCATCAGAATGGAGATAGTCAACCACTGGGCTGTCATGCCTAATATTTTGGCTTGTTCTTAACTCTTCCCTGTTCCTCACTTCTCATGTTACCACCTCTGGTCATTTCTTCCTCCTATATCTCTCTCCAAACTAAACCCACTACCACTATCTGATTGAAGATACTTTTATCTTTTATCAGAATTATTGCAACAGCCTCCTAGCTGATTTTCTTATCTCCAGCTTTACCCTTCAAGCATTTCTGTACTAGTAGCCGGAGTGATCTTGCTAAGGTACAAATAATATTTTGCTGCTTCTCTGCACAGACCTTTTTAAATACCCAGTGTCCTCAGAATGAAGTCCACACTCTGTGACATGGTCAGTGAGCCTGGCCATGATTCCTTCTTCCTCTCTCTTCAGCTTGTCTCTTTCTATTTCTCCCTTTCCCTCCCGGCTTGGTTCAGTGGTACTGAATTCTTCTTTGTGCTCTCCCTTGTCTCAGCACAGTAGGACTGCACATGCCACTGTGTCTGCCTACTCTTCTCCATACAGGTTCTTCCCATTTTCCTGTGCTCATCTTTCAAGGCTCAGTTGAGAGAACCGTGGATGTAGCTATTTTTTTTATTTTAATTGAAAATCATAAATTTACATACGGCAATATTGTTTGGTTCATTCTATTATTTTTTTCCCTTCCCCCCCACACCTCCAACCCCTCTTTTCCCTCTATACAGTCCTTCCTTCCTCCATTCTTACCACCCTCCTTATCCCTAACCCTAAACCTAACCCTAAGCCTAACGCTAACACCTCATACCCTCCCTTATATGTCCTCATCCGCTTATCAGCGAGATCATTCGTCCTTTACTTTTTTGAGATTGGCTTATCTCACTTAGCATGATATTCTCCAATTTCATCCATTTGCTTGCAAATGCCATAATTTTATCATTCTTCATGGCGGAGTAATATTCCATTGTATATATATGCCACAGTTTCTTTATCCATTCATCAACTGAAGGGCATCTAGGTTGGTTCCACAATCTGGCTATAGTGAACTGAGCAGCTATGAACATTGATGTGGCTGTATCTCTGTAGTATGCTGATTTTAAGTCCTTTGGGTATAGGCCAAGGAGTGGGATAGCTGGGTCAAATGGTGGTTCCATTCCAAGCTTTCTGAGGAATCTCCATACTGCTTTCCAGAGTGGCTGCACTAATTTGCAACCCCACCAGCAATGTATGAGTGTACCTTTTTCCCCAAATCCTCTCCAACACCTATTGTTGCTTGTGTTCTTGATAATCGCCATTCTAATTGGGGTGAGATGAAATCTTAGGGTAGTTTTGATTTGCATTTCTCTTATTACTAGAGATGTTGAACATTTTTTCATATATCTGTTGATTGCTTGTACATCTTCTGTGAAGTATCTGTTCATTTCCTTAGCCCATTTGTTGATTGGATTGTATTCTTGGTGTCGAGTTTTTTGAGTTCTTTATAGATTCTGGAAATTAGTGCTCTATCTGAAGTATGAGTGACAAAGATATTCTCCCACTCTGTAGGCTCTCTCTTCACATTACTGATAGTTTCCTTTTCTGAGAGAAAGCTTTTTAGTTTGAATCTATCCCAGTGGTTGATTCTAGCTTTTATTTCTTGTGCTATAGGATTCCTGTTAAGGAAGTCTGATCCTAAGCCAACAAGTTGAAGGTTTGGACCTACTTTTTCTTCTATAAGATGCAGGGTCTCTGGTCTGATTCCAAGGTCCTCGATCCATTTTGAGTTAAGTTTTGTGCAGGGTGAGAGATAGAGATTTAGTTTCATTCTGTTGCATATGGATTTCCAGTTTTCCCAGCACCATTTGTTGAAGAGCATATCTTTTCTCCATTGCATATTTTTGGCACCTTTGTCTAGTATGAGAAAATTGTATTTATTTGGGTTTGTGTCCATGTCCTCTATACTGTACCATTGATCTACCTGTCTATTTTGGTAATAATACCATGCCATTTTTGTTACATTTGCTTTGTAATAGAGTTGAAGATCTGGTATTGTGATACCCCCTGCTTCGCTCTTTCTGCTAAGAATTGCTTTAGCTATTCTGGGTTTCTTATTCTTCCAGCTGAATTTCATAATTGCTTGCTCTATTTCTGTAAGGTACACCATTGGGATTTTAATTGGAATTGCATTGAATCTGTATAGCACTTTTGGTAGTATGGCCATTTTGACAAAATTAATTCTGCCTATTCAAGAACATAGGAGATCTTTCCATCTTCTAAGGTTTTCTTTAATTTCTTTCTTTAGTGTTCTGTAGTTCTCATTGTAGAGGTCTTTCACCTCTTTTGTGAGATTGATTCCCAAGTATTTTATTTTTTTTGATGCTATTGTGAATGGGGTAGTTTTCCTAATTTCTCTTTCTGAAGATTCATCACTTATGTATAAAAATGCATTGGATTTATGAGCATTGATCTTGTAACCTGCTACATTACTGAATTCACTTATGAGTTCTAAGAGTTTTCTGGTGGTATTTCCAGGTTCGTCTAAATATATAATCATGTCATCAGCGAACAGGGATAGTTTGAGTTCCTCTTTTCCAATTCGTATCCCTTTAATTTCTTTGGTTTGTCTAATTGCTCTGGCTAGATTCTCAAGAACGATATTGATTAGAAGTGGTGAAAGAGGGTATCCCTGTCTTGTTCCAGTTTTTAGGGGGAATGCTTTCAGTTTTTCACCATTTAGAATGATATAAGCCATGGGCTTAGGGTAGATGGCCTTTACAATGTTAAGGAATGTTCCCAATACCCCAATTTTCTCTAGTGTTTTGAGCATGAAGGGATGCTGTATTTTATCAAATGCTTTTTCTGCATCTATGAAATAATCATGTGATTCTTAACTTTTAGTCTGTTGATATGGTGAATGACATTTATTGATTTCCTGATGTTGAACCAACCTTGCATCCCTGGGATAAAACCCACTTGATCGTGGTGCACTATCTTTTTAATATGTTTTTGTATGTGATTTGCTAAAATTTTGTTGAGAATTTTTGCATCAATGTTCATTAAGGATATTGGTCTGAAATTTTCTTTCCTTGATGTATCTCTGTCTGGTTTAGGTATCAGGGTGATATTGGCTTCATAGAATGCCTTTGGGAAGGTTCCCTCCTCTTCTATTATATGGAATACATTGAGAAGTATTGGAATGAGCTCTTCTTTAAAGGTTTTGTAGAACTCAGCTGAGAACCCATCTGGTCCCAGACTTTTCTTTGTTGGTAGGCTTTTGATGACTTCTTCTATTTCATTGCTTGAAATTGATTTATTTAAGTTGTGTAGGTCCTCCTCTTTCAATTTAGGTAATTCATATGTCTCTAGAAACTTGTTGATGTCTTCGAGGTTTTCTGTTTTGTTGGAGTATAGATTTTCAAAATAGCTTCTAATTATGTTTTGTATTTCAATCCTGTCTGTTGTGATATTTCCTTGTTCATTCCGAATTTTAGTAATTTGAGTTTTCTCCCTCTTTCTTTTTGTTAGTGTGGCTAAGGGTTTATCAATTTTGTTTATTTTTTCAAAGAACCAACTATTTATTTTGTTAATTTTTCTGATTGTTTCTTTTGTTTCAATTTCATTGATTTCGGCTCTGATTTTAACTATTTCCTGTCTTCTACTACTTTTGGTGTTGGTCTGCTCTTCTTTTTCTAGGGCTTTGAGCTGTAGTGTTAAGTCGTTTATTTGTTGATTTCTACTTCTTTTGTTGAATGTGCCCCATGAAATAAATCTTCCTCTAAGTACTGTTTTCATAGTGTCCCAGAGATTTTGATATGATGTCTTTGTTCTCGTTTACTTCTAATAATTTTTTTATTTCCCTCCTGATATCTTCTGTTATCCATTCATCATATAATAGTGTATTATTTAATCTCCAGGTATTCGAGAGGTTTCTGTTTTTTATTCTGTCATTTATTTCTAATTTCAATCCATTATGATCTGATAGAGTACAAGGTAGTATCTCTATCTTCTTGTATTTGCTAACAGTAGCTTTGTGGCATAAGACATGTTCTATTTTAGAGAAGGATCCATGTGCTGTTGAGAAGAAAGTGTATTCATTCTTTGTTGGATGGTATATTCTATATAAGTCGGTTAAGTCTAAATTGTTGATTGTGTTATTGAGATCTATAGTTTCTTTATTCAAATTTTGTTTGGATGATCTATCCAGCAGTGAGAGAGGTGTGTTAAAATCGCCTAATATTATTGTGTTGTGGTCTATTTGATTTCTGGAATTGAGAAGGATTTGTTTGATGTACATGGATGAGCCCATGTTCGGGGCATAGATGTTTATGATTGTTATGTCTTGTTGATTTATGCTTCCCTTAAGCAGAATGTAATGTCCTTCTTTATCCCTTCTGATTAGTTTTGGCTTGAAGTCCACATTATGTGAAATGAGGATGGATACTCCAGCTTTTTTTCTGTGTCTGTGTGCATGGTATGTTTTTTCCCATCCTTTCACCTTTAGTCTTTGGGTATCTCTTTCTATGAGATGAGTCTCTTGCAGGCAGCAAATTGTTGGATTTTTCTTTTTAATCCATTCTGCCAGCCTATGTCTTTTGATTGATGAGTTCAGGCCATTAACATTCAGGGTTATTATTGTGATATGATTTGTATTCCCAGTCATTTGACTCATTTTTGTTTTTTGACATGATTTGGTTTCCCCTTTATTTGGCTATTCCTTCAAGCTAGTTCCTCCCGTTGCTGATTTGCATCATTGTTTTTCATCTCTTCCTCATGGAATATTTTGCTGAGAATGTTCTGCAATGCTGGCTTTCTTTTTGTAAATTTCTTTAGCTTTTGTTTATCATGGAAGGATCTTATTTCATCGTCAAATCTGAAAGTAAGTTTTGCTGGGTATAAGATTCTTGGTTGGCATCCATTTTCTTTCAGGGCTTGGTAAACGTTGTTCCAGGCCCTTCTAGCTTTTAGGGTCTGGATTGAAAAATCTGCTGATTTTCTTATTGGTTTCCCCCTGAATGTAATTTGATTCTTTTCTCTTGCGGCATTTAAAATTCTGTCTTTATTTTGTATGTTATGTATTTTCATAATAATGTGTCTTGGTGTGGGTCTGTTGTAATTTTGTATATTTGGAGTCCTATAAGCCTCTTGTACTTGGTTTTCCATTTTATTCTTCAGATTTGGGAAATTTTCTGATATTATTTCATTGAATAGATTGTTCATTCCTTTGGTTTGTTTCTCTAAGACTTCCTCAATCCCAATAATTCTTAAATTTGGCCTTTTCATGATATCCCATAATTCTTGTAGATTCTGTTCATGATTTCTTACCAGCTTTTCTGTTTGGTCAATTTTGTTTTCAAGATCAAATATTTTGTCTTCAGTGTCTGAGGTTCTGTCTTCCAGGTGTTCTATCCTATTGTTTATGCTTTCTTTTTTTTTTTTTTTTTTTTTTTTTTTTTTTTTTTTTATTGTAAACAAATGGGATACATGTTGTTTCTCTGTTTGTACATGGAGTCAAGGCATACCATTTGTGTAATCCTAAATTTACATAGAGCAATGTTGTTTGATTCATTCTGTTATTTTTTTCCCTTCCCCCACCCCTCCCACCCCTCTTTACCCTCTATACAGTAGTTCCTTCCTCCATACTTGCCCCCCTCCCTAACCCTAACTCTAACCCTTCCCTCCCCCCCATTATGTGTCAACCTCCACTTATTAGCGATATCATTCGTCCTTTGGCTTTTTGAGATTGGCTTATCTCACTTAGCATGATATTCTCCAATTTCATCCATTTGCCTGCAAATGTCATAATTTTATCATTCTTTATGGCTGAGTAATATTCCATAGTATATATATACCACAGTTTCTTTATCCACTCATCAATTGAAGGGCATCTAGGTTGGTTCCACAGTCTGGCTATTGTGAATTGAGCAGCTATGAACATTGATGTGGCTGTGTTTATGCTTTCTATGGAGTTTTTAACTTGGTTTATTGTTTCCTTCATTTCAAGGATTTCTGTTTGGTTTTTCTTCAATATCTCTAACTCTTTATTGAAATGATCTCTTGCTTCCCATATTTGCTCCTTTAACTGTTGATTGGTGCGTTCATTTAATGCCTGCATTTGCTCTTTCATCTCCTCGTTTGCTTCCCTGATTGTTTTAATTATGTACATTCTGAACTCCCTTTCTGACATTTCTTCTGCTGTGCTGTCATTGGGTTTTATTGATATAGTATCTAGGTTTGTTTGGGACATTTTCTTCCCTTGTTTTCTCATACTGGTCAGATGTCAGTGGGACTTTGTGATATTGCAGAATTCTTCTATTGGCTTATAGTGTCCCTGTAGATTTCCAGTGTCTCACCTTCCTGCCTTCAGTAGCCTGAAGTCTTGGAGTAACTTGATAATGCAGTGCTTCCAAAGAAAGATGCCCCTAGTCCTCTACTGGTTCCAGGACTTGGAGCTGGCTCTGTGTGGAAAGGCTCTCACTGGGCGGTCTGCTCCGAGAAGCTAGCCTGGAAAGGCACTTCCCGCCGGAGGGGCCCGGGCTGCGGGCTGCTTGGGGAAGTCCCTGGCTGCCCTGTCCTGGTCCCTGAAGCAACCTGTGGGCAGGAACTCACCACCCTGGTTCAGGGACTTGAAGCTTGGTTCTGTGCAGAAAGGCTCTCACTTGGGGGCCTGCTCTGAGATGCTGGAGAATCTGGCCCTGTGGGAGGAGCCCACTGCCGGAGTGCACAGAGCTGTCTGAGGAAGACTCTAGCTGCTCTGCCCTACTCTAATAAGCCACCCGAATCTGGGCCTGCCACCCGGGTAGCGCTTCCCCGGGTGGGGGAGACTCACCCCGTGGCTCTGTTTTAGTCCAAGTCTCTCAATGCCTCCCCTCCTTGAATCCTGGGTTCTGGAGCAACTGGAGATGCAGTCACCCTCTAGTCCGCCATCTTGGATTGCCCCGTGGAAAAAGCCTGCGGCCGGGCAGGTGGCGGATGTAGCTCGTTGCTTGACTTTGCCAAGGCTTGGGCAGGAACCTTTCCACAGTTCTCAAAGATGGCCTTCTGCTTACCTTTGGAACTCTGGTGCTTGCACACTTCTAGTCACTTGATGGCAAAAGCCTCGAAGGCCAGGGGTTGGCCTTTCCTCAAGCAGAGCAAAACCCTTGGCGCAAAATAGGTGCTCAATTGGTGCTTGTGGGAAATACAAAAGGAGGTAGGTAGAAAATAGGAGAGTAGGATTTCTGTTATTTACAACATCATAATTGTTTCCTTTTATTTTTGAGAGAAATACCGAAGTCCTTAGCTATACGTTGACTGTTGTCTCGGCTCCTGCCATACTCCCATGGGTATCTGGCTTTTATATATAAAGCAAACACACAGGTCTCTTCAACCATGTTGACCCTTCCTTGCACATTAAACTTATCTTTCCTTTATTCTGACTTCTGTTTTACATATCACTTCAGACTCCTTAAATACCACCCTTGCCTTCTCAAGGTGGAGTTGCATGCCCACATAGAACTTCTGTCAGCACCCGGCAAACCCTCCAACTATAACCTTTATTTTATTGTTCACTAATTGGATTATATGTCTGTAGGCCACTGCACTATGAATTTCTGAGGTAAAGCCCAGAACATGGTGCTCTGGATAAACTGCGTTCTTAATCAATGTTTATTGGGTCAATGTTTTAGTCAGTTTTTATGTTCCTGTAATGAAAATACCTGACAAAAGCAACCTGGAAAAGGAACCTGGAAAAGTTTATTTGGGGCTCACAGTTTCAGAGGTCTTAGTCCATAGACAGCTGACTCCATTGCTCTGGGCCTGAGGTGAGGCAGAACTTGATGGGGGAAGAACCTAGCAGAGGAAAGCTTCTTAGCTCATGGCAGAGTGAGCAAGTAGAGAGAGATGAAAAAGGTCACAGGGAAGATGTCCACTTCCAGGGCATTTCCTCAGTAACCCGCCTCCTCCAGCCATGCCCCATCTGCCTACAGTCAGTCCATTCAAACTAGGATGGCCCCATTGGGTTACGGTTTTCACCATCTAATCATTTCACCTCTGACTCTTACTGCATTAAGTGGAGCTTTTGGGGAACATCTCATTATCCAAATTATAATAGTCACTGAATGAGGAGGGTAATATTTTGCTAAGCAAAGAGACCAGTCAATCTAGTTCTAATTTCAAACTACAGATCATATCTTTAAGATATAAAATAAAAAGACTGTCTATGAAGGTGCCCCTAAAATAATGGAATGCATCTCCAAGAGGAGGGAGAGTTTCTGAAGCTGAAGGCTTGCAAATATTTGTGTTTGATTTCTAGCCTTTAGCATGATCATTGCAGATACTGTTTCTTAAACATGCATGTCCAAAATATCGTGCTCATAGTTTAAATAATTTATATCCATCAGTTCTCCAATTCTAAGGAATACTCTGAAACATTACCTTTCAGCTGGGTGCAGCAGTGCAGGTCTGTAATCCCAGCAACTTGAAAGGCTGAGGCAGGAGGGTCAGAAGTTCAAAGCTAGTCTGGGCAACATAGGAAGACCCTGTCACAAAATTTAAAAAAAAAAAAAAAAAAAAAAAGAGGACTAGGGATATAGTCCTGGATTTAATTTAGAGTAATCTCAAAATAAAAACATCAAAAACTATGTCTTTTGTTAAGAACAATTAGACCTAGAATGATTAAGTATCTTGCCTAAGGTCCCTCTGCCATGTACAGTAGAATTACTACCTATACCTAGAGATGACTGTTTTCATACAGTACACGGAATTTCAGGACTCAACAGGGCATCTTGTTTTCTGAGGGACAGAAAATTTTTCCTGCAAAGAGTTTGCTCTGTGATCCAAGCTCTAATCATTATTCCTGACTATCTTTAGAAAAACCAGTTAGCAGGCTTGGTTGCTCACACCTGTAAACCAAGCAACTGCGGAGACTCAAGGAGGATCTTAAGTTCAAGGCCAGCCTCAGCAATTTAGCAAGACTTTGTCTCAAAATAAAACAATAACAAAATGAAAAGGGCTGGGAATGTAAAGCAGGGGTTTGGTGCCACTGCATGCAATCCTTGGGACCGTGGAAATAAATTAATTAAAAAAATAAAACAACCAGTAAAAAGAACTTTATATGGTTTACATAGAAAGTTTCTTCCCAGAAAACCATATTTCAAATGGAAAAAAAAAAAAAAATCAGATGTGAATAGTGAATGAAATTTGGGTGATTTTTATCACATTAAGAGGAAAGTGAACTAGAGACCCTACTTCTATGAAGGGAACAGTCTCTGGATAATAGATAAAATTCCTGGAGACCAAATTTGCCCACCACTCGTAGGACCCTCATAGGACCAAATCCAGGGATAAAGCAGAGATGTATCAAGATACGAAAATCTAACCAGATGGGGAAGCGGCCCTGCTTGTCTCCAGAGCCTGTTGACTGTGGTTGCCTTGTCCTTGGGGTCCAGATCAGGGGATCGGTGCCTCCTATAGCACACACAGGGGGCATCTGTAGACATTTCCACTTGTAGGTCCCTGTCTGGCAATTCCTCTGAGTGGAAATCACCTGAAACCAGGAAAAGAGGAGGTCCCATCACAGCTCCGACCGTGGTTGGTATGGTAGAATAGCAGTTAGAGTCAAAGTAGTAAAAAGCCCTTTTACAGAACACAGATTAGTGGCGCTGGAGTTGTAGCTCAGTGGTGGAGTCCTCGCCTGGCATGTGTGAGGCCCTGGGTTTGATACTCAGCACCACATATAAATAAATAAAAGATCCAATGACAACTAAAAAAAAAAAAAGAAAATAGATTAGAGATTACCTGGAGGGGCGATGAGGAGGGGAAGGGGGGGCTGGTATTGTTTCACAGCTGTAGGGATTTCCTTTGATGGAAAGTTTTGGACAGAGATTGATGGTGTACAATAGTGTGATAGAACTAATGACATTTAATTATATGTCTAAAATTATTAAAGTGGCAAACTTTGTTATATAAATGTCACCACAATATTAAAAAAATTATTAACATACCCAAAACCACTGAATTGTGTTTGAGTGAAAGGATTATGAAGTTTGTGAATTGTATATTTAAAGAAAAGACTATTTAAAAAATACACTCATTAATTTTCTAGGGTTGGTAACTACCACACTGGGAGTCTTAAAATGACAGAAATGTATTGTTTTGAAGTTCTGGAAGCCAGAAATCTGAAACTAAGAGCCAGATAGTGCTATGGTCCCTCTGAAGTTCTAGGGAGAGAATCCTTCCTTGTCTTGTCCTAGCATCTTCTGGCTCCTGGCCTGCCTTGGATTGTGGCCACATCATAGCAGTCTCTGCCTGCTCCTTCCTGGGCCCTCCCCTCTGTGTGTCTCCTCTTTGTCTTCTTTAAATAACTTGTTTCATTTTGGAGGTGCTTGGATAACCCAGGATGATCTCTTGAGATCTATAATTATATCTTCAAGACCAGTTTTCCAAATAAAGAGGAGTTTGCAGAATTCAGGACATGAACACATCTTTCTGGGCCACCATTCAACCCACAACAACCTCCCATCTCTCAGTAAATACTCCCTTTTGGGTAGGCCAGTTTGAGAGGTATTTCTATCTGGACTATTTAGTTTTCAAAACAACCCTAAAAGAAATAAGTAGTATTATTATCTACACTTAACTCGTGGAGTAACTGGGTTCAGTAACTTGCTTATGGGTCACACAATAAAAAATAGCTGAAACACAGTTGATAGGAAACACAGGATGTGATTCCAAAGCTCCCAGCTCAGCAATATGGTTTCTATTTGACAGAGAGGAACACATTGTAAGGTTCTGATATCTGCTCCCCCACCCCATTTTCCATCTTTCTGCAAAGTTCTATAATTATTGTACAAAATAGCAAGGCCTTATTTCTCTCTTCCATCTGCTGAGGAAAGTCTTCCCAATTGCTACAAATTCTGGTTTTTACCCAAGGAATAATAGCTTAGATTAAGATTCGTCGATCTTTGCTTTTTTAACCTCTTCCTAAAAATCCCTCACAAAGAATTTTTAAATGTGAAAAATTAAGATATGTAGACTATGTGAAAAGCATGCTAATTATACAACTGGTGGGACAGGGGTTGTGTTAGAAAACTAGTGCAATGCAGGTCTCTTGATTCTTCCTTCAGCTTTAAATGACATAATAACTGCCCTTCTGAAGAAGAGTTCAAGACCAAATATATCTAAGTGAACACTGTGAAAAAGAAATAACTGGAGTTGGGTATTTTTTTTCCCCTAAATCACTTTTATTAAGACAGCTTTTGAAAGCCATTTCTGTTAAAATGTACTGCAATGGAGAAACATGATACAACAATTACTGTATATAGAAGTCATCTTCAATCCTGAGGATAATACAGGATATTCAGGGTCTGGGACTATCGCAATTTGGTTACTCCAAAGTGTCTTGTCACAAAAGATTAATGATGGCTCCTCTCATCGATAGAGCACTTAGGAGCTCAGTTACCACCATGCTAATATCCAAAGAACATTCCTCCATTCTGTGGTTTTGTATTTCCTCTGTAAGTTTCATTTCCTTGCCTTTTCAATTTTACTTTCTGACTGCCTAAGTTAATTTTCATTTCTTGCTTTGGTCTTCTCCACTTTAAATCTCAATTTTATGATCTGTCTTATATCACAATCCACTGGAGCATCATTAAGGAACCACTTTCCCCCCCCCTCGTTCATGACCACAGACTAGTGACACAATTATCTGTGTTCCCTTAGAGGATACAGAATGTTGGCTGGATAACACCCCTCACATACCTAGCTTTAAAATCCTTTTGGACATCAATATGTAAAACTGTGGTTTCTTTATTTAAAATTTGATGACCATTATTTATATGAAGAAAACCCAAAACAGTGAGAAACAGATTTCTTTCTCCAAGTAATAACAAGCGATTAGTTTAATGATTAAAGCATCAGTAATTTTGCTGTGGAAGACCTACATGAAAATCTAGAGGATTTGAAACTTCGCTACATAATCCACTTGCTACTGATGAGATAATTCCTGCTTCTTAGATTTTGAAAGACCATTGGAAAATATATTATCTTTTCTCATGTTTCACAGGTAACATTATCTCATTTCAGGCAGAAGATTGGTTGAATACACTAGTCTGAATTAATGAGACAGACAACCAATAGTAAAAATACCCTGTATTTATTATTATAATGTTCCAGACTTTTTAAAAAGTATTTTATATACATTATTTTATTTTATCCTCTAAGATAAGTACTATGCACACAAGAAAAAATTGAGGTGCTAAAGAATAGTTAATTTGGCTTAAGTGATACAACCTAGCAAAGATTAGAACCTTGTTCTGATCCTTGCTTAGATTTTAACCGTTTGCAGCAGCCCCTCCTTAGTGGTTTGCACTTTTCCAGATGGTGACTATATTATTTGGATGACAATTAATTGATTGCATGCTGCAACCCCTGCGTGGATGAAGTAGTACTATTCTCCTCGGTCCCCCAGGGTCAACTCTTTTATCTCTTTCCAAAGTGCACACCTTTGAACACTGCCCTATGACATTTCTATGACACTGTCACTAACATGGTAACATATGTTAGTGTTTCTAGGGAAAAGAGATCTGTGTCCCTGTTGCTCAGTGATTTGAGCACCTGAAATAAATGCCTTTTACATAGAAAATACTGTATTTGTCTTTAGTGAATTAATTTTTTTCTTGACCTTGGGTTTTAGAGATTTTTATGTACTGAGTTGGAATCCCTGCATTTTACTGTGTTTATGTGAACTTGGGCAATATAAAGTTACCACCTTTCACCTCCATATCCCAATCAAGAAGATTCGAGGTACCACACCTTCTTTACAAGGGGAATGTAAAAACTAAAAGTGGCATCCGGGACATTCTTAGCACAGGTTCTGGCATGTAGGAAAGTGACCCTCCAGCAGCAAATGACCATCATTATCATCACTTCCGTTATTACTATTGACATTATTATGTAACACCTGCATGCTGGCCCACCTCTCTTCCCTTCTATTAACAAATAAAGAACAAGGGAGATCTAACGTCGCTGTCCTAGAACCATTGGCCTGAATTTGCGATTTCTTCAAACAAGGTGAAGAAGGATAGTATATTGAGCTATTGAAGCTTCATACATTCTTAGTGTTCTTAGCTTCCTAAAGAGTGGAATATAAATACCCACATACTACTCCTTGGAAAATCTGCAAATCCTTAGGTGGGGGCTCCTTTGTTTAATTGCCTAACTCAGGAATTCAGATTTATATAATTATTGAGCTGTTTTGAAGACAACTCTTCAACCCTCTGTAGATTTTGAGAGCCAAAACAGAGCTTGGAATGGAATGGAAGGTTATTCTGAGATGAAGACAAGATGTGGCCTCTCCTGAAGACAACTTACAAGACAGGATTTCGTCAGTTTCCAAGGCTTTGACCTCAATTATATCTATGGTTCAGAATTTTTTCAACATCAGTACGATTGTCTGTGTGAGGTCAGGTAATTTTTTGTTGAGCTGGAAGTTTGTCCGAGACATTGTGGAACATTTGGTAGCCTGCCTGACCTCTTCCCATTAAGTGCTAGTAGCACTCACACCTCCGACTGTGGCAAGCAAAATGTCTCTAGACCTTGCCAGATATTGCTTGAGGATCAAAATCAGCATAGCACTAAAGTGGCAGAACTTTAAGAACAATTTCAGGAGCCCAGGTAAATACTGACTTTCACAACTGACAAAAGTTCCTTTAATAAATATTCACCTCCAACAGTTAGGAGTAAGTGGAAACCGGATGTCTCTGTCCTGAGCAGCAACACTCTCAGGTATTAAGTTTCAGTGAGAGCAATCTCCAAACCCTGGCACTTGAGCAAAGTGCATAAACAGTCATACTGAGAGAGGTTTGAGCTCAAGAGAGGGAGCAATTGAGTCTCAAAGGAAACACTCATGAGTCCATGAGATGCTAAAAAGTGCCCAGAAAGAATTGCAATTCCTGAGTGATGCCCTTAGCCTTGCCCTTGACCCTGACCCACGCCCTTGTGACATGAACCCAATGCGCAAGCTCAGGGAAAACTGGTGGAAAACCATGCAGCTCCATCTCTAGGCCAGCCCCTAGCACCAGTCCTGTATGTTAATGCCCACACCAATGGGAAACTGAGCTCCCTCTGGATATATTCCCCATTCTTCCTTGAATTTGTGTCTATTTTCCTAAATACACCTCTGTCTTTGCATTTGGAATGTGCTGAAAATCTTTTCCATCAGGTCTGCCAAGTCCCCGCTGGTCCTGAGTTGGGTTCTCCCTCCTCGTACTCCGCTTTGGAAACGTGTCTTCTCCCTTGATAGCACAACCTGTTCTTATCGTTTCGTCAGGACTCACCTCTCCTTAGAAAGGTTCATTTCATAGAGGTGCAACAATACTCCCATAAGAGAGGCAGCAAGATCTCTAGTTGGAACAGGTCACAAATTCTTTTATTTCTGTGGGGAAAATATACTCAAGACTTCTAGATCTGCACTACTAACTCAGAGGCATTCAAGTATTAAGTTTATCAATAACACTTTTCAGCCAAGCACTTTCCATGAGCCCACTTTTGTGATGTTTCCATAAAAACTCATTTCTGATACCCTTCGTGCTAATCAATAAACACGGTTGTGGTTCATATTGTGATGCTTAAGGCACTGACTATAGCCACCTCTGGAGTGTGCGCAACTGGTTAAGAACCTTCAGGTGCTAATAAAACACCCACAAGACAGACTCGTGACTGGGATATGTCAAATGCTCTTTACATGACCTCACAGTGTAGAGGAAAATAATTTTACCCCAATATTCATCACATCATTGAAATGGCAGTTTTATGAAGAAAATTAGGATCCTGGAACTCAAGAGTGAGTGAGAAGAATAGGGCTGAGTATGTTGGGCCAGGGAGATCTGAGCATCAGATATGATCTCCTGAAATTTTTTAGGCCAAAAAGTCCCTTGATGAAAACACATCTTGATTTCTTCTTAAGTTTAGCAGATAGAGCCTGTGTTTATATTTGAAATACTTGAGAAAAATCAAACAATGTAGGAGAAGGGATATTCCTCATCTTTTCAGTGCTGCCTTCTTTGAGTTCTGTTAAGTTTAGGTTCTTTTTGGACTTGAGGACCTCCATTTTCATGCTGGTTTTCATCTTTTTATAATACTTAAGATCTTTTTTTAGTGCCATCAATTCTGTTTTTGTTATGGTAAAAAACTTATAATGACAGAGAACAGGAAAATTTACCCCAAAAGGATGCAATGCAACAATTAAAATTTGATTCTCTGGTTGTTCATTTTAGCATCCAAGGAGTTATACACACACATACACACACACACCCTTGAACACTGTATTTTGACGTTTTCCCATACGGTAAGATTCACCTCTATTTCAGTAACAGATATTTTATGTGTCATCTTTGTAGAATACCATGCAATCATAAAGCTTATATAATTATGTATTGTAATTATTTATTACAATATTATCTTATATTTATTGCTTTTAAACTATTGCAATATATGTTATAAGAATGAGTGTGAGATTTTTAGGCCTGTCTGTACTCTGTATTAATGAATCTGAACTAGATTATTTTTCCTCATTTCAATATCACTGTAACAGGACTTCTTTAATTTTGTATTTTTTTTTTTTTTAGAAATATTTATACATTGAGGTACAAATTCAAGCTCAATGCCTCAGCATAATTATTTTCTGTTCCCCTAGCCTATCTCCATTCCAAATGTTTGTCTTTTTCTTTGGAGGGTTGCAATGGCTTTTCTTCTACCTAAAATGAGCCTTCATTCATCTTTCTAAATTATTTTAAATTACCTGGTCTTCCTCCTACAGTGTCTTTATTTTCCTGTGCCTTCTGAACCTCTGCAGAAGTGGGGGTCCACTCCTGTTGCCTTCCATGATTCCCATCCTTTAGTGGTGATACCGTCTTTTAGCCAGGTACCATCCTGGCTCTTTTTGTTCCTGGCTCCCAGTTCTTTTTAGGATGAAATATGCTCTCGTTATTATTGCACTTTTAGAAAACAGCGTAAGTCTGTGAGTTAGGATGACCATTCATAAAGGTATCTTGAATTAACTAGAAGATAAACTTTTAATTTTTTATAATTTGCATATTCTGATAATTCAGGATTAGTCCATTTTAGTTTGCTAAGGAAGATCCTTTGAGGGGTAGGGTAGGAGAGTCTCATTAGAAAAGCAGTTGCAATAAAGGCATCAGAAAGTCCTTCTCTGCCAGCTCGGACTGACAGGGCAGATGGCATATTATGAGACTGCCTTTGTGAAAGCTGGCACTGGGGGTTAAGGCAGGGGCAGAGGATGGGGGCCATGGTGAAAAGAGACTTTGCTTCATGATCTTCGGGAAAGTTACTAAGTTTGGGGATGCTCGCTGATGAGATTTCTTAGGTGCATAGAATGAGGAAAGAATTTTGCATCTGAATTTTGATATAGAACACTCCAGGGCTGGGGATCTAGCTCAGTTGGTAGAGTGCCTGACTTGCAAGCACAAGGCCCTGGGTTCAATCCCCAGTCCCCCCCCCCCCCCCAAAAAAAAAAAAAAAAAAAGACTCCAAAGACTCCAGGGAATGGCCATGCCCCTAAGAACACAGGCCTGGAGATAGAGGGACCTTGAGAAATGAGAAAGTAAAAAATGGGATTCTGATTACGTGGGTGTGTTAGTAAACATTGCAACACACAAGAATTAAAGTTTAGAGCATTAAGGCCACCTTTAATGAAACCTCCCAGGGACAGAAAGGCTTCCAACTGACATCAGGTCATCCATACTTTCCTTATCTCTCTTGACTCCTACATGACATAATGGAAACAAAGTAGTTTTTGTTGCCATTTTATAAATGAAAAAATGCATCTTTTATGTTTTGTGCTGAGGGTTGAACGTGAGGTTTCAGGCATGCTAGGCAAGCACTCTACCTCTGAACCTTAGCCCTGAAGAAATGCCACCTTAACAAGTCAAATTAAGCCAATAGTAACAGAGGCAGAATTTTGTTTCTGTCATTGTATTCTTCAGGGCTTTAATCTCATTTAATTGTCCCCAATAAAACAAGCGATCACTATTATCGCCCTGCCCTCTTACAAGTTAGCAAACTGTGAGGATAAGTTAGTTCCTCTGTTTCACAGAAAGTAGTGGGCTGAGAACCCCATCTGTCCATTCTAAAGCCTAACTCCGTACTCTGCCTGTCCACCTTTCTAGTTTATGAGCCTTAAAATTCTGTCTTTTCAATGCTGCTTTTCTCCTGACTCTTTATAAACAAGCAAGTAAACTGCAAAGAAAAAAGAAAGGGAAAATTTGAGGAGATGACTTTACCCTCTCCCCCTTTAACATTTGCTGATTCATTGTGCTCTATCACAACAAAGGCCTGTGGGGGTTCCAAGTACAGCCCTAACTTCCTCCATATGCAGAATGGGCCTTTCCATCAGCTAACCACCTGCTCTGTTCCTTCTGTGATCATAGACAACAGGCAGCAACCCTGCTGATCCTCACCTCCTCTTCCTTTGCATTTCAAGAGATTCAGGGTGCAGCAGACAGGAACTCATTCCTCCCACCAGGTGCTGAGAAGGTCACCAGCCCATCCCTCCCAAATGGTGAAAGTGAGGTCCACAGAGGAGGGACCATTTCCTAAAGGTCACACTGAGGTGGGAGAGGACCCCTGGGGACCTGGCTACCCTCCCACCAGGCTGCCTCCCTCCAACTCAGCTCTCCTATTGATTTTCTAGGTAAGAGATAGAATCAGGAGACCAGGAACAATGGGTTGTTAGCATTTGATGATAATACTTAGCACCAGGGGAACTTTGAAAAGAAAAATTTTATCAGCTAAGCAATTCAGGACTAAAAATATTTCAGAATGATCAGATTTTCTGTGTTCTGTGAGAATTCTCTCCTATCTTCCCCTTTAAAGCTGATCCCTAGCAAAAAAAAAAAAAAAAAAAAAAAACTTGAGGAAATTCCTCAATTTAGAAATTTTTAAATAAAAGCCTAAATTGAACGTGGATAAAATTCCATTTTGGAAACTGATGTTCTGACAACCATAGAATTAAAATCCTCTCATTCAGATAAATGAAATAAAATCTACATGCTACTAATTCAAGCTTTCCCAAACTATGAGTATTTTTTTTTTTTTTTTCTGACTCTTCCCATATTACAGGTAGGGCTTCTCCTATTCATTTTTAAAGTAATAGTGTTTTTCTTTAAATTGATGATTTTATGAAAGCTTGTGTATTATCTTTTAATACGTTCAAATGTGTCTGTAATAAAATTTTCTGAAACATATTAAATAAACATAGCTATTAAAAGGAAAATGCTTATACAGCACATAACAATGGCAGGCTTCCCACCTTGTAGATATTTCTTTCTTATGCTTGAGCTAAGATGAGAGATGAGATTCTATAACTTTTTTCAGAAATATGTTGAGGATCTGTGGAACAACTTTGGTCTCTGATGGATGTTACTTATTAAGTCATGATATGTGGATGTGGCTGCATCTTTGATCTCTTGACTTCAGTTGTGAATAAGGTTTTACAAGCAAGACATCTTCCTTCTCAAAGCAGCAGCGCACAGGAAGTCAATCAGGCTGCCCCAGGAGACCAGAGATTTAGTCCTGAAATCAAGACGTGCACATTTAAGGGAGAATGTCATCTATCTGCGAGTGAGAAGCACTTTTAGGATCTCCAGCTCTTCTTTTAAGGGAAAGCTGGTGAGGGGTGAGCCTGGGAAGGTCTGTGGAGGTGGCATCAGTCTGGTGATCTCAAGACAGTTGGTGCTGCTCTGTCCTCAGGGTCTCTGAGCAATAGGTATCTCGGATGTACCCTAAATTATAGTTGTTTTTTTTTTTTTTTTTTTTTGCCTATTCTAAAAATACATGTGTTAATACATAGCATAGGGCAATTTCCAGTCATTCTAAGACTGTGAGTAAAGATTTGTAGATTTCCTAGAAATTTGTGAGTGACTGACCTTGGGAAGAAAACTGGCTTAGAGAGGGAAGGTCTGAGTGGGAGACCTTAGCAGGAGACCGTTAGCCTAAGACTTTTAGACTGAAGCTATAAACTCCTTTTCCTTCTGTCTTCTTTTTACCTATCTTTTATGCTTCTTAATTATCCTACCTCAGGTTGAATCTCCCTAATCCCCAAATCTGATACCTTGAATGCTTCAAACTTCAAGGTTTTGAGAGCCAACATAATACTACAAGTGGAAAATACCACAAATGTGAAACTTTGTATCATACACAAATTATTAAAACAGGGCATAAAATCACCTGTAGGCTTTGTGTTAAGGTACATATGAACAATAAATGAATTTCCTGTTTAAACTTGGGTTCCATCGCCAAGATAACTCATTTTATATATGCAAATATTCCCAAATAAAAAAAAATTCCAAATCTGAAACCCTTCTGATTCCAAACATTTTGAATAGTTGTCCAATAATGATTCACTTTTGGTTCCAAGCATTTGGATAATTTGGATCATTATAATTTCATGGGGTCATGTTACTTCACTTGCTTAAGATTTATACCTCCTCTTCCTTATTTCCTTCTACTTCCTTATTCATACCTGCTTCTCTCCTACACACACTGTTGACATACTGAGTCTTCAAAAATCAATTTTACACAGAGACATCTGGCCTTGCCCTTTAGCTCCTGGGAGGTGATCCCAAGGCCATTGGATGTCCTGACTGGTGATGGTACCTTTGTTTACCTGACACCCGGGGCCACACAGGACAGCCTAACATCATGAGTGGTGATAAAGACTTTGAGTTAATGATATCTGCTCTTCTGGAGGGAATGGAGACTAAATGTCAGACGTATTGGCAATCAACCATGTCTATGTGATTGAGTTCCAATAGAAAACTGTGGAGACAAGGCCTCTTGAGCTTCCCTGGCTGGCAGTACTGTATTGTCACTGATTACTGAAAGGAAGGGGAGTTCTGTCTGTACCTTCATTGGAAGAGGGTAACTATAAGCTCCGCATTAGATACTTCCTAGACTCTGCCCCTCAACTCCGACACCTTGGCTGACTTTAATCTGAATCCTTTCCCTGTCACAAAAGATATGAATATTATAATTTTCAGTGAACCTGTGAAATCAGCCTGGGCACTATATCCACCAATATCACACTCATAAGTACTGTCTTGTTGCTCCCTGTCAGGCAACAAGGTCCAATGTACCTCCTCAGGGCCCGGCTGAGGAGAATACGGGGCCGAGCAGGATGATGAGTGTTGGTGGCAAAGGAAACACACCAGAGCCAGGAGGTCTGTCAGCGCAGGAGGCACAGCAGGAACTCGTGTATTAAGGAAATCACACAGTTTTTATGTAGGGTGGAGGCTAGGCGGGAACCAATCAGCTTAAAGGTCAGCAAGACATGGGAGGTTCACGCCCTTGAGAGTCCCATAGGACTATATGGCAAGCACGAGCTGATCACGTTCCTGGACCTGTTGTTAACCAATCCCTGACGGTGGTCCAATTTATTGTCATTAACCTTTGAAACCGACTTTGAGGCCTTGATCTTGCTCACTCGCCAGGGAGTAAGGAGTCAGCCTGAGTTAGTTAACGTGTCATCAGTCCCAACACTGTCTTAGCTTTTTTTGCTGCTGTGATTAAATGATCTGACCAGCACAATTATAGAGGAGGAAAGGTTTATTTGAAAGCTCACAATTTCAGAGGTCTTAGTCCATAGAAGGCTGGCTTCATTCCTTGGGGCTTAAGGGTAGGCAGAATATCATGGTGAAAGAGTGTGGCAGAAGGAAGCAGCTCTCGTTTTCAGGAAGCAGAGAGAGACTTCACTGGCCAGATACAAGTATTAATATATCCCAAAGCCATCGCTCAATCCCCACCTCCTCCAGTCACACCCTACCTGTCTCTGGCTACCACCCTGTTAATCCCATCAGGGATTAATCCACTGATTAGGTTACAACTCTCAGAACCTAATCATTTCTCCTCTGAACCTGCTTACATTGCCCCACACATATACTTGTGGGGAACACCTCACATCTATAACAAGTACTGAATATATTTTGTGGGATTGAGAAGCAGTGTAGCCTCATAATAGAAGAGTTATAAAATCCGATATATAGCTATACCAATCTACAACTGTGTGGCCTCAGACATGTTACTTAATCTCTCCGGGTTTCTATTCATAAAATGGGAGTGACACTGTTATGTACCTTATAGTGTTAATGTAACAAATCAGCAACATCTTTGCACTAAGCTATACTGGAACAAAAGGAAAAATTAGTAGTATTGATTAGTCTTTAAATTTTGATATTTTATTCACAATTAATTTTTATTTTACTATTCTATTAAAATATCATTTGTCTTTTTTCTGTGTGTTGCAGAAGGATTGAACCCAGGACATAGCACATGCTAAGTACATGCTCTACCAGTGAGCTGTTTCCCTAGCCAGTATTGTTTATCTTGATTACTAAGTCTTTGATGGCCTCTCCAATGTGCACCCAAGGTGAGAGCTTTGCTCACCTTATCTTAGTCTTCGCCCTGGTGAAGATTAACAGTAATAATGAAAGTAAATTGCATAGCACAGGGTCAGCATCCTAGGGAACACCCAATAAATAACATGTCATTGCTGCAGATATTATTGTTGTGGTTGATACTAATTTGGAAAAGACTTAGGACATTTAGTGCAGTGTTAATGGGGGTAAAACAAAAACAAACTTTGAACAGAGATTGAGCAGTATTTTCAGCTTAATACAAAACATTAGGAACTTATTCCCAGAGGCAGTCTGTAAAGATTGAACAGTAAATGTGAATGAGTGTGCTTGTGCATTGATTTTCAAATTTATTACATAAGAAGGAGCAAAGAAATAGGTTCAAGGCTTTATACGAATGTTAGCATTTATAAAAGCATGTTGAATTTGTAGAGATTATCTTTAAGCAAACAGTACATTCAGCATTCAATAAATTGAAATGCTGACAAAGTATGATATTCTAGTTAAATGGATTTATCCAGAGAATTTCTTTCAGTATTAGTTTCTGCTATTGAAAAAGATCTGGGTAGAATTTATTCACTGAATTCCCCACCATAGTAACAGGAGTGGGTGGAACACAGTGACCTTGTGGCCTTGGGGACATTGATGGTCTTTGGCTCAGATGATGTTTATAGATGTGGGAGACGGGGCTGTGACTTTTGAAACTGAATCCCTCACAAATTCTTGATTTTTTTTTTTCTCCCATGACTTATATTTTGCAGTTTGAAGGAGAGAAATAAAAATAAATTTTGACTGTGGTAAAATAAGAAGTAAATATTTGCTCTTTGTTCCCAGTTCCTGAAAAAACAAAAACAAAAAAAAAAAGGGTTGGGAGTCTTGAACTTGGGCGCCACCTCTCTCACTCTCCACCGAGGGCTGGAGATGAAGCTCAATCACGGATGGTGATTCCATCAGTCATTCCACATGATGAAAGGTCCAGAGAACCCAGTAAATGAGAACTTTCTGAGCTGGGGATTCCTTAAGGTGCTGAGGGTGTACCTCCCCTGGAGAGATCATGAAATCTCTGTGCCTGACCTTCCTGTGCTTCATCTTATCCTATCTTTGTCCATTTAGTTGTTCCTGCGATGCATCCTTTCAAACAAACCCGTGCAAACCAGTGCAAACCAGCGCTCTTCTGAGTTCTGGGAACCATTCTGGCAATCACAGAAACTGAGGAGGGTGTTATGGGGGAGATTGACTCCTGGGACTGCCCATGAGTTTAACCTGTGGGATGTGTCCTGACTCTAGACAGTTAGGATCAGAATTGACCCAGCTGTTGTCAGAGAAACAGATCTCCTAATAAAATTCAGTTGAGGTTTCTCTTAAGAAAACTAGCTGGTTTTCTTAAAGTTGTTTAGGGATAATCTAGTTTTATAGCTGCAATAAAAACTTTGGTATGGCCCAAGCTTATTATCTCTTATTTCCCTATTATTTCTATTGATTCTGCTAATCAATTTGCATTTTAGAAAAGCTTTACAATTAAAGTAATTGATAAAATTCCTGTAAATAAAACTTTCACATTTTTAACGCTTTTATAAATAACTAGTTTACTGGATAAATTTTCCTTTAGTCAAATCGTCATCATTCAGGCTGCAAAGAACCATTCCTACTTCTAAGAGATAATCTGCTCATGGATACAAACCCTTGAAAATGAAATCCATATCGTAGAAAGGGAAACTGGGAAATGGAAAATATACCTAAAGATTGCCACAGTGTTTCCAACCTGGTCCTTGAAGCAGCATCAGCAGTATCACCTGTGAGCTTCTCAGAACTGTAAATTCATTGACCTCCCCTGTCCCTGTCCTGCCTCACACTAGGAGTCTATGGGATCAGAAGTTCCAGCAATAGGGCTCAGGCCCCTGTGCCTCAATAAGTTTTCCAGGTGATCCTTAGGAACAGTAAAGCAGAGAGCCTTGGTTCCACGTGTGGTTTTAGCCAAAGAGAAGTGCAGGTAAACAAGTCAGCAGTAATGAGAAGCTCAGATGAGATCAGATTAAGTGGTGGTAAGTCATCCATTTGTTAGAACAGAAAGCTGTTTCAGGATGCAGGACTACCAGGACTCCAACCAGGTAAGTCCCATGCAGATTGGACAAGTTGGTCATCATGGTCAAACGATTTCATGTACCTTTAAAAGGTAGAGTTCCTTCTATTTAGTTTTCTTTCTATCAGATATCCCTCAGTGATTTCCCTTAGGCTCTGGGCATGAACAAATGAATATGAATATTTTGTGGGTCACAGACTTGGGGAATTTGATAAGGTAGTTAGAGTTGACATTTTGTTCTTACTGTAACCGCTGGTGTTTGATTACACCAGTGTGTGACCATAACTTTCCTCTCTGTTTCAATCTTTCTTCCTCCGATTCTGCCTGAGCAATAGGGCTCAAAAATGGCAGAGGTGGGAGACCATATTAAAGTTCTTTAGAGTCACATAAATGTATTTTTCTTAGTTGTGTGTTTCCATTTGTTCTACGTCCAATTATTATGAATCCCTTTTGTTTCCTGGTAGAGCAGAATTCTTCGTTAATGGTATACATTTATACTTATGCCAGTAAGTGTCATTTTTCAAAGTGCTTGGACATTATTTTCTATTGTAGAGCTGGGGACAATACTGTAAATTTCACTGAGAGTGATTAATACAATTAACAGCAACTAGTAATTATGAGTGTCATGTTTGCTTTAAGTGTGACTTTATTTCAGTACATACTTTGAAAGCTTATTTCTAAGGAAATAGAGTAGGAATTGTTTCAAAGAAATGAGGTTTGTCTTTTATGAAGTTTACAGCAGAAACAAAATATCTAACAATTTGTCTGTCTTTAATGAAATCTAATGGGTGGGTGGGTGTGTGTTCCTTCAAACATAATAACTCAGTACGAATTATTTGTTTTTAATGTCATAAAAGCTCATGTTATATTGCTTGGTTTTCTTAAAGTTCTTACAATGAAGACTCAATTATGTTGCATTCACAAACAATTAGGTTTGACTATCTGGAGAGAAACTGTTGTTGCCAACATTTTTGCAGCATTTTTAAACCAGTAAAAACATTCCGCTTTGTCTATTAAAATACTCATTTTGTAAATTGTTTTTTCATGTGATATAGCAGAAATACTTCCTTTCTTTTTTTGATGTTATTTTCCTCCTATTTATACATGCAATTTTGTGGGTAAATTGTATGAGTTATCTCTGGAATCTGAGCTTTCTTTACTGAATCAATGACTCAGTCATTGAAGCTGAGAACTCAAGAAGCTGAGAAGTTCTGAGCCCAGTTCCGAGGTTCTCCCGTGTCTGTTTGGTAGACTCTGTGCAATGTCATCTTCAACATATTGCCAGTTTGTGTGCTTTGGTCCCGAACATCAGTGATAGCCTCTGACTCAAAAGGTAGGGGTGTGTGTTTTTTTCTGAGTGAGATTTTTAAGTCATCACATATGAAAATTAAGATACTTAAAAATTATCTATGGAGAAGCTCTTAGGAAGGAGATATTTTAAAAACACATTTTTTTTTTTCAAGAATAACACTGAACTATTCTCCTAAAGATGGATGAGATCACATTTTCTTACCATTTTAAGCAAAACTGCATATCCTCAAATATTACTGTCTGGGCCAGCATTTGAATTAGGACCACCTAGTTTAAGTTACTGGATTCACCTATAGAAACAAGTGATTCAAGTGCTCCATTTCTTACCCATTGCAGCGGTGCCAGCCAACTTGCTTCCAACTTAAATATCATTCTTTCTCTTTCCCTTTGTGTCTACCTCTCTTTCTCCCTCACTTTGTTTAATTCTCACCATAGACCTTTAGGAATTAAGTCTTGTTTTTATATCTATTTACAAATAGGCCTAAAAAATGTTTAAAGACTCTCTGTGGCCACTCAGGAAGTAGTAGGCCAATATTTGAGTCTGGGTTTCCTAACTGAAACACCTCCTTCACCACTGTGCTATCTACCCTAAAACTCAACTGTGAGCAGTATGCCAGACACTGGGTAAAAAAAAACAAAAAAAAACCCAAAACAGCATTTCAGCAGAGATAGTCTCAGCTTCGTTACTGTCACTCATTTGCTACAGTGGTATTATAGACATTTGCCTAAGCATGGACTTTGTTTTTCATTCAGTTTCTTAAACCTCTGGAACTAGGTTTGCAAGGTCCACCCTTTCCAGTTAAGTGCAAGTTTTTGACATTGTGTTATGGCTCTGAAATTGGCTGAAAGATAATGGTTTAACAGTCTTTCCAAAGTTCAAACCAGTGATTGGATGAAGTCTTATCTGCATACCAACTATGTTTGGTATGACATAGTCTACTGGTAGTTGAGCCATTGGAGAGACTCATTGTGGTTCATATGAAGCTACAACAAATTGGAATGACCAAGATCTTTTAGTTATATTAGCTGCAGTTGCATTTAGGTGATCTGTTAATTTTGTGAGTACAAAACCCAAGTTTCCCATAGCATAGTTTTACCGGTGTGTCTATTGTTTCTTTCAAGTTAGAATCCAAATACACATGCATTGGCTATCTATTAGGAGGTTCATAGAGTAAGAGGTGTGAAAGCAATGGTCCAGATAATTATAGTAATGGAACCTTCTGAGTCATCAGTGAGCCATGAGGGCATTCAATCGCTGGTCAAATAACTCAGGTTTCATATCAGGTTTTTGCTTCGTTTCAAAATCACTTCCTTTATAAAGAAATGGAAATTTACTAACCTTTCACTCAACACAAAATAATGATGGGATCCTGGTTCATTCATATTCAGCCGGGGTAACATATTTATTCAGGTGCCAAATGTAGAGTGTTAATGGATTAAAGTATATGGACAAAGTGGGCAATTGTACTGTAAATGTTACTTAAGTGAATTTGGCCTGCAAGGGTATTATTGATTTATTTTATCTAATTTGGTTTGTATTGCAATTGAAGCTCAAGATGGAGGGTTGAAGTCATTTGTCTTCAATAGGTGAAATGACTTCAGGTCACAAGGGAACCAAACTAAGTGAACAGGAAGTCTCTTCCTCTGAGGAAGCCACAAGAGAAGAAATATTTTCCATTGGGATAGGAAGATGGAGAAGGAAATGCTTTCCTCCCAAGGACACTAGGAAACTCTATTCTACCAGGTGGAAAACAGGCAACTGCCATTCAGAGAAACACTTTGATTGCCCTGTCAATATTAAAACAATATCCTCTTAATAGCATAGCCCAAGATAGTATTTTGTAAAGCTAGGCATGGAGTTTAGGAAGTGCTTACCATTGATCCCTTTGTAAATCAGTAGAACAGGAAGAAAGGTGCCTTTTTAACTGATGTACAAAGCACCCTATTGAGTAGTTAGTGCTCTTGGGTCTCCAAGTGTCCAGGCTTTTGGAGAAAATATAGGGTATCTGATAAACCCAGAGGAGCAAAATTCTCTCTCATAATCTTAAAACAAAACAAAACAAAACAAAACAAAAAAACCAAAAAAACCTATTATGGAATTACTTCATACTAAATTTGATGTTGAGTATTAAACATGAATCATGAAAATGCAGTGTTTAAACTACTCCGAGAATATCATATTGTGTGGCTCTAATCCTGGAATTATTTCCCTGAATTTATGATTATAAAGAAAAAGAGTAATCAGGATTTTAAAAATAATGTTGTCAGAAAGCAAATAACTGTGGTACAGTAGGTAAGTTTTCTTCTTCTGACAGCTCTCTGTGAAACAAGGCAGGGTTCTCTATTTAAGATAGGGAAACCGAGGCCTGTGGAGGTTTGGTGACCAGTCCAGTCCATTAGGGTGACTGTAACAGTTTGCAGGTGAAGTGACTGGCATAGCACACCAGTGTTAGTCCCCTGGCTCCTCTGCTGCTAGAGTTGCAAAGAGATCTATTAATTAAACAAAACAGTCAGGCAGCACCCCAGGAGTCTTTGGCTATGAAGCCTCTAATGACTTCATGCAAAATGTCCCAGACCTGGAACATCTGTTCTGGAGATACAGTCAAGTTCCACTCCAGTGTCCCACAGTAACAACTTATTTTCTTTCCTTTTATTATTATTTTTTAAATCACATAACAGCTGTCCACATATTTCAGAGGACAGACCTTGGTTTTAAGCCTCAGCTAGAGGATGTTATGAGGAAGACTCTCCACACTTCACTTTATGTGCTAATTAGAAGCTTCATACACAAACACATAAATTCACTTGTACAGGGATGAATTTTCAGTTGCTAGATAGCTTCAGTTAAAAGGACAGAAAAGTAAAAATAGTCCAATGGTTTTATCATTTATTTTTATGTAAACAGGGATTATTTTTTTGGATTGCTTTGTTTTTGGAGAAATGATTTGTTAAATGTATTTGTTTTGGGGTTTTTTTTTTTTTTTTTAAACATTTCCTGGAAAAAGGCAAATTTTCTCTATACAGAGGCATCCAGCCAGATATCTAGAGTTAAACCCAAAAGACCAGAAGTAAAGGAAGAGAGATAATCCCTAGGTTACACATCCATAAGGCCTGAGGAAAAGAATGAGAAACATCAAGGAAAAGATAAAGGTGATTTATGGTTTCACTGCAGCATGGGGTAAATTTATCTCCAGTGTGAGTCCTATGGCTAACAAAGAGCAGACTCCCTGTTCCCTTCCTGCTGCATCCCTCCAATGAGGGATAGCAGGTGAATGTCACCGTCTCATCTCTCCCACTGAAATGCATTTCATGTGCTATTTCTTTTAAATCTTTCATTTTTTCCACCTTCCTTTGTCCTCATTAGACACACATAAGCATATATGCATACATGTTCATCCATCCATCATCCATCAAATATATACTAAGGGCTTCATATTAGTCTGGCTCTGCTTTGGGCCCTGAAACAAGACAGAGAAGGTCACAGCTCTTATCTGTTCTTACAGAGCTCATAATCTTGTGGGGGAACCATATAATTAAGAAGCAAATAAATGCATAATAAAGATAATTTTGAGTAGTAAGGACTCTCAGGAAGATGATAAATATAATAACATGATAAAGAATTGTTGGGAGGAAAAGGATCCTTTGGGATGAAGTTGATCCTAAAAAGGCCTCCCCAATGAAATGAGTTAAATTACCTGAATGATGGAAAGCATTAACCATACAATGCTTGGAGAAAAGGATTTTTCAGAAGAGAACAAATACGATAGCTTTGAGGCCAGGACACATTGAATGAAATGGAAAGAAGGCCACAGAGTGATCATAGATGTGTTACTGTACTGCTAGACCAGAAGCCGGACTCTGGGGTGCCAGCAAATCAGTTCAGCCACTCTCCCCAAAAGTCAAACAGAAAAAGTGACAATGAAAATCAGTATGGTCATTGGGAAGGCAAAGTAGAAACCAGTGTCTCAGCTCTGTCATCAGGGACTGACGTGAGCTTTAGGTTTAAACCGAGGAAGAATGACTGTAGATTAGTGGCACCAAATAGCATTGTTCATCATTCACGTTCAATCACTCAGCATTAAACTTACTATCAAGCGATTCCATAACAGTTTTAAAAAAAATGTGGAGAGAGAACTCTGTCCTTCTGTGCTTATCGGCTGCTCTCTTCTTTTCCAAAACCTCAACACTTGGAGAATAAGAGCTGAGAGGTATCCATAATTCAGCAGTCTTGGTCAAACTGTGGTCTGGTGGATATCATCATTTCAGTTCTGGTTCTGTGAAGTGGCTTCAGAGAAGTTCTCCTGGCTTGAGGGGACGATCTGCCTTTGATGCTCAAGATGTTTTTCAGACCTGTGATCCTGGAAGGGGGTCATCAATTCAGTCACCAGTGCTAGATATGGGGTGCTCGACTTGCAAGAATTTGCCTTCCATAGAAGGTGTAGGAAATTGGAGACTTCTAGGTGCCCTTCTATGGGTGTGGACAGGACGTTTTAAAAGCTAGCCTTTGAATGTCCATGCAAATCTTGGAAATACATTGCTACTCTTATCTTGGTGTCCTCAGTCTTGTAGGGAGACAGGTTAAGTTAGGTCAATTTAGGGGTAAGCCTTGTATTACCAGTTTTTAGATGAATGCTCCTTAAATGATTAACATGCCTGTGTGCAGAGCTGAGCAGGAATCTAAGACAGTTTCAAAATGAAGGCAGAGGTCCCAAGCTTTATTCAGGTTTTAATTACCCATTGGGCATCTGCAGGCTCAACTAGAGTCAGAGCTTCTAGTAACATGCAGCTTCTAATTCTGTCCTAAGAGGACTTGGTGGAAGATGGTACAAGATGAAGCCAGAGGGAAGAGCAGGGAATCTATTATGAAAAATCATATAAGTCATAAAAAAGCACTTGTGTTTTCTTCTTTATTTAGACTGTGATACAATTTTCCATGCCATACCTAAGTGCTGGGCCTTGCACCAAGAGTTTATAGATGCTATTTTTATGAACTTCACAACAGTCCTTTGAGAAATGTGGAAATGTTCCTGTTTTGTGGATTCGACAACTAAGACTCAAAGAAGCCCAATAAATTCCCCAACATTGTTTGTTTAGCTTAGTGAGTGATGGAGCCAAGATATCAAAACGGGTCTGACACTACGGGCCCTTGTCAGTCCTCTTCCTTTAGACCACTTCTTTTTATCTCATTTTCCCAAATTAGCTGGCGTGTTTTACATGTCATGTAGGTGAAGGATACACAAGAGCAACCATCTTCTGAAATGAGAGGGCTGAGATCTTGTTGACTAGGGGAAACTGAGTATGAGAAAATGTAGCCCTTAAAGTTAATGGTGGTTAGATTCTGAATGGTCTACTGTAGCTAGGCTGAAGGTTTTCATGATATCAAGATATGTGTCAATTTATATGTGAATATACAGACACATATCCTCTGGGATAATAAGTTTATATATGGGTACAAAAGTCATATTCATGCATAGCTATATTGCTTTTGCATTATATATTGAAGAAAATTGCACTTAAAAATGGCTCAAAATATATTTGTGGATCGTGTGTTCTTCCAAAGCCTTGTAATTCACCCATCATGAGAAGGAGTCTAATTTCCCTTCTCTTCAGTGTGTAAAGACCAGAGTGGCTTGCCTTGGATAAAACATAGGAGAACTACTGCAAGACCCCTCCCACCCTTCTCCTCCTTCCCCTCCTTCCCCTTTCCTTCTCCTCACCCCTGAAACTGTGAAATCATGTTCTGAGGAGCTTTGGGTCACATGGAGAAACCATGTGTAGTTGCTTCTGCTAACAACCCCAATTAAGGCCTCAGTCCACTGATACTGACCAGGAATGCAGCCCCCAGAGGATTCCATGCTACTGCCTTTAAGCCACACCTGAGATGTTGAGGGTCACGGGAAGAAACTTTCTCGCTACCCATGCTGCAGATTTGTGAGCAAAATCAGTGTTTCCATTGTTTTAAGTACTCATGTTTAGGATAACTTCTATAACCAAAGCATAAGGAAACACACATGCACTCTATTCATATTCTTTAAATATGACGCAGATGCAATACACACACAGGAGAACCAAAGTGGTTTAGTGTTGAAATTAAGCCTTGATTCAGGCCAAGCTCTGTTTCTTACTAGTGGTGGTATTTGATAGGCTAGTTAACCAAATATTCAATTTCTTTTTCTGTTAAATAGGAACATTAATGGCTTCTATAACTTACATTTGTTGTGTAAAATGAATAGGAAGATGTGTATGCATCTTTGTGTATATGAGTGCCTGGCACGTAATAGGTGCTCAGTAATCATCACCATGAAATAAATGTATTTTATTAATCAGGATTATTTTATATAATAAAATTTTAAATTATGATTGTTGTTACTTGTGCTTACATCTTTTTCCAGAGTAGTGCCCTTTAAAAGCTTTGAAATTTAAGTGCTGTTCAAGCTGTATTGTTATCTAAATAGTCTTTGAAGCAAGTGAGAAAATCAGAGGGGGGATAATTTGAGGTCAGCTTACCGAAGTCAGAAAAAGATGTCTAACCTCCTTTTAAGGGAAAAGAGAGCAAAAAACTCGGAATCTAGAAAAACGTTCCTCAGAGCAGAGAGAAGATGTGTTTATCTGCGAACTTTATCCATCCCTGGAATTCAGTATGACACTGGAGGAATATGAGTGTTGATGGCACTTCCCACCAGTTACAGTTCATCCCTTTGCCAATCAGCTGACTTAAAGTGTGGACTTTGAGAAAAAGAAGGTCATTTTTCCCTCACACGGTGCTTTCCCTGTTTACAGGCTACCTACCTCACAGGCCGTGACTGTCCCTGACAACGTGACCCACTGTGATGTGTCCTATCACCTTTGCTTTGGAAGGTTGTTAGATGATGCAGAATGATTTTTTCTCATTACTTGTAATATGCCATTTATTTTTATTTTTATTTTTATTTTATTTTTTTGCAAAAAACAAAGGTAAATCCACAAAGTCCTGGAAATGCTGGTTACTGATATCTTACTGGGTTGGGTTATGTTTGTGCAAAAACTTGCTCTCACTTGTTACTTGATGAGGACATAAAAGTCTCAAACTAAGTGCTACCGACCTTGACGAATCCAAGAATCTCCTCTGACTTGGCCTTTGGCCGTTTACATTCATCTCTGGTAAGTTAAAAAAAAAAAAAACAAAACAACAACTTCAAATAAAACTACCGTGTCCTTTCCTGAATCATTTGTATCCAATGATGCCAATATTTGGTTCAAGACACTGCAGTGAGGAACCTCTGTGAGGATTGCAAAGACTCAATGAAGTCACAAGCTTGTAAAAATGTGAATTAACTACAACAGGGCTCTGCCTGAAATGAGTACGGTGTGGAATGTTCGTTGCTATCATCAACGTCTTTTTTTCAAAACTTCTCCATAAATGCTTTCCTTTGTGTTCTGCCAACACATCTCTTGTATCTTTATTATAGAACTTAAAAAGTTATGTTTTATATTATGGCAAATGACTTGCATGCTTGCCACCCCATAAAATTCTGTTTCTTTGGGGCATGAAGCCACTGTGCCCTCTTCCTCATCTTTTATTATTCAAGGACCTTAGAACAATGTTTTCTGAAATACTGTACTCAGGCTAAGTGTGAAATGAATCAGAATGCCGGGGTCTGATTCTTTTATTGTTTACTTCTGCATGGTCTTCATTGTGTGAGAACAAGAACAATGACCTTGTTTGTCACTGCTAGTCTTAAAAATAGTGCCTGGCACCCCACATAAACACTTGGGACTTATTTGTGAAATAAAAGAAGAAATGATTGAATGAATCCATGCATGAATGGATCAATCAGTGGATCAAGGCAACCACATTTGAGGTTTTCTGAAATCTTCTCATTAGTGAATTAGAGAGAATATATTTTGGCCCTCAGGTTCCATGTGTATTTCCAGGTCTATGTGTCTGCAGAATATAAAACTGAAATCATTTCCAGAAGTAGGATATGAATTGGACATGTGGGCAACTACTTGACTGGGTGGCAGGGAGATATTTGAACAAAAATATCTTGCCCAGAGAAAAGCAGGTGGAATTTGCCTTTTCAACATTTCTGTGCCAAGCCAGATAATTTACTTCTCACCTGGGAACAATTTCTTTCCCACAGCCATTTTGTGAGTTTCACCACAGCTGTGGGGCGAAAGTCAAAGTCACAGTAGAGATTGCTGCATCACTTGCTGGGGAGTGACTTTCCAGCGTGGGTCTGTGTCCTTGTCTGGAAGCTTTCTTTTTTGTGTTTAAAAACATGGACTGCTGAGAGGTGACATGAGCTTCTGAGCGTGTAAGTGGAATATGAGAGGAAATATTTTGTGTGTCTTCACATTCCCAGAGTCTTTGGCTGTCCCCATACATGCATTTTGACTTTTATTTTTCCATCCAAGAAGCAACAGCTGCATTTGGATGTGTGCATCATGCATTTGAGTCCACGGTATTTAAGAAGAACACGCATTTCTTTATCGTCGGTTCTTCTGTTTCCACAGTTTGGAGACGGACAGGCAGGTTGTCAGTGTGGTACCACTCTGGTCTCTTTCCTGTATTCCTGTCCTTCTATCTCAGTTGCCATTCTTGGCACTACAAAGTGAGACTGGAAAATAACATGAATTATAACTGCACTGCCTTTTCATAGTGTGATCTTTTCCTTCTAGCAATGGCATTTCATGGAAGAAGTTTTATAAGTTGAGATCTTAGTGACACAGATCAGGACAGGACAAGACTTGGAGAAGGAGAGGAAATTCCTATTAATCCAAACTCATGGAAAAAAAAAAAAAAAAATCACTAAGTTCTCCAGTGCCGAGTCAGAGGCCTTGTTAACAGCCTTTTATTTCCAAAGTCACTGCCGACGGTGGCCTGACAGCATAGGGAAGAGCCAGGGAAGCTGCCTCAGGCACATGTGGTTCCATTATGCCATTTCCAGAAACTGTAATATGATAGAAAAAGAGAAAAAGATATTTTTGAGTATTATTTATGAGCAGATAAATTAGGCCTACAAAGTGCGACTGGTTGTGTGTCCTTCTGAGCTCTCTTGTCAAATGCCTGACCTGATGGCTTCGATATGTAATTAGGGTTAAACTCTCTGTTTCAGTTTCCAGAGTTTCTTTTTGATAAGCAAATGTACTCCTAGTATAACACCCAATGATATTACATGTTAGCTTTTTTATAGAAGTTAATTGACCTGGGACCGGAGCTGAGCCAAGGAACTCTCAAATGGGTTATCCACCTTTGGAGAGACATTAAGAACAAGAAGAAACTTGGTAAGGGCCTCTAAAAACGAATTTCCCATGCCCAAAGGAAAGAACATGAGCCTTGAAGGCAGAGAACCATGCATAGGATCTAGGAGGACTTTGACCTCATCGGCTCCTGGCCCCTCAGGTGTGAAACTGAGTGTGAGAGACAAGCGATCTCACAATAGCATCCGATCCTTTTTCTTTTACCTGATTCTTCAGAGGGAAAAATGAGGGGAGCAGGCTCAGACTCTTTCATTGCGCAGGATCTGGGTACTTAGCCTAGCAGAAGGAAAACAAAAGCCAATCAATGAAAACAACCAGTGCTCATAATCTATGGTAGTATTTTCTTTTTGGTAAATAGTTTTATTAAAACAGAATCATACCCACTTATTAAGATATAGCCTATGTTCTTTCCTGTTACCATGGCAGAGTTGAATAGTGAAATAGCAATCTGGTTCACAAATTTAACTAATTGATAGCCCTTAAAGAAAGAAAGAAAGAAAAAGAAAAAAAAAAAGTTTGCGATCCCTGTTGTAAATAATGTAGAGTAGCTCTGTTGTCTTACCTAGTACATTAAACTTTGGGACAAGCAAATGGGAATCCATAAAGACTTCCTGGGAATTATAACCATAGGGAATATGGAAATCCCATTTCTGGAAGTTTTCATGGGAGCCCACTCTGAAGTCCAGTGTGGTTTCTCATTTCATTTTCTTATAAATGATCACCAAATTAAATAATAGGTCTCAGACTCGACTAATGCTTAATGAGATCTTATGCCTTTACTTTCTTCCATTCCTGTATACTAGTCACCATTTGTTCTTCCATTTTCTTAAACTTCAGGCCATGGCAACTTCACAATTCAAAATGCAATGTGATATTCTGACATTTTTAAGTGAACAAATGCAACTCTGTCCTATGCGCTATGTTACCCAGTATATAAAAGGATAGACAAATGACTCTCATTGACAGAAGGCAGAAGACCTGTTGAGAACGTGCAAACAATAGCTTGTGATAGGGTATATGTGTGTATGACAGAAGAAAGAGATGAACCACTTAAGAATTCAGGAACAGACATATTGTAATGAAATGCTGTGCAGTGTACTCTCAATACATTGGGATGATGAAGGAAAACAAATTTTTTTCAGATATACATGATAGTAGAATGTATTTGACATATTATATGTACATGGATTATAATTTATTCTCATTAGGATCCCATTCTTGTAGTTGAACATGATGTGGCGTTACACTGGTTGTGTATTCATGTATGAACATAGGAAAGTTACGTCTGATTCATTCTACTGTATTTCCTATTCCTATGGCCCACCCGTCCCTTCATTCCCCTTTATCTAATCTCCAATCCTCCCTTCCCATTGTGTGCTAGCATCCACATATCAGAGAGAACATTTGACCTTAATTTATTTGGGGGGGGGCTGGCTTATTTCACTTAGCATGATAGTTATCAGTTCCATTCATTTACTGGTATATGCCATAATGCATTTTTCTTTATTACTGAGTAATATCCCATTGTGTATATATACCATATTTCTTTATCCATTCATCTGTTGAAGGGCACCTAAGTTGGCTCCATAGCTTATCTATTGTGAACTAAGCTACTATAAACAATGATGTGTTTGTGTCACTGTAGTATGCTGATTTTAAGTCCTTTGGGTATATACCAAGGAGTGTGATAACTGGGTCTATTCCAGGCAGGGTCTATTAAATGATGGGTCTATTCCAAGCAGAAAAACAAAGTTTGAAAAGTTTTTCTGAAGATTAGTAATAGCATTATCTCTTCACTATTTCCTTTTTGTGGAGGTGGGAAGAGGTACTTGGGATACAACCCAGGAGTGCTTTACCACTGAGCTATATCTCCAACCCTTTTTATTTTATTTTATTTAGTTAAAATTTTTTTGAGACAGGATCTCACTAAGTTGCGGAGGATCTCCCTAAGTTAGTGAGACTTGCCTCAAACTTGGAATCCTTTTGTATTAGCCTCCTGAGTTTCATTAAGAGAGCATAGATTTAAGACATTTTTAAAGTAATTTTATTTGCTAGACTGTGACAATTTTGGCTGTGTTCCACAGGTCATCCAGACAAGAAGTTAACATTCTGCAGTTTGCCTATGTCGGGGGGCGGGACACAGTCTACATTTTAAGGACCACCTCAAATAAGGTATGTGAAAGCAGTAAGTAAACTGATTTTTGTAAACAATATCTATTATATTGTCATTATTACCTTCACTATGTTATCATGGCCAACAGTCAAAAGTTTCCCATATAACCTTGAGTTAACTTGACTGATTGGATCTCATTTAAATCTCTTCATACAAAAGAATTGATAGTGTTCCGATCAAAAATTTTGTCTCCCGTAGAGCAGGGACTTGAAAATCACATGCTTTAGGCAAATAAAGAGAAAAGGACAGCATTTCCCATTTGTGACATGACTTCACATTGTCTTTTGAAAATTTAAGCCTCAGGATACATTATGTGCTTTCTTCTTTGCACCTGGTCATACACCTTTTAGTAAATGCTTGCTGTTAAAATGATAAATGGATGCTATTAAAACGCTTTAATGCATAGTGCACCAAAAGTGCCTGCTTAGAGACTAGTTTCCCTTCAGAATTTTGAAGAAGATGCCTTCTCAGCTTTTCTTTCTTGGCACAATTCTTAAGAGAATGGGAATATGTGTATGCCTGTGTTCCTCTAAGAGTCCACCAGAGATGATGGTACATTACTGTAAGAGCTTCATGTGGCAATAATTACACATTGTTAGTTGGTAAATAGTTCAACTCTTCTTCGTCTTCCCTTGCTGAAGGATTGGCAAAGGTGAATGGATGTGGATTGCTACTGTGTATACCTCTGTGATGTTCCTTTGCACCTTTTCAAACTTCTAAAACTTCATTAAAAACTAAACACATTTTAGGCAAAGTAAAGCAAAAAAAAAAAAAAAAAATCAATGATGAGCTAAGATGTTTGTTGTTTTGAAATATGCACAAGCCTATTTCTCTAGAGTTAGGTGAGCATGCATAATGGCTTTGTAAAGACATGCAGATCTTCTGCAATGGCTTTGTCCTTGGATATACTGTGCGCTTGTATGTACTTCTGATATGAAATTACAGACTGGATTTTGAAATTTCACATAATCATGACTAATTTTGCATGAGAAGAGACACCATTTGCCTTCCATAACAGAATAATTTTATCAATATCACTCAAATATGATTTTGGAAGCCCCGGATGAAGAGATCATCATTACTGTTCAAATAACTATATGAAATGTATAAATGTTCATTACATACACAACTGCTAAATAGTCTTACTTAGGAATTTAAATGCTATGTGGTATTTGTATCCAATATTTACCCTTACGTTGAATGTTGCTTGAAAATTTATGCACATATCCCAAACTACAATGATACATTACTGAGATAAACTGAGTCCTAAATGAATCATGCATAAAGCATGACTTTATTCCTGAAAACCAGTTTTTACTTCATTTCTTCTTCCATTTTGCTAACAAAAACATAGAAAGCATCTCTAAAAAAATGGGCAAAAAAATTTTCTCACCCAAGGCCTGAAATTTTATTTTTTCTTTTCTTTTTCTTTGTTTTCATTCTTGTTGCTGTTGTTTGTTTCATTTGGGCTGCCGGGGATGGAACCCTGGGCTGCATTCACACTAGGCAAGTGCTCTACATCTGAGCTACACCCCTAATCCTTTCTCTTGGAATTTATAATTTTCAACTTGTTTTAATTTGATAGAATAGCAAAGGAGCTAAATTGTCTACTTTTAGCAAGTCTTTCCTATGTGCTGGAATAGCAATGAGCCAGCAATAATTTCTTAGCTCTCTGACAACTCTCATCGTCGAGTGTAGGCTATTTAGAAGTTGGTGCAAACTGAAAATAAATACCTGGTTTCCCACAGGCAGTCCTCTGAAATGCCTTCTATCATTTGTAATTTCTCTGACGTTGTTTGGTGGTTATGATTTATCACCTCACTGCTGCATGAGTCAGCCGTGAAATCTCTATGACTCAATGGCACATAACAAAAGCAATCAAGAAAGTGACATTTGAATGAAGGACTGGTGGATGGTTTTGAACAAGATTTCATTAACTTAAAGAACTAAGGCAGAGTGACTCCCCCAACTTTTTGAAATCTTACAAAGTCAGCATTTCCTTTTTTGTTCTTCATTAGTTAATACCTCTCTTCTTGGAAAATAATTGCCATCAATTGGAGACAGATGGCACATGTGGATTTATGAGAGGGTGACAGTATGGATTTATTTTTATTTTGCATTTAACCTTATATTTTTCCATTGTGTTCAGAATAGCCTTTTTTTTTTTTTTTTTTCAATCTTACAAATCAATTTCCTACTGCTTTTAAATTTCTTGGCTACCCACTTGCTTTTTCCCAGGTGGAAAGTTGGTAGCAAAATGAATTTATTCTTTCATTAAATATTTATTGAGCCTAGATTCTGCATCAGGCATTGTGTAAGACAATGGGGTTGAAGGAATGAGGAAGGCAGACAAAACTCTCTCAAGGAGATTTCAGTCTGGTGAAAGAGTAAAATGAATTGCATTTACTTTTCTAAGGTAAATGCTATTAACCCTGATTGGGTAAATACCCATTTCTAAGTCTTACAGAGTATTTCATATACCAGAAACTCAACCCTGCTACATTTTGAATATTTATTTCAAGGTACATCTATCCTCATATAGAAATATGGGTTGAAGATTGACCAGCAGATAGGAATATGATTGGCCATTTGGCCACCTCCTCCTCTTAGGTCCTGTGCACTCTCTGGTTACACAGTTGATATTAGGTATTACCTCCTAGTTTTACAAGTAATCTTTAACCTCCTGCAGGCTAGGAGAGGCATATGGGATAAAGTTCTTTTCACCACGAGAGGTCAGATTTTTTGGTTCCAAACATCATCCAACAGCCTCAGCCTGAGATTGTGATCTGCTTGTCATTATATGCAAAGAAGTATGAGAAATAAAAGGTGGTGTTCTCAAGAAGCAGTCCCTGTCATTCATAAAAGACATGATTGAAAGCACTGATTCAAACGGAAACTGAATTCTCTGTAAGCCAAAACAGTACCTTTTTCACCTTGGTAAGAGCAGCTAGGATAGTGCCTGGGACCTAATAATAAAGAAATACCGTCTTTTCTGGTAAACATACTGGGTGTCAGGCATGCTCAATGTTGAGTGAGAAGGACTGATGAGATGAATGAAAATTGCACAGAAAGAGAAGAGAGGAATAAAGATCCACCGATAGAATCTGCAGAGGTTAATATAATAATTTCAGAAGAAACTGTGCCAGTCTCCCTGTACTCAGGAGGGGAAGATGCCAAACAGGAAGAAGAAAGAGATAATACTTCGAGATGGCTTGCATTCTTCAACTGTAAGAGCAAGCATGGTCAAAATATCACGGGGATTTGATTAAGAAGAACAAGTTGTGTGTCATAACTAGGCTAAGGATACTTCAATCTTGATCGACTCGAGAACAGGACAGTGCCTTATGGTAAAAACATCATGAGAAAAGGCAGGCGGATGAAGTCAACAGTAGTTAGGGGTGTAGACACATGCTTCTCTACCTTTAGAATAGATCCGGAGCACAGTTTGGAAGTCAGGTTAAGAGTCAATACAATATATGAAGAAGAAATACAACTAACTTGAGACTAAACAAGAAAAATCAATTCCTGGTACCTATCAGTTACTATTCCTCTCACTGGACTTGTGGGGTTTAGGGTGGAAATTTAGGAAACAGAAGCTCAAGATTGGGAGAAGTTTGAGATGTTTGTTTCTTCTTGTGCTGGGATAAGGTAAATTTTCTGAGCCATTTGTTCTTCTTGATTTAGGAGATGTCAAAAAACTGGGCCCACCACACAGGTCATGGGTTTAGTCCTCAAATCAATTCTATAACATGTAACTTATTATTGATACCATCATTTACCGGTGACAAGTTCTGCTCCCTCTAATGTTGACTTTTGAACACTAGAGAAGCATGCCAAGGCAAGCAGATTAAGCAGGTTTTATTTAAAGGTGAATACAGACTTCTCCCGGGAGGGAGAAGGGGGCCATGGCTGCTGTTCTAAAGTCCCAAGAAGTGAGCCCAGTGTGTTACCCTACATCTTTTATAGGTTAAGGTCTCTCTTGTTCTCCAGTTCTCTCCCCCTTATCTCTCCTTCCTGCCTATGTGACTAGGCCTGGTTTTGCAGGTGAGATGTATAAAGTGAGAAGCGGATGGGGCAGGGAGAGGACCAAAGTGATTCAGCCAGGCAAGGGCACAGGAGGCATTAATTAGCAGCTCCTTGCTTACAGTCCTCTAGGAGGGCAGGTAAATTTGGTGATCAGTGGGCTCAGGAGATCTTTGACATTCCATTCTCCCAGGGACAATCTCCAACTTCCAGAGGCAGATGGCTTTCATGGCCTTCATTTCCTTGATTTGATCCAATCCCCTATTTCTACACTAACTCCCTGTCCCCAATTCTGGCTTCATTATGATCTCCAATTTACCGATGGGTAAACAAAGGTTTCGAGAAGTCAGGTGAATTGTTCAGGGCTACAATGGCTATTATGATCGTCAACTTCCTATAGCTCTCGACCTTACTTAAAAGTGAACCATAAACAAATGACCAGAAATTAACAAGGTCTTAAGACAACTGTACATCTTTCAAAGGAGTCATTATTATTTTTTTGTATGAAAGGAAGGGGTAAGAGTGATGTTTAGAGTAGGCTTTCTATCCAATGGCTTTAAAGTCTAGATAGAAGTTCTTTCGTTAAAGAGAAAGTAGTTGACTGAGACTGATTCAGTGCAGAAGTTCTTGGCTGTGCTAGAACAGAACTAGCAGGGCAAATAAGGTCTACACGTTTTTGCTTTAGTTCTGGCAACTGGCTGGAGAATACAGAGATCATATTCATAAAATTATACATGTCAGTTGTGATTTCATCCAACACCTTGACGGTTAAAGATGACCTGCTAATGTAAATGTAAATGAGATTTAAGAATTGGTTTCCCAAACTGAGCTCCACATGAATTAATCCCTCTTCCTTTCCATGGTATTGTGCTCAAACCCAAGGGTCCATTAACTGAACTCGTAAACAGAGTTTCATACCCTCCAAATCTGCTCGGTATGCTACTCACAGATGCTCAGGGCTTCTTCCCCTGTGCTCACATGGAAAATCCTCCTGGCATTTAGGATCATCATCTCCCTCCAGCCTTCCTGTCAAAAGAGAACAACCCTAAGTGAAATGCTGCAGATCAGTGAGTTGGTAAACCAGCTACGGAAACAGTGTGTTACAGTCCGTCAGCCTCTGAATTCATTCCACTTTGAAGATGCAAAAAATGAGACATATCAGAATTAGGACCCAGAGAAGAATTTGGTATGTGGTCAAATAGATGACCATTTTAAATCACAAGAATTTTTCAGTTCTGATTCTTACTGTAGAAATAGCTTTCAAACTGTTTCAGAAGAGAAGCATGTTCATGTATTATAGTAATGCAGTAAAATATAAGCCAATAAATATTGGGCACTTATGTGCCTTGCACTAAGCAAAGTGTATACTACACATGAAATTATTTAGTGCCTTAAAATCACTCTGATTAATTGGCAATGCTCTTATTTCATAAGTAATAAAAGAGATGCAGAGAGGCAAAAAATTCAATAGCCAGAATTATAGAACTAGTTGTTAGTATGATTCAAATGCAGATCCATGTGGCTTGAAAGCCTTTGTTCTTCAAACTCTAGACTACATGGTTTCCAAAGGAGACCATAAAGCAGTATAGGGGAAATATTCTAAGGGCAGCAACATTTCTGAGTACATGTGCCAGGTGCTTTCCGAAGAAAACATTCACAGTAGGCAAGATTTCCTGTTTATCACTTAGGCCAGTCCAGGACATGGCTTTTGGTACAACCCAGCTCATGGGAGAGTCTGATAAACTTCTTGGAAGTAAGATAGAAGTCTGGAAGGCCAAATCTGATTCTGATTGTTTAGTAGAACTAAATTTGTCCAGAGACAAAGCATTAATCAGGAAGATGGAAAGGGAAATGTTCTGAACAAGAAATGACAGCTGCTGCTTAAAGGAAGAAAATCAGGGGATTGGATGTAATCTCCATTGAGTTTGAAAATAAATCACTGGGCTAAAAGGAGACATGGAATAGATTTGAGAGAGAAAAGCATTTTAGGTTTTAGAAACTACTGAACTGTAGTGGGCTATAGGGATATGCTTTGGTAGGCTTGCTTGTGGCATCAATGTATTGAAAAATTTGTGTTACTTAATGGATTATTTTTTTGACTTTTTCTAAAAGAACTACAATTGACTTTTGAGAAATGCAATTTCAGGAGAAGAGGTATAAATGGTTCATCTTATTGAGTTTAAATATTTGAAAAGGTATAATTCATGCAAATGTTTAGCCTTTTTTTTTTTTTTTTTTTGTTATGGTGCAAGGGTAAAACCTGCCTCTGCTGGTATTTACTTTTGTAATTAGAAAAGCTTGAGTGATGTGAACAATTAAGATAATACAATACCTTTACAAGATAATTAATCTTTTCTTTGTGATTCATTCTACCACATCCCAAGCTGATAATGTTATTTACCTCCCAGTTAAGGGTATGTTAGAATGTAATTGGAGCCATTTGCTTTGACTATCAGAGGAGAAAAGATCATGCAATTTGCATCTCATATATCTAGAAATTAAAACTGAAGGACTGACCACTTGACACTGCAGAAGTTCCTGAAATGAAGCCTGCTGAGCTCAATTTGTTGTGGCGGCTAAATGATCCCTCTTTCCAATTTGAATGCATGATGAAACTCCTATTAGAACATTGCACTATAATAATTGACAGCATAATGAAACTGCCAAAGAGAAATGCAAATACCTCTCTACTGACCCTTCAGAACTGCTCTCTCAACTTAGAAAGGAGCAAAAGCCTTCAAAATCAAGTATCATCCATCTTTATTCTATCCCCCTCTACCCATCAGGGATTGCGCAGACATTCTCCTGATACCTGTCCTTTTAGAATCAGACTGTGGAGAGCAGTAACAGTTGGTTGCAAATTGTTGGAAACCCTAACAAGTAGGTAGCTTTAACCAGGCATAATACTTGAAATCAACTACTCCTGCCTTCTTTCAACATCATTTTACAAAATGAATGAAAAAAAAAAAAGTAGAAAAGAATGTTATCTCACTCTCATAGTTTTATCAAATAATTTAACTTCATTTTAAAAAATGGATGTTTTTAACTTTCTCTCTTTTTTTCTTTTTGTTTTTTGACATTGAAGATTGAACCAGGGTGCTTTACAACTGAGGTACATCCCCAGTCCTTTTTATTTTATTTATTTATTTTTTTGAAGCAGAGCCTCACTAAGTTGTTGAGGTTGGCCTCCAAATTTCGATACTCCTGTCTCGGCCTCCCAAGCTATAAGGATTACAGGCATGCACCACCAGGCCCAGCTGCTAGAAGACATCTTGATTAGGCATCAACCCTGGTCTTTGGGAATCACTAATCAGCATAATTCAGGCTCTGCTTTTCTGTTACTTTTGGTTAACCTCTCAAGATGCTATCATTTGGTGTCTTCCTTTTAGGAGGAACAGCTAGTAACATCTTGAAATACTGATTCCATGGTTATTTGTTCCCTTGTCCACTGCAGCACTCAGGAGCATTTGACATGATGACCATGTTTTCAGCTTCTGCACACACTTGCTCTGGGCTTCTCCTCTCAGGAGACATTCCCTCCTTTTCTCTTCTGCAATTTCTTCCTCCTTAATTGATAGAAGTTTTTTTGGGGTTTTGTTGTTTTGTTTTTTTTTTCTTTCAGGATTCTGTCTGAATGCTCCTTCCTTTGTTACTCTTTACTCTGCGCATTCCCCCTAGGTAAGCTTCTTTGCCCAAGGCTTTAAATAGTCACAAATCTAGGGACCAGGCCAGATCTCACTTCTTCAGTATCTGATCAGTAGGTCCAGTCATTAGATGATTCCACTTGATTACCACAGAAGCACTTCAAAAAAGTCCCAACTGACCCCATCATTTCTCCCTACCCTTTTGTGATCCTGACTCTACAGATGGAATCACCTTCCCCTGTTGCTCAAGCCATACACACAGATGTCTTCTTTCTCAGTCACGAGGCCCTGATACTTCTGCCACTTGGATTCCTTCTCTAGATGGCTAAATGGTGTCACCACCACCTTCTCCGCAAAGCCATTCTCCTTATTGCAGACAGATCATATTTTTAAAGCATGCATCCAATTATGTCACTGGCTCCTGCCATTCCAGTGGCTTCCCCATTACCACATAGAAAAGATCCAGATGCTGACCCAACTTATAAAACCGGATAATGCTTACAAGCTCCTCCTTGCTTTCAGCACCAGCTGATTATTTATTCTACCCATCTCTTTTACCCCTCCTTGTACTTCCATCTAACATTAGAGACATTTTTCTTATTTTATATCTATCTGTGATTATAATCAATGCAACAGGCTTCACTTCTACTTTAATAGTTTTGCAGACCAAACCTATGCATTTTATAAAATTATAACAAGGCATTAAAATATTATATTGCTTAAGAGCACAAGCTTTGGAATTACAAACCTGGATTCCAATCCTTGCTTTTCCAACTAGTCTCTCTTTTGATCTCAGTCATCCAAATAACCTACTCCAAGCCTCATTTTCTTCATTTGTAAAAGGGGGTTGATTTTTGCCGCCATTTTGCCTAGAATTCGTATTTGGATTGCATGAGCATTTGATACCATCTGTCCTTTGATGTTTTTATCATTTTTGTTATTATGTACAAACTGTTTAAACTACTTATCCTAGTACCCAATATTATCCACAGTTCTTCAAACTTACTTACAAAATAAAAATGGCCTTGTCTATTGTAATGGATCCTGGTGGATCTCTGACCCCACTTAGGCACCATTAACCCTTCCTGTTGGGCTATTCTCCCACCTAGAATACAGTCTTCCCTCCCTCCTACTTATAGTTACAATTCACATATCTTCCATTCAGATCAATTAGTTTAGGTTCCTTCTCCTCTATGAAACCTTCTTAGATGGCTGACTCTTTTGGATTTTAACATTCTTAGCATTCCTGTAATTAATGATGTATTAAAGAACATTGTCTTGGATAGTTCTTAAAGGACTTCCTGTGCATAAAATACCAAGCATCTTCATGTCTCTGCAGAATTTTGTACATAGATGCAGCTGAGGACAAATTCGAACTGAATTTCAGACAATGCATGATGCCTTTCCTTTCCTATCCTCCTATCCACTACCCCTGACTTTAAGCAGGTCTTTTCTCATTTCAACTACTGCTAAATCTTTCTTGTGTGTGTGTGTGTGTTTTTTTTTTTTTTTTTTTTTTTTTTTTTTTGGTTGTTGTTGATGGCATTGGAATTTATTCTTTTTCTAAAAAAGCACAAAAATATGAGAAATGGCACTTCTCAGGCTACTGGTTTTCGTTTACTTAAAATTGAAAATATTAATTCTGCAGTTTATTTCAAAGCAAAAAATTGTATACTCCTTCCTGAATCTTAACCACTTTGGATGTTTTCTAGATTTATGAATCCTTTGTAAGGTAGTTTTCATTCCCCTACAGAGATAAGATACACGTCTAGAGCATAATACCATTTTATTAAACACACTAAATGTTCAACTCTCTTCTCTACATGTTTTGCTGTGGTGTATGTACATCCTTCCCAAGTTAAAATTTAAGGAAGTGCTATAGAGGTGATGGAATATGAAAGAAAATTTTTCCTGTACTATTTTCTCTTCGAATTCTAACTCTAGGCTATAAATCACATCTCTACAGCAGAATGTGGGCCTCTTATTTCATTCTTTCCATATGAGTCAGGCATTAGAAATTTCTGATTTCTCTCTCTCAAGTTCCTTATCTTTTGATTTACCATTAATTTTTTTTTTTTTTCCTGCAGAAAATTGGCTTTCAGTCAGCATATTTCTTTGTATCAAAAACAGAATTCTAATCAGGGAGTATCTGTAAAAATCATGAAAATATTCACATTAAGAGATACTTTAAAAAATAATTTTCAGCCAGGATTATTTATGGTTGGTTTAAAAAAAAATGTGAAACTTACCATATTGTGTACCAAAAGCATTTTTCACTTTATGCCTCCTGCCTGTATGTGGGAAGCATTGATGGCTTTGAAAATAAAGGAAGGAAATGGCCTTTTGGAATGGGTTTTATATTAAACAGTTTTAGATATTGTGCTATGTCCAAAATGATAAGGAGTTGTTTAAGAAATCATTTCTTATGCAATACTTTGTAGAAATTGTGGAATTGTGGGGTGTGAGTGTGTGCGCGCACACGTGTGTGTGTGTGTCCATCTGTCTCTCAAGAGACATGGGTTTGGGGGCAGAAACAGGACTCTATTTTCCACTCAGCCATGGACAGAGCAACTTAAGATTGTTTCATTTTGTTCTTTTCTGTATTGTCTCCCTCACAAGATTGCCACAGAGAAGAATTTTGTAGCAAACTGGTCGAAAAGTCCAGAATTGGAAGAATGATTTCAATTGATCAAAGCAGCATGGGATATATTGTATATGACTGAGCATGCTTTTGATATGGATTTCCTAAAAAGAACTTGTATCTTGAATTTTTCAAACTAGACTAAAAATCTGCACTGAGTCTGTTATTTCTGTGGGCATTTTCTCTGAGGCGGGTTGGTGATGACTCTGTCACTTCATCTCTAATTTTATCTTTTAATGAGGACATGTAAGTGTGCCTATGGAATTTTCATATTAATGTCAGAGTGATTTAAGCATGAACCATAAATGCAAAAAGGAAAAAAAAAAAAAAAAAAAACCCTCTTTCTTCTAGACTTAGACTTTTATTTAATTGTGTGGCCAGTGACAGAGCTAAGAGTGAGGGCCATTTGAGAGGGAGATTCAGTTTCTCTAGGCATCTCCTCTGGGGCCTTTGGGACAGAATCAAGCACAGCCACCTAGGAACCAGCTTGTCCATTTCTGGGCCAGCTTGTGTAATTGGAAGCACTGACTCTGGGCTATTTCACCCTTGGGTGGGAATGATGAAGTCAGGGCTTCTGATATAAATAATTCCATCTGATTGCTTCCAGTTTGACGATCAAGAAGGATCAAATGAACTAGCATTTCCATGCCACAAAAGGTCCTTTGGGGACAGCAATCATGAAGAAAAAAGATCTTTGGTTTGGATTGAGACTCTATATATTTTTTAATTATTTTTTTAATATTTACAGACTGCATTTTGATTCATTATACACAAATGTGGTACAACTTTTTGTTTCTATGGTTGTACACTATGTAGATTCATGCCATTCGTGTAACCATACATACATATGTCTGGGTAGTGATGTCTGTCTCATTCCACCATTTTTCATACCCCCCTTTAATCTCTTTTAAACAAAGCAGGTAAAATATTTTATTTTCAAGGTAGAGGCCCATACTTGTTACCTTTATGATGGGGATTCCACAGACGAATAGCTCAATGGGCAGAAATAAAGTAAGTGATAGTTTTTAGGTTATTCATGTTTCCTGCTTCTTGTCATAGGGAAGACTTACCCCATCTTATACTTATAGATATTAAGAAGAAGTTCTCGGCGGTGTTGTAGATTTAACTATATGTGAATGCAGTGTGCAAATAAATGCTATGTTCCATTTGGGTTAAGATACTTTTTAGTGTTCCACATCAAAACAACAATAAACTTGAGCTTTGGTTTAAACCATTTATGTGGAAATCCAAACTATGTATGCAGTGGTGATAATTGTATCCTATTAGCAAAGAGTGAATTGTATTTAAACAATAATTGCAGACAAATGACATGTAAATCGATACATGAAAGACATCAAGCTTCATGCACTATTGATTTTCTACCATGTTTTTCTCTAGGTTAATGCTCTGAAAATATGATTTACAGTATGATTTTAATGAGTCACATTCTTTTCCACTTGATGAAGTTGCAAGGAAGTTAAAAAGTTTCAATTCTTTTGCTATCCAATAGCTTTAAAAATGTGATTATGAAATTACCACAAAGTCATTCATTTTAGAGAAAGAAAAGAAGGTGCACATAGAAGAAGTTTGCATATATCTTCTATTATTTTGGAAACAATTGTACAAAGTGATATATTTTGTGTATGAGAGAAAATGAAGGAAATTTTGTTATTTTTATAGACGACTTTAAAATATAACTCAGGGCAACTGCTAAGACATAGAAGGACTTGTAGATATAGCTGTACCAGAGATACAGAAAAAATGATAGAAGAATAACTATTTAGCCTGCAAGTCAGTGGAATTCAGTGTGGAAATTGATGTGATCTGAACCTAATAAGCCAATTTATGAAATTCTTGGTGCAATGAATCCTCCTGTCCAATCAGGCATAAAGCCTAAGATTTGTACTAATTGTGACATGGTGGTAGAACATAATATGAAGTGCACATTGAAGGAACTGAACCATGCTTTAACAGCAGAAATTAGCAGAAATCTTGTGAGGTTCTCAGGCATTAAATTTATGTGTTTGAATAATTTCTACCACAACTTTAAGGTCATGAAGGTCCCATCTGATATCTGGGTTAAATTGAGTTGAATTGAAGAATGTTTATACTTTACCTGTTAAGAAATAGAGACAGAAAACATTTTCTCTGTTGTGAAATGCAAATTTAACCTATTTAAACCTAACAAAAGAATATTCTTATATAAAGATACCTAGTCCATGTATCTAAGAGTACAAGATAATTAACATATACCCACTAACATCTCTGTTACTGATTCCTGGTCTATCCAGTAATAAATCTGACCATTAAATGTTAAAAATACTAAATCTGAATGCTTGCTTGAGTTAAAATCTTTTGTTTCAACCATTCTTTAAAGTGATACACTGAGTTTTAAATAATAAGCCTGAGAGTGGTCTCCCTGACAATGACTAGAAACTACCTTCAATATCTCTTTCCTTAAGCCAAATTCTAATGTTTCTGGGTCTGTGCAGTACAACACCATGTACTAAGACTAAGCAGAAGAATGTTGAGTTGTGGTTATCAAAAAGTCTCCTTACAGAATAATAGAGAATAAATGCCTAACAAATTAGGGGTAAGACAAGGATGTCCTAAAATTGGTAGCCTGGAAAATGCAATAAGAAAAAGAAGTAAGAAGTTGGAGAAGAAGAGGCAGAAGAGTCCTTAGTTTACTTGCTGTATGATAATTCACAAATCATCTTCAAGAGAATTTATAGATGAACTCTTGCAACCTTATTGAGTTCCAGTTAATGGAAGGTTTGAGGTACATGTAAAAAAATGTTCCAATATGACAAATAAACAATTAGAAGGTAATAATAGGAAAGATTCTATTAGAAGAAATATGAAGAAATACTTATTTAACAAACTCTATACAAGAACCTTATAAAGCAAATTATAAGCATATTGCAAACATTCAGGTCAAGTTCTTCAAGTTGATATTTAAACTTGTGTGATTTCAGTTCAAATAATAATTTGTTTTATAAGACATATTTGTTGTGTCATAATGTTCACATGAAACAACACAAGATGAAATAGATAAATGTCTTCCAATGCCTTCCAGGAAACATAGCTAAAATCCTCGTAAATGATATGTTAAATAAATGTAAGAAGACATTGTCCAGCCAGGAATGTCAAGATCTAATGAACTTAAGGTGTGAGGGGAAATAAGGCAATAACTTAAATCCTCAAAATGAAGAAAGACACCAAAGCAGTAAATGTGTGGTTAAAGGCAAAAAGCTAGTTTTCTTTTCTTCTTTAAACCCTATAATGGACTAAAGGGAATATTAGAACGTTGCTTTGTAGAGTTTATATCACATAGATTAACAACACAATTGCAATATTTCTTTATTTTAGGTAAACTTCCATAATTACCATAGATGAAATTTTAAGTTAAAAAGTCTATTATAATCTTTGCTAATTTTAAAATACCAATAAACATAACTAAACCCAATATAAAACTTATAATGGAATTTCAAAAACTATTGAAATAACCCTGGAAAACAGTCAAGAGAAACCAAAGAACAAAACAACAACAGTAGCAACCAAAGAAAGGTGTTGGTAGAAAACAAACAAAAGGATAGATGCAAACTGAACCTATCAGTAAATGTTAGCGGATTAATAATATAATTTAAAGGGATAGACTGTCAAAACAGTTTTAAAAAGATCCCAACTACAGTCAAAACAATTTAAAAGATAAGGTCCCAACTACACCATCTCACAACTGACTCCATGTAATTATCTTATAGTACTTTTTCATAGAGTGATTGTGAATTATCTCCATCTGAAACACCATGACACAAATTAGCTGAATTTAACTGTTTATTGGAAAATATTGACTGTTGTCCTGTTTTCTCACCCAGATATTGACTGGGTCTTCTAACAGTCCTGCCTCCAAATTTAAATGAGTAAAATCACAGCAAGGACATTCTGATGAGCAGCCTCTGCAGGCCCAGTAGGTAGAGCAGCAATCTGGTTCAGGAAATGCACTGTCTCACCTCATCCTCAGAAAACCAGTTCATTTAAGAGCAACCTTCTAGGGGATGGGATTGGATTTAAACGCTTTTCATGCCACTGACATCTAGTGATTACATGTGATCATTAAAAGATTTTATGACTGTATGTTGTTCCCCTAGCCATTATTAAGCTATTAGTTGACTAAGTCACAGTCAGATAGGAGCAAGAATTTCTGGTGTGCTATTGCACTCCAGTGACTATAGATCTATACAGAACTATACTGCACATTTCAAAAAGTTAGGAGGGTTTTGAAAGTTTCACTATAGAAAAATGATAAATATTGAAAAGATAACTATGCTAAACCTCATTTAAATACTATGCAATGTGCATGCATATTGAATCATAACACAGTACCCTATTAATATGAGCAATTTTTACATTTTTATGTATCATTGAAAATTTTGAGATAAAGGCAGTCATGATTTGGGAAATATCAGAAACTGCAAAAAGAGAATGGTCAGGTAGGATGAAATAGTCTTTTCTTTTATTAATAAATCTGACCTTCCAAAATTATGCATATATATATACTGAAAAAAAGACAAAACTTGAATGCATTTGTCTAACCATCAAAAGTCCAGTGGATTTTGTCTTCCATTGTATCCCCAATAATTTAAGAGCAAAACATAGTCTGCAATATTAATTGAACATTAGCCACCAATACTTACATGCAGTACATAGTAAGACAATGGATAAATGAATGATTCCTTGGTGTAGTTTTTGGTATTGAAACGTTTGTTTTGAATTTAAGGAACATCAATTCAACATCACTCATATAGTACAGTTGTTGAGATAATCAGGAAGGCTAGCCAAAGAAGCCTGCAGTGGTCACGCACCAAAAAATAAGTGAAGGACAAATTCAAGATGACAAAGGACAACTGCAAAGAAAAAAAAAACACCTCATAACATTTTTTCACATTCTTTTCCAAGATTCTTCTTCTTGTCATAAAATAAATCATCAAGAGTATCATTTATGTATTCCCTGGTGGCACATCTTACTGTTAGCAGCAGATAGAGTGAAGAAAAAACTAAAATAGCAAAAAGTCCATAAAAATTCACAAGCAATCTTGCCTACTATCAGAAAAGCCACACTATGATTTTCACATGTTCTTCAAGGTCATTGTATAAAGTTAATTAATAGCATTCAATCTATTGTATCATTGCAATGAAATGCTAAACTTGTTCATTTCTACTCCTAAATCAGTTGTCAGAACAACCATTTACTAAACATATTAAGGGTAGTTTAAACCACTTGGTTTAGGATTTTTAAAAAAATTCAAAATATTTTTCTGGCGGCTGTGATTTAAAATTGCACTTTTCTCATTGACATTGAAGTGAGTTCACCATCATGTAGGAGAAACCCAACTAACTTGGTCACTATGAATGCCAAGTTCCATAACTCAATTACCTTTTTCCTATGGAAGTGTTATTCTTCTCTTTCTTTCAGGTTAAGATTTTCTATAACCTCCTTGGTTTGTTAAAACAATTTTTTCTTCAATATTCCAAGAAGTCACTGAGTGGAAATAGTTCTTCATTATAGATATCATTAAGTGTCCTTTCCACATAGAAATTCCATTGGGAGATCCAGGAATCCTTCCATGATTCAGAGAACAAAATGTTAAAATTGTGGTTATCTGGAACATGGTTCCTTGCTGCAAACAGATTTCTCTTTGAGCAGCACTGCTTTCTGCTGTCTCAGAGCCTCTGCATGTGCTCTTACCTGGATTCCTACCCTCAGTTCTCCTGGTTCTCCTTCCTTCTCTACTTTGAGGACCCAGATTAAATCTCCCTTCCTCACAGAGAGTTTTAGACCATCTGAGTGAGACTCCTGTTTTTTTACGGTTCTTACAACAGTTCATACTTGTTTCCTCTATTGAGTTTTTTTCTTTCTTAATTTTTTTTGTATAAGAATTGTAATTCCATTAGATCAGAGACCATACCAATTGAAGTTTATTATTTTATCCTCTACTTGTTCAGTTTCATATCTAGTAGTAAACACTAAATACATATTTACTGAATGAATTAGTAAATATAAACTAAGAAATGCAGTTAATTCTTTAGCTAGAGAGGCATTCAGAGTGCAGCAGATAAAACATTCTATAATTTTAATTTTTTTCAGATATATTTACATGCTAGCCAATGTATATATATACATTCAGCTATGCTACATTAAAGTCCGAAGTTTATTCCTTTTTCATAAAAACTCTTACTCTGGGCAATTTTCAATGTAACTAGCTGTTTCAGTCATCCATTTTTGTCACTGAGAACAAAAGACCTGACAAAAACAACATAGAAGAGAAAAAGTTTATTTGGGTCTCACAGTTTCAGAGGTCTTAGTTCATAGGTGGTCAACTCTATAACTATGCGTCCAAGGTGAGGCAGAACATCATGGCAGAAGGGCATGGTACAGGAAAGTAGCTCAGGACATAGCAACCGAGAAGAGAGAGAGCTCTGCTCACCAGGAACAAAGTATAAACCCTAAAGGTACGCCCCCAATGATTTACCTCCTCTGGCCACTTCCTGCATGCCTGCAGTTAACACCTAGTTAATCCATATCTGGATTAATCCACTGATTAGGTTAACACTCTCATCACCCAATTATTTCACCTCTGAACCTTCTCACCTTGTCTTACAAGCTTTTGTGGGAACCTCATCTAAACTATAACACTGAGAGAGCCAATGTTTAAGTAGAAATCTGTCTCTTATCTAAAGTATAACACCATCCTCCATCCATCTATTTGACATTGCACATCTACATCAAGGTGTGCTTTCAGGAGTACAAAGGCAGGGAAAGAGGGTTGAGCACACCAGCAAATTAATGTTTCCACTGAAAATCACATGTGGAATTTCTGTTCCCATATTATTGGTCAAAGCATATCATATGGCCATGTTTAACTTTAGTAGGGTGGGATTATACAGTCTTACCAAATGTTCCTGAATAAATGGAAACCAGGTAGCAGCAGGATAGTAGTAAAACGTCCACCACATAGAATGAATTGAACAACTTACTCTGCAGAGCCCACTCTTCTTTGGAGAAAATACTGCTTTGTGATTTGAGAAACATGAATAGAGAATAGATTTATTATTCAAATTTCCATATTTTTTGTGGTCACTAGAGAAGCACTAGAGTCTTGCTGAAATAAAGGTAACATAAATTTGGCAATGTAGAACAGTTAAGTGCTAAATAGTTTGATAACCAGGTTGAGTAAGAACTCCATGAAATCAGCCAATCATCCAGACACTTGAGATTCATGAAGACAGCTGTTTTCATGAGAGGTGAGATGCAAAACAATGAGAGAGAGAGAGAGAGAGGGGAGAGAGATTGGTTTTATACACAATGAAATATTATTGAGCTATAAAGAAGAATAATATTATGGCATTTGCAAATAAATGGATGGAACTAGAGAATATCATGCTACATGAAATAAGTCAGTCCCCCAAAACCAAAGGCTGAATGTTTTCCCTGATAAGTGGAGAATGATATATAATGGGGTTGGGTGGGGGTATGGGGAGTGAGAGAAGAATGGGGGAACTTTAGATTATGTAGAAGGAAATGAGAGGGAGGGGTATGAAAAATGGTGGAATGACAGAGACATCATTACTCTGTGTACATGTATGATTACACAAATGGTATGAATCTACATTGTGTACAACCATAGAAATGAAATGAGGCACCCCATTGTGTACAATGAATCAAAATGCAGTCTGTAAAAAATTAAAAAATAAAAACTAAAAAAATTTAAAAAATAATTAAAAAACAAACAATAAACGAACCAAAACAAAACAAAAACTTGCATAGCAATAGCAGGTAAGGAAGATTGCATGAACAAAAGCTTTGCAGAATAGGGTTAAACAATGTGGGGGAAGGCTATTCTTAGTTTGGTGCACATGAAAGATTGCATAGTAAGGGGCAGATAAAGTGGTAATGGAAATGAAGAATTAAAAGAACAACTGGAATTCTGTTTGTAACCAGTGAAAAGACATTACTGAAAGAAAGATGGGGGGAAAAGAGAGTGCTGAACAGACTCAGAAAAGTTGAGTAATGTTCCCCAATTCATTTGTCTACAAAATAGAAGAGCTGAGATTTTAATTAGGGTATCTAAATGCAAACATGTTTCCTCTTATTACTAGTTTATATTATGTCTCAGATTGAAGGAAATGGAAACTGAAGTCTAAAGAATATTCTGAAAGTGTTACAATGAAGAACTCGAGTATGGCCAGAGGAACAAAAAAGATATCTCAAAGGAAAGTGCAACTAGATATATTCATTCATTTCTCAGAAAACAGTAACTAAAAAATTAAAGGAATTCCATGAAAGTAGTATTAACTATAGACAATGAATAGCTTGGAAAAGACCCAGTAATTCATTTCTGGATACACCCATTAGCACTATTTAAAATATTTTTGCCTTCAAAACACCCTCCACAGACTCAATTAAAAACTACCAATGCAATTTCCATTAACACCTGGGGTGGAAGCTTTGCAGGTTTCCATGGAAGTATGCCATAGGAATGTCTTGTTTCTAGAGACTGAAAGTGTCTTAATAGCCAAGCAATAAAAATTTTTCTCTACTGATTTTTGTTCTGTTCTTAGTTTGTGTGGCACGCGCACACATACACACCAAATTAAGATTTTGCCCTTGTATGATCATTAACATGAGTTTAATGGCAAAGACTTTATTTGAATATAAGATCAATAGAAATATACTTCGTTTGCTTTTAAATATTGTAACTCTAAAATTGCACCTTGAATACTCCTCCTTAAACATGATGTAAGTTAAACATACAGCTAACATTTAATTGTCTTAAATAGGATTAGCCACTTTGGAGGCCTTAAAAAATCTTTAGAGAAATCAGTTACTGGTAACTGTAAGAGGAAAATTCAGTTGGATCTTGATATCTGGAGATTTAAATGTATTTAAGTTTACATGCCAAATAATTGTTAAAGTATATTTGTGCCATGCTGTTCTAAGCATTTTACATTAACTTGTTCATTTTTTTGTAAAAATATATACATGTACATGTATATATGCTATATACACACGTACACATGCATACACATACTACATATGAAATACATACTTAGTTGTATATAACATATAGTTAATAATATGTGATTAAAAAGCACACATGTATAATAAATGTGTGTAATATGTATCAAATATAGTCACATAAAATAGATGGGTATTGCTATGGTTCAGATATAAGAATCTCCTGTATTAATATAGAAGGTAAAATAATTGGATTATTAGAGCCATAATCTAGTAAGTGGATTAATCCATTTTGTGGATTGATAATCCGAATGGATTTCTGGATGGTAACTCTAAGCAGGTAGGGCAGGACTGGAGGAAGTGTGTCACTGGGGGTCTGCCTTGGGTTTATATATTTTGTACCTGACACCTTGTGCTCTTTCTCTGCTTCCTTATCACTATGAGCTGACCAGCTTTCCTTCTCCATGGTCTTTCAAATAACATTCTGACTTGGGTCCAGAGCAATGGAACTAACTGACCATGCACTGAACCTCTGAAACCATGAGCCCCCAATTAACTTTTCCTTCTTTAAGCTGTTCTTGTCAGGTATTTTGATCAAATGGATGAAAAGATAACTAACACAGTTAGATATATAGAATGTAGTTATGTGTACACACACACACACACACAAATACACACAAATACAAACACACACAATTCTTAACTCAGGCTGTCCTAACAAAATATCATAGGCAGGGTGTTGAACCAACAGAAGTTTGTTCAAAGCTCAAAGTCTGAGGTCAGGCAGCTAGCGTGGTGAGTTGTGATAAGGTCTCTCTTCCTTGACATGTACATGGTAGAGGGAAAATGGGGAAGAAAGAGGGAGGGAGAGAGTGTGCTCTCTGATGTTCTCTCTCTTCAGGATACTAATCCATCAGGATGGCTCTACCCTAGTAACAGCAACTAACCCTAGCTACTTCCCCTAGGCTACAAGAGACCCTGCCCTGTAGCCTAGGGCTTCAACATAGGCTCTTGTGGGGATACAAGGCAGCCCATAGCATGAATGATCTAGGTAGTATGACAACATACATCTTAAAATGAGAAAATTAAGTCACAGCTTCAAAAACTTAAGGTCATAGAGCTTGAACTGGCAGAATTGAGCATACTCAGTATTCTTTAAAAATTCTGTGGTGTCTCTTAGAGCCTACCTCATTTCCAAACTGCTCCTGGTGAAGAAATAGGTGCATTCCACTCATGTCCCTTTGCTTACATGGATAGTAAATAATTTCAAATGTGAACAAATACAAGTAATTGCAAATTGAACTGCCACAATCTCCAATTTCAGACCTATGAGGTTATTTTAAAACATGTACTTAGATATCTTTGTTTGTTTGTGGTTCTGGGAATTGAACCCAGGGTCTCACCCATGCTAGTCAAGTGTTCCATCACTGAGCTACGTCCCCCTCCCTGTATGAGAGTTTTAGAAAAATGATTGAAAGTTAAAAAGAAGTATAAAGGACTATAAAGGATACTAATATCTTTAAACCTCTGTCATTTATGTAGAATAATCTGGAGTCTACAAAGAATGTTAGATTTGTAACTAAACAGTTTTCATGTAAGCAAGACTGAAATACCAATAGTGAACAAGAAGAGCCGGTTTGATGGCTGAAGATTATCATGAGAATATATGATTATTTTGCAGAAATTTCAGGAGAACTAAGAATATGTAATGACAAAATGCTTACATATTCTGTATGTATTATAGAATATATCATATACAAAACCCTTACATTCTGTCTCCATTGTATATTCTTATGATACATAATGATAATAACCATTACACCTTTCATGATATTTTACTTTCATAAGAGTTCTTTGTCTTAGTTTGATCTGCTATAACAAAAATGGCAGAGACAAGGTAACTTATAAGCAACAGAAATTTATTTTCATCCTAGATCAAGGAACTGGAAGAATCAGTGTTTGTCTCTGGTCAACTTCCTGTTTCACTGATATCCTCACAAGGAGGAAGGGAAAATGTTGCTCTGTTGGGTCTCTTTTATCAGGGCACTAATCCCATTAATGAGAGCTCATGCTTTCTAATCTATCTCCCAAAGGCCTGACCTCCAAAACTAAAACATTAGGGGTTGCTGGAAGAAAGGACACAATCATTCAGCTTATAATATTCTTTTAGTGGTAAAAAAAATAATATTTAAAAATTAAGCTGTGAAAAGCTTTTGGATGTAGTAGTCAGTTTTCCATTACTGTAACAAACACCTGAGGTAAATAAAAGGAGGAAAGGTTTAATTGACTCACAGTTTGGGAGGTTTCAATTGATAACTGGCCTGTTGCTTTGGGCCTGTGGTGGAACAATATTTCCTGACTAAAGTGCATGGCAAAGGAGGTTCATTTATCTCATGACTGGGTGTGAGAAAGAGGAAGATGATGGGGTCTCATTGTCCCCTTCAAGGGCAAGTCCCAGTGACTTAAAACCTCCCACCAGGCTCCATTTCTTAAGGTTTCTACCACCTCCCAATTGTGCCATTGACAGAGAACCAAGTCTTTTGTACTTGGATTTTGGGGGGGTCACTTATTCAAACCATTGCATCAGGTTTTATTTAATCTGACATAATTAAGAAGAGAGCAAGCTACTGAGACTATTTAGCTAAACTGAGAATATCAGCAGAAGAGGCATGTTAATTTATAGGATAAAGTTTCATATGATGATAAATACCAAGAATGTCTTTCTTAGTGGGGCTTTTGCACGTGTTGTTGGTTTCATATAGGAAACATTACTTTGAAAATGAAGAGCTTCTGTTACTAGGTTTAAGCGTGAACCCACTTCTCCATCAATGACAGCCCTCAGGCAAGTGGTAATTTCATGTTGCCTAACTGATTTCATAGAGGGAAGTCTTGTCTTCAACTTCTGTTTATGTTCCTTAATCCTGCCTCAGAAGAATAATAAATAGGCTCCTAGTTACCTAAGTAAAGTCCAAATGACATGAACATTAGGAAAGAATGTTTACTTGGCTTTCACAAATTTTGTAGCTCAGTGGTAGAGCGCTTTCCTCGCATGTGTGAGGCACTGGGTTCGATCCTCAGCACCATGTAAATAAACAAAGTGGTTGTGTCCATCTACAACTGAAAACAAATTTTTTGAAAAACTACTCTTCTAAAAATATTTTTTGCTACATTCATTGGCAGAAATAGAAACTAAAATTTCTATTTAAAAAGTACTAAAAAGTTAAATCCCTGAACAGGCTACTTAAATATGGTAATAATGCCTGAGGATGCCAACTTTATAAATTATACTTTAAAATTATGATAAGCAACAAGACATTACAAATGATATAACATACTAACCTTTTCTTTCTGGTCAGTGTGACATGATGAACATTGAGATCCTGATTTAGAATTCTATGAAGCATTGTTTGATGTTGAAAAATCATGAGTTATTTGGCTTGGTTATTCTGTGATATAAATGGGCTAGAAGTTTAAATTTGGAAGATTTATGGAGACATTGGTTTGACTGTAAATTGATTCTTTGTTTCTGGTTAAATATGTAAGTCAAATGTGCAGAAAATCAACGATCTTTATGATTAGGAATTAATTTATTCAGGTCCTACTGGGTAAGAGCTTCTCTCAGCTAGATCTTATGTCCATGATAATTCTTTTATGAAATTCGGTTTCTAAAATAGAAAGTCTTTTTTAAAGGTACAGCTGATAACATATCTGGAGAACTCAGAATGGGTTTTTTCCTTTAAGCACTGATGATTAAAGGATTGGATTCAAGGCTTTTACTGTATTATATATACTAAGGACAGAGGGCACTCACTTAATCATGTACTTGAAGCAAAAAGTAAAGTCTGTATAAAAGATCACAGAGGGAGGCTGACTGACATTGTATATTTGCACATTGATTCTTTTCCTTCAGAAAAAATGGAATGAAAGTCACAAACTTGCAGGAATAGGATAATGGAATAAAAAATATTTTGCGTATGGGTATTTTTCCATATACTTGATGATGATATTCTAGAGAATATTAAATATTAATATCAAGCTAAGTCATATTAGACACATTTATTCTGGGGACTTCTTAGAAAAATAAGTGTAAATGTATGGGTGAATATCATATATATGTACATACACACATTTGCATGTTTACTTATATATACATTCATAAACAGTTTGGAACTTTATGTGGAAGGTACTCTCTTTTAGTTTACCCCAAAGCAATACAGAATATAAATTCTATATTTCTAAAATACTTCAAAGGAAGAGAGCATTTGGGGAAGGGATGTATTCAACTGAATCGTTCTTTTTGCAAATAATAATTGATACCTTTTCTAACTGAATACCACTAAAATGGATTAGCTCCTTCCACTGCACCCAATAATTACCTTGTGGAAAATTCTAAGAAAGCTTTTATTCCCAGCAGCACATTTTCCTTTTGTCCAGGAAAATGAAGTCAGAAGATAGTTAAGAAAATAAAATGTTCAAAATATCAAAGCACCAGAGTTCTCCCCCAAATATTGAATATGGGGGCTAAGGACTAAAGGAAATATGCTGTTGCCTACAATTTTAACAATCCATTTTCATGTCTTCCAAAGGGAGGAAGCTGTTTTCAGGGCCAATGAACAGATTAGTGGTGTGTTTCCAAATTGCGGGTCTGCTGATTTAGTGGTACCCTCTAGGGGATCTCAGTGAGTTATGGGGCCCTGGGGAGCTGTCTGAACCCTGGATGTGTTATTAAACCAGATGGCCATGCACACACAGTACTTGGAGTAAGTACTTATTACTTAGTAATGCAAATGCAATTCTAGTAATAAGCTTCACTAAAACCGTTCTTGGAATGCATTTTAAATAACAAATGTATTTACAAACACATCTTTTCCCTTTGAGAGGAGCTGCAGGGAGACTTTGGAGGAAGAAAGAGGATGGGAGTTCATGACCCAGACAGCAAATGTGCCCCTAAGTAGAAATACCATATTTAAACAGATCGGCCTTTATTAATGTGACTAAACAGTTTTGTTTATCCTCAAAATAGTTTGGGCACATTTTATTTTCTTAAAGCAAGATTTTTCTCATTGAAACCTAGAAACTGTGTAAGTAGAATATGGGCTTATGGAATCACAATATATTTTGATGAGGCAAAACACTATTTTAGAGACTGTATTTTTTGAAAAAAGCATTTTTGCACATTAAGAAAGGCATGGAAATGTCCATGAACGCCTATTTATGTTAGTTAGTGGAAGTAGAGGAATGGAATGAGAAAGGGGAAAATATATAGGGAAGGGGAAAAAGACCAACAAAATATGAAAATTTTCATGGTGAAATGTTGAACATGCAAAAGAATAGATTACAAGATTTGATCTATAATATGACTGCAAATAAAATATTAATATACATATTTACATTGAAATGGTCAGGAAATTAACCAACACATATATTTGATCAGGCAATTTTATTTTTGCTGATTTTTTTTGCCTTGAATTTAAAAAAAAAATTAAATTTTTAGTTGTAGATGGACACAATACCTTTATTTTATTTATATATGTGTTGCTGAGGATTGAACCCAGTGCCTCACACATGCAAGGCAAGCGCTCTACCACTGAGCTATAACCCCAGTTCCTTGCCTTAGAATTTCTGTGTAATTTTTAAAATGTTGTTTGTGCAACAAAATAACATCTAAAAAAAGTTAACTTGACAATGATCTGCCTGGAATCACTTTGGTAAATGAAATATAACTGATTCCCTTTGTTGTCGGGCAAGGTGTACCAGCCATGATTCCAGAGAGAAAGACACACAAGACTGCCGCCTCGCTGGTCTCCTGTTCCCTCTCTTGTCACTCTGCAGTCTGGGCTCCTTACAGCAGGAGGACTGACCCTTTAACAGCATGTGTCACAAACTGTCACTCTTTCAACTACACGCTAAGGGCTTCCCAACTCATCCACACGTCCAGAGTCCTCCCTAAATTCTGAAGTCTGCAGCCTGCCTCTGCCTCCTTCCTTGATTTCATCTTCTGACTCATTCTACAGCCACACTGGGATCCTTGCTGCTTCATGCACCCATTTAGAGCATCACTGCCTCCTCCTTTCCAAGGTCTCTTCCCTGTGCCAGGATCATACCCTCTCCCAGTCAGACCTGTGGATTGATGGTCATGTCGCTGAAGTCTGTGTTCATTCATGTCCTAATAGACAGTTTGCTGGAACACCATCTTCCCTCACAAGTTACTCCTTTATGTGCTTACTGTTGCATTTTTCTGCTTTATAGTTATCACCAAGTGGAATATTACACCCAGGCTTTTGTTTATTTTTTCCTTCAGTAGAACTTAAGCTCCCCAGAGCAGAACTTAAATGTTTTTAGTGCCTGCTATGTTCCCTGAGCCCAGCACAGAAAGAACCTGGCCCTTAGCCTCCTTCGAGGAGGACGCATATTTTCCCCCACAGATCCTCCCCAACCTCAGGTGCAGGCTGTGTAACCCACCAGACTTTTCCACTCAGCTTCTTCTTTTGCTCATCCATAAATGAAACTTTCCCCTGGCCCACACTGTTTCAAGAAAGAGTTGACTCTGCCCATGTCCTTCTTTCCTTCCCTCTTTTCCTCCCTGTATCCACTTTTCTTCTCTTTCTCCCTTCCTCTCCTTTACTCTGCCTCTTTCTTTCAATTATAAAATATCTCAATGTGTTCTTTGCTAGTCTGTGTCATGTACCCTAAAATGAGACTTCTTATCATTTATATATAAAATAAATGCACACATAAATATTTTTTGATAATAAAATCTCACTATTTGGAGACATCAACTTATCAAGAATTTATTTCATGGCACTACCTATTTGGAGAGCTCAGAGAGAAGATCTGCTGCCCATTAACTGCTGGGCACTCCCTAGAGCTTACTTTCCTTAAGGTATTTGAATGAGTTTGATCCTAGCGTGTCTTCCTCCTGCTTTCGACGCCTTCTGTTGCCTCCTATCAAATACCAAATACATGTACAGATACACTTATTTAAAATTTGCACTTTTGCTGACGATGGATAATGACACTTAAAATCTGAGTATTAGCTTACTTTTTATCTCCATGGAGCAGATGTAACATGATCTACCTAGTTAAAAAAGGAAAATAGGCATTAGAAAAAAATTGACCTATTAACAATCTCTTGGAGTTGCAGATATAGCTTAGAGGTACAGTGTATGTCTAGCACATGCAAGCCCTGGTTTCACTGCCTAGCAACTCCTATACACACACACACACACCTACCCCTACCCCTACCCCTCTAGTGGGGAATGTAAGACACAACTTTAGAGATGACCCTCATTTGCACACTGATGGTTCCTCAGTTACTACTGCAGTGTTTTTGCCTGACCTAAAGCTGGAGGGGCACTTGTATGAATGGCAGAGAAGAATTTGACTTTTTAAAAAAATTTTCTTGTAAACATTATTTTCTTTAGGACTTTTAAAATTTCACACCTAAACCTTCTATTAAGAAACGAATTTCATATAAATTCTCTTCACTTTTGACTGATTTCACGGAAACTAGTAGACAATATGATTGTTTGAATTCAAATATTTCGACTTCCATTTGGGCTGGGATGGTGACTTTGATACCCAGTTTAGCACATTAGAGTTTTGCATGATCTATAATTATCATGTGGACTTGATAAGAAAAGGATGGATATTCTGATACTAAAAATGAAGCAAAGGCATATACTAAGAGAACTATGTATGGCTTTGATAAATTGGTGATACTCAGCAAATTGAATAAAAATAATTTATAAATGAAACAATTCTGATGTTTGAAGGATCAGAGAAGAGGAAACTTTATAGATTATAGCATTTATTTAAGACTATGAAACAAGTTGACTGTATATTTTCTCCTCTCTCCTCCACCTGCCTGGTCTTACCCAAGACAAATTTTTATTTTTAAAATCTTACAGATTTTTATGTATCCTATGGGAAGACCTATTCAGTTAACATGTCTGAAAAATAGTATTTCCTTCTTCCAGAGAAATATGAAATCTAATCTTTTCTCTCTGGCATTGAACTCGAATTTGCATACACAGTTCTAAATCCATGTTTTCTATTGAACCAACAGGAAAGACAGATATTTTCTACTCCTATCTGTGCTTCCCTGTACTTTTATCACATCATTACCTTTTCCAGACCTAAATCTTCTCCCCTCAGCAGAGTGCCCCATTTTACAAGAAAAGTGGGCTTTCTAGAATGAGAAGAAATTGTTCTACTAGTTAGTGTATTAAGTCAAATGGTAAAGATTTACTGGATGACTTTCAGATTGATATGACTATGGAGGATAGTAGTGCATCATGGATCAGGAACTGTAAACTGGAACATTTGCCTATAGTTATGATGGGGTTTAGGGTTTAGTTTGCTTAGGTTTTAAAAATATCTTTTGTCCAGTGAACTCTGTGAGTTAAAGGCTCTTCCATATACTGAGGTGCTACTTATGCAGTTTTTCTTTTAACTGACAATGAACTATGTGGAAGTTAGAGACTTTCAGTTTCTGAATTGTCAAAGCTATAGTCCCAGAAAGAGGCTAAATATAGCAGTAGTGATGATAACTTATCAGAGTGGCTGAACATGTAGTATTCAAATCATTTCTCAATTATAATATATTTAAATGCAATCCTATATCAACCAACATGATGACAAATCATGGTGCTGTAATTTATGTTCACTAATTTAGAACCATACATTTAAGCAAATTCATTTACAGTAACAGTTCGACTTAAAATAATCTGCCACAAAAGGACGATCATTCAAATAATAATGTACATCGAGGTTACTCTACAGAGGCAGAGTACTGGTTCATTACTTATACAAACAGAATTGAGAGAGATGGAAAAATGATTACTACTCAACAGAACTCTTTTATTTCATTAGTTTAAGGTACTATTAAACATAATTTCATAAGTAGTGATTTGCCAGATGCTTTTATTGGAATATTTGATTCATTACTTATTTTTCAGCACTGATTTTTATGTCATTTTAAAGATGAGTATAATTTTTGAAATAGGGCCTATTGAAGAATTTTTAAGATGTTTCATAATTATATAATCATTTTAATTATTTATTTTTCATAATTTTTTGAGAATGAAAAATATTGGGTTACTGCATGGGTGATGTTACCCAAACTGCAACTTAAAAAAAAAAATCAAAATAGGGAATGTTGTTTGCCCATTTTATATTTCCCAATGTTTCTTTCTTCAAAAATAAGTAACCGTTGCTGCAGAAAAAGTTTTCTGACAAGTCAGTTTACTCATCTCATTATTTAAAAAGTTTTAAAATAACTGCCTTTTTACTAAATGAAAAGATTGTAATTATTTGTAAGTGAATCTAGAGGTTTTCAAGATGGCGGCCTAGAGGGTGGCTGCATTTCATTTTGCTCCAGGACTCAGGATTCAAAAGAGGAGATATTGAGACACTTGGGACCAACTCAAAGCAGCCAGGTGACTCTCACCTGTTGGGAAGGCGTCCCAGATGGGACCGTGGTCCCGGAACGCAGGGAACTTTGTGAAGTAGAGCTGCCGCGAGACGCCCCTCCCCCCGCTGGAGCAGTGAACTCAGACAACTGGGAGCCCCGTAAAGGAGGCTGCTCGGCACAGCGCTGGGACTCGGAGCAACCACTGGGGCTCCGGCGGCTGCCCAGGGGAGGAGTGGCGAGGAGAGCTGTGTGGACTCAGGACACCGGGGCCTGCCCTGAGGAGGAGGAGGAGGAACGTGGCCGCTTGGATTTGGAGTGACTGCACCAGAGGTACAGGCGGTTGCCAGAGGAGAAGCTGCGCGGCGAGCTGTTTGGACTCACAACGACTGCTTCTGAACATCGGGGCCTGCCCTGAGGATGAGGAGGAGGAAGAGGAGTGTGGCTGCTTGGATTCAGAGTGACTACACCAGAGCTACAGGCGGTTGCCAGAGGAGGGGATGCGTGGCGAGCTGTTTGGACTCAGACCACTTCTGAACCCCAGGGCCTGCCCGGAGGAGTAGGAGGAGGAGGAGGAGGAGCGCAGCGGGTCGTTTGGACTCGCAGTGACTGCATTAGCGCTCCAGGCGGCTGCTCAGAGGAGAAGGCGAGCGGTGAGTTGTTTGAACTTAAAGTGACAGCTCCTGAACACAGGGGGGCTGCCTGGAGGAGAAGCGCAGTGGGTCGCTTGGTCTCCAGTGGCGGCACCAGAGCTCCGGGCGGCTGCCCAGAGGAGGCGTGCAGCGGGTCACGTGGATTCAGAGCGACTCAGAGCGACCGCTCCTGAACACCCAGGGGGTTACCTGGAGGAGGAGAAGGAACAGGGCGGGTCACTTGGACTCAGAGTGACTGCCCAGGGCTACGGGTGGTTGGTGGGAGGTGGAGGCACGCAGTGAGTTTCTTGGACTCCTAGTGACCGCACCGGAACACTGGGCGGCTGTCTGGAGGAAGAGGCGTGTGGCGGATCTCTGGGACTCAGAGCGATTGTACGGGGCCCCAGGTGGCTGCTCAGAGGAGGGGCCGCATAGCCAGGCGATTAGGTGCAGAGCAGGGTCCCAGGATCTAGGAGGCTTCTTGGTGGAAGAGCCGCACAGAGACAGGCTTAGGGCGGAGCGAAGATTCCAGGACTGTGGGCAGATTCTCTGAGGAGGGGCAGCCTAAGGAGATTCATCTGCGAAGGGTGAGGCTCCCAGGCCCAGGAGGTAGGGCCGGGCCCCTGGGAACTTTGGAGAGGAAGGCAGCCCAGCCCAGGCGGTAGCTGTAAATTGAGGGGAACCTCTAGGAGGAAACTGACCAGCGAGACCTCCCCACCGGGTGAGTCTTCCCTGCCGGGTGAGGTTTCCCCACAAGGACGGTAAAACCAGAGACTCAGGCCCAAACAGGCCTTGCCTCAGCCCGCAGCCTAGGTCCCCTTTGTATGACCATTGGTCAACAAGTGGAGGCACCTCTGCCCACTAACAGGGAATATACCCCACCTGAAGGCCACCACTCCTAGAGAGGCAGCTTCCTTGTGGAGCACCGCATTATCAACTTCCTCCAAGACTTCAGCCCACTAAAGGCTAAGGGGGGATATATATAAAAATCTTCAGGGACATTGTAAGTCAATAGAGGAAATCTGCAATATCTCAGCGGTCCACTGATATCTGAACAATATGAGAAAACAAGGAAAGAAAATGCTGCAAACAAATCTAGATGTTACATCAATAAAACCCAATGACAGCATGGCAGAAGAAATGACAGAAAAGGAGTTCAGAATGTACATAATTAAAATGATCAGAGAAGCAAACGATGAGATGAAAGAGCAAATGCAGGCACTGAATGATGAGATGAAAGAGCAAATGCAAGCATTGAATGATCGCACCAATCGACAATTAAAAGAGCAAATACAGGAAGCAAAAGATCATTTCAATAAAGAGTTAGAGATATTGAAAAAAAACCAAACAGAAATCCTTGACATGAAGGAAACAATAAACCAAATTAAGAACTCCATAGAAAGCATATCCAATAGGATAGAACACCTGGAAGACAGAACCTCAGACATTGAAGACAAAATATTTAACCTTGAAAACAAAGTTGAACAAACAGAGAAGATGGTAAGAAATCATGAACAGAATCTACAAAAACTATGGGATATCATGAAAAGGCCAAATTTAAGAATTATTGGGATTGAGGAAGGCCTAGAGAAACAAGCCAAAGGAATGAACAATTTATTCAATGAAATAATATCAGAAAAATTTCCCAAATCTGAAGAATGAAATGGAAAATCAAGTTCAAGAGGCTTATAGGACTCCAAATACACAAAATTACAACAGACCCACACCAAGGCACATTATAATGAAAATACCTAACATACAAAATAAAGACAGACTTTTAAAGGCTGTGAGAGAAAAGAACCAAATTACATTCAGGGGGAAACCAATACGGATATCAGCAGATTTTTCAATCCAGACCCTAAAAGCTACAAGGGCCTGGAACAACCTTTTTCAAGCCCTGAAAGAAAATGGATGCCAACCAAGAATCTTATACCCAGCAAAACTTACCTTCAAATTTGACGATGAAATAAAATCCTTCCATGATAAACAAAAGCTAAAAGAATTTACAAAAAGAAAGCCAGCATTACAGAACATTCTCAGCAAAATATTCCATGAGGAAGAGATGAAAAACAAAGAAGCAAATCAGCAAAGGGAGGAATTATCCTAAAGTAATTGTCAAATAAAGGAGGAAACAAGTTGTGTCAAACAAATAAATAAACAAAATTTAAAAAATGAACCAAATGACCGGGAAACCAAATCATATCTCTATAATAACCCTGAATGTTAATGGCCTGAATTCATCAATCAAAAGACATAGACTGGCAGATTGGATTAAAAAGAAACATCCAACAATATGTTGCCTGCAAGAGACTCACCTCATAGAAAAAGATACCCATAGACTAAAGGTGAAAGGATGGGGAAAAACATACCATGCACATGGACTCAGCAAAAAAGCTGGAGTATCCATCCTCATTTCGAAAATGTGGACTTCAAGCCAAAGTTAGTCAGAAGGGATAAAGAAGGACATTTCATACTGCTTAAGGGAAGCATAAATCAGCAAGATATAACAATCATAAACATCTATGCCCCAAACAGTGGCTCATCCATGTATGTTAAACAAATCCTTCTCAATTTCAGAAACCAAATAGACCATAACACAATAATACTAGGTGATTTTAACACGCCTCTCTCACCACTGGACAAATCTTCCAAACAAAAATTGAACAAAGAAACCATAGATCTCAATAACACAATCAATAATTTAGACTTAACGGACATTTATAGAATATACCATCCAACCAAGAGTGAATACACTTTCTTCTCAGCAGCACATGGATCCTTCTCTAAAATAGACCATATATTATGCCACAAAGCTAATGTTAGCAAATACAAGAAGATAGAGACACTAGCATGTATTCTATCAGATCATAATGGATTGAAGTTAGAAATAAAGGAAAGAGTAAAACACAGAAACTATTCCAACATCTGGAGATTAAACAATATGCTATTATATGATGAATGGATAACAGAAGATATTAGGAAGGAAATTAAAAAATTCTTAGAGGTAAATGAGAACAAAGAAACATCATATCAAAATCTCTGGGACACTATGAAAGCAGTACTTAGAGGGAAATTTATTTCATGGAGCGCATTTAATAAAAGAAGTAAAACTCAACAAATAAACGACCTAACACTACAGCTCAAAGCCCTAGAAAAAGAAGAACAGAACAGCACCAAAAGTAGTAGAAGACAGGAAATATTTAAACTCAGAGCTGAAATCAATGAAATTGAAACAAAAGAAACAATACAAAAAATTGACAAAATAAATAGTTGGTTCTTCGAAAAAATAAACAAAATTGATAAACCTTTAGCCACACTAACAAAGAGAAGACGAGAGAAAACCCAAATCACTAAAATTCGGAATGAACAAGGAAATATCACAACAGACAGGATTGAAATACAAAACATAATTAGAAGCTATTTTGAAAATCTATACTCCAACAAAATAGAAAATTTCGAAGACATCAACAGGTTTCTAGAGACATATGAATTGCCTAAACTGAATGAGGAGGACATACACAATTTAAATAGACTAATTTCAAGTACTGAAATAGAAGAAGTCATCAAAGGCCTACCAACAAAGAAAAGTCCGGGACCAGATGGGTTCTCAGTCGAGTTCTACAAAACCTTTAAAGAAGAGCTCATTCCAATACTTCTCAAAGTATTCCATGAAATAGAAGAGGAGGGAACCCTCCCAAACTCATTCTATGAAGCCAATATCACACTGATACCTAAACCAGACAGAGACACATCGAGGAAAGAAAATTTCAGACCAATATCCTTAATGAACATCGACACAAAAATTCTCAACAAAATTTTAGCAAATCGCATACAAAACATATTAAAAGATAGTGCACCACGATCAAGTGGGTTTCATCCCAGGGATGCAAGGTTGGTTCAACATCAGGAAATCAATATATGTAATTCACCATATCAATAGACTTAAAGTCAAGAATCACATGATTATTTCAATAGATGCAGAAAAAGCATTTGATAAAATACAGTACCCCTTCATGCTCAAAACACTAGAAAAAATAGGGATAGTGGGAACATTCCTTAACATTGCAAACGCCATTTATGCTAAGCCCATGGCTTATATCATTCTAAATGGTGAAAAACTGAAAGCATTCCCCCTAAAAACTGGAACAAGGCAGGGATGCCCTCTTTCACCACTTCTATTCAACATCGTTCTTGAGACTCTAACCAGAGCAATTAGACAAACCAAAGAAATTAAAGGGATACGAATTGGAAAAGAAGAACTCAAACTATCCCTATTTGCTGATGATATGATTATATATTTAGAGGATCCTGGAAATTCCACCAGAAAACTCTTAGAACTCATAAGTGAATTCAGTAAAGTAGCGGTTACAAGATCAATGCTCATAAATCCAATGCATTTTTATACATAAGTGATGAATCTTCAAAAAGAGAAATTAGGAAAATTACCCCATTCACAATAGCATCGAAAAAAATAAAATACTTGGGAATCAATCTCACAAAAGAGGTGAAAGACCTCTACAATGAGAACTACAGAACACTAAAGAAAGAAATTAAAGAAAACCTTAGAAGATGGAATGATCGCCCATGTTCTTGGATAGGAAGAATTAATATTGTCAAAATGGCCATACTACCTAAAGTGCTATACAAATTCAATGCAATTCCAATTAAAATCCCAATGACATACCTTACAGAAATAGAGCAAGCAATTATGAAATTCATCTGGAAGAATAAGAAACCCAGAATAGGTAAAGCAATCCTTAGCAGGAAGAGTGAAACAGGGGGTATCGCAATACCAGATCTTCAACTCTACTACAAAGCAATAGTAACAAAAACGGCATGGTATTGGTACCAAAATAGAAAGGTAGATCAATGGTACAGAATAGAGGACACGGACACAAACCCAAATAAATACAATTTTCTCATACTCGACAAAGGTGCCAAAAATATGCAATGGAGAAAAGATAGCCTCTTCAACAAATGGTGCTGGGAGAATTGGAAATCCATATGCAACAGAATGAAACTAAACCCATATCTCTCACCATGCACGAAACTAAACTCAAAATGGATTAAGGACCTCGGAATCAGACCAGAGACCCTGCAGATTATAGAAGAAAAAGTAGGTCCAGATCTTCAACATGTGGGCTTAGGACCAGACTTCCTTAACAGGACTCCCATAGCACAAGAAACAAAAGCAAGAATCAATAACTTGGATAGATTCAAACTAAAAAGCTTTCTCTCAGCAAAGGAAACCATCAGCAATGCGAAGAAAGAGCCTACAGAGTGGGAGAAAATCTTTGCCAATCATACTTCAGATAGAGCACTAATCTCCAGAATCTATAAAGAACTCAAAAAACTCTACACCAATAATACAAATAATCCAGTCGACAAATGGGCTAAGGAAATGAATAGACACTTCACAGAAGAAGATCTACAAGCAAACAACAAACATATGGAAAAATGTTCAACATCTCTAGTAATAAGAGAAATGCAAATCAAACCACCCTAAGATTCCATCTCACCCCAATTAGAATGGCGATTATCAAGAATATGAGCAACAACAGGTGTTGGCGAGGATGTGAGGAGAAAGGTACACTCATACATTGCTGGTGGGGCTGCAAATTAGTGCAGCCACTCTGGAAAGCAGTGTGGAGATTCCTTAGAAAACTTGGAATGGACCCTCCATTTGACCCAGCTATCCCACTCCTTGGCCTATACCCAAAGGACTTAAAATCAGCATACTACAGAGATACAGCCACATCAATGTTCATAGCTGCTCATTTCACAATTGCCAGACTGTGGAACCATCCTAGATGCCCTTCAATTGATGAGTGGATAAAGAAACTGTGGAATATATATACAATGGAGTATTACTCAGCCATAAAGAATGATAAAATTATGGCATTTGCAGGCAAATGGATGAAATTGGAGAATATCATGCTAAGTGAGATAAGCCAATCTCAAAAAGCCAAAGGACGAATGATATCGCTAATAAGTGGAGGATGACACATAATGGGGGGGAGGGAAGGGTTAGTGTTAGGGTTAGAGTTAGAGTTAGGGAGGGGGGCAAGTATGGAGGAAGGAAGTACTGTATAGAGGGTAAAGAGGGGTGGGAGGGGTAGGGGGAAGGGAAAAAATAACAGAATGAATCAAACAACATTACTCTATGTAAATTTATGATTACACAAATGGTATGCCTTTACGCCATGTACAAACAGAGAAACAACATGTATCCTATTTGTTTACAATAAAAAAAGTGAATCTACAGCATATTTATATAATTATTTAATCTTCAAGATAGAAATAAGAGATGAATCATTCAATTTTCCATGCAATGAATGTTTTCCACATTCTTACAGTTGTGTGTATAGTATGAAAACACAGGTGTTTGATATTAGTCTTTATGAGAAGGAAGCAGAGAAGGCTTACCTTTGTAAGCACTTGGACTGGGGGTTGCTGAACAATAGATTACTGCTTAGAGTGGCAGGCTGTAGACAAGAACTTTGTCTTTTTAACTTTTAGGATGCATGAGAAATCCCTAAGGTGCTCCCTAAAAAGAGTGAAATTTCTGCAACTTATCTTATTTTCCAAAATGCATAGTTCCTTGGAATAGAAACAAACCATGAATAAAGCTGGGATGGGGGGCGGGTAAAAGGTGAAGAAGAATACAATTTTTTGTGCAGGCATTAACAAATAAGAAAATATTAAATGGCAGTAAATTGAAACCGAGTTGTCAGATTTCCTACTTCTTACCTGGATTGCGTTCAAAAGTAAAGGGTTCTCAGATTCTGGAAGTATAATGACAGCCATCCTGTGACCCAGAAAGAAGAGGTAAGGCTTGGTGGGTTGTGTGTGCCTTACCTTCTCAGTCTAGGGACTCCCCAGAAGGACTGAATGGCAGGACTCAGAAGAGCTAATAGTCACAGTTGTAGTCCAATGCAGTCAAGAGACACCAGTTAAAACCTGGAAAGGGAAAAGATATCACATGCAGTCCAGGATAAACCAAACCCAAACATATAAGTTTCCTGTGGTTCACTCCCAGAGGAATGGCAAAGGCTGTGGTAATTGTCCCAGCAACAGTCTGTGACATGGACAAATGTTGGTAACCAGCAAAACCACTAGAACCTTCGGACCTGAGCTTTTTATTTGGGCTTGTCCTTTGGGTCTGCTATACTTTCTTTCCTGACCTGTGCTACTCAGACTCCAACCCCAGATGTCAAACTGGTTCACAGCCTCAGACCTGAAAAATCAGGTATATACCATAAGTCAATAGGATGGCTATGGATACAGGGCAGAAAAATAGCAGAGGGGAATTGAAGTCATGATGGGCAATGGGGGTCAAGTGAACATCAACAGAATATAATAAGGAGAGGGGAAGTGAGTAACAGAAAGGATGATCCAATTGAGATTCTTTCCCTTGTAAGTAGAAGAAATGCAATAAATATAAACATATTAAAACTTTTGTGGCAAGTCAGGTGTAGGAGCACAAGCCTGTAATCCCAGCCAGGAGAGTGGCAGGTTTGAAGCCAGCCTCAGCAATTTAATGAGCCTGTAAGCAACCTAGTGAAAACCTGCCTAAAAATAAAACATAAAAAGGACTGGGGGTGTGGCAGGCTTGGGTTCAATCCCTGCTACCAAAATAAACAAAACACCCCCCCCCCAAACAAAAACAACAACAACAAAAACCCCAAAACTTTTGTGGCAGTAACTATAAAATCATGTAGAATAACAAAAACTCACCAACTGAATGATCAAAGTGACTAACTTAAGAGTAAATCTAGTAGGAAAGGGTATTTACTTATATGACTTCTGAAGATTTAGCGGACTTGAGTTGTTATCACGACTTTCAGCGGGTCTTCACATCTGTTGTAAGATTTCTTTTAGTTTTGTAATTTTTGCTGTATCACATCTCCCTTTTAGGGATCTCCTTTGTTATCTTAGTGAGAATCAGAATTAAGCGTCACCCCTAAAATGCAGCCAGGAAGTGCAGAATATCTGTAGGTTTCAGTAATTGCTCCTCGGTAGATTTTTGAATCTTTAAACAAGGAGTATACAACAGTTCTCTGTTCTTTCCTATCTTCCAGATCTGGCTATCAGTCTGCTTCTGCTTCTAAGCATATTTAATATCGCTCCCCCAATTTCCTTTTCTGCTTGTTTGTTTTGTTTAATTATACAGTTACTGTCATCTGCCACCATCAACCCTGACTGCCAGGTCGGATTAGTTGTGGATATAGGGTCTTGGAATGTGAGGTTACAAGGAAAACCGGAAGGAATTAGACTCTGTGCCAATACTATATTTTAAGACTAGCATTACTTTCTGAACCAAGATATCAATTATTCTGGAACTGAATTTGTGTCAGTATGATTTGAATAAACAGAAAACTCTCCCACTATAGAATATATAGATAAAAGATGTCAGTATCCTCTCAATTCTGAGCTTCTGAGAATGTAAGAGTTGTGGTCTGATTGTTTGTGCCCCTCCCCCATATCCATATATTGAAATCCTGACACCCAAAGTGATGGTATTAAGAATAATGGTATTTTCTGGGTGCAGGGGCACATGCCTGTCATCCCAGTGACTCTGAAGATTGAGGCAGGAGGATCACAAATTCATGGCCAGCCTCAGGAATTTTAGCCAGACCCTAAGCAACTTAACAACACTCTGTCTCAATAAAAAGTACAAAGTAAAAATGGCTGGGGATGTAGCTCAGTGGCAAAGTGCCCCTGGGTTCAATCCCCAGTAGCAAACAAACAAACAAAAAGACCTCAAAAGAGTAGAGAAGAGTAGAGGTCTTCCGAGGGGGCAATGAAATCAGAAGAATAAAGTTCTTCAAATGGGATTAGTGCTCCTATTAAAGAGGTCTGAGAGCTGCTTGCCACCTTCGTGTAGAAGCACAGCAAGAAGCCAGCAATTGACAAGGGTCCTCACCAGAAACTGTACTGCTGGCACTCTGATCTTGCTGAGATCAGTTTGTTCCCCTCCCCCCATCAGATCAGTAACTAGCTGAGGTTCTCAGCTAGTTACCAGAACTGTGAGAAGTAAATGTCTATGATTTATTTATTATCCTGCCCACGGTATTTTAATATATCCCCTAAAGGGACTAAGATCTAAGAAAAATCCCCAGTGACTCATAGGGAAGTGGTAGCTTAAATTCCAGAATAGTAACTATACTCAGATTGTGACTTACCTTTTAGTTACCATTTGGTAATTAGAAGCTGTAACAGATCTGGAAGCCTCAAATTGCCACAGCCTAGGGAAAAAGTGGGGAGAAAAAGAAAGAAAAATACCCACCCAACTGCAAAGAGAAGGTAATCTGGCTATTTTTGTTTGAGCTTCAGAGAGGGGAAGGAAAGCGTCCCCTAAGGACTCAAAACCATACACAAGGCTTCATGCTACCTTTGTGGCTTACATTCATACTTCTTTTGTAATTCTGGAAATCTGTAAATTAGTAATTATCATAAGCAGGTTCAGGCTGGGAAAATAGAGGATGCTTACCTAGCAGCAGTGAAAACATTCTTTGTTCAGGATGCTCTCTTGACCCAGGCTACACAGAACCCCCATGGACTAAGCCTGAGCAGTCCAAACATACAATATGTCAGAAAATAAGCCCATCAGGAGCATCAGTTAGCTGAACTACAAACAGCAGTGTCAGAGCCCCAGGATTTCAGATAAAGGAATTATATGATAAGAATGCAAAATAAATACCCCTACATATTAAAACATGGGAAAGAACACTACTCCTTGTTTTAAATAGAGCACAAACTTATTTGAGGGGAAATAAAAAAAAAAATTATAAAAAAGTAACAAAGTTAAAAAGCAGGGATTAGTTTTAATAGCAGATTGGAGAAAAGTGAAGATGTGGCTAGTGAATTGAAAGATCTGAAGAAATAATGAACAGTGGAATGCAGAAATAATGTGATAAAAATACAGAATGCAGAAGCAAAAGACAGGTATTTTCTGTTTAATTAAAGGGTAGTGAAAGTTCACAAAGAAGAGAGAATGAGAAAGAGCAATGTTTGATGACATAATAGTTGACTCTTTTCCAAATCTCTTCAATATCAAGAATCCTCTGATTGAAAATAGCAGCAAGTCACATGTAATCAAAATATAAATAAGTCCACAGTGAACTATTTTGCTTCTCTGCCACTTTTAAAGATTCTTCATAATTTGCCTCATCATATATTCATCTCTCCCATTAATGAAAATATAAAATATGCACACATAGTTCTTGTCATGAAAATCTGCATTTATTTTTCTGTTTGTTTATTTTGTAAATGATAGTTAGAATTGAACCCAGGACCTTGTGCATGCCAGGCAAGAGTTCTTCCAGTGATGTAGTCTAAACCTCTGCTTTTTATTTAACATATAACTTTCAGTCTTTCTTTACTGCTAAATTGCTTCTATTTGGTATGAAATGCTTTTCTCCTTTTCTCCTACCTGATAAATTTTTATTTATTCATCAAACCATACTTTGTTCTCAGATCCTCCTTTGATGGTTATAGTCCACACAAGTTTTTTTCTGAATGTGTATGATAATGTTATGTAACTCATCAATTCATTCATGATGTTGACTGAAAGTCTGCTATGTACTAACTAGATTCTAGGTTCAGAAATCAATTAGGTGGAAACCATCCCTGACTTGGGGAACATTAATAACCCAAATCACATAAAAATATTTAAAATGCAGTGGTGAAGGACAGACAACAGGTTGGAAGTGAATGCACATTGAGATAGAGTTGGGAAGGCTATATTTATCAGTGAAGGTTTCTAAGGGGAAGTTGTATTTTCGAGTACACATGAACATCAAATAGAATTTATCTAAGCATGGTGATAGGGTGGAAAAACAGAGGAACAATTCAGGTGGTGGGACTAGCAGGTTTCAAAGCTTAGAAGATTAAGATGATATGGAATTTTTGTGTCTAATGGAGTCCCATCCCATCACAGGGTAGAGTGTAAGACAAGGATAGGGAGAGAAGAGTCGGAATGATGAGATGGACAGGGTACAGATCTAAAAGGGTCACACGAGCCATATTAAAAACTGAGAAACTTGCTCTACAGGCATTGGATAGTCATTGAAGGGTCTCGTAAAAGGAGGCTATAAAATGTATGAATTAGAAAGATCAATTCCATTGTCCTCAAGAAGTCATACCAGTTCAGAGGTGACTGCAGCACTTTAGACAAAAGCCAGTCTTGATGGACACTACCCTGGTGGCAGCAGGGATAACAAGGATTGAATAAATTTCTCAGACACTTGGATTAGTTGATAAATTTTCTCTAACGGTGAATCATAATTTTTCACTGACTAATTTCATCTTTGGGTGGGATTATTTGATCACTGAGAGTTTGCAAAGACATCCAGTAGAAGATCTGGCACCAACTTTTGGATAGTCCGATTTTCAGGTTCTTACTAAAAATGGAGGTGTGATGCAGAGTCCTCAAACGCTACCTCCTCTGAGTGGCCAGGGGGAGCTGAGAACCTGGTGACGAAGAAAGAACCAGTAGTTACAGCAGGAATCTTCACTGTAGGGCATGGAGTCAGTGCCAATACATGACAACTTAAAACCCAATAGGGAAGATTAACAAAGTTGCTTTATCACTTGTAGACTTTTGGGTAGAACTGGAAGCCATTTTCATCCTGTGTCATCTGGTGGACTCTTTGTGGGCAACATAATCATCCACCTGGCAGAAAAGCAGGATTCCTCTTTTGAAAAGAAATGATAAGGGCATATTCAGGTTATGCCTATATGTTCAAAGGAGCAAAAATTAGAAATACTTAGTAAAGCTGACTATCTCTTAGATAGGAGACATAGCGGGCAGTGAACAAAACTGTATTTTTGTTAAAGGTGCAAGCTCTCATCTAAATAATTTCTCTCTTCAGTTTCATGAAGTGGTAAATATTGTTATTTCTAAAATCCAGCAACTATATTTTCTTAAACTTTTCTTAGGATAATAGCTTACCATGTAGCTAAGCACAATCTATAACTTTATTTTGTATGAAATTTGATAAGAGGATTCAGGAAAAAAGTGTCACTGTGACAGAGTTTTTTTTTTTTTTTAACTTAAGTATGAACATCTTTCAATATAATAGTGTGCTTTATTTAGTATTATATATGTTCAATATTAGAAATACTTCTTATTTTTTTTCAGGTGGGTGCTGGGGTGCATGCTTGTAATCCCAGTCACTTGGAAGCTGAGGAACGAGGATCTTGAGTTCAAAGCCAGCCTCAGCAACTTAGCGAGAACCTGTCTCTAAATAAAACATAATAAAGGGCTGGGGATGTGGCTCAGTGGTTAAGTACTCCTAGGTTCAATCCTCAGTACAAAAAAAAGTTTTTTTCTATTATATGATCATAAAGTCATAAAGTAAGTGGGAGCTCAAAGACATTTTTTTGTAAATATGATAACTTCTAAATGCCAGAACAATCCATTCTTTAAGAAACAGATGTATTTTATAAAATAGTGTTTATAGAGTACACCCAAATCCTAGTTTTGTTTTTAACTTGTTACTTAATTATTTAATGCAATGAGAATGTTTAAGAAGCACTTTGAGGATTCACATTTTATATGTAAGAAATCAATACAGAGAATGTGCAGTAACACACCTAGGATTTGAATCAGGCCTCAGACTCCAGAACTGTATATGTTTCATGGAATCAGAGGACAGAAGGGTGGTTACCATGACTTGGGGGCACTTGAAAGGTGGAAGGGAACAATTCTGAAGCTGAAGGTTAAAACATACACAATTTCCACTAGGAGAAACAAGTATGAGAGATCTACTGGACAACATGGTGACTTTAGTTGATGAATTACTTACTTGAAAATTGCCGAGAGTGGATTTTAAGTGTTCTTGTTAGAAATAAATCTGTGAGGTAATATATATGTTAATAGTTCAATTTAGTTTTGCCATAATGTACAGGTTTCAAAACATCATGTCATACACCATAAATGCATGCAACTTGCATTTGTTTATTAAAAAATAATGAAAAAATACTCTTAACTACCACACTATTACAATCATAATTAATGCTTCCCCAAAAAGGCACTCCATTTATATTTTCTACCATGTTGGGTGGTGAACACCATTAGCTCATTTTTTACTAGTGGAGAAAGAAAAGACCATTGGATACTCCAGAAGATGTGATATTTACCTCTTGTTTTTTCTGAAATTATTGATTTCTCCTGATTTTTGTTTCCATTGACTCACTTGCCTGTCAGCTGCTATAGGGTCTTCCACTAATGAGTCACATGTAAGCTTATGGGGGAGAGTCCCCTGGTATTCAGAATCAAACACTCTAGCTTATACTCAAGCTGTTCAGTTCTTCACCTCCTACCATACCCACACCATTTCTTCTGTATCATGTTTTCTGACTCTGTCTTCAGTTACATCTAGGATCTGAGTTATGCAATTGCTGATCTTAATTTTCCCAAAAATTTGCCTTTCTTTGAACATCTTAATTCTACACTTCTCTCTGACTGGGCTGACAAAGTACAAGGAGAGTATGCATAGATAAAGATTGAAAGTATAATTTCTTACAATTTATTGGTAGGCTTATAATAACATCATTGATTCTTTTGTGATTGTGTGGAATTCAGTGTTTAAATTTTGTGATTGTAGGGTTTTTTTTTGACTTTATGACACTTTAAATCTCACTTAATTATAACACTAAGAATTCCTTAAAACATCACATATATTGATTGATGTTGGACGTTCTTGACTTGTTATATCTTAGGAAGAATATTTCCAAGCTGGGAGGAGGGAGGTGCTTATGTGACTGTGTGTTTAACATATTAATTCCTATTTTACCATAAATTTATAAGAATGGATGCTAAATTTTATAAAATTCTATTTTAACTTTTTATGTAGATAAGCATACATTCCTAAACTCTTAATGAAAACATTTTTCAATATTTAACCTTCTCAGCAGCCTAAGGTTGAATGCTATTTATAATTCTTTTTAAAGCTCCTGGATTAACTTGACTAATGTTTCACTCAGAGTTTTCATCTTGATATTAATAAATGAGCTTTGCTTTCATTTTTTTAATTATTATTATAGTTCAGCATCACAGTTATTCTGGCTTTGTAGAAAGAACTGGGAAAGATTTTATTTTAAAGTATTATGAACCCAGTTAATGGTGTGGGGCAATTTAAATAACATGGTAATAGCAATTATCTGGTTCCTAAAAGTTTGATACATTTCACCTGTGAAGTGTCACGACCTCTTCACTGTTAGAAGAGTAGATCTTTGACTATATTTTCAATTACTTCTTTAACAGCTGTGTAGTCTTTTGCTAACTTCTGAGAAAAATTCAGGAATCTACATTTCCCTTTAAAATAATAAATTTCTTCTAGCTGCATGCATTATAATTTAGCATCAATGTATCTTATATAGCTGGCTGCAATCAGTCCCTATGGTGTTTACTTTTCTCTTACTTTCCATCCCATTGATCCATTTCCCAACTCTGTGTGGTCTTCCTTCCATCCCACATCCAAGCACTGTTATGGGAATGAAATGCAGGCAAATGCCCTGGCATATCCTCTCATCCACAATTCCCCTTGTTCTCCAAGGTATATCATATACAGTGGTCTCTCTTGTGGAATAAAAAATATTTTTCCCATACTCCCCATTGATTGGGTTCAAATCATATTTTAATCTTCACATGTTGTGGTTTGGGATTGTGGTTTTGCCTAATTTCACTGAAAATGGGATTTCCTCCACTGCTTTTGTCGTTTTCATTTTTTTGTTAGTTGGGAGTGGGAGTTGAAATAGAGATGTCTCTACTTCTTCAGTTTGAAAGATAATTCCCACTGTACAATTTATTTTTTGTAGTGCTAGAATTACCTAGGCAAAACAATAAGTGCTGTATTTGCCTCCTCCTTATAATGCATTAAGATCAATGAATAATCCCTGAGACTTTCTTTGTATAATAATATAACCCCCTGCTTCCCTAGCTTCCCTAATCTCAACTTGCATCATGAAGATCTTACCCTGTAGGTCTTCTGCACTGATACAGATGTGAGCAGCAGGTGAGAAGTGACTGGACAGATGTGCCAACCATGTGCTTCTGCACTTGTGACATGGAGAAGAGGGAGTGATAGAATGAGATGCTTTTTGGGAAACAGATTAGGTTTCCACAGGAGGGTAAGGATGTTCCCATTAGCATAAAGAGCCGGCATAAAAGCCCAGATGAGAAAGAGGGAGATGCAGACCAGTTGTTCACCCAAAGACATTCTTAAGGAAAGGGGAGGTGAGGCTGGTGTGAACCATTAAAGGAGCAGTGAAGAGAAACCATCTTGATAGAGGCTTCGTCTTCAGGAACCCGGGTGGTAGCTTGGAGAAAATAGATTTCGCATCCATCAATTTCTACATTTCACCTCATCTTCCTTTGAAATGTCAAAGTCAGGCCTTCCTTTTCCTCTCCCTTCTGATTACCACCAACAAAAACACTTGTAAAAAACATCGTAGCATATTTCTAGAGGTCTCATGATACGTCAGGCTTTAAGCAGATCTGCTCTCTTCAGTATCTTACTGATGGCCCATTTTCTGTGTTGAAAAATGCTGTCCATAGGTACTTTTATTCTCATTTTGCACTTGAAGAAGTTGAGGCACAAAAAGTGAAAAACTTGGTAAAGTTGCCAGTTAATAGGTTAGTGATGGCATGAATCTGGGTAGTCTACTCATAATTAAATGTTTTTCTTGATCATACAGTCCTAGCTCCACCTTGGTCTGAGTCAAACAAAATAAAATACTTGGAAATCAATCTAACAAAAGAGGTGAAAGACCTCTACAATGAAAACTGCAGAACACTAAAGAAAGAAATTGAAGAAAATGTTAGAAGATGGAAAGATCTCCCATGTTCTTGGATAGGCAGAATTAACATTGTCAAAATGGCCATACTACCAAAAGTGCTATACAGATTCAATGCAATTCCAATTAAAATCCCAATGACATTCCTCATAGAAATAGAGAAAGCAATCATGAACTTTATCTGGAAGAACAAGAGACCTCAAATAGCCACAACAATCCTGAGCAGAAAAAGTGAAGCAGGAGGTATCACAATACCAGACCTTAAACTATACTACAGAGCAATAGTAACAAAAATGGCATGGTATCGGCACCAGAATAGACAGGTAGACTAATGGTACAGAATAGAGGACACAGAGACCAACCCACATAAAGGCCATAAGTTTTTAAAATACCATTTTCTGATGTAAGTGAAGCTCATATACATTTGGGGCAATTTCAGGGAAAATGTGCATGCCCCCACAGACTAGCAAAACATAACCCAACTAATTTTTTAAATGTATAGTTAAATTTTTTTTCTTCCAATCAATTTTTAGGACTGTTGTAATAATATTATGCAAATTTTTGCATCAGCATATATTTACATACATACCTATGCCCATTTTCTTTTATTTTAATATTGTTGATGTACTTTCAAGTTGGCAGTTTTACTTTATTCTTTAAAATTTTTTCAGAAGTATTTTATTTTGGAATTTACAATTTCCCTAATGGATATTTTTCAATTTTTATCTCTTCATTATTGTCAATGCTATAACAAATCTTTTATAAATACCTAATTTTTCTTTATCTAATTTATATTTGTAATTCCACATGAAATTTAATATTAGTGGTTTTAGTATTGCTGCTGAATGAATATGAGCATATGCGTTTTTTATATTGCTATTGTCCACACTGGATATTTCAGTCTTTTTATGTTTTCTGTTGATATGATAGACAGAAAAAGCAGTATCCTATTTATAAGAGGTTAATATTTCTATATGTCTACTGCTTATTTGTGATTTTTTTATCTGGGAATTTGTCATTTACAGAATTTGTTCATTTTTTCCAATGGGATGGTTAAGCTTTTATGAAGTTGATTTGAGGAGCTGGTTGTATTTTATAAATATTAACCTTTGGTTTTGCATATGACAGAAAGATTTCTATGTATTCTCCAATTTCATCCATTTATGTAATTATTTTTAACTTCCTTTTTGATAATTTTATTATACAGAATTAGTACTTCGCTATAATTCAAATCTACCATTTTTACTTTTATGGATTCTGAGTTTTGCATTATTTTCACCAGTATCTACTATTATTTTTTATTGTTTTTGTTTGTTTGTTTTTTGTCTTGTTATGTTTTTGGTACACAGGATTGAACCCTTGGGTGCTTAACTACTAGCCATATTCCTAGGCTTTTTTATTTTTTATTTTGAGGCAGGGTCTCCCTAAGTTTCTTAGAGCCTCAATGAGTTGCTGAGGCTGACCTCAAACTTGCAAACCTCTTACCTCAGCCTCCTGAACTGCTGGGATTATAGGCATGCACCACTGTTCCCAGCTAGCTAGTACATTTTAAAAATCTAGATCTTTAGTCTAGTTAGTAAGGATGTTTGGATGTGTGTGGCATAAAAAAATCTAATTTTCTTACTTTCTAAAAGCTCAATCAAGAGTTATCAAACTATTTATTTACCAAGTCATATTTGCCACTGATTTGAAACCCCATCTCTACCATACATTTAATGTATTTGACTTTTGTTCTGGATGACATTTATTTCACTCTTCTTGTGCCATCTGCATACCATTTTAACTAATATTATAGTAGCATTTGTGTGTGTATGTCACGCTGGGGATTGAACCTAGGACCTCGTGCATAACCTACAACCCTTGTTCCTATAGTAGTTTTTCACAAAATTTTACTATCAAGTTCTTGATTCTTCTTAAAGTTTTCTTCTACCTTAGGATTGGTTTTGCATTCTCTTTCAATTTCTTTCACATGTAAGTTAATTCCTTAGGTCTTCCTCTCTCTGCTTTATCTGAACTTTCATCTACTGTGTTTAGAAGGAAAATTCACTGAGAAACTTCTAAAGCTGCAAGCCTCCACTAAACATTGATAAGCTTCAAATATTTTCACAAGACCCAATATCATCTCATCTGCCTTCTCCATATCTCCAGATTGAAACTCCTTGGCATGTCACATTCAATGTGTTTCAAGTCAAATTCAGCAATTTCAGATCTCTTTCTCAGTTTCAGAAGCCCATAAGCAATAATAACCTGTTATGATAATACAGACATAAAGTTTCTGGGACCTGGCTTGCTGATTTTTACTTAGAAATTTAACTACTTTTATGATGATAATGAACAGTCTTTCACAGAATACTGCTAGGTTCTGGATATTCATACAGGTTTTGCAGTAGAATTCTCACTTTACAAATATCTTAACTGAAGAAGAGAGAGATTAGAGAATAACTGCCAAAATCATACCTAGTAAGAAGCAGAGCTAGACATCTGTAGAATCTCTCTATACCTCTCCAACATTTTTTTTTTAATTTAAATGCAGAACTGTCTCATATGGGTTTAGGTGAGCAAGCTTATAGAACCTTGGGTAGCATGGGATGGAATTAGTTTGGAAAGTGGTAGTTATTACCACTCTCACGTAGTGGGCTTAACAAAATAGCCATGCTCCTCAGATTGATAAGATCCACAGAATAAGTGTGTCCTATCATAACATTTTCTAAAATATATGCTATACTTATACCCTTCAGAAAATATTAAATGTAATCCTTAATAATTAACTACTAAAGGAGATTGCTTTCTCTTATTTAACTCAGGGTAACTACAGAAAACTTCAATCATTGCATTTTTTTTTTTTTAGCTACAATGTCACACTTATATCTATTTTTAACATATACAGGATACATATCAAGGACAGAATATATTAGACAACTACAAACTCTTCAATTCCTTAACTTTTAAGATACATAATTGCTCTACTATGAAGATTTAAATGGGGATTGTCACTTTTGTAATTAATTCTTTTTGTTTCATCCTTCTTACTAATTGAAAATAGGCTTTCAATATAGAATGCTTTGAAATTGGATGAAGAGACAGAATTGGAAATGAACTTAATTAACTACAAACTGTCCAAATCAATCAGAGTTTGACAGCGCCTCAGTAACACACAGAGTTCATGATTTACTTGAGATCCGCTGTAATGCATATGCCCATAAATTGTACAGAAGCCAAGCTCCCTATGCACTAAATTTAGTGCCACATTGTGATGTTGCATTGGGAGAAATTGGTCTTGCAGCACACACAGACTCTTTTGGAAAAAGCAGTTTACATTTTCTTTTAGGCAACTAATGAACTTCTGAAAATAAGAGCCTTGCTTTTTGCCTCCATAGAATCTATTATAGAATTAAAAGAAGCAAAGTATAACAGTTTCCAAGCACTTACACATTATAAGTGCCCCATGTGGTCTGCATGTTTTCTCAGTGTTGGAGAGGGGGATGTCTGATATGTTATTGTAGGTTATAGAGAAAAATTTCTGCCTAAACAATTCTGCAGTCCTACTCCTTACAATCTTTTTTAGATTTTCCAAAAATAAAACTGATTAATCTCAGTTAATGGCATCTTATGGGCTATCATGTTTATATATATGTATATGTATTTAAAATATATATTTCTTTGACAAAGGATAATTTCATAGACTCATGTCAAATTTTTCTTTCTTAAAGTAATTAGCTGATGATGGTGCTCCTACACAAGCAGGCCCAAGTGCATGAGAATTGGCCCTAAGGTGCCATGAGAATAAGGAAAGAGAAGCAGACAGATCTAGATAGTACAGAGTGACATTTATTTGGGACTTAAGGTAGCCTGCTACTGGGCAGCGGCACAACTTTTTGGACTCCCATAGTTGTGGTCAAAAATAGGAGTGCATATATTGGTTAGAAAAAAAGTGACTTCAAGCATAAATGGCTCTGGTTTACCTTAAACTTAAGCACTGGGTCATATCCCCACCCCCTTTTACTGTTTATTTTGAGACAGGTTCTCACTAAGTTGCCCAGGGCCTTGCTAAATTGCTGAGGTTGGCCTTGAACTCCTGTCTCTGCCTCCTGAGCTGCTGGGATTATAGAAATGTGCCACCATGCCCGGGTCCACATACTTCATTAAGGGTTTTGTCTATTTACAGTTTACTGGGAAACTTTGCAGGGAAAACTGGCTAGAGTTACTATGGGGCAATCCTGGTGGCTTGTGCTCAGAATAGCTGTAGTCATGTCAAGTTGAATCCATACGGAAGTCTCTGACATATGCTTTCTCAGGCCATGTTGTCCAAGTTTTTTGATCAGAAAGTTCTGTACTTCATACTCTGGATCATTTTGAGCATTTGTGCATCCTAAGTGGATATTCAGTTACCTATATTTTCCAAGTGTCTAAGAAATATAAGTAGCTATCCTTTTATCATCAACTTGTTTCAATTCTGGAATACATAAGTGTTTAGAAAGAGAAGGAAGTAGGTTTTGTTATGTGCCTTTAATTTGCAAGCCATAAAAATTCTTCCAGGTTACTATGGCTTCTGATTCCCATGCAAGGAATGATGCAAATATTCAATAAGTTACGGGAAAAACTCAAAAAGAGGTAATTAGTCATGTTATATCAATGTCAGTACAGAGATAATTTCAGGATTTTGAGAGAAAGTGATTGGTTAGAATCATCTTTTGTAAGAGCTGGTCACAGGAATCTTATGAGACTGTATTATATGTTTAATTCTTTTTAAAATCAAGGCAGCAAATAAAGGGGGCACCATCATTGACATTATTGACCTACTTCTTTTTTTTTTTTTTTTTTTGGCAGCAGGTATTGAACCCAGGAGCACTTAACCACTGAGCCACATCCCCAGTCCTTTTGAATATTTTATTTAGACACAGGGTCTCTCCAAGTTTCTTAGGGCCTTACTAAGTTGCTGAGGCTGGCTTTGAACTCGTGATCCTCCTTCCTCAGCCTCCTGAGCTGCTGGGATTACAGGTGTGCACCGCCACACCCAGTCTCCATCATTGATCTATCTCTAACTGTGTGAAAATGTGGAAATTTGGGGTAGGAGAGGATGGTAAGATTGAGAAGGCTGAGGTTCACTTAGAAAAGCCAAGAGAGAAAAGTGATACCCAAAGACCATTCTCTTGAGGGGAAAACCACAAAAACCTACCAGTCCTTTTATAATTTTTAAAAATGTTATTCTAGTTCAGATAACATTTTTTCACTTTTTTTTTTGCACAAATCCTGCACCAGACTGCAGCTATGATTTATTAATAATAAAATACAAAGTATAAAGCACCCCTGTGCATGTTTGTTTAATTTTTTGTTGTTTTTTAATGGAAGATTTTTTTATTACCTCTGGTTTTATACTCTAAATGGAATAAAAATTAGGCTTGTCTAGAAAAAGCATCATAATATTTTCTTTTTATGCTTTTAAAAAAATTATAACATTTAATGCTGCTTGAACTGAACTAAATGTTAGGGAATAAATTTGGGCTTGATAAACCAGAAAACAATGGATGTGTTAAGTATAACTCCAATGTCCTGAGACAAGTGACTCATTTTTGTTTTGAATGTACAACAAAAAGTAGACAGAATGTTTCCTCACAGAGTAGAGTTTATAAAGAATAAAGAAAATCTATAAGTCAAACAAAATCAACTGCATTAAGCTACTGAAAAGAAAATATTGACCAGCAAATTAATGAGTAATCACTATCATATAGAACTTAAACCTAAACTTAACTAATTTATATGTAAGTTTAAATATTTGCAGTTCCTGCAGTTGTTCTCAAGAATGTAGTAACACTGGTTATATAAAGGTGCACACATTATTTGGGAGACAAGAATACATTAAAAAAATGAAATAATAGCGCAGATTTGGGGAGATGGGAATAGAATATAATTAGAAAAATAAGAATTTTTTTTATTACAATTGATATTTTATTAATAGGTTAGTTTTTTTTTTTTCTTTAAAGCAATTTCTGGGTTCACAAAACCAAAACATTTAGAGGTGGAGCACTTTCTAAAGTGTCTTGAATGGGGGCATCTGGGATGCCATAAAGACATGGCCACTGGCTTCCATATTCCTTGACATTCTTACATGTTTTAATGACATGAACAGACCATAAGCAGTGATAAGATAGAGGCAGCATCTCTAGTCCTTAGCTTTCAAGTTCAAAAATTTTGAAGATGGTTTCTCAGAGAACCTTTATTATAAAACTATGTCCCATTTCACTCCTGACCAGTATTGTGTCTATTGAGGCCACATGTTGTTGGCTTAGGTGAACCTCAGTTCTACGGGAAGGTACATTGTTAGTTCCATCAAACTACAAGATTTCAGAGTGAAGGATGAGTTTCACAAAGAAAATCCAGGAGACTTGTCTACCTGAGAGGTGAGTGGGTGCTAATGGTCAAAAATAAAAGATATCCATTTCGGGACTACTCAGAAAATACCAATGGTCTACACCCCTTTTATTGTAGAGAGGCTATTTAATACTATAGCAGTCTCCCTTTATTATGGGGAGTATGTTCATAGACCCCACAGTTTAGGTTAAATGGTACCAAAACCTCTATATATTACATGTATCCCTATATGTACATACTTAGGAAAAAAGGTCAATTTACAAATTAGGTACAGTAAGAGATTATTTGCAATGACTAATAATAAAAAGAAGAATTATAAGAATCTACTGTAATTAAAGTTACATTAATAGTCTCATAATGTTTTATATTGTACTACACTCACCTTTCCTGGGATGATGTGATACGAGCTCATCTCTACCTGATGAAATGAAGTAATACAAATGGGAAAGTACTTCTTTCACACTGTGGGCATGGTTTTTGGAGTTTGTGGTGTGGCAGCAAAACAGGTACCAATCTCTTTTTCTGTCCTCACCATTTCACTGCGGAAGATTCATTCTTGCTTTTGATTTTAGCAATCTAAGGATATGTTTTTTAAGACAAAATTTTTCACCCTTTCCCTTAAAGACAGACACGTTTTACTTCTCTTTGGCATACCAGCTGGCAAGCATCACTACCCTTGTGCTTTGGGGCCATTTTTAAGTAAAGTAAGGTCCCTTGAACACAAGCACTGTGATACTGCCATAGTTCAAATGATAATCAAAACAACTAGTAAGTGACTGTCAGGTAGCATATACAGTTTGTAAATTCTGGACAAAGGGATGATTTGTGTCATGGGTTGGATGGTTTAAGATTTCATCATGTTGTTCAGAATGGTGTGCGGTTTAGAAATTATTATTTCTGACAATTTCCATTTAATATTTTTGAACTGTGGATAATTATAAATAACAAACTACAGAAAGGAAAATTGCAGATGAGGGGGAAATATTGTACTTGGAGGAGAAGATATTGTAACTATGCATTAAATAAATATTTCTGGAATACACATTATATAATGAACATAGCGCTTACCTCGTAAAGGATACAGTCTTGAGGCATCAGTGCTATGAGGCTCACCTCCGCCATTATTTATCCCCTTAAATAACTGTACTTGTATGAGATATTTTACACGTCCATTGTGTCTCATAATAGCAGAGATCAAACAACATAAAAGTAGTATACTAATTTTTTGAGTCAGATTTTTGACTGCTGTGACCCAAAGACCTAAGAAGAACAATTAGAGGAGGAAAAGTTTACCTTGTGATTTCAGAGATTTTAGTCCATTGATGGCCAACTCCATTCTTTGGAACCAAAGGTGAGGCATAACATCATGGTGGAAGGGTGTGGAAGAGGAAAGTAGCTGGGAACATGGCACCAGGAAGCAGAGTGGGGGAGACAGGCTCCCCAACACAGACAAAATATAAACCCCAAAGGCAAGTCCCTCAGGACCTACCTCCTCCAGCCATACCCTACCTGCTTACAATTACCTCCCAGTTAATCCCTACCAGGGGATTAATGCACAGATCAGGTTAAGGTGCTCATAACCCAACCGTTTCACCTCTAAACTTTGCATTGTCTCACTCATGAGCTTTCGGGGGGCACCTCACATCTAAACCACAAAACTAATATTCTGGATGTGAGGAAACTGAGTTGCACGTGTATTTTTGACCACAGTATAAAAAATAGAAGACACAAATACAAAGAATGATAATTTTCTGTTCTACTTGAAAAGTAATATGTGTGTTTTGTGACAAATAAAAGGTATATAGAAGGAGAAGGAGTAAAAGGTAAAAATTTGGCCCCCACAGCCTCACCATGACCACATTAGGTAAGAAGTGAGCAAGCTTCAGTAGTTCGGCATATATTCTTCCTGACCTGAGAATGTTTAGGCAGCTCAAGTATCAAGCCTAAACACTTATCATTCACAGGCCTAGGACATGGACCCAGGTGCCTTTTCTCCACTCTCCTACCTTAATCCCTTAAGGTCCAATTGCTCTAGTGCCACTTGACCCCCTGCTTTTACCATACTGGGGTCCCTTCCTCCCTAGTAGTCAGTTGGCAAAACCCTGATCATTTTTCAGGGACCAGCAGAGTTGCTCTCATCCTCCCTCCTTTGCCTGGAACTTGTTGCAATTTTATTATGTCATTTCATGATCTCTCTATTTCAAGTGTACTAAACTGTCATTCCCTCCAACTTATGAAATCTTAAATCACATGTTTGTTGCTCATTAATCTTCTTTGTGCCTCACAAGTACATGAAAACGATGAACCAAACAACAACTCATTGTCCAGATCTGAGCTGCCACCGGCGTTTGTAAAGAAGGCTTTATTTTAACCATCATGCCGGTCATTATATTACTGCTTATGACTGCTTTTGTGCTACAGCAGCATCCAAAGAGTTGCTGTGGAAGAGATTATTCAGCTCACAAACCAAATTACTCTCTGGCCCTGTGCAAGAAATAGTTGTTGACCCCTGGTTTAAGTTTGGCACCTATGGGTACCTGATAAATACTTGGTGAAATTTGCTCACGAATATTCTTTAACTGATAGCATACAAAAGTGTGAACTTTAATTTTAATGACCCATTTTTTTTCATCACAATGGTCAAACTCCGCAGGACTGATGTCTGCCGGTATTTTAATGTTTCATTTGATCTCGTGCGGACACTGTTCATATGGGTAGGGGAGGTGAAATACTGTAAAACAGGGTACAGAATCATTTTCACCAGGTCAGCTCACATTGGCACAGAGTGACCTTTGACACCACAAGTAAGTGTTTTAAGGGGAAAAGTTTGATGTGCCATTCTATATAGATGCATCAAAAATACTTTACTGGTTGCTGTTACAACCACCAAAACTATGCTTTGAAAAAAAATGCTTGTGCTGACAGGAAATATTTCCAGAATGAAAATCTTGGTTATGATCATTTGAGTTACAAAAAGCATTTTGTTTATGGCTGATATACAACTTAAAGTTGCTTAAAATCCTCTAGCCTAGATTTAAATGAGAAGAACACTTGCACTTTAAAGATGAAAAAATGACTCATGTAATATTTCATCTGCCATGAAGGGGTTGGAGTTTACATCTTAAAACTTTGCTTTTCAAGTGTAACCTGAAAGACATGTTTAAGAGAAATTCCTTAGCTGCTGAAGAAGATAAATTGCCTGGGCTGAAGACAGTTCTAATGAGATAAGGTTTTATAGTGGAAGGAGTTTGCAATTTGTCTTCAAAAATTTGTAATTGCTGATAATTCTTCCTTAAATATGATCCCACTGGATTATTCATAAAGCATAAAAAGAATAACAGAAAGTTTATCAGTTTGCAAGACACAGCAGTCATGTCAAATTCTACCACTCATGCTTTGTTTTTCTGTACTGACTTTCACAAGTTACAACCATTTATAACCTCGATAAAAAGTAAAGCAGAGATAGTGATATGCATTGTATCTTTTATTAAGGGGATTAGATCAGATAACATATAAAAATGAGCAGGACCAGAACAGGAAACCTGTAAATATTGATGGACTAAATAAGGTGTAATTTAATAATACAGTAGAAACTTTTCACGTTTACATGTTCTTAGATGTAACCCCATGAAATACCAAATACCAAACTGGCTTTGGCTCTTCTGTTCACAATTACCAAAGTTCCAGAAAGTATGAAATCTTTGGCAATCACCTCTTGCCACCAAATGCATCATCAGGTATGGCTTTTTGTAGATACTTAATTAATGGTCATTAGAAAAAGAACTTCCAAATCAAGTTTTGAGGAGAGATGACCACTGAATAAAGGAAAAATCTTCACCAATTTATTCCTCTAAAATTGTTCTTCTAACCTTCAAAAGTTGACCGTTTTTACATTGCATAACTCTAGGAGAAAGGACACCTTCTTTATGACCAACTCTTTGAGTTAGTGAGGTCCTGTGCTCTTCTTTCACCTTTGCACATTTTATATTATTCATTGGTTTCGATAGTACTAACTTGAAAAGTCCTTTGTTTGGTCCCTAATCATTTTGTTTCAAAATGGTGAGTTTGCTGGCCAAGCAGGTTTTCTAGAATTCTCCCTCGGCACCATAAACTAATTAGATATTTTAAATTTAAAATGAGAAATCATTAGAATTGCAATAAGGTAAAATTATGAGTAGATCATATAATACAGGTACCTGAATGTGTCTTGCTTCTGGGAAAGACTCGAACAAATTAAGATTTAAACCTTGACACTAAGGACAAAGTTTAGATCCTAGCACTGTGCTTCTGGTATCTTAATGTCTTTTAAAAAAAAAAAAAAAAAAAAAAGACGGTGGTTGGAAAGGCCATTCATGAAATGAGAAACTTTTCACGTATCTCAGCCAGAGGTCAAACTTGCCAGTGTCTTTAGGTTGTAAATTTGCCATGTTTGGCTAGGTATGAGAAGTAAGTTATAAATCTCTATTGAGTTGAATTGAGTAATTTTAGTAGAAAACACATGAATTTCACAGAGGCGAAACCTAAATTACCTTTCCCACTTAATCAATGTAGACAACCACTTGGAAATGTGGTGATCTTAAAGTTTCTCTTTTTTGTACTCAGTGACAGATTAGTGCCTGAATGATTTTACTTCTTCAAATCTTAAGAATTATTTCACAAAAGCAATCTGTTTTTGTCAAAATAGGGAAAATTTTGTGTTTTTGTGTTTGCCTTTAATTTAAATATTTGTGTAAGGCTTTGTGCTTTTCTTTAAAGTATAATTTAGGCAACTTGGAAGTTAATCCATCAATAGATTTTAAACGAACATGTAATACCTAATATTATGCTAGTTTATGTGATATGTTTATGCAAGCCAAGGCTTTGTTTGGACAAATAAGTTAAACAAACATGAAGAATAGATATAAATAAATTAAAGTGTACCCTGAATCCCTGAATTGTTCTTTGTACTGAAATAATCTCTCTGTAATAACAGTGAATCCTAGTGATTTGGATAATATGAACAAAGATTTCAAAGATGGGCAGGGACTTTTTTTTTCTTTGTTTTGTTTTTTTTTTGTTTGTTTTTTAAGCACATAGGAGTGTGGGTAAGGAGGGCAAATTTTAAGCTAAAGGAACAGTATGACCAAAGGAAGAAAACTGGAGTCAAATTGTAAAGCAGGGAATCGGTAAAAGAAGCTGACCAAGGAAGACGGAACATAATAGTGAGGAACTGGGGAAGATAGCCACACCCTTTTCAAACTGGGAACAGGGAGCCGTTCTCTTTATTAGTCAAGGAATGACATAATAAGTGCGTGTTTCAGAATCATTTCAAAGGAATGACTCAGAGTACACATTCTGTAATCACACCTCCTAAGTTCAAAGCAAACATATTCCTCTTGCTATGTATTTTCTTGCATCTGTAGATTTACCTTCATGTTTACAACATAAAATAGAAATAGAAATGGTTCTTGTCTCCTAGGATTCTAGTGAAGCCCAAATCAGTCAGTGCACTTCATGCAGATAGAGACTGGGTTATAGTTAGCACTCCATAACAGTGTGCTACTTGTTTAATGATAAGTATGGAGGGTGGAAAAGAAGAACCTGGGACAAAATAACAGTTGTGTCCAGGGCAGGAATCACTAGACTTGGGGCTCCTCAAAATCACAGATCTTGTGAAATGCATCCTCATATCCAGTTTCTAGGAGAGTGCCTATGAAAGATATTCAACTCTTTCTGAATATTATTATAAAATAAAGTGAAACAGACATGGATCTATTATAACAATATGGAAAATAATTAAGTTGCATATGGGCAGAGTTTTAAGGGAAGAACTGTACTGTGGGGTAGTCTACAGTCTAAGAGTCATAACTCAATAGTCCTTTAATAATGATTAGGTCCTTGTAATGCTTCTGAGATTTTCTTCCAATTAGGACAGTAACATTTAAAGGATATTGTGAGAATAATGATCCTTTGTATATTTTTGGTAACAGATACTTGTCTCCTTTTTGACCTTTGATTTTTTTTTTTTTTTGTTTTGCATCTTCTTTCTTTTTTTCTAGATTAGTTTAGGAAATGGTTTATCAATTTTATTTATCTTTCCAAAAAAGCTGTTTCATTGAACTTTTGTATTGTTTTCTTAGTTTCTATTTTGTTTATTTCTGTTACTTTTTGTTTTGGACATGAATTGTTTTTGTTTTTCTAGATTCTGAGTTTAACTATATGGTTATTAATTTAAGAAACTATATGGTTATTAATTTAAGATATTTCTATTTTTCATTATAGATGCAGATTGCTATAAACTTGCCTCTTAGTTGCTTTTCCTGTATCTGATTGGCTTTGGCACATTGTGATTCCATTTTTATTTGTTTCAAAGAATTTTTGATGTCACTTTTGATTTCCTAATTGACCCACAGGTTGTTGAAGAGAATGTTATTCAATTTCCAAGTCTTTGTACAATTTCTAAAGGTCTTTCTGTTCTTGATTTCTACTTTTATTTTGTTGTCCTCATAGGCAATAAATAATATGGCTTTTTTTTAAGTTTGCATTAGGATTCACTTTTTTTGACGTTCATGTATTTTATTCTTATTTCTTATTCTAATTAGTTTACATGACATCAGAATACACTTAAATTCATTATACATAAATGGAGCACAACTACTCATTTTTGTGGTTTGTACATGCTGCAAAATCATACCATGTGTGCAATCATACAAGTACTTAGGGTAATGATGTCAATCTCATTCCACCATCTTTCCCACTCCCCTGCCCCTTTCCCTCCACTCAATCCCCTCTGCGCAATTCAAAGTTTCTCCATTTTTTCCTTATGATTTTGTATTTTTTTCATTTTCTGAAACTTGGGGTCTGACATATGGTCAATCCTGGAGAAAATTCCATGTACTGATGAGAAAAATATGAATTCCATAGATACTAGATGAAACATTCTAAATGTCCATTAGGTCCATTGGTCTATAGTATAGTTAAAATCCTATGAGTCTTTGTTGATATTTTTTTGTTTGTATGATCTATCTATTGATGAATGTGAGGTTTTGAAACCCCCTACTATTATTATGGTAGAATCTAGTTCTCCTTTAAGATCCAATATTGGGTGCTTTACATAACTGGTTGCTCAAGCTTTGAGTGATTATATATTTATAGTTATTTTCTCTTATTGATTTGATGCTTTTTCATTATATAGTGACTTTCTTTGTTTCTTTTTACAGTTTTGACTTAAAGCCTATTTTATCTGCTGTAATTATAGCTATTCCTGTTCATTTTCATTTCTATTTTCCTGGCTTACATTTCCATTCCTTCATTTTTAGACTACGTGTGTCTTTAATGGTGAAGTAAGTTTCTTGTAGGCAGCTTATCGTTGGATCTTGTTTTTGCAACCATTCAGCCAGTCTAAATCTTCTAACTGGGAAATTTACTCAAGGTTAATATGAGTAAAATCATAGTCCTATCATTTTGTTAATTTTTCTCCTGATTATTTTATATATCCTGTGTTGCTTCTGTCTGCTTGTTCATCTCTATGATTTGGTGCTTTCTAGAATAATAAATTTGATTCTCTTCTTTTTCCCTTTGGTGTATCTGCTGTACTAGTGCATTTTGCATTTTAATGTGCTTTCATGGTAGTGATTATTTTCCTGTATTTTCTAATAGGTACTCCCTTAAACATTTTGAAAAAGTTTTTTATTAGTGCATTATAGTTAAATGTAACAGTGAATTTACTTTGTCATAATCATACATGCATGGAATTTAATTTGCTCTATTTCAGTCCCCAGTGCCTTCTCCATTCCCTCCATTCCCTTTGGTATACTCTACTGCTCTTCCTTCCATTTATGTATTTTAAAATCAGTGCTCTATAGGTATATAGGTGGAATTCACTGTGTTTTATTTGTACATGTACATAGTATAATATTTTGTCAAATTCATCCTGCATTTCCTCCCCTTTCTTATGCCTCCTCCCTCCCTCTCAATCTTCTCCTAGTCCACTGGTCTTCCTTTATCTTTGTTATCTGACCCTGCCACTATTTTTTCCTTACTTTGCTCTAGCTTCCACATAAAAGAAAAGGTATTCAACCCTTGATTTTTTGAATCCGGCTTATTTCACTTAGCATGATATTCTCTAGTTCCATTAATTTACTGGTAAATACCATAATTTTATTCTTCTTTATGACTTGGTAAAACTCCATCGTGTACACATACCACATTTTCTTTATCCATTCATCTGTTGATGAGATTCAGAACTGGTTTAATAATTTGGCTATTGTGAATTGTGCTGCTATAAATTTTGATGAGGTTGTATCACTAGTATGCTGATTTTAGTTCTATGGATAAATATGGAGAAGTGGGATAGCTGGGTGGTGTGGTGGTTCTATTCCTATTTTCTTTCTTTCTTTCTTTCTTTCTTTTTTTTTTTTTTTCTTTTTTGTTCCTTGAGGAATTGTTAGAATTTCCTTAAGAATTTTTTTATAGAGTTAGTATGGTAGTAATGGATTCCCTCAGTTTTGGTTTGTCTTGGAAAAACTTCATTCTTCATTTCTGAAGGATAACTTTTGCCACTCTAGTATTCTTGAAAGATCATTTTCATTTTTCTTTCAGAACATTGACTATGCCTTTTTCTTGTGGCCTAACATTTCTGCTGAGAATTCTATTATCAGTGTAATGAGGATTCCCTTACATCCTGACATGTGACTGGACACTGTTGTGGTTGTTTTCTCTGTTAGAATTCTCTCTTAGCCAGCTGTGGTGGGGCACACTTATAGTCCCAGTTACTTAGGAAGCTGTGGTGGGAGGATCTGTCTCTTTCAAGTTACGGTGTTTCTTGGGAGGCATTATTTTACCTGTTTCCTCATGATTCTTTTGTCCCTACATTGATATTTGCTCATCTAATGGGTAAGTTGCTCCTATAAATTTTATAAGATGGTTTTTATAGTAAAATATTTGGTACTCGCAGTGTGTAATAGGGAACTGACTGAGTAGGCTACGTTGGTTTTGCCAGCTGGGCACAGTAGCCGTGAGTCTTGGTAGCTTCTTTGGTTGTGTCCCACATCAGTGGTGCCTGCCGTTGCCTCAGTGGTCTAGACTGCAGGGGTTTGTGGGATTGCCCGCCAGCTAGGGCCCAGTTCTCTTAGGTGGGACGGGTTCACTTGAGGTTCTGAATGCAACATACCTGATCACAGGTGTGGGCTCCTGTTACTTTCCATTGATTAGGTTGTGGTTTACCACTCTGGTGGCCTTGTGAAGGCAAGGCATGACTGTTTTAATAGTGAAGGCAGGGAAACTATCAGTTTTTGAGAGAAGCATGGTGTTAGGATACTCCAAGAGGTTCTAGTGTATGGTGTTGGGGCAGGATGTTGTGTCTAAGGACTGTAGGGAGCTGAACCATATCAATGGTCATGGATGGGCACCTGTCAGTATCTTATCTGAGAACAATGCTGTTGTCTTAATAGGGCCTTAGGGGGCTTCCCTGCTCAGGATGAGTTGTGTAGTAGCTTGTCAGGGACCAGATGAGTAGGCATGTTGGGAGGATGCCCATTAATTTCTAGGGCACCCTAAGAGGCCTCACCATGCAGAGCAGGATGATTGTCTACTTCTTAGGTTTATGGGCAGGTGGGTAGTACAACCTGGCTGTTTCTTGGGGCCTCTGTGGGTCAAATTTCTTAGGATAAGCTGTCATCTGCTTTTTCGGGCTGCTAGAGGATAGGGAATGCTGTTCAGCTGCTTGCTGGAGCTGAATGTGGTCCAGGGCTACGTGACTTTGTCCAGGAGGCCTCTGCAGACAAAGCTGATCAGGTCAGGCTGCTTGGCTGCTTCTGTGGACAGAGTATGAGAGCAGCATCTACATCCTAGGTCCCTGGGGCTGCCATTCTGCTTTTGTGGATTATGGGTACTTATGTAGAGCTTCCCAGCTGTTTCCTGGGGCAGTAGGAGAGTAGGCAGTAATGTCTAGCTGTTTCACAAGGCCAAGGGAGGGTAGATGCACTCACCCAGCTTGCCTGAAGGGCTTCGTTGGCAGAGTTGCCCAGAGCAGTGGACCAGCTGCTTCACAGGACCCCAGGTGGGCAGCCTATCAACGTGGCCCTGAGCAGTGGGAGTCTGGGGAAAAAAGGGCTCGATGTGGTTTAGTCTTCCCAAACTGGACTCAGGGCCTCTGTTGGCTATGCCCTTTCTAGCAGCAAATACTTCCAGAATCTCTAGCTTCGGTGGGTTCTGCTAACAGCCTCCTTTGCACCTTCTCTCTGTCAATTTCTCTGGGTCCAGGGCTGTTCTTGAGAGAGACAGGATGATAGATGCAGTGTGTGTAGTTCCTTTCTTTATGAGGCATTGTGTGTAACTGTGCTCTGTAACATTGCTGCCATATCCCCCTTCACTCCATCACTGCTTCAAATACTCCAGTCCTTTTTTTTCTGTGAGTCTCTTGTGTAGGGAAGCAGGCAAGGCATCTCTAGTCAGCCTCTGACTGACATTCCCAGAATTTTACCACTAATTTTTAAAGAATCAAAATAACCAGTGTTTCAAATATAACGTACTTTAAATTGTTGTTTTTTGTTGGTCTCTTTTCTAAACTCAGAGAATTTAGGTTGTGAAAATCTACTTAAATTCTTCTTCTGTATGATTACATGAATGGTATGAATCTACATCGTATACAACCATAGAAACGAAATGGTGCACCCCATTTGTGTACAGTGAATCAAAATGCAGTCTGTAAAAAATAAATAATAATAAAAAATTCTTCTTTCAAGCAAATAACAAAAATATGACTGGAATATTCTTAGTGTTTAATGCCTTTGAGAAAGTATATGTAGACAAAGTTTTAATTGCTATTATTTTAGCTAACATATATTAGGTGCTATAATGTAATTTATGTGAACCTATTAGTTTAAAATGACATTATGGAAGGCGAGTAGTCCACTAGCTAAGACATAGTTATGGAAGGAAATTATGCAAACTCTTAAAATAAAATATTATCTTAATGTGTTTTTTTTTGTTGTTGTTGTTTAAGTATGCATTTTAGAGGTCCTTCCTGAAATGTTTATTCAGTCCTATTAAAGAAAATCTTTATCTTAGGTTTTGTCTCCCTCCTGAGGGCATGTACCCTTACTCTCTTCCATAATCCATGAAGTGAAAATGAAATATGCTTGATTCCAAATATTGCTAAAATGGGTATGACAAAGCATTTTGTGACCAGTTTTACCATATTTATTCATTTATAGTGAATGAATCATTTCAGTCTCTAGAGGGTAAGAGAAATGATCATGTGGTATGAAAATGCCAGGACTTCTTATTTTTCTAATGTGAGAGACAGGCAGTTGCAAGTTATCGATTCCATTTTCTCTGGGTGAGGCTGTGTTCTCGGAGCCTGGTTCATCTGACCCCACAGATGAGACATGCATATGTTCTATACCCTGATTTTCAACATCCATTCTATCCCCATCCTCATAGATACTGAGCCTGTAATAGGTAGGAGAAATCAGACAATGGATGAAAAGAAAGAGGGATTCTCTTCTTTGGAGATCACACACCGCAGCTGTCACTTGTCATCTTTGAGGGCACATGGGAAGCCTGCCTAGAATGAAGTCCCCGTCCACAGAGAGCGAGCTAAGAAAGACATCCCAAAAGGCACTGCGTGAGTCAGTCAGTCTTTCCTGTATGAAGGCAGCCACATTTACTCATGGGCTTTCCAGATATTAACCAAATAATATCTTTTTTGTTGCTTTTTCTTTTTTCACTAAAACTTGTTTGAATGGGTTCTTATCATTTAAAATAAAGCTCAGATATTAACAGTACTCAGCTCATCAAGGGAACATTTTAGAAAAAAAATTAAATATCTTAAAGAAAAGCCATTCTGTATCCCTTTACAGTGATCAGAGAGATAAGATGCTAAAACATTTATTGTGTTTTAGTCAAGTATCTGGAGATCAGTCCTTGGAGAACTTGGCTTGCAAATGTTCTAGACAGTGCATGGTGAAGATAACTGTTCTTAATGGAATAAGGTGGGTATTTTTTTCCTCAATTAAAAAAAAGCATTATATATTTTACGTCCTTCAAATGCAGTCAGTTTCACTTATTACCATGAAGAACATCCTTGTGTGATTTCATGTGTGTAGGTCTATAGGGTCTCTCTTTAAGTGCTTTATTTAAGGTTTTGTTTGGGTGCTAAATTACGTTACACAATTCTATAATAAGATCTAGCTGAAATGTTTGTGATTAAATATCTTTGGATACAGAACAGAAAAAATAATATTATTAGAAGCTTTGTTTGCAAGTTCCAGGGTTACTTCAGGGATCCCATGTATTGTTTAGAATCCATTGAATAAAAAAGGAAAATGGAACTATTTTAAAGGATTTGTTGGATTTAACCTGTTTTATCAAGTATATCAGATGTATTCTTAGGGTGGCTTTGAAAAAAAAGCTAAGCCTTGCAAAATGAGTCCTTTGAAAAGATTTGGGATTTTCTAAATGTGTATACTTAATGTGACTACAAAAAATATGCTAGACAATGTGGTTAACAAAGGCCATTTATTCAGTAGGCTCCTGCAATACTTCTATGCCCTCATAACAGGAGTTATTTTCATAAGGCACACTAGGGACACAGTCTTTCTCATTTTAAGTTTTACATTTAGAGGCTTAATATCAGTATATAGCATATGCTTAGGGTATTTTTACTATTTTCCTAAAGTAACTATTGGATTTCTAATCTCCCAGCTATGCCGAGTCTTAGAAGTTATAATTCTCCAGTCCATGGAAAACTTGCCAAATTATATTAACATTAGATGAAGGGGACCCCTGTTTTATTTTGCAACATTTGATGGTAGCAAGTTCTAAGGACCATGTGTCACATGAAGTGAATGACAGTAGGGTGGTATCTGGATGCAGAAGCACAAATATGAATAATGGAACTGAAGAATCTATAATAAGTTACTGCAGGTGGTGACTCCAGAGGAAGACAGTTCTGTGTAAAAACAGCACCAATTAATGACAGATGAAATAAAAGTAGAGGAAAAAAATTCCTTTGGCACATCTAACAACCTAAATCACCAGGGCTATAAAAATCTTGAGTATTTTAATATGCATTATGAATTTTAATTTTTTTCTAGTACCCTTAAAATGTCTTAAACTAACTTTTTCTAGAATAAAGAGTTTACATGCTAGGAAAAGTATTCTTCCATACTTTGAAGGTTAATTCATTTTGGTCCAAGGTCTTATCAATGGGCAACATTCAGTGCCATGGAGTGTGAGGGAAAGATAAGATTGGATTCCATGGTGTTAAATAAGCAGTGTGGAAGAAGAAAGCATGAGGAGTGATCAGAATTGCCTATCTGATAAAAATATAGTCATAATATGTTTTCCCTGGGTAATAGTTTTAGCTGTGAAAGCGTACTAGGTTATAATATCCAATAAATATGGTGACTGCAACCCATTGAGGGTCTCTTTGGCATCATTTATCCTTCAGAACTGAACCCAATCTGAACAAACTGCAGGACACAGGGGCTGGTAAATTATGAATCTCTGGTGATAGGAACCCATCACCAGAGATAGGAATCTCTGGTGATAGCAAGCCTCAGTATGTAGTTGAGGATCCTGGATTACTGTCTGATCAGTTATTTATATTGCATTAAGAATTCAGATGAGTAAACTAATATGCTAGTCACCTACTCAGTTTAAAAATAGTTTCACATACAAATTCCTTAGATTTAATTTTACAGAAATTGCAGAGTTATGGATAAGTGTCTACCAGAATGAACAGCTAAGTTATGTCTCCCAACAATTGCAACTTTCTGAAAACACCCTACTCTTGCTCTCTCTCCACATCAGGAAACTGTTACATTTAAAAGTTTTTTTCTCAAGATAAAATAAAACAAAAAAACAATAGCCACCACCATTGCACCTCATATGAACCTTGGTCTGCATGGGACAAATAATTTCTGCTCACATTCCATTAATGAAAACTTATCACAGGTCCCTAATACCACAGTGGGAGGGACTGGGAAATGGAGTCAGTCTTTCCAAGTAAACTGGGTGACAGGTCTGGTCAGATTCTGCAGCACTATGTCTGCAGTACTAGTCTCTGAGAAAATACTCCCAGGATCCTGCTACATGGAGAGTCTTAGAGATATTTTTATTCTCTCCAATTCAGAAAGAACTCTGTTTTTAAGAAATTGAGTGTTTATTGAAGCTCATTAAATTGGCTAGTAATTTCACTAGGAAGTTGTAGTTTGGTTGATTTTGTTGACACTTATTGAGTTGGGTTAGTTAACACAGCCTCAAACTAGGCATCCTTGTAAACCTCATTCCACACATATTCTTATCTTAGTAAACTTCACAGACTATTTAAAATAGAAGGCAAATATTTCTGAGCAATCATGAGCCTCCCTTTACACTTCAACATAAGCAATGAATATGCTCTCTAAGGATTCTGTGATTCTTTAGTAAGTGTTCCTTAGAGGGATGTTATAGAAAATTCACCCCTTGTCTCACATGGAAATCCTCCTAAGAGTAAATTTCGGTCATCTCCTTTTCACAGCAGACACTAAAATTGTTTCTCTGTCTCTTTATTCTCTTAACTGCCTTTGTTGTTTCCATTGTTATTTCCTTTCTTTCTGCCTTTTCCCCCAAAATACTCAAGCACTGTTCTTCTGACAGGAGAACCACCCACACCTTTCTTCTTTATCATTAAATAACATTTAATTGACTAATTTTACAGCTATTTGACAAGATATTACAGGAAAAGTGTGTTGTATCTTCGCTGAAATAAATTGCTTTTGCAAGTAAAATTTCACCAAGCAAGGTGTTAAATGTAGTACGCACACCACACTCTAAGTGTAAATTTTGTTTCATCTCTTTCCTTGTGACACCATCTTGCAAAAGATGTTGGCAAATATTTTTTTACGAAGAATTCCACCACTCCCCAAGGACACTCTTATTTTAGCCTGTATCACTTCTTTATGCAATTGACCTTTCAATAATGCCTATTATACAGGGTATTTTTTTCCCCAAATGAATTTCATTAAAAAAAAAAAGTCTATTTAGTTATATACTGTGTTTACGTGGACTTGTTCACTAAAAGATTTGTCTAAGTAATGTAATTTCATTTTTGTACAATATTTTAGATTACTGCCTACAGTTTATAGTTGGAAAATAATAGATTAATTCTTCAATATTTAAAATATCTTTCTTTCACTGATGATTTATAACTGATTTCAAAAATGTGTTCAGTTGTTTTTTGTTCCTCTTCTAGTTTTACATAGGTTTATGAGGTTTTATCAGAACTAGCATAGCATGTATTTATACACTGACTTTTTAAAAATTAACAGTGATTTGAATGTGTATCTTACCCCATTCCTCTTGAGTTTAGGGGGTCTCTTTCATAATCAATGATATGCACATAATAAGAATGTTTCTATTACATCCTTCAGTCTGAATAGTAGGAAATAAGTGAAATAATCTAAGAGGAGGAAGAGGACATACCAAGGGCTGATATTAATATTTAAGCTTTTGTATTCCTGAATTAGACAAGTGGAACACAGACTAGTGAAAAATGTGCTGTGATTTGACCAAGGATAGAAACAACCAATGACACTATGACATATTTCTACCTGTGCTTAAATAAAAGCTGCCTATGTTAGTTGCTTTATCTTCAGTCTCCTTACATATTGTATTCACAAATTTAGCAGGGGCACAGTGGGATTGAGTCTGGCTAACTTCAGCTCCAGAAAGGGAATGGGTAGTGGGTATTTCACTGCATAATGATCTCTAGCATGAAAATCTGGGTTAGAAGGATATTAGAGTAAAACAGACATTATTAGCTTGTGTACATATGTGACTGCATGACCAATGCAATCCTACAATATATACAATCAAATGAGAAATTATACTCCATTTATGTATAATCTACCAAAATGTATAAATTTATTCTACTGTCATGTACAACTAACTTGAACAAATTTTTAAAAAATCACAAAAACACACACTTATATAACATTTAAAATGTATATTATCATTATTTTAAATCAATGTTAATTACGAGCATTAGCATTCAGAATGAAAGTCTTTGGAACTATTTTATAACTTAGACTAGCAATGTCCAGTTTTTTTATTTTTTTATTTTAATACTCTGCTATTTTTATGATATCACCTTCCTTTCTTGACTTTCTGTGACCATAAAACATATATAGCCATCAAGGGAGGGTGAAATAGAAAGTCCTTTATGTCCTTTTAATTCACCAGTCCTAAAGTAAACATCTTGAAAACATCTTTTTCCCAGTGAGGGATTAATTCCAGCAATCAAAACCCACCAGTGAATGTGTCAAACACAATCAAGCCCAGTATTTGTGTTATTACTGCATCAATATGATACCTTTGTTGTCTAGAAAACTTAAACCATCACTGGGATTATCAATACCTGCATTTTTGCTTTATTTAAGAAATTGATTACTTTAACATTGCAGAATGGAAAAATAAACTTCTTGTGGATCAATCGAACATGACTTTATCCTCTGTGCTCTCTTTCCCCCTGATAAATGCTCTTGATAAATGTTACTTTTGACTGCTTGCCTAGCTAACAGATTCTACATATGAGGTTTGAGCAGCTGTTGCTGACACACTGTTCCCTCCTAAATATCCTGTTTCCTTTTCAGCTCAGCAACAGCCTGGGTACCAATCATGTGTCAAAGACATAAAATTATTTTGATAGAATTATTAAGGAATACTAGCCAGTGTGTGATATAAGGTTCTCTGAATCATGCTCATACTTTGAAACAGGACAGAATTCTTGATGGAAATAGTTATTAAAGCCAGGGGAACTGAGCAATGAGTATTCCCCTTGATAATTCATATCACCTGAAAGGCAATGGTAAGAAGTTACAGTTCTAGAGTTCAAAAATATTAAGACATTGATTCTTTACTGTGGTATGATGTGAACTTACTGTGCTTCTTAGTTCTAACTTTTGTACATAAATATAAAATGTGGAATGTGTATATAAATATATCAGTGATAAAAAGCAACATGTTTGTTTTAATAACTTTTGGTCTTCCTAATATTATATCTGTCTTTTCTCCATAAAACTCTGAATCTTATCAGATCCAAGACTATAAGACAAGTGGTCTTATATTATTTGAATCAATGAATGAACGAAAAAGTAAATGATTATGGAAAATCACAGCAGACATCCCAAGGACAAGAGTCAGTATAATTCCTTGACTCTTCTAAGAGTTTGAAAGCAATTTTTAATAAATTAAAGTTAAATATTTCTAAACAGTGACAATGCTGTAATAAGGCAAAGGGTCTGTGTCAAGTAAGTGGCACAGATGATTAAAAAATAAAAGTTATATCACTAGGGATTGGGCCATCTGAGCAAGATTTCCATAGAACATAGAACTTGAACTTGGTCATTCTAAAGATGTCATTTGAATGTGTACTATGCATTTTAATATATAATTTATATGCATTATATATATATTTATGCATCATTTTCTTTAATCCTCAAATGCCCAAGAGTATTGTGATTACTCAGTTAACCTATAGGGAAACTGAGACTTAGAGAAGTTAACCACTTGAACACAACTAGGAAATAGCCAAGACTAGGGTCAAAATCAGGTAGACGGCTGAATCCTTCATTCCTTTTTACTACCCTATGTGCTCTTCCTAACTTGATATCAAAGAAAAGTAAAATATATAGGTGAAAGGGAGGGAGACATTATTAAAGATAATGGCAATTGAACTGGCAACTTCAAGTGATTTAGGAAAAAGGTGATAAGCCTGATATTCTTTAATAACACTTGAAAGTATTAAAATAAAATGATGATAATGAGCACACTGTCTCTTTTGAGTCCTTTCCTTGTGCCATACCCCATGCTATGTCCACATTCCCAGCCCTATTTTGTATTTTATTTAGAGACAGGGTCTCAACGAATTGCTTAGTGCTCGGCTTTTGCTGAGGCTGGCTTTGAACTCACGATCCTCTTGTCTCAGTCTCCTGAGCTGTTGGGATGACAGGCATGTGCCACCACGCCGGCCCACACTGATGCCTTTCTTCAGCAATTCAATCTGCTTAACAACTTGAGCTACAGCAGGGATCGAGAGCCCAGGACAAAACACAGGGACTCTTATTTCATCCTAAGTGGTTTTTAAGTAGGGAAATGGATATAAGAAAAGTGATACTTTATGTCAGTAACTTATATATGTTTTTGGTGACTGTTTTTGGCTGCATTTTATAAAAACAATACTTTGGCAAGATTAATCTTAATTGGGGAATTATGGATTTTTCCGTAAATGAAAACAAGTGTGTGCATGTCGGAACCAGCAGCCAGGCTCTGAGAATTTAGAAGAGAACAGAAGTGTCGAGATGATAAAGGCTTGGAAAACCCTGGCAAAGCTGGGAATGCGGATTGGATAGAATATATATGTCAAAGGGGAGATTAGGAAAAAGTAGGAAATGGAATGCATCTTGAGCACAGAACATAAGCAAAATCTGTCTGTAGTTTCAAGTTGGAAGAAGAAAACAGAATTCAAAGGTACGACTGGCTACCGTGCCACTAAGTGTTTTTTCTCCTTACCAACTCTCCATTTGTTCCATGTGACTTGCATGGGGGGCTCCGTGGAAGCTCTCCAGTTTCTCAAAGGAGTTTCCCTTGCTTCCGACCTGATGCAGGACGCGTGCACACCTGGGCTCTCAGAGAGGTCGCTGTTTGTAACAATTATCTCATCTTCACAAAATCAGTGAAAGAGGGTGAGTGGAGGCGGGTTTCCTCTGGCTCTCGGGGTGCATTGTAACACCAGAGCAGCTGGCATGGGAGAACGGAGCTGCATTATTCTAATATGGTTAACTTATTCTAATGAGCTGCATTCTCTAAAATCAGACTTGCTGATGTTGGCAGGAAATAAATTTAACTCCCCCGCACAAATAGATGCAAAGCTGAATTCTTAGATACATTTCATTTTCCACAAGGTAATCAAGATTCATAAAACTCTGATTTTGGATCAGGGCACCAGGGAGTCAATGTCCTTGAGGGAAACACAATCTTCTAATGAGAATTGTATTTCAATGGGGTTAATCTCACAGGATCTGATAAATGGACACAGTGGAATTGAATCTTATTTTATTTGGCTTCATGGTTCTTTTCTGCCATACATTTCATTCAATACCAAGGTAATGAAATATGTAAAATCTGCACTGTTTGCTTCAGGATCAGAAAACAATGCTAGTTCCCTGAGTCAAAAAGATTAGGAGATGAAGTTGATAGCACATTAGTTTCTAAGGTAATCAATGTCTCTAATATTATGCTGATTTCTTAAATTTCCTCTTAATGTCCAAAAATCTAATTAAACCCTCCCTTCTCTCCACCTTCCTCAGAAGGCATTAATTTCATGGCAGGAGGTGATAAGTCAAGTCTGTCCTTATTTTTCCCACCTGCCCTCCAGTCCCCAATGCATTATCATCAATAACTTGGTAGATAGCAACCTATGAAAAAGCATGTTGGCAGCAGACAGAGGGCTAGGAATTGTGATCACATATAATTTTTTAACTTGCTTATTTTAAAAACATGACATACTTTGAACTGTTCTGAGGTAACTCCTAAAAAGCCAAGAGTGCATGTCTGGGGAAAGAAGCACTCAGAACTCCCAGGACCAATTTCATATTGAACCGAAAGCCAAGATTGATGGCATTATGCAAGTCTGATACTTGGAATCAAGGGAAGACAAGTTTGCATCACAAAAATAAAAATAATTAATGGCACACTTAAAAATTTCCCACTCCATATGGCAAAGAAAATCTGTTGAAGGAGTCAACGCACTATCACGGATTTCATGGGTGTCTCAACCGGGATACTTGAAGGACACTAGCTTCTTATAACTTTGAAATCACTGGTGCCTGTGTCTGTGCTCAGGGAACCATAAGATAGAGGAGAGGACTTTCTTGGGAGGGAGAAGAGGTGGTAGTAGTTTGACAGGCCTGGAGGAAAGTGAATTATAAAAAGTGGAATAGATCAATTAAATACTTGTTGATGGTAAATGTAATTTTTAAAGTTTTACTAAAGTATTAATGTGATGAGATGGCAGTGTTTGTGTTTGGTGAGGATTTTATTGTCTACTCTTAGAAGACAGAAGTCCACACTCAAAGGGAGACATGCTCCCAAGAACTTAGAATAGAATGCAGATTCCATTCTATGACTGTTGATCTCCATGTGAGTGATTCTCACCTGATGCATGGTACAACCCAGCAATTCTGACTGAATTGGTTTTCAATGCATCCTGTAGGCAGAGCCAGTTTTAAGCATTCCCCAGGTGATTCAAATATGCAACAAGAATTGAGAAACAATGACTTCTATGATAACGTTCTTCATTTTCCCTAATTTCATAATATCTGTCATTGTTACTATCCCACACCCACCAAATCCCACCTGCCATTAATGTATACTCTATAAAATTAAACAAAGTTCAGCTCCACCTGAGATCTTGTATTTTTTTTTTTTAATATTCTAATGTTCACTACTCCTTTTCACCATTACCATTTCTTATAGATAGATGGCTGTGTGACTGACTCATTTAAATGTCACCTCCAACAGGTCATTTTTTTTAACCTGTATCAAATCTAAGAATTTTCCCATCTGCATTATTTTTCATGTCTTCAAAATTTGCTTGGGATTAATCTTTATTGGAATTCTCCCTCCATTGTACATTTCTTGTTTTAATGACTGACAACCATCACTACAAACTTGCAACATTGTCTCTCTCATGATATTTAATGAAATAACCTGTATACTTAAAACCATGCTTGGTACAAAGGAGGATTTGCTAAATATTTGTGGAATAAATGAATGAGAGAGTATATGAAATATCAAGTGAAAAAGCAATGCATAGGAAAATTTTTCTTGTGCATGAATTATTATTGTTCATAGATATCAGTGTTTGCCTTATAATATAGAATACATGTAATCTCCTTTCTATTTAATGGTATTTTTCTCCCTCTGTCTTTAAGTTTCTCAAAGCAGTAAGTGAAAAAGACTTTGGATCAAAGAATATGCAGCACATGTGCCAATGACCAAAACAATTTTCTATCAGAAAATTCAATCACGGCTTCTTTAATCAGGACATAAATCTTTCAGACACACATCACAGACTGTATCACATCAGACCATATCTGCCATTTTTTTTTCTTTCCCCCCATCCATTTTGCAATTACAACCTATCAGTGGAAGAGGAACAGCACTGAACTAGCAGAGAGAAAGCAATACCCTGAAAAAGCAGTTTTAAACATGATGAACTTGGTACTTTTAGTTTATCTCAGTCTGCAATTTCAACTCTCATGGGATACAATGAAATGGAATCAGGCAATGCCGATCAATAATCTGAAACTCCATTGTAAAGGGGATAGTATAAAATAAACATTAAGAACTAGAATTGTCTTCACTCCTCTTTCAACTAGCAATGCCCTCATTTCTCCAAAACCTGTGGAATTTTAAGAATGGTGGTGAGAACTATTTACCTATAAACCATATTGCATGCATTCTCTGTTTGTCCAAGTCAAGGAGAACATTCCCCAAGAGTTTATCTTCATCAAACTTTTCAGCAACTTCACATACTTGTCTTAGAGAGTGGTCATTTGGGAGTTGGCTGTATTTGGAAAGCAACATATTCAAAATGATGAAAACGCATAAAGGGAAGTCTTTTTAGATGACATCTTCTTGAATAAATAAGTAAAATTACATTATTTAGGAAGATGTTAATGAAAATATCTACATTTCATTTTGTATTATTTTTTGAAACTTAAAGATTTTAGGATATGTAAAAATCATGAAAGTTTGCATAGAAAGTAAAAGGAGATAAAAATAGATTTATATCTATATTAAGAATAATGTGAAAAGAATGGTAATAGAGAAACTGTTTGATTTGGATATTTATTGAAGGAAATATGTTAAGAGGTTGTTTCTTGTTTAGACATCTTAAGTCTTCCACATGCTTTTAGTGAGGAATTAAATGAGTCAACCTGTAAATGCTTATGATATTCTGGCATAGGGTAGGCAATAAATGTTAGTTTATGCTCCTCTTCCATTGTTCAAGTAAGTTCACGCAGCCAGAATTTTTTTATAATATGAATCATTTCTTACATGAAATACTTTCATGGATTAATTTATGTCTCAGAAAACATAATTATATTTAGTGGTGACCTAATATACCCTAAAATAGTGTAAAAATTAGAATTGTTTTGCTATGTAATACTGTATTATATGGATCTATAACTCTTACAGATTTTATATCACATGTCCGTTACTTCCCTTGGTAACTTATTGTCTGTGCTATTTAATAGACACAAAAATCCTATGTGGTTGCTCAGGGTCCTGTATCTGGAAAATAATACTGGATTCAAACCTAGCAGTTAATGGAAGAGCTCTTATTCTTTGCCTTCTATATATTTCTTCCATATCAACTGTGACTTAGTAGAGAATATATATTTAATTTAATTTATAAAGATGATTAGAAATTTATAATTTATAAAGTTATAGTGAAAAACCAAAACTAAGAGGAAAGTCATGCCATATTCTGGTCAGGGAGATCATGCCCCTGATACGTGGTCTCCAATCTCTGACAGGGACTGCACATGTATCTCTTCCTAGCTGTTAGCAGTGTTGTTACAGGAAAATACTAATTCTGATTATATTTTATATTTGGCATTGTATTTAATCAACAATTTTTGAGGAATTTTCTCTTAAAGAGGAGATGGAGATTTTGGAAAAATATCTGGGCAGAAGGCAAACACTTTAAATGTATTGAGACATTGAAATCAAATTCTCAGGAAAACCAACAAGAAGACAGGGAGTGACAAATGCAGGAAATTCCAAGAAATAAAGGCCGATCAAATACAAAATATGTTCCCCTTCCAGGAGTGAATCTTTCTAACTTCTCCATAGAAGATAACTACAGGGAACCAAAAATATCTAGAAGGTAAGTAAGGATTAACTCATGGTAAAACCAAGTCATTATTATGGTAAGTAATTTACATACTGAAAAAGATCTGTACGATTGAGACAAAGATAATTACACAACCTAAAGATGAAGCCTTGAGTTTTGGTTCTTGTCATCATTGTTGAAAAGAGAGTAGATGAAGCAAGAAGGACAATTAGAACATGGAAGCATTGCATTCTGGGTGGTGGGAGAATATCACGTATTCCATAGGATTGTTACTCCCACAGGATTATATCCACATATAAACCTAGTTGGGTTGTCTTCAAAATTATCAGTAAATCTGAAAGAGATGCATTCGCCAATTATTCCCAATCAATATAACAAAAGAATATGTTTTAGAATAGAGTAAGCCAACAATCACACTTTGCTTTTCTTCTGGACACTACAATCATCTCTTATTTTTCATAACAATCTGTACTCCTTTGTCAGCCTCCAATAAATATCTTTTATTTTGGTATTGATTAAGAAACAATTAGGACAGGTTAAAATCATGATATTTGAAACCTCGCAGTTACCTAAGAAATCATCAGGACTCAATTCCACTCTAAGTCCTCAGGAAGAAATTGAGTCTCAGGCAGGCTGTGGCCCACTGAAGGTCATGAAGTCAGATTTTTACCAGTTTTTCTGTCAGTATCAGGCCATTTCTTATATTAGAAGTGAATTTGCCATTCAGTTAGCCAGGGTTATTTCTCTCACGTGCTCTCTTTCCCTCTCTCTCTTTAAAAATTGTAGGAAATAGATAGACATTGAAATAAAAAGAATATGATTTCTCTAGTACTTTGTATTACCTTTGTGTGTATGCATATCCAGAGAATTCTTTGTCTGTTAAATGTATCTTGAATTATACTCAAGTTCAAATAATTTAGACACAAACTATAATTCAGACCTAATTATTAATTAGGTTGTAATAATTACAACCATTGGAATATCAACTTTATTCTATACTTCAGACTGCAGATGGTTTAGTTTTTTTTTGAAGACTGTCCATGTTTTGTCCGTAGATTTCATACTGGTAGTCAGTTAAAGGTTTTCACATGGATTTTAGAGACATTTGATAGTTTCTGCTTACAGGTTGAAATCAGTAAGCCCTAGGCCCTATGTATTTATCTCTTTCTGCTTAACCTTACAATAATGGTGATCCCCGGCAGTATCTGACTGGACCTTTTGACCTGTCTTGAAGTTTTAGTCAATGTTCACTGTGAGCAACGTCACTTGCTCACCTTCTGTCTTTTGCTTCAGCTCAGCACCTGTAAATTCTAAAATCAATGTGCAGGAAAACCATTTTCAAACATAAGTTCTTTTCATTTCAATTATAAAATATCTTAGAAATTTTCACATTGCTCCTCTGTTTGTTTTCTGAATATCCATTCTGTAAGCCAGACATTTAGAAAGGCTTCATTGTGTTTACACGTCCTGCTTATGTTTTTGGAAAGAGACACTTACATATTTGTGTCCATTTGTTATGCACAAAGATATAGAAAATGAATGGTACTTTTTCATTGGGGTTTGGCAATGTTGTATAAATTTAAAACACACAGCATTTTCAACTGCTTAATCCTTTCTTTTCTTTTCCAATGCCCAAAACATAAATGAAACAAAACAAACAGAAAATGCCTTGTTGAGATAATAGCAGGGTGACCTCATTTCCAGCATTACCTTAAGATCCAGCTATGTCATTGTTTCCTCCAAGGGAGCAGACTGGATTTCCTGGCTTTTAAGTTGCTAGTATTTTATTTTATTTTATTTATTTTATTTCATTTCATTTCATTTCGTATATTTTATTTTATTTTATTTATTTTATTTTTTTATTTTATTTTATTGCCTCATTTTGAACTCACCAGGGGAATATACCAATTTCCTGTTCATTTTTTTTTCTTCCTTTCTTTCTTGGACCCCTAATAAAAGTGAGTTGAATATATCTGAACAATGATCCTGATGGCAGAAATAAAATTGGTCAAGACATCTCAAGATTTTTTTATGCCTAGTAAATATTAATAATGAATACATATATTTCTTCTAAGTACATTGTCATTTTTGTTTTGCATAGATTGAGCAACCTGAGTAATATGCATATGATTTTAGCAATCAACACAGAAAATGGTAAGGCAGTTTTTAAAAAAACTTAAACATAGGACTACTATACACCCAGCATCCCTCCTCTTGGCATACATACAATTATTTCCTCATAGAGATACTGGTACTCCCATGATAAAAGTGGTGTCATTCAAAACAGACAAGATAAGGAAACAACCTAAGTGTCCATTGACAGATATATGGATAAAGGAAGGAATGAAATGTATACATTCATATAAAAGTGAAATAGTATAAACCATAAAAAAAGAACATGTAATTGCTATTTACCACATCTGAATAAACTGGTGGACATAGTGCTAACTGATTAAGCACACAACAGAAAGAAAAATTGTGTGACCTGACTTACATATGAGATCTGAAAAAATAAAATCACATATGTGGAGAAAATAAAACTGGTTAATAGTGGGAGGATGGGTAGAAAATGAGAAGTAGGTCAAGAAATGGAAAGTAGCAAATATGTGGATTGAACATATCCAGAAACTTAATGTACATGAGGACTGTAGGTAGTAAAACCACTGAACTTGGGATCCATGCTAAATGAGTAGATTTTAGCTGCTTTTGCCATAATTATGAAACAAAAAAATGACCAACTGTAATATGATGAATATGTACATTTTGTTCATTATAATAGCTCTCGAACATAATGTTGTATATTTTAAGCACTGAAAAATTTAATTTTTAAAAATAATCTCCATAATACAATTTGACCAAATAATTATGGCATCAAATCACAAGCCAAAATTTTCAATATAAAGTTACTGCTCTTACCCCATCCTGTAGAGTAAGTAGATTCATCTGCAGCTTGTTTTCAGTACTGTTGAGCAACCCTTTCATTTATCTACTGCTGGTTCCTCGCTGTGATCAACCTAAGCTACTGCAGACCTTTTTTGATTCTGCTCATGGTTCTTCTGTCCCATTTCCCATGGACTGGGAAGACTAAGTTCATGATAGTCAGCTCTTGTCCTTGTCCCTGGTCAGTGTATTGCTGTTTCCACCCACTCTTTCATACGAGTTCAGGGAAAACTTCTCCCTTTCTTTTTATTTTGGTAGTCAATCCTTCCTCCCTGACCTCAGATTCCATCACGTCCACCTCTGGAGACTTTTGGTTGCCATACTTACCTTTCTGGTTTTGAGCTCCAGTTCTTCCTTTAACTGGATTTTTCCTTCTCAGCTTCCCTGTTCTTCTAATTCCCATTGTCATACCCCTGTTGGTATGTGGATACTCTGTATGACAACTTTCCTCTGAAAACAGTTGACAGTGCCTACTTCTCTTTTCGGTGGTTTGTTTCCTTGTCCAAAATTCTTTGACAAACTACACATAGGCCTTATTTTTGTATCTCATAAGATATCCCCTAGATACCTGATTTATTTTCTGATTCTTAAATCAGCCTGCTCCTATCTGAAATGTCAAATCCTTATTTACTGCAGCACATGTTTATAACTCCACAATCTTTCCAGTGTTTCAAGTTTTTACCATTTCCAAATCAACATGTGCATGATTCCATCACGTGAAATGCTAATTGAGTAATTATACTAGTGAATAGGCAATTTATTTTTTATTTGGTATTAAAGTTACACTTTTAATATGTTACAAACAGGTGAGTCTTGGTTTCTTCTAGTTTTGAACAGGTAAGTTTTCTGTGAGCATAATTATCTAAAAAGAAGATATATTTTTAAATTTACTATTTGGCTACTTTAGATATAATAAAAGTTGTTGGACATAATGAAGTTTCATGTCCTTCTAACCTTATAACCAATGAGTTCTTTTTTTTCTCAGCACTATGTGCTTTGGTCTGAATTTATACAAAGGTTATATTTTATATGGGGAAAAATGGGAAGATTATTCCCTGTTTCATAACTTTATAAATAATCTTTTCATAAGATATATAAGAAAATGTTGGACAGACATTCTGGTAATATATGTGTCATTCATACTTCCTTAAGAAACTACACTAAATCTGAAAAATAAAATTTGAGTAAAAGAAGTTGGACATAAAAGTTTATGAATAAAAATCTTTTACTAATGATTTCTAATAGATTTGCAAACAGTGCTCTGTTTTTCTACAAACTCATTATATTTATTTTATACAAAGAGTATGCTTTAAGTAGAGTGATGTTTGAGTAACACTAAAGCCCTAATGTTTATCACTTTTAATTTCTTTACACTGGAAGCCTCATTCAGATGCCATAATTTCATTCGGAAGGTTTCCAATGAAACAAGAGTACACTTGTTTCCAGTGTTCATGGAACTCAAGTTCTTTGTCAAAGGGTCTGGACAAGGAGATCTTCATCATGGGGGAAAGAGAGTCCTAATACTACCACCTGGTCATCTCTATCTGCTAGGCCCACCCTGTCACTGATGGACCCTGAAAGCTTTGTCACCAGGCATCTCAAAGCATGTTATTCCAAGAAGTTTCACATATATCATAATGAAGAATTAATATTTTCACTGTTATATTCAAAAAATGCATAAATTAATTATGTTGGCATAATGATGCAGAATTCTTTTTTACAAAAAAGAGTCTTTGATGAAGAAAGACTTAAATGCTCAAGTGTAACTTTTATGTGTAATTGATAACTTTTATCAATTACTGCTTAATCTAATCCTTGGCTTCTCTGCAGGTTTGAATGTGGAATACTTTTTTACGCTTTAATCTTTATTTCAGATCGTTATATCTAGAATAACACTTAAATGGAATTTAGGCTTTAAATAGACGTATAAAGACTTTTCATCTCAGTGGGCAAACTGCCCTCATCATCTGCTTTTATCGCTTTTCTCTCTCTTCTCTCTCCTCGAACTGAAACTCAGTCTCCATTCTTTGCAATTCTATTGTATTTCATAATCTGTATCTCAATTCAGGACTAAATGTGGTTCTACACTGATAATAATAATTTCATGGCTTAATCCCATTTCTCAAAAGAACTAATATCTAATTTAGGAAAGAATTTATCGTATACTTCAATATTCTTCAATATTCCCATAAGAATGAGTATATTATTGAGTTTCCATATGCACGTACATACTCAATGCATCAACAATAGACAACTCTGCAAGTCAAAAGCAAGTATATCCTTGTACTCCATGCATGTCGAATGCTCTGCAAATTCCAGTGGCATGGATCACAATATTTTGACCAAGAACAGAACAGAAACCTGGATCCTGTAAAGTAAGACCTTTATTTGACAATAAATGATGATTTCGTTTTCATGTTGACTTTAGGGATCCAAAAGAAAGAAACATATATTGGATTTGTAGAGAAGTACAAACATAAGCTTCCTCCTTGCTTTGAACAGATACAGAGTGCTGTCTTTAACTCTGTATGGGTTGAAGGTTTTGGCATGGTCCTATTGTCTCTCTGTGTACCTGCCCATACTCTGGGGTATGCTGAACCGCTAGAGATTCATTCAGGTCATTGTGGGTAGGGAGGTGGGAACACATCTGTTGAATGAGGCAAAACAGAAGTGGACCAGATGGCAGAAGTAATGAGGGTGAAGAGCAGAAAGGAAAATTCCCCAAAGATGTACCAATGGCATTACTACATCTGCTGAAGGAAAAGAAGCCTAAAAAGGAAGTCAGCATGGTTTCTGAACATCTGAATAAGCTGACTCGGTCAGGGGCTACTCTGCAGGATTACATTTAGAGTTGGCTGGAAGCAGGGAGTAAATGGAACAAGAAGAGAGATATGGACATATTTTTTTTTCTGATTTCTTTAGAAACAACAAATATGTACCAGCAATTAATATGCTTCTGGTTGTAATCATCATGCATTGTACAAAAGGGTAATTTTCTTGAAGAACGTCTAAATGATCCAGCACCACAACCATCAACGATAAAAATCTCTCGCCCTCCCTAAATAAAGTCTTCCATAGTTTTCTTTACTTTTTAAAGGAGAGAAGAAAAAAAAGGCTTATTCTGGCATTGTATAAATGAAATGAAGACATTCAGGTGTACTAAATATATTAAAAGGTTATTGGTTTTGCATCATTTGCTTCCTAGAGAATTGACAGGAAACAAGAACTTTGTTACTTTACATGTAAAAATTAGGTCACTGAAATGAAAAGCATCAGATATCTTTTTTTATACTAAACAATTTATAACATGTTTCAGTTCATGCAAAAAATAAGATCTTTTGATCTTTTTTGTATACATTAAGGAAGTTGCTAGTATTGATGGCCAGTATCATTCTTACAGGACAATAAAATAATTTAAACATATATTTTAATTGCTTATTAAGGTGAGAAGGAAGACAATTCCCATGAAACAGATGAGATAGGGAAGAGGCCAGCCAAAGCAACCCTAAAATTTGGGTTATAAAAATTAGGATGATGAAAAAGTTTTCTATTTTTTTCTCTCTGATAAGAATAAAAATGAAGTGCTATTTTGTCTTGGAAATACATGCCTATGAAGGGGGTTTATTGTTCCCAAAACTATTGAACAAATATTGCTTCAGATAGGGAAACGGAGTTACAGCAGGAATAGTGGTCATATTGTTGGGCGTGCACACACACACACACACACACACACACACACACACACACACCACTTGGCTCATGACCTCTTAAAGCTGTTTCAAATTAGTTTTCAACACAATTTATTTAAAGATATTTCTTACCTCAAAAAAAAAATTTCAACAGTAAAATAGTCTTCTGTAATGAACTTAATGCCAAAAATGAATTTGGAAAGCATTTAGTGTGCTCTGAGGGTTTTCTTAAATTCTAAAATTTGGCATACCTCCAATCTGAAGGAAAGTACAACTTGAAAACATTTTTAATATTGAAATTTTTATCATTTTCTGTTGAATAAGGAGGCAATTAGTGAAATTTAAAAGAGCCTTCCCTTGTTTTTCATGTCTGATCTAAATGCTCAACAGTAGATTTTCATGTTTTTGTAGATTTCCCTCTACATTCAGGGCTGTATTTTTCTTCCCAACTGAGCATTCTCTTATAAAAGATACAATTGAAGCATCCAGTCAGAACCAAAGGTGGTAATACTTGTAAGATGTACTTCCTCGTAATAAGAGGAACTGATATTTAATGAGTTCTCATACCAGTCACTAGTTTAAGGGATTTACATGTATGATATTATTTAGTCACACAATGACCCTATGAAAAAAACACTATAATCTGTCACATTTTGTATGAGGGGAAACAGATCCAGAGGGATTAATAAACTTTCTTAGGTTCACACAGCTTGAAAATTGCAGAGCTGGATTTGAAGCAAGGCAGTCTAGCTTGGGAGCTGTGATTTAAACCGTATCAATGTGATCCTGGCTTCCAGACATTTCACTGTCCTATCTTCATTAGTCTGGATATAGGTTGTATTCACCAATGTTAATCTAAAAAGTGACTTCAAATATTTATGTGTGTATTCATTCAATTTTTATTATAGTCAAAGCCCATATGATAAATGTACGATGAAAGGAGCCTCAGCTTTCGCTACAGACACGTGTCAGGACTTTGATTCAGGAAACAAATAGCAAAATGTACTTGGGGAAATAAAACCGTTTAAGAGTCAGTGGTGGAAACAGGTAAATAGGACAGAACTGACTTCATGTAGTAAATCATTTCAGAAAAATTTATAGTCCATCAGCCTGACCAGGATAGACAAAGTTGGGACAAAGATACAGTAATTCAAGTGTTCTGTAGAATGGACTAAGAGGGATTTTGAGTTTCCCGGGTCATTTCTTCAGAGAGGAAGAGATGTGAAAAGAAAGGGAAGGAAAGGAAAAGACCTAGACTCCACCTGGATTGGGACTTCTGAGAAGTTCCTGAAGGTGGAAGTGGCTAAAATGTTTTTAAAAACGAGGAAGTTTACTTTTTAATACTATATTACTTGCTAAGTAATGCACTCCTCCTCAGGTTTTCCTTAATACTCCAAACAAATGGGTCTTAAACTGTGATCTTCTGACCAGCACCTCAGCATGATGCAGAACCTTGTGAGGGGTGCATTCTTCAGAACCTTCCCCAGAGCTACTGAATCAAGAACTCTGCAGGCTGGGATAAGTAACCCCTTGTGATAAGTGCTAAAGCTTGAAAGCCTCAAACCCAAGCCTCAGCACAAGTCTGCTGTTTTCTTAGTCTGTGTACGTAGCACTTAAGGGAATGAAGGAAGCTGGTGGATGTGAGGCAGATATCACGAACATGAAGGGTGATACAAGCAAAGTTTAAGAAATTCACCTACAATCAGGGAAAAACTAATGTTGAGCAATTTAATGAGCACTTGCCAAGAAACTCTTAAGAGTGCTTTAATTTATAGCCATAAAGAAGAATAAAATTATGCCATTTGCAGGTAAATGGATAGAATTGGAAAATATCATGCTAAGAGAAATAAGCCAATCCCAAGAAACCAAAGGCCAAATGTTTTCTCTGATAAGAGGATGATGATACATAATGGGGGTAGGGGGTAAGAGAAGAATGGAGAAACTTTACATTGTGTAAAGGGAAATGAGAGGGGGGAGGAGATGGGTTATGAAAGATGGTGGAATGAGACAGACATCGTTACCTTACGTACATGTATGATTACATGAATGGTATGAATCTACATTGTGTACAGCCTTAGAAACGAAAAGTTGTACCCCATTTGTGTACAATGAATCAAAATGCAGCCTGTAAAAATAAAAAAATAAAAAATAAAAAAAAGTGCTTTAACTTAGTTATCACTTTCAGGGTAGAAATAATTGACATGTGGGCAGGGGGTTTCTTGTGGTTAAATTTGTTATAACTTAGTAGTTAAAGATTATCAGTCTCTTTTTTAAGGTGTATTATATTTGTACAAGTTGATGGGATTTGTTGCTTATTCATACATGTGCACACTGCAGTCATATAATTCGGCTAATATCACTCCCCAGCACTTACCCCTTCCTCCCCACCTCCCACTACTTGTTCCTTTCTTCTACTGGTCTTTTAAATTTTAGGAGATCCATCCACACCTTGGTTTACCTTTTTCCTTTCTAGCTTCCACATATGAAAGAAAACACAGGATCATTAACCTTCTGAGTTTGACTTATTTCATTTAAAAGATTGTCTTTAGTTCCATCCATTTTCTTGCAAATGCCATAGTATCATTTCTCTTTATGGGTGAATAAAACTGCATTGTGCATATTTACTATGTTTTCTTTATCCATTCATCCATGAATACATACCTAGGCTGGTTCCATAGTTTGTGAGTTGGGCTGCTATAAACATGGGCATACGCATATCACTACAGTAAGATGCCTTTAATTCTTCAAGGTAAATATCAAGAAGTGGTATAGCTGGGTCATATGGTGGTTCCATGCTTAGTCCTTTGAGGAACATCTGTACTCATTTCCATTAGTGGTTGTATTAATTTATAGTTCCACCAACAGTGTAATAGTGTTCCCTTTTCTTCACATTCTCTCCAGCATTTATTATTATTTGTATTCTTCTTGACTGCCAATCTGACTGTGTGAGATGAAATCTCTGTAGTTTTGATTTGCATTTCCCTAATTGCCAATGATGGTGAACATTTTTTCATATATTTGTTGTCCATTTGTATTCTTTTGAGAAGTGTCTGTTTATTTCATTTTCCCATTTATTAATTAGGTTGTTAAATTTTTTGGTGTAAAGTTTTTTGAGCTCTTTCTATATTCTAGATATTAATCCTCTGGTCAGAAAAGTAGCTAGCAAAGATTTTCCTGCATTTGTGAGTTCTCTCTCCCTGTGCTTGTTTTCTGGAGTGTTGACCCTTCAAGTTGCATAGTTTTTGGTCTAATTCCAACATCTTTGATCCATTTTTTATCAGTCACTTTTTTAAAGTATACCAACAATGGTGTGTTTTGACATAGTCCCAAATGGTTCTTCTCTTTGGGGGCGGAGGTGAATGAATTGCAGTTGTGGATAAGGAAACCAGTGGGAGGTTTGCTGACCATTTCTTCACTGGGGATACAGTAGAGCTATTCTGCAGGGAGATGTTGAGATGGAAAGCATCACAATTGGTCAAAGGCAAAGATAGTATGTGATGTAAGATTTTAAAAGTTTATGATGATGTAAAAGCAAGCACATTCAGTAGAAACCATGATTTAAATATTGAATTTTGATCTTTTTGCAGGCCAGGAATGTGTAGTTTTTTTTTTTTTTTTCCCTTTGGATGCTGGGCAGTGAGCCACAGTTCCCACTTAACCACATGATTATGAGATTAAGCACTGAATATACATACAGTGTGCCGCACAGCTTAGCTATAATGTTCAGTGGGTTAAGTGTATTATGAACTTTTTTGACATAAGATATTTTCACCTTTCAATTGGTTTATCAGGCATAACCCCATAATGAACCAAGAAGCATCTATATTCACAGGTATTGATCAAGGTAGGAATGGGGAGCAGGGACACAGTCAAGCCAGCAGCCGGGTGACGGCATGGAAAGATGTGACTCATTGAGCCATAGACATTTGGTAAAGTGGTGAGAATCCAGACCATCTTCCTTTTAAAACAGTCACTTGAATTTTATCTGGAGAATCAAATGATGGGAAACCTATCTCACACTGACTTCTGCTTCCTCTTGATCCTTGATCCTCTGGGAATGTTATCCCCCCTCACTTTACTCCCCTCCCATCACACACCCTTGCCCACTCCTGCAGGGGACTTGCCACTCTGGTCTAGACAATCAGATCATCCTATTTCCCAGGGAAAGTTTTTAGTTCTAGGATTCAGAGGGATTTAAATACAATCCAATTCTCCAAATGGATTTCTGAGAGTCAGGCCTAGGGTATTATTTGAGTTATCAGTAGGAATAAAGTTTTTCTTTCTGATGAATTGGAGCTATGAGTAGGATGTGTGGAGCTCTTGGTGTTCATTTTGCATTTTAAGATGACAATTTATCTCAGGTCACAACCAGAGATAAGAGAGCAAAGCAGGCAGATTGACCGTACATGTCCTGCTTGATGATACGTCCTTGGGGATAACTAGCCCTGAAATTGGAATTCTTCCAACACATTTTCGTTTTGTAAATAAAAATTTCTCCTTATTGATCAGCCAGTTCAAGTTGGATCTTCCTATATTAGAGAATAAAAGAATCTAACTGATATGCCTGAAAGTAAGAGAAAAACAGCAAAATCAGTGACAGGTGATTAAGACATCTCATCTTGGACTCCAAGAAATGTGGGAGGAAGGACGCTGTGCTACAGTAGGCGAAAATAGCAGTAGGGTTTTGAGTACAGAATTCTGTGTATGTTCATTAAGGATTCTTAAATAATCTAGATGCCACAATGGCATACCCATCATTGGGATAAGTGGGAAATAAATTGCTTCAGCAGTAGTATCCATATGAAAAGCAATACATTCTCCAGTAAGAATTACTGGTCAAAAGCCAGATTAATACTCCATGCTTCCTTCCCAGAACAAGAGCCATAGCAGTGGCAATGTGGCTCCTGGTGGTGGTGGTCTCAGTGAGGTCTACTGTGCTTCCTCTCGGGGTCCTTGGTCTTCATTGCTTCAGGGCACATGGATGGCTCTTCCCAACTGGTACCTGTAGCTCTCCACCTGCAGGCTTTCTCTGGCATCCTGCAGTCTAACCCAGTCTGAAGGATTAAGGGGTTCATGTCTTCTCAGGAAGCATCTTCAGCCAGTGATGGAGGGGAACGAGGGGTAAATATCTCAGCTTCTGAACTCTTGAGGTGGGACAGCGAAGTACATCTCCCAGAGATGCTCAGCAGGCTGAGGCTCCGCTGCCAGGAGCTGAACAACATCCCTTAATCCTCCTCTCTAGTTGTCTTGCCCTCTTTGTCTTACTTTCCCTCTACCTTCCGCTTGCTTGTGAGATCACCTCTTAAACAACTTCAACTTCTTCCTGTTCTCCGGATCTGATTCTGTCACAGGGTGGGTATCCTAAACAAGCAATGATGTGTGGAGGGTAAACATGATAGGGCAAAACAACAAAGCAAAGTCTTTGTAAGAAAAGGCTGAGGGCTGGGGCTGTGGCTCAGTAGTAGAGTGCTTGCCTAGTATGTGTGAGGCACTGAGTTCGATTCTCAGCACCGTGTAAAAATAAATAAAGCTTTATTGACAACTAAAACATAAATTAAAAAAAAATATTTTTTTTTCTCATATAAGAAAAGCCTGAAAACAACATAATTTAAGTTGGAAAGATCAGAATCAGGTCCACACATATATGAGCTGGCATTTAATGAAGATACCCATTGATAGGAACTGCAGTGGGCAAACACCCTGATACATAACACCGCACTTTTTTATATATATTATTTCCAATCTTGAGGGTAAATACAATTGACTTTTTTCCTGTACCCAACAAACCAAACACATGTTCATTGTCCTGTTGTTCTGTGATGTGGCCTCTGTAGATAACGAGTGAATACTCAAAGAAATTGACCAAGGAAGTTTTTAATCTCTGAAAAAAATCTGATAATCCTTTCTGTAGTAGACTGCTATGCCTCTTTCCAGTAGACAATACCAGAAGAGTTACAATCAACTTAGGCAAACTTTACTGTCAGAAATCTGGGAAGAAACTGTCAAGAAGCCTAAGCCTGAAGTTTAATAGCTTGTGAACCATAACTTGCTTCCAGTAACTAGTTCTGCTGGTAATTATCTGCCTAGGATCAAAAAGAGCAGGGGTTGTTGAATTCCTAATTTGGGGGAAGTTGGAAAGAAAATCCCAGAGGAGTTTTTCAGAGCCCAAAGATATCTATGCTTGAAATAAGGCGAGATTTGAATACCTGTTCTCAGGAGTAATAGATTCAATCCTAGATGGGAAAGATTCACAACGGGATAATCATAGAACTAGAAACAGGTAGGGAAAAATGCATTGAACAAGAAATTATTGCCCACAGGAAAAGAGAACTGTTTTTTATTGTGTAACAGGATATTAATCAGTAAATTGATCCCGGCCCCCAACGCTTTGTTAGTATTTTACTTTAACTTAAAAATAAGGACAAATACCATATCCTCTGCCTCTTGAAAAACAGAAATAAACATAATAATAAAATCTATTTTCACGGCCAATGACCATTATACTTTCCACTTTGTGATCACATTACATTCATTTTTTTTTGTTCCCTGCTCTCTCTTTAGGTTGGCACATTGATTTGAAATTCAATGAAAATCTCATTAAAAATATTTTTGGAGGCAATCCAGAGACCACGAAGGAGAGAATGACCCGTGGGTAGTCTAGAATACAGTGAACACTATGCTGATTCACCCTCATTCTCTCTGAACACCCCCGTCCCTGATCGGTTGTTTATGTACACCATTATTCCTGTGACTCAGATGACACATCTGTCCCCTAAAAGAGAATGGAGAATCTTGAGCTCCTAGAGGTTTGCATGACCATTTCCTGCAGCGATTAGCAATAAACTCCCGAGACTTACTATAGTGATTGGCCCTGACCCCAGGATGAACGTGGGCACGCTTCCAAGTGGAAAGCCTGCCTTCTTAGCAGTGCCAGCCTTCAAAACACAGTGTGTGTCTAATGGCTGGTTGAATCAGCTTCGTTCCATAGCATGCCATGTGTGTACACATGATAAAAATGATGAAAGAACTGCAGTCTAAGTTGGAAATAAACACACAGAAGATCATATTTTACCTAATTCATATAGGCTCTGTTGGAAAGTAAAAGGTTACTGTTTCCTTTTTTTACTCTCGTAAATTGTATTTTTGCATTGCTATTAGTTCAATGCAACACACACACACACATACCCACGCACACCCCTACACCTGGAAGATTTTGATCCAAAGCTAAATATTTCAAAATGAAGAAGAGATTGCATTGAAGTAGAGGAAAAAAAAAATAAGTTTTCTGAAGAGAAATTATGGGGCAATCACAAACTATTATGAATTTTCCTCTTTTCTATTTTAAAGGACATGAGGCATAGGAAGTTAGAGGTAACCTAATATAATTCATCATGTTTGAATTTATACTCTTCAAAATTGGGCAATTTATACTCATGGACTATGTTTTATCTTTTATTCAAAAGAGATTGGAATTTTTTTTCTCATTATAGAAATGGAGAAAATGAGTCACAAAAGGTAATGTTCCCAGACCATTACCTATCAGGGAAGAACTCAAAATAAAATTCTTGGCCCAAAAGAGGTAGCATGGTATCATAAAACTACGCCTTTTGCAGCAAGGCAGATTTATGTTCACATGATACTTTTTAAGATATCTGAAAACTGTGGTGCAAGGTATTATAAATTGGAAAGCTTTTGGAAACTTTAATGCAAGTTTTTGGATAAAGAAATTGATATAGTATTCTCACAATACTATGTTATCAGGCTAAAGCAGAATATATCACGTTTCATTCTAGAGATGGTTAAGAAAAACTTTTTAAAATATTCTAAATGCCAATCACATCTTCGTTTTTAGTGTTCTTGGACCAAGAAATCCGTGGATTTACCAAGAACTGGAACCTTAGTTACATTATTAATAGTACCACCACTCACAAATTCTGTCCCAGAAAGATGGTGAATTTTCTCAAAAACAGAGGAAGAGGCCCATGGGGAAAATACCTTAAGAAGTTATCAGACTTAAAGTTAATTCAGGTTCCCTTTTGAATAGACTAGCTAAAAAGAATTTCACAGTTTATCTTACTTAATTTTGATAGTTCTTCTTTGTGCACAGTTTTCTTTTTATTTTATTTTTTTAATTTTATTTTGTTTCTCCACATCCGTGTTTCATTTGTAGCATTTTGTTAGGATGCTGGGAGACGTTCTCCATTGGTGGTCTCAGCCTTCTATCTTTCTTTTATATGCTATATATTGTTTTCTCCATTTAAATAGTGTTCTTAGTTCTGAATATTCTAATATAAAGCACAGTTTTTGTATTCTTTTAAAATAAAAATGAAGTGATCTCTTTTCACTTGATAATGCCCTAGTTGTTATTTAATGGGCCAGGGTAACTTATGCTACTATAGTATTTTGCTCTTCCTTTCTTTTTTTTTTTTTTTAAACTTTTAGTTGTAGATGGACACAATACCTTTATTTTATTTGTTTATTCTTAGGTGGTGCCGAGAATAGAACCAGTGCCTCTCATGAGCTAGGCAAGCGCTCTACCACTGAGCCACAACCTCCACAGAAATCTTCCATAGTGATGTTTCCCGGCGTTCTGACTTCAGCTCTTTGTCCTTCTAGGTAACCTTATAACATTACCCCTGTGCTTTGACATCTTTTCTCCCATTTTATAATTGATAAAATTGAAACACATACAAGTTAATAAAATTTCTCCAAGGTCCCACATTCAGTGAGAATCAGAACTTAGGGCTGGAGTACTGGCTCAGTGGTAGAGTGTTCGCCTAACATATGTGAGGCACTGGGTTTGATCCTGGGCACCACATATAAATAAATAAATAAAATAAAGGCATTGTGTTCATTCACAACTAAAAAAGCAAAAAAAAAGATTCAGAGCTTAAATTTGAAGAAGGTTGAACTTCCTTCTACCACCCACCTATATCTTTTTCAGGGCAGGATAGGCCATGATGGTATTAAGACCCACATTGCTTCTGTGGCTTAGGCAAAGTTGTTGTCTTATTTTTTGCACATATTGCTGCCCATCAGTGAAACTCTTCATACGGCTGTATTCTGAGACTGTAATTTGGCAGAAACTCCACCATCTAGAAGGTTGCTGATTTGGGTGGTAGGGAAAAAAGAAACTGGGTAGTTGAGCCACAGTAATAAAACATGTAATGCCCACATATCACAGGCCACCTAATATACATGGTCATGGTTCCATAGGACGGACACTCAGGAGGGCCTGGTCGTTGTGTGTAGAAGCAGAGCTCACCAGTGTGGAAGGATATGTATGCATCATGTATTTTATAACTCTAGCTTATAAACTCTAATTTTTTGGCTCCTAATTCCATTACTTCTTAATAGCACCATGATTATGGGTAGGAAATGATTTCCTCTACAACATTTTGTATGTTCTTGTGGGATGCAAAAATAGACAGATCCTCCCTATTAACCTAGCACAGCAAAAAGCTATTGCAGAACCTAAGCTGAGTCAATCAATGATCTCTCTAAACCTCTTGTTTTCTGTTTCAAAGCCCTTTTACCCTGTTTATTCTGTTTATTTTACTTTTCAGTGCTTTCTTCTTATTGTTGTTTTTGGATTTTTTTGCACAAGATAGTGGAGTTAGATTCTATTGCTTATACACAAATAATCCAAATTTATACACAGTACTTATTGATATTCTGACAATATGCTGGGGATAGCTAAGAGTATCCCAAAGTGAAGTTATAGGATATATGAACCATTATATGAAATGTATAGAATCAGAAATAAACTAATAATGATGTTGATATTTATATAGCTTTAATTAATAATACAATAGGTGTTAAAAGACCTTGAAAAGCCCATGAGAACCTCCTAAGGAAATATGTTGACCTCTTTACTGTAGGATGCTTCAATTCAGATTGCTTAGCACCCAGGTTAGAATCAGCTTAGTGATAATAGGATAAGCACTTCACTAATGTGATTCTGAATGAGCAATTTTCATATTAATGGCTTTCTCACTGTATTAATGAAAACACAATTTGCCACTATAATGGGGACATCACTTAAATTAGATCAAAATTGCTAACATGAACAGGGCTGTTAATAAAGCAATACTATTGTATATGCTAATGGTTCTCCTATTGTGTTAACAATGTTCTTATATCCAAAAATTTGTACTACATTAGAAAAAAATGTGCTGTTTTATTGATGGCTTGAGGATGTCACTTACTGTATTGCAAGCCCTTGCTATCACAGTAACACTGCAAAGATTTGCCAGTAACTGAGCAGGAGTCAAATAGAAAAGAAAATCTCACACAGGAATTGACTATGAACATTTTATCAGCAAAGGTTTTTTTTTTTTTTTGTTTTTTATTCTGGGATGATTGTTCTCAGTCTTTTGGTATAGCTTATAAGCTACTGGAGAGATAGAAAATACTATGAGAAACAGAAAGTAAATTAAATAATAAAGTGATAAGCACATAAGTTTGCATATTTCCACCTCTATGTTAGGTTGCTAGGATTTCCAGAACTGGGTAGCTTAAACAACAGAAACCTGTTTTCTCACAGGTCTGAAGGTTAGCAGTTCAAGATCAGAGTATCATCAGGGCTGTTGTTTTCTGAGTGCTGTGAGGGAAAGATCTGTTCTCTCTCCTTGTATGGTAGGGGCCAACCTTCTCTTTCTCCACATTATTTCTTCAGGGCATTTGTATCCATATTTCCTCTCCTCATAAGGATGGTCGTCATATTGGCTTTGGTCTTAACAAAGTGACCTCATTTTAGCTTAATGACCTGTGTAAAGACCAAATCTCCAAATACATTCATATTATGAGCTACTGGGTATTAGGGCTTCAACAGAAGCAGCTTGTGGAATAGGGGAGAATTCCACATATAATATTCTTAAATTTTAATCTTCTTGTTAGGTCAACACATGTATTTCTGAAATATTTATTTATTTATTTTTATTTTTTATTTTTATTTTTTTTATTGTAAACAAATGGGATACATGTTGTTTCTCTGTTTGTACATGGCATAAAGGCATACCATTTGTGTAATCATAAATTTACATAGAGTAATGTTGTTTGAATCATTCTATTATTTTTTCCCTTCCCCCCACCTCTCCCACCCCTCTTTTCCCTCTATACAGTCCTTCCTTCCTCCATTCTTGCCCCCCTCCCTAACCCTAACTCTAACCCTAAAACTAACCCTTCCCTCCCCCCATTATGTGTCATCATCCACTTATCAGCGATATCATTCGTCCTTTGGCTTTTTGAGATTGGCTTATCTCACTTAGCATGATATTCTCCAATTTCATACATTTGCCTGCAAATGCCATAATTTTATCATTCTTTATGGCTTAATAATATTCCATTGTATATATATACCACAGTTTCTTTATCCATTCATCAATTGAAGGACATCTAGGTTGGTTCCACAGTCTGGCTATTGTGAAGTGAGCAGCTATGAACATTGATGTGGCTGTATCTCTGTAGTATGCTGATTTTAGGTCCTTTGGGTATAGGCCAAGGAGTGGGATAGCTGGGTCAAATGGTGGTTCCATTCCAAGTTTTCTAAGGAATCTCCACACTGCTTTCCAGAGTGGCTGCACTAATTTGCAGCCCCACCAGCAATGTATGATTGTACCTTTCTCCCCACATCCTCACCAACACCTGTTGTTGCTTGTATTCTTGATAATTGCCATTCAAATTGGGGTGAGATGGAATCTTAGGGTGATTTTGATTTGCATTTCTGTTATTACTAGAGATGTTGAACATTTTCCATATGTTCATTGATTGCTTGTAGATCTTCTTCTGTGAGGTGTCTATTCATTTCCTTAGCCCATTTGTCGATTGGATTATTTGTATTATTGGTGTAGAGTTTTTTGAGTTCTTTATAGATTCTGGAAATTAGTGCTCTATCTGAAGTATGATTGGCAAAGATTTTCTCCCACTCTATAGGCTCTTTCTTCGCATTGCTGATAGTTTCCTTTGCTGAGAGAAAGCTTTTTAGTTTGAATCTATCCAAGTTATTGATTCTTGCTTTTGTTTCTTGTGCTATGGGAGTCCTGTTAAGGAAGTCTGGTCCTAAGCCCACATGTTGAAGATCTGGACCTACTTTTTCTTCTATAATCTGCAGGGTCTCTGGTCTGATTCCGAGGTCCTTAATCCATTTTAAGTTTAGTTTCGTGCATGGTGAGAGATATGGGTTTAGTTTCATTCTGTTGCATATGGATTTCCAATTCTCCCAGCACCATTTGTTGAAGAGGCTATCTTTTCTCCATTGCATATCTTTGGCACCTTTGTCTAGTATGAGAAAATTGTATTTATTTGGGTTTGTGTCCGTGTCCTCTATTCTGTACCATTGATCTACCTTTCTATTTTGGTACCAATACCATGCCGTTTTTGTTACTATTGCTTTGTAGTAGAGTTGAAGATCTGGTATTGCGATACCCCCTGTTTCACTCTTCCTGCTAAGGATTGCTTTACCTATTCTGGGTTTCTTATTCTTCCAGATGAATTTCATAATTGCTTGCTCTATTTCTGTAAGGTACGTCATTGGGATTTTAATTGGAATTGCATTGAATTTGTATAGCACTTTAGGTAGTATGGTCATTTTGACAATATTAATTCTTCCTATCCAAGAACATGGGCGATCATTCCATCTTCTAAGGTTTTCTTTAATTTCTTTCTTTAGTGTTCTGTAGTTCTCATTGTAGAGGTCTTTCACCTCTTTTGTGAGATTGATTCCCAAGTATTTTATTTTTTTCGAGGCTATTGTGAATGGGGTAATTTTCCTAATTTCTCTTTTTGAAGATTCATCACTTATGTATAAAAATGCATTGGATTTATGAGCATTGATCTTGTAACCGCTACTTTACTGAATTCACTTATGAGTTCTAAGAGTTTTCTGGTGGAATTTCCAGGATCCTCTAAATATATAATCATATCATCAGCAAATAGGGATAGTTTGAGTTCTTCTTTTCCAATTCGTATCCCTTTAATTTCTTTGGTTTGTCTAATTGCTCTGGTTAGAGTCTCAAGAACGATGTTGAATAGAAGTGGTGAAAGAGGGCATCCCTGCCTTGTTCCAGTTTTTAGGGGGAATGCTTTCAGTTTTTCACCATTTAGAATGATATAAGCCATGGGCTTAGCATAAATGGCGTTTGCAATGTTAAGGAATGTTCCCACTATCCCTATTTTTTCTAGTGTTTTGAGCATGAAGGGGTACTGTATTTTATCAAATGCTTTTTCTGCATCTATTGAAATAATCATGTGATTCTTGACTTTAAGTCTATTGATATGGTGAATTACATATATTGATTTCCTGATGTTGAACCAACCTTGCATCCCTGGGATGAAACCCACTTGATCGTGGTGCACTATCTTTTTAATATGTTTTTGTATGCGATTTGCTAAAATTTTGTTGAGAATTTTTGTATCGATGTTCATTAAGGATATTGGTCTGAAATTTTCTTTCCTCGATGTGTCTCTGTCTGGTTTAGGTATCAGTGTGATATTGGCTTCATAGAATGAGTTTGGGAGGGTTCCCTCCTCTTCTATTTCATGGAATACTTTGAGAAGTATTGGAATGAGCTCTTCTTTAAAGGTTTTGTAGAACTCGACTGAGAACCCATCTGGTCCCGGACTTTTCTTTGTTGGTAGGCCTTTGATGACTTCTTCTATTTCAGTACTTGAAATTAGTCTATTTAAATTGTGTATGTCCTCCTCATTCAGTTTAGGCAATTCATATGTCTCTAGAAACCTGTTGATGTCTTCAAAATTTTCTATTTTGTTGGAGTATAGATTTGCAAAATAGCTTCTAATTATGTTTTGTATTTCAATCCTGTCTGTTGTGATATTTCCTTGTTCATTCCGAATTCTGGTGATTTGGGTTTTCTCTCGTCTTCTCTTTGTTAGTGTGGCTAAAGGTTTATCAATTTTGTTTATTTTTTCGAAGAACCAACTATTTATTTTGTCAATTTTTTGTATTGTTTCTTTTGTTTCAATTTCATTGATTTCAGCTCTGAGTTTAAATATTTCCTGTCTTCTACTACTTTTGGTGATGGTCTGCTTTTCTTTTTCTAGGGCTTTGAGGTGTAGTGTTAGGTCGTTTATTTTTTGAGTTTTACTTCTCTTATTAAATGTGCTCCATGAAATAAGTTTCCCTCTAAGTACTGCTTTCATAGTGTCCCAGAGATTTTGATATGATGTTTCTTTGTTCTCATTTACCTCTAAGAAATTTTTAATTTCTTTCCTAATATCTTCTGTTATCCATTCATCATATAATAGCATATTGTTTAATCTCCAGATGTTGAAATGGTTTCTGTTTTTTACTCTTTCATTTATTTCTAACTTCAATCCATTATGATCTGATAGAATACAAGGTAGTGTCTCTGTCTTCTTGTATTTGCTAACATTAGCTTTGTGGCATAATATATGGTCTATTTTAGAGAAGGATCCATGTGCTGCTGAGAAGAAAGTGTATTTGCTCTTGGTTGGATGGTATATTCTATAAATGTCCGTTAAGTCTAAATTATTGATTGTGTTATTTAGATTTATGGTTTCTTTGTTCAATTTTTGTTTGGAAGATCTGTCCAGTGGTGAGAGAGGCGTGTTAAAATCACCTAGTATTATTGTGTTATGGTCTATTTGGTTTCTGGAATTGAGAAGGATTTGTTTGACATTCATGGGTGAGCCACTGTTTAGGGCATAGATGTTTATGATTGTTATATCTTGCTGATTTATGCTTCCCTTAAGCAGTGTGAAATGTCCTTCTTTATCCCTTCTGACTAACTTTGGCTTGAAGTCCACGTTATCTGAAATGAGGATGGATACTCCAGCTTTTTTGCTGAGTCCATGTGCATGGTATGTTTTTCCCCATCCTTTCACCTGTAGTCTATGGGTATCTTTTTCTATGAGGCGAGTCTCTTGTATTCAACATATTGTTGGATGTTTCTTTTTAATCCAATCTGCCAGTCTATGTCTTTTGATTGATTAATTCAGGCCATTAACATTCAGGGTTATTATTGAGATATGATTTGGTTTCCCAGTCATTTGGTTCATTTTTTAAATTTTATTTATTTATTTATTTATTTGACACGACTTGGTTCCTCCTTTATTTGACAATTCCTTTAGGATAATTCCTCCCTTTGCTGATTTGCTTCTTTGTTTTTCATCTCTTCCTCATGGAATATTTTGCTGAGAATATTCTGTAGTGCTGGCTTTCTTTTTGTAAATTCTTTTAGCTTTTGTTTATCATGGAAGGATTTTATTTCATCATCAAATTTGAAGGTAAGTTTTGCTGGGTATAAGATTCTTGGTTGGCATCCGTTTTCGTTCAGGGCTTGAAAAAGGTTGTTCCAGGCCCTTGTAGCTTTTAGGGTCTGGATTGAAAAATCTGCTGATACCCATATTGGTTTCCCCCTGAATATAATTTGGTTCTTTTCTCTCAGCCTTTAAAATTCTGTCTTTATTTTGTATGTTAGGTATTTTCATTTTAATGTGCCTTGGTGTGGGTCTGTTGTAATTTTGTGTATTTGGAGTCCTATAAGCCTCTTGAACTTGATTTTCCATTTCATTCTTCAGGTTTGGGAAATTTTCTGATATTATTTCATTGAATAGATTGTTCATTCCTTTGGCTTGTTTCTCTAAGCCTTCCTCAATCCCAATAATTCTTAAATTTGGCCTTTTCATGATATCCCATAGTTCTTGGAGATTCTGTTCATGATTTCTTACCATCTTCTCTGTTTGTTCAACTTTGATTTCAAGGTTAAATATTTTGTCTTCAATGTCTGAGGTTCTGTCTTCCAGGTGTTCTATCCTACTGGATATGCTTTCTATGGAGTTCTTAATTTGGTTTATTGTTTCCTTCATGTCAAGGATTTCTGTTTAGTTTTTTTTCAATATCTCTAACTCTTTATTGAAATGATTTTTGCTTCCTGTATTTGCTCTTTTAACTGTCGATTGGTGCAATCAATCAGTGCTTGCATTTGCTCTTTCATCTCATCATTCAGTGCGTGCATTTGCTCTTTCATCTCATCGTTTGCTTCTCTGATCATTTTAATTATGTACATTCTGAACTCCTTTTCTGTCATTTCTTCTGCTATGCTGTCATTGGGTTTTATTGATGTAACATCTAGATTTGTTTGAGGCATTTTCTTTCTTTGTTTTCTCATATTGTTCAGGTATCAGTGGACCGCTGAGATATTGCAGATTTCCTCCACCAACTTACAATGTCCCTGAAGATTTCTATATATATCCCCTCTTAGCCTTCAGTAGGCTGAAGTCTTGAAGGAAGTTGATAATGCGGTGCTCCACAAGGAAGCTGCCTCTCTAGGAGTGGTGGCCTTCAGGTGGGGTATATTCCCTGCTAGTGGGCAGAGGTGCCTCTACTTGTTGACCAATGGTCATCCAAAGGGGACCTAGGCTGCAGGCTGAGGCAAGGCCTGTTTGGGCCTGAGTCTCTGGTTTTACCGTCCTTGTGGGGAATCTTCACCAGGCAGGGAAGACTCATGCAGTGGGGAGGTCTCGCTGGTCAGTTCCCTCCTAGAGGTTCCCCTCAATTTACAGCTACCGCCTGGGCTGGGCTGCCTTACTCTGCAAAGTTCCCAGGGGCCCGGCCCTACCTCCTGGGCCTGGGAGCCTCACCCTTCGCAGATGAATCTCCTTAGGCTGCCTCTCCTCAGAGAATCTGCCCGCAGTCCTGGAACCTTCGCTCCGTCCCTAAGCGTGTCTCTGTGCGGCTCTTCCACCAAGAAGCCTCTAGGTCCTGGAACCCTGTTCTGCACTTAATCGCCTGGCTATGCGGCCCCTCCTGTGAGTAGCCACCTGGAGCCCTGTACAATCACTCCAAGTCCCAGAGACCCGCCACATGCCTCTTCCTCCAGAAAGCCGCCTGGTGTTCCGGTGCGGTCTCTAGGAGTCCAAGCAACTCACTGTGTGCCTCCTCCTCCCGCCAACCACCCGTAGCCCTGGGCAGTCACTCCGAGTCCAAGTGACCCGCCCAGTTCCTTCTCCTCCTCCAGGTAACCCCCCGGTGTTCAGGAGCGGTCGCTCTGAGTCGCTCTGAATCCACGTGACCCGCTGCACGCCTCTTCTGGGCAGCTGCCCGGAGCTCTGGTGCAGCCACTCGAGACCAAGCGACCCACCACGCTTCTCCTCCAGGCAGCTCCCCGGTGTTCAGGAGCGGTCACTTTGAGTCCAAACAACTCACCACTCGCCTCCTCCTCTGAGTAGCCGCCTGGAGCTCTAATGCAGTCACTGCGAGACCAAATGACCCACTGTGCTCCTCCTCCTCCTTCTCCTCCTCCTCTTCCTCCTCCTCCTCCGGGCAGGTCCTGGTGTTCAGAAGTGGTCGCTCTGAGTCCAAACAGCTCACCACGCAGCTCCTCCTCTGGCAACCGCCTGTAGCTCTGGTGCAGTCACTCCGAATCCAAGTGGCCACACTCTTCCTCCTCCTCCTCAGGGCAGGCCCCGGCGTCAGGAGTGGGTGCTCGGAGTCCAAACAGCTCTCCTTGCCGCTCCTCCTCTGGGCAGCTGCCAGAGCCCCAGTGGTGGCTCCGAGTTCCAGCGCTGTGCTGAGCGGCCTCCTCTACGACTCTCCCAGTTGTCTGAGTTCACTGCTCCGGCGGGGGGAGGGGTGTCTCGCCGGGCAGCTCTACTTCACAAAGTTCCCTGCGTTCCAGGACTATCGCCTCATCCAGGATGCCTCCCCAACGGGAGAGACTCACCCGGCTGCTTTGAGTTGGTCCCAAGTCTCACAATATCTCCTCTTTTGAATCCTGAGTCCTGGAGCAACATGAAATGCAGCCACCCTCTAGGCCGCCATCTTGAAACTGCCTGAAATATTTATATTTGAAGTTTGGCATGCCTCAATTACCAAGTTGTTTAAGATTATTGAAAGGGTTTTAATTTATATACACAAAATGAGATGACTCATTGTTATGGTTTAGAAGTGAGGTGTCTCTCCAAAACTCCTGTGTTTGTGCAGCAATTAATATTCAGGGTTGAAATGATTTGATTGTGAGAGCTATAGCCTAATTAGTCTATCCTACTTTGAATGGACAGGGTGGTAATAGGCAAGTGGGGCAGGGCTGGAGGAAGACGGTCACTGGGGACGTGCTCTGGAAGCATACATCTTTCCTGCTGCCCTTTCCCCTTTATCTCTACTTCCTGGCCCCACTGAGCTGAAAGGCTTTCTTCTGTTGGATTCTTCTCCCATGATGTGCTCAGCTTGGGCACAGAACAGTCGAATTAGCTGTCTGTAGACTGAGACTTCTGAAACTGAGCCCCAAATAAACTTTTCCTCCTCTCAGTTGTTCTCGTTGGTTTATTTTGGTTATAGTGAGAGAAAAACTAACTACATAGCTCATTATTTTGTATACCACAAAAGGTAACTAAAAGTATAAATGGCACCTGTACTCTATGTATAAACAGAAAACTCAAAAATAGAAAACATTTAAATAATAAGTGGTGTCATCTCTGTATTCTTTTGACCTGGAATATAACTTTTATGAGTTAAAATTTCTTAAAGTCTCTCCATGTTATTCATTAGGAATAAAATGTGATCTCAACACTCCTAATTAAGATGAAGTATGAAGGTCTGGGGAGATAGCTCAGTTGGTGAAGTGCTTGCCTTGCAAGCACAAGACCATGGGTTCGATTCCCAGCACCACAAAAAAAAAAAAAGGTGAGGTATGAATTTCCACCAAAATGTGGTTTCTGATTGCTCAGTGCAGAGTCAGCCTAAATGCCAAAGGAGTCCCTTCCCCATGGTAGAGAGCAAGTCATATTGACGTGGCTGCAGTTTATACATTCATTCCATTTAACATGTATTCAATGGACAAGGTACATTCCAGATACTGTTGTAGATACCAAGCAACAGGAGTCAATAAAATAAAGTCCACGGTGGCCCCAAAATTTTAAAAATGGAAAGTCCAGGAGTAAATAATTAACAAGATTCAAATTGCACACTGTTCTAAGTGACATGATGAAGTCTTGTCAAATCTGGGATATAAATCATCCCTCTGTCCAGTGTACACACACTATATAGGCTACCTGTCAGTCACCTAGTACTTGTCATGATTATCAGGTCATTTGTGGTGTTGTGATGCTACTGTTAAAGTAACCCTTATTGCACTTATCAATGGCCCACCAAGTATGAGAGTAGTGGTACAAAGGAGATAACAACATGTGAAATGGACACATCAACTCTGGTACTATGTGGCAATTCTGCAGGGCCTGAAAGAAACAGCATAGTTATAATAGGATTCTTTGCTATCTGTGATTTCAGTCTCAGGTACTCACTATGGGTTTTAGAACACATCCCCTGTGGATAAGGGGGACCTACTGTACTGATAAAATTCAAAAGAATCACCACAGTAGTATATGGTTAATTTTGAATAAAATTTTCATTTGAAAGAATTTCACAAGTTAAAGCCGTATGTTTTAAATATTCTGATTTCAAGTATCTTTTCTTTTTTCCTCAATAATTCCTAACTAACTAAGAAATCTTAGTATACTGGTTTTTAATATGTAAAATCTTCTAACAATGTATAATACCCTAATTTTTGTTTCAGAGTAAGAGAATGAATAGCCATTTTTTTCATAAGACCATTTTACCTGAAGCCATAAAAGTTGATCTTCATTATTAAAGACCTTACAAGTTTCTTCTCTTGTAATATTTTATTAGTTCTAATGAAAGTAGCAGCATTGATGTTAAAAAATCTTTGAATAATATTTCTTTTTACTTATTGTTACTATTTTGGGGGGTTGTACTGGGGATATAATCCAGGGTCACATAACTACTCAATCACATCCCCAGACCCTTTTTATATTTTATTCATTTATTTTTATGTTTTATTGTGGGTTTCCCTAAGTCCTTAGGGCTTCACGCATTCCTCAGTCTCCTGAATTACTGGGATTATAGGCACCCAGCTCATTTTCTTTTCACTTTTGTTCAATATGGGGGTATTATCAAACAATAAAAATAGCAACCAGACAGTACCAGGGTGAAAGAGAGAAATGAGAATTTTAGATGACTTTAAACCAAAACTCAGAACAATCTTAGTAAATTAGTCTTCCTAAATATAGATAAAAAGATTTATCAGATGATTTTAAATTGTGTTTTATATAAATCAATAGGCAATATGCATCTCTTTAGTAATGCAATTGATTTTTAACAAACTTTTTATCATTAACATCTGTAGAGATTCATTTTAGTGTCTTCTCATTTCAAAGGGAAGAACTCGCCTATTGACTTAACTCAGTAACTGGTACCAACGTAGATAAAACATTTGCAACTTGAGGAAACTGGATGCAGGCTGTTTAATTGTGAAGTGATATAATGTAGCATAATCCTCAAAGCATGTATTTGAATATAGTGCATATGTATTTGCATAGTAATGAATCCACAAAATAAAGTATATGGAATTAGGTGAAAGCTAAAAATGAAATAAGATATTGCCAGCAAGAAAACATGTGGCTGCATTACATTAAATTTAAATGGAAACTCTTCCTTTGAAATTCATTCTAAATGCATTTTTGTACTTAAGAAAAATAGTATTTGGGGGAAATATTTTCTAATCTAAGGGTGTGACAGATCACATTGTATTACATATTACCTTCTTGACTGGAATAAGAATCGATGAATGTCCCAAATAATAATACTTTTCATTAGTAAGGTTCTTCCCTTTATAAAGCATTTTCACATATTAAACAAAACAATAGAAAAGAAATACATATGCTGAACATTTATTATATGCTAGAAAATGCTTTGGTTCTTTTATATGCATAACTTTAATCTTTACAACAAGATTCATCTTATATCTAAAAGATAAAAACAATCCCCAATTTTTACATGAGAAAAATCTGACACGAAAAGATTAAAAAAGTTTTCCAAAGTCACAGAACTAGTAACCGTGGAGGGTTTAGTCTTGTGGGTGTCACTCCAAAGGTGGGGGCACAAGTCATCAAGTTGCGCTGTCTCTGTTCAGAACTTCCGTACCACATCTACTCATTCTCAGAAAAGCTCATGAGTCGTGTTATCATAGACTCCTTCTGTCTAGTTTTATGGCTTCTCCTGTTACACAATTAGTAAATAGTAGGGCTCACTTTGGGTTCCAAGTCTTGTTGTTCCTGATCAAAGCAGCTTGTCTGGCCAGCATGATTCTTTTCTGTCCCTTCCTCAGGGCCCAGTATATAGGCACCTCCTTAATATGGTTCATTTCTTCCAGATCCTGGACTTAGAGTTTTGTACAATACAGTGATCCTATGGAATATCATTCTAACCCTCCACAGTGACCACAAAGTACCTTGGATTTTAACAGAACTTATGACAAAAGTATGCATTCTACCATCTCATGGCACCTAACCTGGAATGGGCCATCATAAGATCCTGTTCTCTCTATCTGTACAAGACTTTGATCCCCCCACACAGCACTTTTAGGAACAAAAGCACAAGCAGATGAGACGATGTACTGAAATAGGTATGACTGCTGGCCATGTTGGAAGCTTCTGTATCACTTTACTGGCATCCGTGTGTCCCTTATTCAATAAACAAATATCCTGCTACACTAAAGCACTTTCCTAGGCACTTAATTTTATAAAAGTGAATAAAACTGGGCTTATCTGTCTGCATATGGTTTAATGAGAGCAGATCGTTGACAAACAAGTACAAAATATAAATTAAAATGTGGTAGTATTTGCTAAAAAACTAAATATAGACAAGGAATGAACTAGAGTTGCCAGAAACATGGCATTACATATGAAATGAGATGGTGAAATTCATTTTCTCTTGCCATGACACAGCTTATCAGAGTCCCTGAATAAAAACACACCTTTTTATTGTGTAACAGTTGTTGGGTGTAGGGAGTCCAGGCTTCATTAGGTCTTTTACCTAGGATCTCACAAGGTCAAAACCAAGTTTGTGTCTGGGTTCCAGTCTCATCTGAGGACTTAGGGAAGGAAGAATCTTGTTCTATGCTTCCTCACAGGGTTGAAAGTATTCATTTTCTTGCTTCCATAGGATTCATGGTAGTTTACTTATTCAAAACCAGCCATGGAGAGACAGAATCTCTGCTGCTAAAAGTCTCTGACTTCAGAGAAGCCCTGAACGCTATCTTTTTTAAAAGTTCATTTCATTAAGTGAGTGTCACTCAGGTTAATCCCCACTTTGAACTGCTTAGTAATCAACTGACTAAGGATCTTCATTACATCTGCAGAGTTCCCTCATCTTTGCCATATCACATAACATGAAGGAGAGATGCCCTTTCCCCCTTGTCATCTACTGCTGGTCAGAAGTAGATCAGTTTCTAACCACACTAGAGAAAAAGGATCACACAGGGGTATGATCCCAAAGAAAGGATTATAAAAAGGCATGGTAACTCTGGGCTTGTCCACCATGGGTGTCGAGATGATCTTCCTAAAAAGGTAATAGTTGAGCTAATACTTGATAGAGATGAGGGATCAAGACTTGTGGGTGGAGGAAGGAGGGAGATCATAAACTGTAGGAATCCTAAGTACAAAGTTCTTGAGACTGAAACTTTCCTTGTGCATTCAAAACAGCAGGGAGCAAGGTGGCTGGCTTAGAGTGCATGGCATGAAAGACAGAAAGAAATGGATTCAAACTGGTGATGGAGGGCAGAGTGCACGGAGCCTTTGCAAGACTTTAACTCTGAGGGAGACATGAAGCCAATCGAAGCTTCTTAGTGGAGGGTGAAAGGATCTGTCTTGCTATACCAGGAATATCATTCTGGCTGCTACTGGAGAATAAACAGTCAAAGTCAAGGGGAAAACAGGAGGGTCCTTCAAAGGCTATTACCATAATGTAGACATGGAGCACCATAGCAAAGGTCAGTAAGTATCCAGTTCTCATGAATTTGAAGGTGAACACAATAGGATTTCTTAAATGATTAAATGTAGGGGATAGACTAAATGAAAGAGCCAGAGATGACATCAAGGTTTTTATGTAAACCCTTTGTCACAGCAGTTTTGCTTAAATAAATCACTCCTACAAGTTATAGTATCATACATGCCCAATGATCTGTGTATAAGATTATTTATGGTAGGACATTTTTACATAAAAATTTTCAGTTTGAGATAATTGTAGACTTACAGAGAAGTTAAAATTTCCCCAATAAGTGGATGATGATATATAATGGGGATGGGGGGTGGGGGAGTGAAAGAAGAATGGAGGAACTTTAGATTATGTAGAAGGAAATGAGAGGGAGGAGGTATGAAAAATGGTGGAATGAGACAGGCATGACTGTACATGCATGATTACACGAATGGCATGAATCTACATCACGCACTACGATAGAAACAAAATGATGTACCCCATTTGTGTATAATGAATCAAAATACAGTCTGTAAAAATAAAATAAATAATTTTTAAAAATAGTACACAGAGCCTCGGTGTGTGCTGCACCTGGTTTTACCCATTGTTAGCATCAACATTACTAGGCAATCACTATTAAGGCACTGACATTGGTTCACAGTTTAATAAAGTACTGATTTGGATTTTACCAGGTTTTTTTCTTAGTGTCATTTTCTGTTCCAGAATCCCAGCTAAGATACCACATTGGATTTCATTATCCTGTGTCTTTAGCACCCCTTTCTTCATGACATTTTTTAGACTTGCTTAGTTTTTGATCATCCTGATAGTTTTGAGGAAAGCTGGCCAAGTATTTGTATCATGTCAACCAGTGTGGTTTATTTATGCCTTTCTCATGGGTAGCCTGAGATTAGGGGTTTGTGGGAAGAAGACCATGGAAGCAGAGAGTCACTCTTAGCACGTGCGTACTGTCAATTGACTAATTACTTCTGGTGATGGCCTTCATCACATTGCTAGGTGTCTAGTCTGTGGAGTTTCTTTACCTCATTTCCATGTTCTATTCTTTGAAAACTTACAACCAAGTCTAGCTTACCCCAGGAATGGAGAATCCAACTCCCCCTCATCGAGGTGGAGAATTCTCTATGCAAGATTTGTCTGCACTCTCCATTTATGCCATTTACATATATTTGCATGGATTCAAAGATACTTGATACTTCATATATCTTGTATAGTTTGCATATCAAGCATGGTTTGGGCTTTATAGCCAAATACCACATTATTGGTTTTATTGCTCTTTCAGGGTTACTTGTGTGTCCCTTTGACATTTTTCTAATCCTTTTGTTTTGGGGACATTACTTATTTTTTGGACTTTACAAAATGTATCAAGCTCATCTTGGCTTGTCCTTACTTCAGCCCTACACGAAGCTAGTTCTCTGGGAAACACTAGTGCCTTTTAATTCAGGGTAGTATTAGGAATGATGATCCCTGGCACTGGGTGCTATCATCGCCACATAGTACTGTTTTAATACAGAAGCATTTTAAAATTTGTTTTAATTAGTTGTACATGACAATAGAATGCATTTATATTTTGATGAATCATACATAGATGGAGTGTAATTTCTCATTTTTCTGATTGTACATATTAGGATCACATCAGTCATGAAGGCACATGTGTACATGAGGTAATAATGTCTGTTTCACTCTACTCTCTTTCCTACCCCCATACCTCTTCCCCTCACTTCACACTCCTCCACCTAATATAAAATAACTCTATTCTTCCCTAGTCCTGCACTGTGAATTAGCATCCGCATATCAGAAAGCATTCAACTGTTGTTTTGGGGGGATGGGCTTATTTCACTTAGGATGATATTCTCCATCTCATCCATTTACCAGCAAATGCCATAATTTCATTCTTCTTTAAAGTTGAGTAATATTCCACTGTGTATATATACCACATTTTCTTTATCCATTCATCTGTTGAAGGGTACCTAGGTTGGTTCCATAGTTTAGCTATTGTGAGTTTGCTTGCTATATACATTGATGTAGTTGCATCACTGTAGTATGTTGATTTTAAGTCCTTTGGGTATAAACAGAGGAGTGGGAGAGCTGAGTCAAATGGTGGTTCCATTCCAAGTTTTCTGAGGAATCTCCATTCTGCTTTCCAGAGTGGTTGTACCAATTTGCATTTCCACCAGCAATGTATGAGTGTACCTTTTCCCCCACATCCTCGCCAGCACTTTTTGTTGCTGGTATGCTTGATAATTGCCATTCTGATTGGAGTGAGATGAAATCTTAGAGTAGTTTTGATATGCATTTCTCTGATTGCTAGAGATGTTGAACATTTTTTCATATATTCGTTAATGGATTGGATTTCTTCTGTGCAGTGTCTGTTCAGTTCCTTAGTCCATTTATTGATTGGGTTGTTTGTTTTTTTGGTGTTAAGTTTTTTGAGTGTCCATTTTTTAGTTTAAACAAACACATGATGATAAATCCTTATATAATGCACTTTAAGAATAAGGCAATACTCTGTTTATATGAAGTTAGTTCCAAGCTTCAGCATTACATGAAAATAAAGTGTGACTAGCATGTTATTGGATATGTGCATGCATTCTAACGTTTATGTAAGAGGAATATGAAGAATGATTAAACATGTGCATAGAAAACATCTAGAAGAGTACACATGAAATTTCTAAATTTAGTTGCTATAGAAAGAAAAATTTGGGGACTACTGGGTGAAATGAGGGGGAGACTTATTATTATGAATGCATTTTTGTACACTTTGAATTTAAGTCTTTTATCCACTAAAATATACATTGACAGATACGATTGTATACTACTCAATATATGAAGATATAAATGAGAGAGAACAAAATCATGGTTTATCACATGTTGTTGTCCTTTCTCATTATTGCTCCAATGAGGTTAGACATTATTTTATGGCTTGGACTGCCTTTATTTTTTTTTTATGTCTCAGTTCCCTCATTCCATATCACATCTTCTTTGTAGTTAGGCAGATTTAATTGCCTTGACTATTATAACTAATTTTTTGTTTTATTTTATTTAACACTAAAACAAAGCATGGTATTTCCTTGTAGAAAATTTCTGTCCTTTTATTGTCATATTAACTGCCCAGAAGGGTTTTTGACTTGAAGAAAAATATCAGAGGAATTAATAAACCCAAATTTGCAGGTGCCCAAGACATGTAAACTAGCAATGGGGAGAACCACACTAGATGTAGGAAGGCTGATATCCTGAAACAGATTGTGACTTATAATGATGTGGTTTGGGGTTGGCAGCCTCATATTTTTTAAGGAGGATCTCAGACCCAGGACAACTCTGCAAATGTTTTAGTTATAGAAGCAGCTAGGAGTCCATGATGTATTACAGTTGTTTTAGTCAGAATTTTTACTGCTATGACCAAAAGACATGACAAGAACAATTTTAGAGGAGGAGAAGTTTATTTGGCACTTAGTGTCAGAGGACTCAGTCCATAGATGGCCAACTCCATTGCTCTGGGCCAGAGATGAGGAGGAACATCAAGGCAGAAAGTCATGGCAAAGGGAAGTAGCTCAGGACATCACACCAGGAAGCAAAGTGAGACCCCCATCACCACTGACAAAATATATACCCTAAAGGCACACTGGTGGTCCACCTCCTCCAGCCACATCTTACCTGCCTAGTGTTACTTCCCAGTTAATCCCTATTGGAATTAATGCACTGATTAGGGTTAAGGATCTTCTAACTCATTCATTTCACCTCTAAATTTTCTTGCATTGTCTCATACATGAGCTTTTGGGGAACACCTCATATCTGAACCATAACAACAGTGAATGGAAGCCAAGAGGAGAATCATTTTAAAAGCTAAAATGTATCCAAGTTTTCTTCCTGGGAAATCTCTGCTAAACCCTTCAGAACCCCTGAGAACCTGCCACACCATTACCTGTCTCAGAGTTTTACCTATTCCATTCACAAGGGTCTGTGTGTTGAGCTTCTTGAGCCCCAATCACACTGACTTATTATCTATTTGACTATGTCGTCACCAGATTGTGAACTACTCAACATCAGTGGCTGTTAGATCTTCTGTTACAGCCACAGGACTTAGAAAATATTATCTAAAAATATGCAGAGAATGAACAAATACAAAAGGGGGGAAATCCAATTTTAAATGCAAGCTTCAACTTTGGGAAGAAGAACATTTGGCATATGTCCCTTAGTAAGTGGAAAATGAATTCCATGCTAAGGCTATAAGAGATAAAGAAAATAATAACAACAACAGATATAAAGAAAGTGGGAGGTAATAAAAAGCAAAATGACAGTACGAGCCATTTCCAGAAATAATCTTTTGGCATGCTAGAACACAGTGAAAAATCTGAACGAATGAAAATAAAGATGCCAGAGTAAAGCTTAAAATTCAAATATACGTGCACTGTGTAGCAACTCCTGCAAACCACTCTATGTTCTGATTTAACAAAAGTACAAATTATAGTTTGCTGTTTTTAAATACACCAGATCTCTCCTTTCTCTAATTCTGCCAAGAGTGTTCTCACTCAGTACTTTGGATCTATCTAAATATGTCAGAATAAAAAGACAAAAGAGTTTTTTTTGTTTTGTTTTTTTTTGTTTTTTTAAGAGAGGAAAGGACAAGAGGGACAAGTAGAAGTATATAGAAAACAGAAAATTTAAGAGAAAACAATCTAGAAAAGTAACAAGGAGAGTGCATAAAATGAGAGAGATGATTTTGTGGGAAACAGCAAGATTTTCTGTCAATTATTTTTCCAATTTCCTACCTTTTTTAAAGAAGGATCAAATGAGTAAGCTAATACTTAAAATGGCTAACATTTTGGGGTTCGCTCACTGTGTGAAATCTTTACCTGGAATAATATCATTTGGTTGTTGAATTCCCACAATAGCTTTTTTTTTCTGGGAATGAATATTAATATCTTATTTAACAAAATCCAAGAGGAAGGAGGGCTAGCCATCCTCCCTCCACCTTGCAATTTGCCTCCTTTCCTCTCCTGGAATTAAAAAGCACTTTGAGATTCCTCCATGTGCAATCAGCACTTACACACCTTCCCCGTTGTAATTTCAAATCATTTCCTTTCTCTCTCTAGTTTATAACACTGCCTTCGTATTGACTGTACGTACCCTGGGCAGTGAATGTCTCATTTTAGTTTCAGATTTTTATGCCTAAAGATCGCATCTAAACTCCTTTTCTGTACCTTTAGATGTCCCGACTCTGTCATGGACTAATTTCCTCCTGGTTGCCCTGCTGTAGCCCGTGTCTATCTGATGAGTAACTGATTTGCCTATATTTGTTGTGTGTCTTGCATAACCCCAGGTCTTCCCAATGCAGTCTCCTCTCCCTTATATCCCTTCACTTAAGAATGCAAACTCTTCTATCTCCCATATTAACTGTCCCTGGGATTCTTTATTTATCCTTATGTCTTTCATGGTTCCATTCCTGATCTAGTAAGGGTTCTCTTCTTCTCCTATTTATGTCCTTCCAGAATTGATTAGTCTCTCGCTATTTGTTGTGAATTAAATTGTGTCCCCCTAAGTATTATATGATGTATACCTAACTCCTGTCCCCAAGTACCTTAGAAAGTGAACTTTTAGGAAATAGGGTTATTGCAGATGTAATTCTTTTTGAGGTGTAATTTTTAAGATGTAACACTTTTTTAAGGTTAGTTAAATAAGACTGGGATAGGATGGGCCCCTAATACAGTGCACAGGTAACCTCATAAAAAGGACTCACACAGTGAGAACACCAGGTGAAGCTTTGAATCATGCATCCACAAGCCAAGGTGCTGTCAGAAGCCTGGAACAAATTCCTCCTCGTACCTGCTGCATCAGTGTGGCCCTACTGACACCTCAATTTCAGGTTCCAGGCCTCCATAACTGACACACAAAACAGTTGTGAGGTTCTTAGTCACTTAGTTGGTGGTACTCCGTTAGGATAGTCATGGTACCATCTGTGAGCAAGTTTTCTGACCATCTCGTCTTTATTAGTATGATTTGTCATTCCTGGGTAATTTTACTTTTTTTTTTTTTTAATTTTTTTTTTTTTATTGTAAACAGATGGGATACATATTGTTTCTCTATTTGTACATGGAGTCAAGACATACCATTTGTGTAATCATAAATTTACATAGGGTAATGTTGTTTGATTCATTCTGTTATTTTTTTCCTCCCCCCAACCCCTCCCACCCCTCTTTTCCCTCTATACAGTCCTTCCTTCCTCCATTCTTGCCACCCTCCTTAACCCTAACCCTAAACCTAACCCTAACCCTAATGCTAACCCCTCCCACCCCCCATTATATGTCCTCATCCGCTTATCAGGGAGATCATTCGTCCTTTAATTTTTTGAGATTGGCTTATCTGACTTAGCATGATATTCTCCAATTTCATCCATTTGCCTGCAAATGCCATAATTTTATCTTTCTTCATGGCGGAGTAATATTCCATTGTATATATATATATATATATATATATATATATATATATATATATGCCACAGTTTCTTTATCCATTCATCAATTGAAGGACATCTATGTTGGTTCCACAATCGGGCTATGGTGAATTGAGCAGCAATGAACATTGATGTGGCTGTATCTCTGTAGTATGCTGATTTTAAGTCCTTTGGCCAAGGAGTGGGATAGCTGGGTCAAATGGTGGTTCCATTCCAAGCTTTCTGAGGAATCTCCACACTGCTTTCCAGAGTGGCTGCACTAATTTGCAACCCCACCAGCAATGTCTGAGTGTACCTTTCTCCCCACATCCTCACCAACACCTGTTGTTGCTTGTGTTCTTGATAATCGCCATTCTAATTGGGGTGAGATGGAATCTTAGGGTAGTTTTGATTTGCATTTCTCTTATTACTAGAGATATTGAACATTTTTTCATATATCTGTTGATTGCTTGTACATCTTCTTCTGTGAATTGTCTGTTCATTTCCTTACAACATTACCATGTGTAAATTTATGATTACACAAATGGTATGCCTTGACTCCATGTACAGAGAAACAACATGTATCCCATTTGTTTACAATAAGAAAAAAACCTTTTTAAAATTGTCAATGGACTTTATTTTTATTTTTATGAAGTGCTCAGGATTGAATCCAGTGCCTCCCATATGCTAGGCAAGTACTCTCCCACTGAGCTACGACCCCAGCCCATGGATAATATTACTTTAAATGAGATCAAAATGATACACATTTCATTTGTTTTCCTGAACACTGGACATTACTTCAGCAGCTTGACATGTTATTTCATTTTACTGTTATATAGCTAGATAAGATAGGTACTATTATGCCAGCTTGAATTATAAGAAAATAGAGCTTTATAACATTTAAATAACTTGCCCATTTTCACAAGGTAGGCATAGAATTCAAACTATGTCTTTCTGGTCTTGATGTGAAGATTCAGTTTTGATTTTTTAAAAAAATCTTTATTTTTTACAGACTGCATTTTGATTCATTATACGCAAATGGGGTACATCATTTCATTTCCATGATTGAAGATGATGTAGATTCATACCATTTGTGTAATCATAAATGATGTCTGTCTCATTCCACCACTTTTCATATCCCCTTTCCCTCTCATTTCCTTCTACATAACCTAAAGTTCCTCCATTCTTCTCTCACTCCCCACCCCCATACCCCCACTATGTATCATCATCCACTTATCAGGGAAAACATTCACCCTTTGTTTTTTGGGATTGGCTTATTTCACTTAGCATGATATTCTCCAATTCCATCCATTTCTCTGCAAATGACACAATATTATTTTTCTTTATCATTGAATCATATTCCATTGTGTATATACACCACAGTTTCTTTATCCATTCATCTGTTGAATAGAATCTAGGTTGGTTCCACAATCGAGCTATTGTGAATTGAGCTGCTATAAACATTGATGTGGCTGCATTACTGTAGTATGCTAATTTTAAATCCGATTTTTAAAAAGCCACATAATTAACCATTTTCTTAGAGAACCCATATTGTTTAGGCACTTCCACAACTCAAACCCAAATTGAGCAGCCTCTTATGAGTTACGCATTCTACATTGACTCTTTCTTAATGTCGTTCTAAATGTAAATGCTATTCTTTTAACAAACCTACATGATTCTAGGTAGGCTTAACTTACAGATGGGGAAATTTAGGCATGACATTATAGAAACTAGCCCGAAGTCACAGGACCCTGGAATGCCAGGGGTGGAATGAAGCAGGTGGATTGTGGCCCCAGAGGGTTTCCTCTTGACCCCTGTCAAGCACCAGGTCTAAAGTGATACCTTTGAGAACGTGGACCATAGTTCATGTCTTCATTTTGTTCTTCTAGATCTCATAAAGCTGAAAGGATCGTGAGTTTCAAGTAGAAAATTCAGGAAGGTTGTGGAGGAATTAATTGTGCTGATTGCCTACGGAGAAGGGTCAGGATCTTTCATAACAAGGAGGTTTTCCACAGACACAGCTTGCCGTTTCTCTCCTTTGCAAGTCTCCTCCAAATCTGGTCCAATATTCAACATGCAGTGCTACTTCATCAATATTTATGATTGAAAACCTCTGGTAAAAGTGTTGCTTTTATCACAAAAATCCCTTTAAACAAAAGGGAAGCCATTTGCCTCCAAATATGATTTTTGTATAAAACAGAAAATAAAATAGTCTAGACACATAGAAACTAGATAAACTTGAAGCAGTGTAGTGGGTATATCTGCAGAATAGAACCAACAAATTAGTTTGAAAGAAGATTTTATAAGATGAATTCACCAGGATACATGAAAAGATGCCATAATTATTTGAAAAGGAAAGCACCTACTACATATCTTAGTGTTTGCGCAATAGATACACATTTGAAATTGCGCAGGTGACTATGAATGTCCTTTATGAAAGTGTGCGTGTATGCATATACATGTCATTGTATTATAATTATGCAACTGAAAGAATACTGTCTTACTTTTTTTTTTTTTTTCCATCACTGTGACCAAAAGACTTGACAACAATAATTTTAAAGGAGAACAAATTTATTTGGCTCCTGGTCTCAGAGACCTCAGTCCACAGAGTGCCAACTCTGCTGCTCTGGGCCTGAGGTGAGGCAGAACATTATGACAGAAGAGCATGGAGGAGGAAAGTAGCTCAGGTCACAGCAATCAAAAAGCAGAGAGAGAAAGAGAGAGAAGGAGGGAGGAGGAGGTAGAGAGAGAGAGAGAGAGAGAGAGAGAGAGAGAGAGAGAGAGAGAGAGAGAGGGAGAGAGCATTTTGCTCACCAGATACAAAATATATACCATAAAGTCATACCAGTGACCTACCTCCTCCAGCCACACCCTACCTGCCTGCAGTTACCACCTAGCTAATCCCCATGCACTGATTAGATCAAGGTTCTCATCCTCAGTTATTGCACCTCTAAACCTTCTTGCATTGTCTCACAATGATGTTTTGGGGGCACCGCATATCCAAACATAACAAGAAACAAGTATGCTATGCATTATTTATATAAACATGTGCAGGTACATTTCTTTCATCCAACTTTACCCCATGAAAACTTTTTTTTAATTACTCTAGATACAACTCTCATGTACTCCCTACTTTCATTTTTAAGCCAACGGGAAATATATTTCCTACTGTTGTTGTGAAACCTCCAAAGTTAATTACTGAAGATAGTTGGATTATTTTTTGCTTATCTTTATTCTAGTGGGACTGTACACCATTTGCATGTAGTCATGTAGGGTGAGTTCACTTCCGACACAGTCAATTATATAAGTCTATCAACAGCTATTTTATTATGGGAACAATAGAGACAGACGGCTCGGACTCTCTGATGAATGTAGATTAGACAGAGGTCACCCTGACATACATAATTAGTTTTAGAATGTTAAATTAATAGGTAGAATGCCCCTAAGGCAACCATACATTTACGCTGGAGCTGCAGCTCTGGAGTCCAGCTCCTGTATGCCGTTGTCAGCACTGACATGGCTTAATGCACTGCTTGTGAAGTGGCAGAAGGTATTATGGAAAAACTAAATGGCTATAAAAACAAAATTTGCATAATACTATGGTCAGACTACATATATTTCCCTTCAGAAACATTTGCGCAGCTTAATGATTATGCAAATTCTTAATAGGGTGTTGGCTCAACAGATGATTCTTTAGGTGCCTTAAGTAGATCTCTAAACAAGTGTTCAATGAGCAATCGATGATCAGACTCAGAGAAAAAGGAAATTTCTGGTTGCTTAAAATGTGAAGGTGAAATGAAAGACGTTTTCCATTTGTGAATGTGTATTTGTTTTATCCATTCATGTGTAGATGAAAAATCACAATATCCAATGCAGAGCTCACCTACAAAAGAGGAATATAAGATGATATCCAAACATTCCTAAGTTTTTAATCAAGGGACTAATGTACTTTGCTTAGCATTATTATTAACCTGTTTGAATGAAGAGAATCATGATTTATATATAGAACAGATAATAAAATTGTGTAGCCACATAAACACTAGATAAACTTGAAGCCATCTAGAGGCTTATCCACAGTATAATTTGTGTTATATATTACACTACTTTGTGTCAATAGTGTAATTTATTGGCTCATATTTCAGCATTTATTCTGTGATAGGCACTAAACTAGACAATCCATTATGCCCCACACTGTCATACACAGGAAAAGCTGTCACTGCCCACATTCTACACTCCAACGTGACACAGTTGTCGGTTGTGAGTCCTTGATCACACAACCGGGCACTGATAGAATAAGAAGTGCTTGACTCTGAAGCCCATATTCCAGTTTCTTTCTTTGATAATTTTGTCTTAATAACATTCTAATCTTCATTGGTCAATCATATTCATTCATATTTTGGTGCAGATGAAACCACTGGTAAGCATATTAGTCATTTCAGCCACAAGTTAGTCACCTTTTCAGATGATTCTGTGGGATATTTTACTTCTTCATCTATCACACAGAGAAGTAATGTAATTTCCTCAAGCTTATATGGCCAGAGTTCAAAGGTCATGCTGAATTTCTAAGTGTTCATTTTAGCAAATGAAAAGGTTTCAGTGTTTCTAAGACTTCTTTAAAAAAACATTGATCTTGCACCAAATAATTAATAAATGATATTTTAAAACTGTTTCTGTGATATATCTTAATATTTACAGTATTATAATATTCTAATATTTATCTCCATCTTTCTAACTTTTGAACTAACTCCTCATTCTCCAAAGTCAAAGCCACAAAATATAAGTGATCCCTAGTCAACCATATTTTTCTAAGGAGAGAATGACTTTTATTTCTGTCTTTCCAAGGACAGATACACAGAGAATTTATGCTTGTGTATCAGTGAACAAGAAATTGAACAGCATTCTTGATACCCTGAGTTTTGTCCTTGTTCCACTTGGTGACCCGCCACCAAAAAAACTAAAACTTACCACATGCATAAACACAAACTAATATTTTCAGAAGCCTGTGTTGTTTCTGTATATGATTGTGCAAATAAAACACTTGAAATGTTGCCATGGAAGAGATGATACCATTTTCTAATTTTCAAATCAGCATGTACCATTTTTTTCAGTTGAAAAGGTGCAGTTGGTCCTGATTTTCTTAGCACATTCCTAAATTCTTTTTTAGTCAACCATGCCTGGGAAGCTAGATCCAGGTTGAATTTCCAGAGGTCAATTTCTACTTCTGCATAAGTATGTAGAAGTACTGACTTAAAACTTGCAGAACATAAAGTCGTATTTTAGCAATAGTTCCAAACATAAGATTGAATATAGCAGCTTAAGACTTAGAATCTAGAATAAGGATAGAGAAAGAAAATGTGTTGCTTGCTTGCACACTTAATGGACACACACCCAGCAGAGAGTAGAGGTAAGAGCCACTGATTTTTAAAGGACATCAAAGATGGTGCCTAGAGGCCTGGCTTATGGTATATTATCACATAACTGCATTTTTGAGATTTCTTGTTACCATGTCATTTAACTCAGGTAGAAAACTTTAAAGACAAGAGCAATGACCCAGACATCATTGAGTTAGATAAATTCCTTAAAATTGGAAAGAAGATTCCTTCTTTGCTTTAATCGGTAAAATCAGTCCACTTCTCTCCTGCCTACCATATGTTCACAATCATTTCATGGGGTTAAGACTGGAAAAAAAAAATTGGTTGATGGAAAAAGAATAAAGTCAAGGAAAACGTTTACAAAGAAATGAAGTCATAACACTTAAGGGACTTTGCAAGAGGCAGAGGAACATACGTCCATTATGTGGTCACAGAGAACCCCTTGTGATTGGATACCTATGGAATTGCCATAATTTAGGTAGCACCATTTTATTTTTTTTTAAGTTTTTATTTGTATTTATTTATTTATTTTGCAGTGCAGCAGATTGAACCCAGGGTGTTATGCTTACAAGGCAATCACTCTACCAACTGAGCTATATCCCCAGTTACTTTTTATAAGTTAAAAATTTTTTTTTCATTTTTACAGACTGCATTTTGATTCATCATACACACATGGGATACACCTTTTTGTTTTTATGGTTGTACACGATGTAGATTTACACCATTCATGTAATCATACATGTACATAGGGTAATGATGTCTGTCTCATTCCACCATCTTTCATACCCCTGGTCTCTCCCCTGTCTCATTTGTCTCTACATAATCTAAAGTTCCTCCATTCTTCTCATGCCCCCCACCCCTCCGCCATCATTACATATCATCATCCACTTACCAGGGAAAACATTTCATCTTTGGTTTTTTGGGATTGGCTTATTTCACTTAGCATGATATTCTCCAGTTCCATCCATTTACCTGTAAATGCCATAAATTTTTATTCTTTATGGCTGAATAATATTCCATCGTGTATATATACCACAGTTTCTTTATCCATTCATCTGTTGAAGGGCATCTAGGTTGGTTCCACAATCAAGATATTGTGAATTGAGTTGCTATAAACATTAATGTGGCTGCATTACTGTAGTATGCTAATTTTAAGTCCTTTGGGTATTAATTGAGGAGTGGGATACCAGACCTTAAACTATACTATGAAACAATAGTAAATAAAACCAGCATGGTGTTGGCACCAAAGTAGACAGGTAGACGAATGATACAGAATAGAAGACACAGAGAAAAACCCACATGAATACAGTCACCTCATACTAGACAAAGGAGCCAAAAACACAATGGAGAAAAGATAGCCTGTTCAACAAATGGTGCTGGGAAAACTGGAAATCCATATGTGGTGAAATGAAATTAAACCTCTCTCTCTCACCCTGCACAAAACTCAACTCAAAATGGATCAAGAACCTAGGAATTAGACCAGAGACCCTGCACCAAATAGAAGACAAAGTAGGCCTGAATCTTCATCATGGTGGCTTAGGATCAGACTTCCTCAACAAGACTCCCAAAGCACAAGGAATCGAAACAAGAATCAATAAGTGGGATAGAGTCAAACTAAAAAACTTTTTCTCAGCAAAGGAAACAATCAATAATGAGAAAAGAGAGCCTGTAGACTGGGAGAAAATCTTTTCCACATGCATTTCAGATAGAGCACTAATCTCCAAAATTTATAAAGAACTTAGAAAACTTTACACCAAAAATACAAAGAACCCAATCAATAAATGGGTCAAGGAACTGGGCAGACACTTTACAGAAGAAGATATACAGGTGATTGACAAATATATGAAAAAGTGTTCAACATCTCTAGTAATTAGAGAAAAAACGCAAATTAAAACAACTCTAAGATTTCTCCTTACTCCAATTAGAATGGCTATTATCAAGAACACAACAACAATAGATGTTGGCGTGTATGTGGGAAAAGGCACACTCATACATTGCTGGTAGAGTTGCAAATTGGTGAAGCCACTTTGGAAAGCAGTATGGAGATTTCTCAGAAAACTTGGAATAGAAGCTCCGTTTTATAATGAAATAGTTTTAAGAGTAGGATTTACAGAAGATAGACAAGAACCAGTGATCACTGAGCTAAGTGCGAGCCTCAGATGCTTCATGTTCCTCCAGTGCTGTTTAATTGGGCTTGCGTTTTGGGTTTTGGTCGGGAATCATTCTCCATAATGCAACCTGACTGCTTCTCATGTTTAAGTGAGCAGTCTGCCTACTGAACTATGTGTGGCTCCCCTCCACCTGACACAGACACTGATCTCAAGAGTTGGGGTTCATGCTTTGGTGAGTGAAGAACAGAGTTAACTTCAGCCCTAACTCACCTATTAACAGTTTGCCATTTTCACAGCCATACCTGATGTCCCTACATTTCCTAAAACTGTGAACCCTCAGCTGAAGAATTTTGTCAATCTGTTTTCTGCAGTTATAAAAACAATTGATTTCCCCATTTGTTTTTCATATAAACTCATCACACTGAATAACACTCCCTTCTGTCATCCATGAGATGCAGATATATATATTCATTCCTATAAGCATCTCATTAAGAATCACTAATGTGGAAAATGCACATGGAAAAATAACTCCAAATATATCTGTAGGTCATCTTTTCTTGAGTTCCTCAAGTGTTTATTTTTTGTCTTAGAATAAGGTGCCATCCTTTTATTATGATATGTCTGGAGAACATCTGACCAGGCTAATCTTTTTCATAGACCCAGAGGGACTCACAATAGCACTCATTGCCTCTTTGGAAAGCCTTCCCTTCCGCCATTGGGGTATCATGTGTTGCTGTAACATTCAGCAATATCTAGTAAATTTAACACAGTTTACAACATGCAGCTGTGCTTCCTTCCTAAACACAGCAAAAGAAATTGTGAACAAGCTCAAACTACGAAGACTAATTCTTATGACTCCTAATAAAATGTACCTATTATTCAATAGGAAATAACCCAGTTGAGGGTTCGTTTTTTCTTTTCATGACTGAGCTCATTTTCTTTTTTTATAGTTCCAGGAAACAAATGGAAACGCTCACAGAGCTGGTGGTTTTTTTTTTTTTTTTTTTTTTTCTGTCTCTCTTAAATCTAGATGTTGCTAAGACTCTCATCAAACTCTATAGTTTGATGACAGGTACAAGGAAATGGCAGACGTTTAAATGATCCAAATTATAATTGGTAATTAGCTCCCAAATTATTTCTGTCTTTTTCTGTTGAAAGGGAGGCACTTTTTACAGTTATGTAATTACCACAAAAAATATAAATATCCTAATTGGACCTAATATTCACATGGAACATAATTTCTAGGAGCTGAAAAATATGTATTTTTCCACATACGATAGAAATAGTATCACAAGACATTTTTTAAATGCTTTGTTTGTTTTTATTTTGTAAAGTTTCCAATGAGTGAGAAACTAGGAGATTATCTAGCAGAAATGACAGAAGTTAGCATCAAGAGTAGGTGAATCATTCCTCCAAACACCTTCTGAAAATTCACCTCACAAAGGATATGAAGAGGTAGTTCACCAAAAAAAGATTTCTGTTCCTTTTATTTGTTTGTTTTTGTTGTCCTGGGGACTGAACCCAGAACCTCACATGTTATGCAAGTGCTCTACCACTGAGCCACATCCTCAGTCCAGGAGATTTTCTTCTAAAAGTTATGTCATTAGGAATAAGGGTCTTTAAAACAAATTCTGAAATCATGCCGTATCATTATAAATTGCATTGTTAGTTTTATCAAGAATATCTCTGTACTAGGAAAATTTATTTCTTTTTTTTGTTCACGATTGCAACTACTGTACATATTTTTCATTTTAGTCACGATGTTCTGCTAATCAAAACTAGCAATATCATCTAGAGAGATCTCAGGAATTAATTAGGTACATCTCATTTCTACTCTGCTAATCTTCTCCGTCTTTAGCTTAGGGAAAAGGAGCCCATCGTTGACTGATAAACCAAGGAGATTCTATTTGCTTTATAGAAGAATCTAGTAAAAGGTTAGCTATGGTTTATAAATCTTTTAATGTCCTAGCAGTGCACCACTTGGATGCTGACCTTGAGACGGGAAACTTTGTACTCTGTGTGAAAATCAAGCAGGGGTCTTTCCATATTACTGGATTTCACGTACGTGTTTTGTTTATTTTAACCAGCTAGAAAAAAGGAACATGTGTGTGAAAGCACTAATTAGGGCTATGTGGAAGAAGTGGCATTGACCTTCAAAGGTTTAGAAGGATAATTTATGACCATATAATACTTCTAATTGTTAATAATTCCAATGCAGATATTTTTGACAAATCTTTGGTACTCACTTCAGTATCATGCATCTAATCCATGGAAATGTTGGAAATGTAAATCTAAGCTATGAATTTGTTACTTGAAGGGGAAAGTTTGAAAAGAAAATGATTTTTATTCCTTCAGAGTGATCAGAAATATACCAATAATTGAGGACATTGTTCTAAATCTGATAAGAAAACTGGAAATTCCTGTTAAATACAAACATTCCACATGCCCATCATGGAAGGAAGCTGAGTATGATGATTTTCTAGACATTTGCATAATCAAATCTGGAATTCAGTCAAGAATTCAAATTCAGACTGAATTCAAATTCAGTCATCTGGAATCTTTCTGTATTCCTCTGGTTGTTTTATCTCCAATCATCAATTACAGCTTAATTATCACATCTACTCATTTAATTTAATAGACTTGTTTTTGATTATTAAATATTGACTGTGCACTTTTTTCTTAACAAAAGAACATGTTAAATTTTGTTTGTCATGGAAATATTTATCATAAGTATAAAATAAACATTTATAGTTTAAAACAATATTATAATTCTAGAAAGAAAACAATAACAACTTTGGAAAAATCTATTTCAGGAACATAAGATTTACATTTAATAAAAATTAATACCATACTCCATTACTGTCACATCTAGTTTAAGCCCTTTAAATAGTTACTTAAATACTTGATTTTTAAATAGTTACAGGAAAGTGTTGGTTTCAGTTCCTCCTGAAACAACATGATGTAGATATATCTTATAATTTAGGTTAAAGATATGCTTTCTGGCACTGGACCCTATGTTTGACCAGGGTTAAAATGGAAAACAAAAATTATGTTCGTTATTAAAAATTTTAAACTATTTAAAAAACAAATTGTTCTGACAAATATTCAAAGTGAAGCAGGGGTTTGAGCAGCTATTAGAATCATGTGTTTATCACCTCTGATCTCTGGAGATTGTCCTACAAATCATCTTTTTATAGTTACAAAGTTGTCTGTAGAATCCCTGTGCTCTCAAATGGCAGTGATTGCTATTCAAAACTTAGCTCCAAATTCCACTCTCCATCGCAGCTTTGAGAGAGCTGTGATCCACATCCTTCTGTGTTTGCTGTCACCTCTCACTCTGCCAATACCAATTATATCGCAGTGGTAAACGGAACACACAGATATTGAAGCACTGACAAGTTCATTTCATGTTTTAGGTGCAGTTGTAGCTCCTTCAATCAAATTTTCTACAGAGCATAATAAAATTGCGAGTCTCCCGTCCTCTAGTGAAAGTGGGAGTAACTTTGTTACTAGCCTTGAGAAATTTGTTCCCCATCTGGTAATGGATCAGTTTCCTCGCTGGAGAATGCTTGTGAGCAATGTCCCAGTCTTTAGTTGGATGTTCTGAGAGACTATTTTTCCATTGCCAGAATGGAGGTGGCCTCCGAGGACTGAATTTATGCCTACATAATGAATATGGGTTAGACCCCAATTGCATGCCAAGTACATGTTCATATCGTCTTTATGACCCACATAATATATCAGGCAGCTACAGGCCGAAAGGAAACTAATTAACCTTTAATGAGATGAGGACACTGCAGGACAGTTGGCAGTGTGAAAGGGCTCAAGTCCCCAGAGTGGGACGTTCACCTGGGCTCCATGCCACTGAAGATCCACTACCTGTGTTTGGCACCAGACTTCTATTCAGGGTCTACCAAGTCTGTCCACAGAAACAAAGCAAAGTAAGTCAAAATTTTACCTGAGGGAAGTCTAGGCTGCTGGGTTGATATGGAGAATATGAAAATAAGTGAGATTACTAATATAGCTGTCCTCAAATCTTCTCTAAAGGAAATTACACACTTTGTAAGCTCATCACAGATCACTCTGCTTTAGAGGACTTTAACCATGCAGGTATGAAATTAAAGAACACTCTCAAACCAAACAGTGGTATTAATATGCTCACTCTCATCACAATGGAACATGACACATTTTTCAATACTGTTTGATTCATATTAAATTTCAATTGAAGATAAAGGTTCGGCGCGTTGATCTCTACCCAGTTTCCAGGATTCGCGTCGTTTCTGAAATTACAGAAACAGGATTGACAAACGTGCAAAAGAATAATGCTCACAGTGTTTATTAATGTTTCGAAAGTTTAGAGAGAAATCTCTTTGGAATTGTTTGACCTTCATTCTTATCATATGAGTTGACAGTTAGTGTAGGAAGAAAATACAGAGCCTGTAAAACAGCTTTGTCTTCCTATTGATCTTTCTAGTGAATCCGGACAAACATTTTTATCCGGTGGCACATTAATGTGGAAAACACTTAGGTATTTATCTGAGAAAAGTAATGATGTCATCCAGGCTGCTCTGCAGTCACCTGCTCAATTTTCCACAGGTGAAAGGCATAATTCCAATTCCCTGCTTTGAGGCTGATGTAAGTCATAACTGACTAATTTCCTTCCTTTATCTAGTATACGTAAATAAGATCAACTCCCAATTGTCTTTGTAAAATGCATGCACATTATATAACAAGATAATTAAGACTTTACATTTTATGGGCAACTTATAAATAATGATATTATGTCATTACCAGTGAACACTATTTTATAGCAAATTTTCTTTTTTAAAAAATTAATTTCAGTATCTTCTCAAGACTAGTTTTTTTGTTTTGTTTTGTTTGTTGTTGGTTTTTGGTTTTGTTTTGTTTTGCTTTGTTTTATTGGTACCAGAATTTGAACACAGGCGAGTCACATTAACCATTGAGTCACATCCCTAGCCCTTTTTATGTTTTATTTTTTGACAAGCGTCTTGCTAAGTTGCTTTAGGACTCATTAAGTTGGTGAGGCTGGCTTTGAACTTGTGATCCTCCTGCCTCACTCTCCTGAGCCACTGGGATTATAGGCATGCACCACCATGCCTGGCTCAGAACTAGTTTTGAAGACCATATAACCGAATTCTTTTTCATAACAGTGTCGACTGATGAAAATATTGAATTTTCTGAATTTTGTTTAAAAGAATGGAATGGCATGACAGGCCTTTGGTTAATATAAATTTCAATCATCTTGATCAAATCTTTAGTGCCTGGTGAGTTGTATGTAAGGAGCAGTTATGACCCCAGGATGAAATGGTTTGTGGGTTCATTGTACAAGTGGAAGAATCCAGGTACACCCCCATGCCCACCATCACCACTTATATGCACATTAATGGCTTCATTTAGTCAAAAATGATCTCCTGAAAAGGAGAGGAAACTTACAAACTATTTACTTTACCTATTTCTTAAGAATATGCTCTGAGGGGCTGGGGAGATAGCTCAGTTGGTAAAGTGCTTGCCTTGCAAGCACAAGGCCCTGTGTTCGATTCCCAGCACTGCAAAAAAAAAAAAAAAAAATGCTCTGAGTTGTATGTAAAGTTTTCTGAGTCTTCATCTAGTTCAGTGCTTCTCAAACTGTAGACCTGAATGTCACCCAAAGAATGAGTAAAAGTGAAGGCCCTACCTCAAAAAAATGGAGTGTGTCTGAGGTGAAACCCAGGGATCTGTTTTTAAGTAAGCATTCAGGTACTTCTGGAATGTTCCACAGGTCACCCCTTTGTTCAGGAAGATAAGTTCTGAATCCTGAAATGAGACATCCACCTTGGTTCCATGGCAGTGAAGTTGCAAGAGACTCCTGAATTAAATCCAGCTGTGACGGCAGAGTGTTTCAGGGGTCCTGGGTATCCAGCAAGAAATTCAGAATTTTAGCAGTGTGTCACTAGTAAAATGATTGAATAATTCTTCATTTTGCAGTATGTCTAGCCCCTCTCTTAGGAGATAAATTTCTAGGATGTATGAACATCTAGGAAAGAGAAACAGGCCCTACAGAGAGAGAGGATCCTGCTAATTGGGGCCGATTGTGGTTCAAATGATGATTTGAAGAAGAAAGGATTTGTCCTCAGTTATAAGTAGGTCAGGAAGGTATTGAAGCTTAAAGGAAGAGAATGAGCCCTTTATTTGCCCTTTTTGTTTAACCCTTCTTTCTTCTACTTGCTAATTCACCAGAGAACAAGGGCAAGAATCAACTTAATCTAACCTTTAGGTCAAGGAGAACATCTGCATGAATTCTAGCAATATATTAATTTTAATATAATTTGTTCACCATTGAATAATTCGTATAATGTGTTATACAGATATGTTACTGTCATTTGATAATGGATCAAGTTAATTCTTATCAAATCAATTTTTTATAATTTTTTTTCAGGTTTCATCCTCTCTTAAAATAGTTTGGCAAATACCAATAAAACTCACATTTCCTAGTCATTTTTCCTTTGTTTTTCCAACATTTTTTGTCCAATAAATCAAAAACACCAGAGTAAATTCATCTTTCTTCTTTCTGACTATAAAAATCATTTTTAATCTTAAAACTTAGATGTGCTTTTATTTTTCTACAAGATACATCTCTATCTTATAATTTATCTTCAATGGCAAAAAAAAAAAAAGAATTGTTCTTTCTATTCTAAGTTATCTACTTCCAAGTTATCCTATTGCATATTTAACCTCCCTGGTCTTAACCAGTGCCTTTGTGAGGCGATCCCTGGTGTATTTAATGCCTCTTTAAAGTACCAAGTTTGATTTATTGTCTCTATCCACTTACCTAGTTCTTACTTTGACGAAGTAACAGAAATATCTCCTCATGCTTGGAAACAGAATAGAATCTATTCATTTATTCAAAGAAGGTTCATGAATCCACCACTGTGCAGGTTCTACAGTTTGGTTGCTGCTACACTAGGAAAGCTGTTACAAAATATCCTCTATAAATACTACCGTTTCTTTATCCATTCATCTGTTGAAAGGCATCTAGGTTGGTTCCACAATCTAGCTATTGTGAATTGAGCTGCTATAAACATTGATGAGGCTGCATAACTATAGTATGCTAATTTTAGTATATATATATACACACACACACACACACACACACAATGGAATGTTATTCAGTCATAAAGAAGAATAAAATTATGGCTTTTGCAGGTAAATGGATGGAATTGGAGAATATCATACTAAATGAAATAAGCCCATTCCAAAAAACCAAAGGCCAAATGTTTTCCCTGATAAGTGGATGATGATATATAATGAGGGTGGGGGTAGTGGGTGAGAGAAGAATGGAGGAACTTTGGATTATGTAGAGAGAAATGAGAGGGAGGAGGGGGTAGGGGTATGAAAAAGTGGAATGAGACAGACATCATTACTGTATGTACATGTATGATTACACAAATGGTGTGAACCTACATCATGCACAACCATCGAAATGAAATGATGTACCCTATTTGTACACAATGAATCAAAATGCAGTCTGTAAAAATTTTTTTTAGAATTAATTAATTAAAAAAACAAAGCAAAACAAAACAAAACGTCCTCTATAACTCAACATGTGAAACCAGAAAACCACATAACCGGTGTATCATAAAAGGCACAGCAACAAAAATTCAATGTATCTTTATTAATGCCATGGTGATCAACTTTGGAATTTTTGTGAAATTTCTTTTTGATGACTTATCACTGCTACATTAGAGGAATGCTGTTGAAAATTGGACAGTCTTTCTCTTCAAAAGAAACCAAAATCCTTAATGCCTTTATCAAGTCAGTTTCATCCTTTTCACAAGGGGTTTTGGTAAGAAAAAAAAATTGTTTCATTAGTAAATAGCTTTGAGAAAGCAGCTAGAATTACTCCCTCTTATAATTCTGACTTTTTGCAGAGTGACTTATAAATAGGTTTGAAGAAACCAATAACTGCTAAAAGAAATGTGTTAAAATATATGAAAAATATACTTTTCACACCCGTTTACCCTTCTTTGCCCCCTAAACATTCCTCAGCATCTTCCCTGGGAACACTTTCATGACCTTCCCATCACACCTGGACCTCAGATAAGATAGAAGGTGTGTTTAATGTTAATTTTATTATTATTATCATTATGATGACTTTCTAGTGTAATTATATGAGAAAGCAGAGGTTGTAGTTTTTACTAGTGTATGCATAATTGCTAGTACATAATAGGAGCCCAATATTTATTTTTGAACAAAACAAAAATTTGTAAGAAACATAAGCCATATATAAATCTCTATATTGATATGTAGCACATATTTAATATAAAAGTATAAAAATTCTCTCTCAAAATCAACATGGATAATTTGATTGTGGAATGATTTTGAAATGCTTAGGGGGTGACAAGTACACGGTTCAATAATAGATATAAATGAATATGCAACATATTTTCCTAAGGTTGATTATGTTTTAACACGTAAGGTACAGCCCAGGTGTTTTTCATTTTATGTTTGTGTGACATTTCTTTTTTATTGTCTTAATTATTTTATACTCCTGTAAGTTGGTGGATTTGTTTGTTATTTCTCATTATTACAATCTTTTGAGTTTTCTGTGTATGAGATTTTATTGTCTTTAGTGACAGTTTTATTTCCTTTCCCATTTCGATGCCCTTTATTTATCTTGCCTGATTGTTCTGGCTGGGACTTCCAGTACCATCTCAAGTAACAGGTGAAAGTCTAGTGTCTTCCAAATCAAGAAGATTGCAGGTTTTCTCCATTTAACATGATGTTAGTTGTAAACTGGATTTATATGACCCTTATTACATTGAAGAATGTTCCTTCTGGACCTAATTTTTTCACCTTTTTTTTATCTTGAAGAGAGGTTGAATTTTGTCAAAGGAATTTTCTGCCTCTCTTGAGGTGATCACATGGTATTTATTCTTTTGAAGTAGTGCATCAGACTCATCAGTCTGTCATAGAAAATAGCAATTTTGCCGTACTGTTGAATTTAGTTGACTATGTTTTGTTGGGAATTTTTGCATCTGTGTTCATCAGAGATATTGGCCTGTAGTTCTTTCTTTTTTCAAAAATTTTTTTGTTCTTTTTAATTAAACATGAAAGTGGAGTGTATTTTGACATACTATATGCATACACTGAACATAACTTCCCATTCTTGTGGTTGTGCATGATGTGGGATACACTGGTTGTGTGTTCATATGTGAACATAGGAAAGTGATGTCGGATTCATTCTATTTTCTTTCTTATTCCCATCCCTTCTCCCTTCTCTTCATTCCCCCTTTTCTCTCTTTTTTGTGGTGTCCTTGTATGGGTTTGATATTAGGGTAATACTGGTCTCTTTTCTGAATTTTGAAGAATGCCCTCTTCTTCATTCTTTTGAAATAATATGAGAAGAAATGGTATTAATTCTTCCTTACATGTCTGGTAGAATTTAGCAATGAAGATATTTGGTCCTGAGCTTTCAACCTGTCATGTAATTACTTGTAGATGATGCTTCTTGTAAAGAGAACACATTTGAGTTTCGTAATGTTTTCAATCCAGTCTGACAGGCTTTACCTCATTATTGTCACATTCAGTCTATTTATGTTTATTTAATATACTCATTGATGTAGTTGCACTTTATCACAACACTTACTTTCTATTTATTATATACTTTTGTGTATTATACCTCTCTTTCCCTTTTTGAATCAACAAAAATATTTTTATATTTGTATGCCTGAAGTTAGCTTTTCTATTATATCTTTTGGTATTTTTCTTTCATTGCTTACCCCCAAAATATGCTTCTGGTGTATACAGTTACACAACAAGTTATCTCAAAACTTAGAGTTTTTAAATAGTAACCAGTAAGTTATCTTCCTTGAGAGTGTGTTGTGGGCTGAATTGTATTCCCCCAAATTCATATATTGAAATCTTCACTCCTACCTAGTACCTCAGAATGTGACTATATTAGGATGCAGGGTTTTAAAATAGGTAAATGCATTTAAATGTGGTAACTGGAATGGGTCATCCCCAATACAATTGGTGTATAAGGACACAGACACATTCACAGAGGGACAACTTTGTAAAACCACAGGGCAAAGACAGCCACCATCAAGCCCAGGAGTGAAGCTGATTTCACAGCTCCCAAATGCTCCTGAAAATGTGACTTTTATATTCCACTCATTTCTTTCAGTGGAAATGATTGCTTCAACCTATTACATCTTACTTTGGAGCAGAAATCCCAAATTAAATATAAGCCTAACTGGATATATTTAAGGGTCTGAACAATATAAACTCCAACTTACCTTTCTAACTTTCTCTATTATTGCTCCCCAGCTCACACACCATGCTATAGAAAAATTGGATTTTTTAGTATTTTTTATCAACACAACAATTTCTCTTACCTCTGAGTCCCTGATCATGCTGTTCTAACCAGCCTGTGCCAACTGACACACCATGTGTTCTTCAAGTCTCACTTCAAACACCACCGTTTTTACCCATTCTTCTCTTCAACCCTCAGTTGGAAAGTATCTATTGCTGCTTTAAAACATTTTACACATGTGTTACCCTCTTGATTATATAAAATACTTTGTCTTCTCTCTTTAAAAAAAAATAATTTCCTTCAGTAGCTTACACATGTTCTACAAGCGAGGCACAGACACGTACTTACAAGGACTGACCATGTAGGTCCTTAAATATCTTGCACATGAAGCACTGAGATTGGGCAAATGATCTCTTATCAAGTCTCCGTTGTGCTACAACCACTTCTGCCTCTGCCCAGAACAGAATTGCCTTTTCAAAACTAGTTCACCTAGGAATAATTGACTCACGGTAAATTGTACAGATTTGATATGTACCAGTGGCAAGTTTTAACATAGGTATATGCCAGTAAAACCAAAATCAGAGTCAAGACAATAAATGAATATACCACTCTAAAGTTTCCTTAATCACCTATGTAATCTCTCTCATGAACCTTCAAATCCTGATACCACCGATCTACTATCTCCCGCTACAGTTTGTGTTTTCCTGAATTCTCTATAAACAGGATCATACAGTGGGGGCTCTGTTTGACTTGGTTATTCCTCAGCATTGTTATTTTGAGATTTGTGTATGTTGTTGCCGGTCGATAGGTATCTAGATTGCTTTTAGAGTGTGGCTATTACAGAGGAAGTTATTATGAATGCTCATGGACAAGTCTTTACATGGACATATGTTTTCATTTCCCTTGGGTGAATACCTAGGAGTAGATTGGCTAGATCATATGGCCAGTGTGTGTTTAACTACTATTGATGAAGCTGTGAAACTGTTTTCCAAAGCCTTTTTACCTTTCTAAATTCCCACTAGCAGTTTATGAGTTCCTGTTTCTTCTCATCCTTGCCAACACTTACTATGGTTAATCTTTTTTTCATTTTAATTATCCTTGTAGGTACGCAGTATTATCTCATTGTAGTTTTAATGTGTGTTTCCCTACTGACAAATGATACCATGTGTGTATGTGTGTGTGATTATTTGCTACTTATTCACTTTTAACAAGGTGCATATGCACATATACACACAAAGAGCTGCTGTTGATTCAACTTTAATTAGTTGCCTGTTCCAATATAGGCCAGAAATCCTAATTAAGGAATATATGCTTGGACTTGAGAAAGAGATCTAATTTATTTGAGTAAGTGCATAAAATGCCATCAAAGACATTGTGGAAAGCAAGCCTTATTTATTTCTTCATAAGTCTTTGAAGCTAAGGCAGTTAATTTGTGGAGCGAGAAAGATTAAAAACAAAGTAGATGTTTGGAGAGGCAGAAAGGTGCGTTATAGATACAGAGCATTGTTTAGCTTCTGCATATCTTTCTAAATCCCAGTTTCCATCATTCCTGAGACCCTATTGTTTTCTGACCTTAGGTCATAGAGGCAAAATTTTCTTCCTGTTGACATACATAGGTCCAACTGTTTACTAAAATTTGCAACCAAGGGTAATAAGAAATGCTTGTTTGATTTATTGAAATACTACTGCAGTGTTGCAATAGGTTTTAAAGGTTGAATGATTATTTTAGAGCAATTCAAATATTTATTCTTTAGTTAGTCACCATATTTAGCAAGCATAATTTTACTGCATGTAAATAGACCATACTTCATTGTTTTCATTTCTAGCTTATAATAACCTCTGTATATAGTGTTTTCACAGGATTAATGGTTGGTTGGGGTTAATGACTCTCAGCTATGCCATGGGCCATCAACTCTTCTTAGTTGGCCATTAATCCCCAGGAAATGCCTTGTACTTCAATCATTATGGCTTAATTAGGTCATTAAGAAGCTGCTGGTTAATTGCCACATTATAGTCATTCAGAGATGGGCAGGTGGCTGCAAAGACCGGAAGAATCACAGCAATCACAAAGCAAAAAAGTAATACATACATGTACAAGTGTGTAGAACAGAATTATTAGCAAAATAAAAGTTTGTGTATTTACCTAATACTTGATAATTAAGATGTTTACATAACTAAATAGGTTGATATCTCTGTACACATTTTCTGAATGGTGCAGTCGATCTCATCCTTATTCATTAAACGTGGTTGTGTATGTTCTACTTGGAAACATTTTGTACCCAAGAGACCAGTACACTATACACGTCTGAAATGCAGATAATAACAATTGACAAATTTCAGGACCAGAGAGAGAACAAATATATTGGAAAGTTTCTGTTAATTAGTTAACATGGCTATTAGGGCAGAGGTGCATCTGAATTATAAGTTGTTTAAAACTCAAAGGAATAAGAGTTCTACATTTTTTTTTTAACTTAGAGAACAGTTCAGCCTAGTTAGAAAGCTGTTCAGTGATTCCAAACATCTTTCCACAGCATATCATTCTCCAGATGAGCATCTGGGGGACAAAAGATGGCTGATGTTTGGGAGTGAGGGGGAGTGAAAGAGACCTTGCTGCTTCTAACTTCCAGTGTGTCGGTCAACTTCTTTTTGAATTCTCCTCCACTAGGTTTCATTCATCCATCCAATGATGTGCACTATTGTGTGCCAACACCTCTTCTAAGACCCAGAAACAAGTGTCAGACAAGACAGAATAGGTCCCTGCTTTAATGGAGCTCACGTTGTCACAAGGGAGAAGAACTGAAATGAATAACCATGTATGCTTGAAGAGTGGTTAGTACCATTCTGTGATAGGAAGTGGAGAAGTCAGGTCATTCACATGGATGGTCCAAGGAAGGCCTTTTAGAGGAGGTGCTCTCTACGCTGAGATTTGAATGAGCAGAAGATGCCACTCTGTGATAATCAGGTGGGAGAACAGCCGAAAGCAGGAGTGGTGGTGCTCAGGTAGGGAGGGGGGCATGGCAAAGCAGACCTGGGTACAATGCAGTGGGGAGGAGAGAGGAGAGAAGCAAAGGAGCTCAGAACGTAGGGCTGCAGAAGCAGCTGAGAGACCGAGGCTTTATGCCAAGTGCATTCACATGCCCTGTGAGAATATTAAACAGTTAAAATTCTCAGGAAAGTGTCAGAGCAGAGAGTCTAGATTTGGGAGTCATCGATATATGGATTGTATTTAGGATCATGAGATGGAACGGAAACCTACCTGCTCATTCAAAAAGAGAACAGTCGTGTGATGGGGAACTGTGCTATTCCTACAACATGACTGCATGCGCTGAAGCTTTCAGTCAAGTTGAGACAGCAGTGATCAGATAAGACAGGACAGAGCAATGATTCCAGCAGGCCCAGTTAAGAAGGCAGAGTCCACTTTAAGAAGTGTGAGAATTAAACACAGTAGCAGTGGAAGAAAAGATGGGATTGTATGCCAAGGACAGATTTGCCCTGTTTCCTGTAGTTCTGCCACCTTGGAAGCATAACTGGCTTTTTCCTGGAGCTACCACCTCACTTACAGGCATGGAACAGCCAGCTTTCTGCCTGAACCTGAGGGCTCTTCAACCTGGAGTAATCTCAAACTGTGTCCTTCCACCTCTGGGAGGCCTTTGTTTGAGGGGAAATTCTGAGTTATCTCCCTTAACACATGGTGCAATATTAGCAGCTTTTAAGCAATTTATATTCACATAAACCCACCACTTGATCCTTTGTGGAAATTTTTTTCTTTAATTCTAGTATATACCGAAATTGCATTGACCATTTTTTGAATGTTTACTTTATTTGCTGTTATAAATGTTTCTTTTGTGTCAACCTTTAAAAAAAAAAATTCACACTTAATGAGAAAGAAAACAGCAGATTTAAGAAAGACATAGCCAAGGCCAGTATTTAGGGGGTTTTCCTGTTTCTCTAGTGTCATGGAGCTTTCTCTAGCCTTGTAATATCTTGAATTCTAGTTCTGTTCTTGAGCCTTTAAAAGTGGCTCAGTGGTCCATGCATGGTGGTGCATGTCTATAATGCCAGTTACTCAGGAGGCTGAAGCAGGAGGATCAAAGGTTCTAGTCCAAGCTGGGCAATTTAGTAAGACTCTGTCTTCAAATAAAATTTCAAAAATAGGCTGGGGATGTAGTTCGGTTGTAGAACACTTGCCTAGCCTGTGTAAGGTTCTTGGGATCTCCCATACGGAAAAAGAAGCACGTGCCTCAGGCTGATCCGTCCACATTGAGAGAAATTGCTTATCTTGCCAAGCCCCATAAGTTGCAGGCTACGAATCTTCTGAAAGCCATCTTTTCATTTCCCAAAGGAGACTAAAAGTAATACCCCACATATCTGTCAGGTCTAAACAAGAAAACAGAAACCACTGTCTGTTTTCAGAAGTGATAAATTTAATGGAGGAGTTTGTTCTTCTTATGTGGAATGCCAGAATCCAGGAAATGTTTAGCTAACCAGAGATCCTCAGTAGCAGGGGACAGTAGGGTTGGAGGAATAGACAGAGCAGTATTACTAGGACCCAGAAGTGGCCAGTCCAGTGGCTACTCAAGCTGCCCAGATCAGTGAGAAAGGAGAGGTACCCAGGTTTCTCCTTTTCTGATTCTCTCCAGTCCACCATGAGAACCTTTCATTGATCAAACACGAGAGCGACAGCGACAAGGCAGGCTGTGAAACAGGCTGTGGTGATCACCTCCTATGACCAAGGAACAGAGGAGAAGGCAAGGCTGGCTGGGGACAGACATGGAAAGCACCACTGCATTCCAGCTCATAGTTCAAAAGCCACACATGACCTCTCATCGCTGTTCTTTGTTTCAAAAGGGTAAATGCCCTCAAAACATTTGCAGAGTTTGCACTTTCCCTGTTTAATCAGACAGATCCCATTCTACTACAGAACTGGGGTAAAGTTCATCCTTTGGCACCTGTCTTAAAAATTGTGTATTTTCCAATTTACTAAAAAAAAAGTTATCACTAATAATTTAATATGTCCCAAATTACTACACCTAAGAGGAGTGAATATGCAACCAAGTAAGATTGAGAAGCAGAGTCCCCAACTTAAAGTCAGATTTTGGTATATATTTGTTTGCTTGACAGATATACCAACTATAGTTTACTGCAAGTAAGTCTGTTTTTTGCTCTAGTTTTTCACTGATACTTGACAACAGGATAATATATCTGCACATCCCTGAAAGTCGGCCAGTTGAATTTGACTTCTATTAGAGGTGCTCAATTTAATTAGTGGGGCAATGAATCTATTTTGAATAACAAAGGTTAATTATGAAGTTTTTCATGTATTATAGTGGTGCTGTTTATTTGTTTATAAAATGCAGCTGACATACCTTTCTTTGCTACATAAGAGGATTACTGTAAGGGCAAAGGGAAGGTTAGACAATGCTTTGAGAATGTGTAATTGGGTACAACTTTGGATTAATATTGTCCATGCTAATTTCTTGTCAATTGAGAAGTATATAATAGTTGACATTTTCCATAGTACAGTCACTTACAAGAATTAGAGCTCAATAAATAATGTTCCTTTTGCCCTACCATGACCCGTATGATATGCTTCAGAAAAAATGACTAACAGAAATTACCAGAAGAAGAAATTGAGGATGCAAATGTCCCTGGGTACTGCAAATGGTCATTATAGATGACTGTTGTCCATGTGCTAAATAAACAAAGAAAAAACGATACTCTACCCAACTAAAACTGCACCACATAACAGCTGCAATTTTAAAGAAATAAGCTCTTGAAGGAATAGCCAAGCAAATCATGCTTTGTCTTAATTTTCTCTAGCTCAGAAGGGAGTTTTTACTCCTACACATAATGAATGGGAGTATTTCCAGGGTCAGATTGATTCCATCACTAACATTAGAATTCAGATTACACAGAAATCCATCTACATTCTGTATTTTTAACTAAATTCAGTCAACTACCTTCTTAACTACATTTCTCAAACTCTTTGAATCCTCTGATTAGAGGATTAGATTAGAGCCAAAATAAAGGATCAGAGTTTTTGTTTTTTAAGATAGCAGAGCCTCTCAACCTTTCAATATTGTAAAGGAGCTTAGGGTACAGTTAAATAGAGACTATGGGTTTCATTTAATTTTCAGTATCCTTTGTCCCCTATTTGTCCTCAGTTTTGTTTTTCATGATTTCAGTGACCCAGGCTCAAATATAGTCAGGAAATACTAAATGGAAAATTCTGGAAATGAAAAACTCATCACTTTTAAGTTGTGTTCCATTATGTTCTGTGTAGTATGATGAAATCTTCCGGCCTCCCACCTCGGGCTGGGGTCATCCCTCTGTCCAGCATGTCCACACTGCGTACACTACCTACCTGCTAATTAATAGCTGTCTCCATTATCATATCAACTATTCCAGTATTGTTGTGCTTGTATATTGGATCAACTATTCCAGTATTGTTGCAAACTCAGTATCTGAAGGGCCTGGGGGCTTTGGAACACATTCTTTAATATATGGGGGGGATTCTATTTCTCTAAAAGTTTCGTTCTTAGTGTAGGTGTTTTTTAGTTTTTAAGAAGCGATGATTTACTTGTCATTCCTTTAACCAATAGTTATTAACTGCCTAGTAGGTACTAGCTCAATGACCTGCATCAGAGCCAATTTTGTATCTTCTCCAAGGGACACCTGGCAATGTCTAGAGACATTATGTTTGTTTCCAAATTCTGCCCACAGCAACTCTGATAGGTAGAAGGCAGGAAAGCTGCAGGCCTTCAATTCATAGAATAGTTTGCCTCCCTCCACCCATAACAAAGAACTATCAAGCCCGAAGTGTCCATGGTGCTGAGGCTGAGATGCTCTGTGCCTGCTATGGTGCTAGGTGCTAGGTTATAAGAATGAGCAACACCAGACATAAAAATATCTTGCTTTTATGGTGCTTTCAGTTCATTTGGAGGAAAGTTATTATTTAAAGAGTTTAAATTATGTTTCAAAATATAAATTCTGGTTATTGTTTTGAAGAGAAGGTACAGCAGCTTGTGAGAGCACAAGTAACAAAATTTGACCTGCTCAAGAAATTCCAGGTTTTTCTAAAGGAATGACTAATAATAATGTCAGTATTAGAATTTTTTAGTAATTTTCCTTTTTTCTCTTGAATTTATAGATTTATGATTATGTTTACTAGCCTGCCACTATTGCTCAACTAGTTTTTAATATTTTTTATTAAGGTAATAAGATTGTACATAACTGCAAGCTGATCTTTGGTATGGTTCTTAATTCCATATCTTAAATTTACCATGTAGCAGTGGATAAAACATTAAATATATTATTTAGATATAGACTGCTTGCTTTTTTTGCTCTGTAGAGGTCTGTTCTACATAATAAAGCATTAAACTATATGTTGTAAATAAATATATAAAGATATGTATTCAAGATCTGTGCATTGGTCTAGCCTAACATTCTTTAGGACTTTTTTTTTTTTTTTTTTTTTTTCCTTTTGTCACATAGAAGAACAAAAAAGAGATGATCTATAACATTAAGCAAGTTATTTGCCAGTGTAAATAAATTATGCTTTTAGACAATTGCTTATCTACTTATGTTGTAAACACTTTTCAGCACTTTCAGGTCTACAATGCCTATTTTTTAAAAAGTTGAGTTCATGTTTAGCTCTCATTCTTCACTGAGGACAAAAGCAATTCTGTGGTGAAATTCCTTTAGCTGAGCTTTTATTGTTCCATAGTTATCCCTTTCTTCTACTTCCTGGCTCCTTCCTTCCCTGTCTCTTCCTGGATCTTGGGCCTCTTCCTGGTCCCACACATAATCCATGCACAAAGCTCAGTGGTGAGCAGAGTTACTCTTGGATTCCTGCAGAGAACTTTCTCACTCCTGCGGCTCACACGTTTTTTTTTTCTTCCTATGTTGGAAACACACAGGTAGTGACAGACTCCGTTTAAATGTCTAACTATCTAAACATTTACATATCTGAAGATTTGATATACACATCTATTCATATTCAAATAACTTTGAACACTGAAGCGATCCAACTGGAACCCATTCACATAATCCTACAAGTTCATAATCAAAATCTGCATCTTCAATCTTTACCACTTTCACCTTCAGGATCTTTCAAGTTTCTAAAGCCCATCATTTCTATCAAAGATTCAAAACCAACATTTGGGGAAACAACGCTTTCCATTTGTTCCTTAGATGAAATTGTCTCAGTCAATTAAGCTCATGCTTGTCCATCACCAAAGTTCCCGCTTTTAGCCAGTTGTCCCTGGTCCTATCTCTATCTCTCTGGTGGTGGTTCCATGATTTCACATCTGACCAGCTTCATTATTTTCCTAACTGGACACCTCTGTCCATATATATCCATGTATATTCAATACCTTGCCCGGAGTTTATTCCCTATATTAATAAGATAATTCAGTATTCCCCAAATACTATATTAAACCCAAGAACTCTGCCACAAAAATTAATCAGTGAATACCTTTTGATATCATAACAAGGTTCAATTTTAAAAATTATTTTTTACCTATACGCTCATACAAATAATCCCCTTGCAATCTTCTTGAAGGTTTTCCTTTTAAAATTTCCATATAATATTCCTAAATATTTCTGAATATTTCAATTCCTTTATGATCACTCCTTTCTCAGTATTTATTACATGCATCATTTACAGTGTATGAGACTTCATTAAATTACCATATACTCATAGGCATCTTTGTTCTGTTCAGCTCATTTCTCTGAAATTAGGCTGTAAGATCCTGTGATGAGATCTAGGCCTTAAGCTGCATGAAACTTCTTTTTAAAAATACATTTTCTCTTCATTATTTAGCCAGTACCTCAGACTAGTGAGCATAGAGTATGTATTTGGTGATTATTTTAATGACATTATTTGTCAAGGAGGAAAAATTACTGCTCACTTTCATACAGAGAGAATTTTTTAAAATGTGGAAATATTTATTCCTAGATTACCATAATGAATATTTCAAAGTATCTATATTAGGCAGTGTTTACTCAGCAGATTTCAGCAGAATCTGAGTTTGGCATAATCTCTTAGGTTTCCCGTTCTTCAGAGTAACAGACTTCAGGATAAACTACTTTTGAATATAAACACAAATTTATATCTTCTCATAGAAAACAACTCCATAAAATACTTCCAAAAAGAAGAACAAATAACTGTTTATTGTTTTTTTTTTTAAACCATACTTTATCCTTCCTTCAAATTCTAAAACAGAGAATTGAGATATTCATGATACAGTCACATATCCATAGTCCATAGAACTTTTTTTTTTTGTACTGGGGATTGAACCCAAGGGGTATTTAACCACTGAGCAACATCCCCAGCCCTTTTTTATATTTTATGTAGAGACAGGGTCTTGCTAAGTTGCTTAGGGCCTCACTAAATTGCTAAGGATGGCCTTGAATTCTCAACCCTCCTGTCTCAACTTCCTGAGCTGCTGGATTACAGGCACATGCCACCGCACCCAGCCTGCCAACAGAACTTACATCTAGTCTTCAAAAATCCCCTAGATATTGAGATGGAAGAACCTAAATTTACTGATGAAAACCCAGGTACAAAAACGTATCCTAAGCAATGTCAGGTTGTAAGACTGGCTTTCCCTTTCCCTTACTAAGCATGTACTATTGCACATCCTGAAAAATAATAAAATGACTGTGTTTACATGGCATAGACACAGGCATTTGTTAATGGACAAAAGCCACCTGAGCTGGTTGATTTAATGTTGTGTGAGGGGCTGATCCTAGCTTTCTCCTTCCCTCTGACTTTTTGACAGCCAAAGGCACATGAACATTATTTGTTGAACTATTCTGCCCATGCAATTTTTCACTTTAGTTCAAAGAAATGAAAACTGACATTGCTCTCCCCCACATTGATCGGAACGAATCAATATAATAGTGAAAATATTGCTGATTCTAGGGCTATGGAACATCAAAATGTTTCTAAACTTCAAGTGATCCTTATTATGAGGCCTGAACTCGAAGTCTTTTTTGAAAGCAAATTACCAGAGACTTTTTAGAGAAATTTTTAAATAGATGATGGTAAAGCATCCTTATGAAATTGCAGATAAATCAATAGTGGAAGTCTGCTGGCATTAAGAATCATTATTTCATATATCAAGCTCAAAATGTGGCAAAAAGAAAATTAAGCATGATCCAAAATATGACACTTAAATTTATGTCACCAGTTGTAGTCTTTTGGAGGCAACAAATACCAAAACATAGAAATTTTAAACATAGACATAAATCTTAAAAGATGCATGAGTTTAGAGTTCTATCAATTGGTATTTGGTATGTAAATAATAAATTATGTTTTTATATTGCATTTGTTTTGGCATTTCAAATCTCCATTCTGTCAGTCATTTCATTGCCTACGGAGAACCCCATTATACCTCATTACATATTACTGATTTTTAAGTTAGACTGTTAAATACTAAGCATCATGCAGATTCTATGTCTAGCAATAATGATAATCAAATGAAAGAAAATACCAATACTATGAAATTACTAAATAATTTTAAATTAGTTCTTCAGCACCTTTTATTTTCATTCATTTATAAATATTCTATCACTGCAAATTCATTTTGATGTGTACTTGCTGAGACTACTGCAAATGTAAGATTTACCCTTGCTCTTCTTCCAAAAGCTTACTTCCTTTCTGCACAAATAAATTTATTCCCATAAAACTATGAACAGTTTCAACATAGAAACATTATGATCTTTATCTCCTTAATTGTAGAACAGAATCTGGAATGTGGCAAGCAATGGGTTAATGCTTGCTGAATAATCAAGTGCATATGCTAGAAATTTGAAATAGAAGTTGGCAACCAAGATGTTGTGGTAAAATTAATTTACAAAATTAAATCTGTCAGTCCAATGTGCTTTTTTAGGTAAACATTTTTATGATTTATAGCTATGAACTGCTGTTCCAAAAATAAAAGTGTAGTGATTATTTTAGATCCATATTTTTAATATTTTTATGACTCATTAGTGACAGTGAAAAACATATATTTGTGCATGCTTTTTAAAATGTATTATTAGTGAAGGGTATGCATAAAGATCTAGCTACAAAGATTTTAATCACTAAATTGTGATAGAGGACATTTTAAAAAGTGTAATTGTCACAGAATAGAAAATTGGTTTCATAAAATCCTGATTAAGAAGATGTAAAAATATTGTCAGAAAGAATATTCATTGGCGTGTACAAGGCATTTATATTAGGAAAGAAGACTATAATAAGATGACATGCATAGTATGATTCCATATAAACTAGATGTGAATAAATGTCAAATGGACTAGAAGAATACAAATTCAGTAGTAAATGGAAGTCTTTTCTGGGTGAGGAAATTGCATGGTGCTTTAATTTTGACCTTTGACTCTTTAGTGTTTGGTACAATAATTTTATAATTAACATGCTCCATTTTTAACTGTTGGTTTTTAAAAGAGAAAAATGATCACCGGTGTAATGAAAAAGGTTTATTCCATATGATTACCATAATTCACCAGAAGGTGTTCTATACACATTGTCCATATAATGTCAGACAAAATTACTTTCTAATTATCTTGCTTATTCTGTCCTTTATTACCTCTAAGCCAAACTAAATTGGAAGCTAGATATTACATTTTCTAAAGTAAAGTACTTCTCAAAAGCAATGTAAAATTCCATCTGAAACATCCAGTCAACTCAACAAAATATTTTACTTTGTGCCATGATTTCTAGACTCAAGTAAGCAGGGAACAGCCTCTTTCCCTACGGGTTCACATTGAGAAGGGAAAAGACAAGTGCCTTGCCTTAAAATTAGACCAGGAAAAAAAAAAAAAAAAATAGAGTCACTAAAAAGAGTTGGTATTAGATGCAACAGTTTCAGGAATTTTTTAATGTTTACCAAGGAAATCCTAAAATACATAATGAGTCAAGGAAACTCACAAAGCTTCAGGAGCCTAACCTTATAAAAGATTACAATATATTGATGTCTGCAACCTGTTTCTTTTAGGATAATTATAAATACATAAATAAAATACATTGCATTCTGTTAGTTTAATGCTTTCTGTGGCTCCATTTCCCTTAAAACCACATTCATGGCTGTTAATGGATTATTCTCATCCAGGGCTATATCAGTTAAAGGAGCAAATTGGAAAAAGGCAGGATGCAAATCAATCCTTTTTCAAAGATACAGAGCAAGTAGTTGAACCAAATAGCACTAAATAATTTCTTCCTTAGGAAGAAAATCAGAAAAAAAAAAAAAAAAATTTGTAAGAAACCAGGTCATTGTAGTATCAGCTTCTGTTTGCTTTAATTTTTGTTTTTAGCCAGATACTCTAAAGAATTTGATTAGTAAAATTTAAATAATAAAAATTTTGAGGATATTATGGTCATTTCTGAATTATTTTCTAAAGAAACTAATAACAATTTTTCATATTAATTAAATTAGAGTAATTAATTAAGCTTGGAGTAATTTACTATATCAACGTCTGCATATATTCTTAGTAACTCCAAAATAAGTGTAAAGAGCTAAGAAGACATACCAAATTGGGAAATATGAATTATTTTCTTTAGAAAACTAGCCAGAGTTTGAAGATATAATGAAAGTTCATTTGGGATTTCTAAGAGGTCAATGAACAGTAACAAGAACATGTTTTTTTACCTTCAAATTGTCCTGTTGCTCCCTATATTTTTACAGTGCAAGTTGCAATTTGTAGTTGTATAATTGGAAATCATCCAGTTGGACAAAGACCAGAACTAGCTTAATGTTGTATTCATCACCTAGAGCATTGTTGGCCTTCAGTCAATGTTAAATATTAATAACAATAAAAGCTTCCTTAAGCAAAGCCAGACGAAGTACAGGGACATATGAGCAATCACTCACTCCAACACCAGCTTCACCCTGATCAGAAAAGGTCCTCCACAAGAGAAGAACGCCGACTGGTTCATCCTGTTCAGACCCATTCCCTCTGGAGCTGGCCAGACTGCATTATGGCAGTTTTATAATTAATCAACAATAAGCTCTAAAAATCCTACAGGAAATGAATTGGGACCTTTTAGGAACAGACTTCTCAAAGTGTTATATATTTTAATGGCTTTTATTGGTTTGTTTTTAGAAATGCAAGCAGGTTCTCAGTGCAGCTATAAATGTTACCTTGGCCTTTTAAATTTGCACCATTTCCTCCATTGCTCTCAGACCAGCAAAGGGACAGAGCTTGATGGCGATTTCATGAACATTTACAAACAAAAAACGAGAGTTCACAAAGACTTCCATTTCCAGCCTGGATCCTCTATCGTGTGTTCTAGGGCTGCCTTCTAACAACACCATGGGAAAGACATCAAATGCTCCCAGACAACCTTGGCAAACCTGCAACTGTCAGATCTTCAGCAAAAAACAAGGGCTCTGTCTGGCATCCATTAAATAAATGGGTAGATTTTGGCAGGATCAACGATAATAGGGCCTTTTTTTATTTTTTAACAACAAAAATAAAGTAAGAAGTCCAATAATTTCTTCATACAAATATCAATTCATCTAAAGGAAGCTGTTTTATAATTATTTTTTTCATTTATTGTCCTTAATGTTGCCTATGTTATTTTCTATTGTTACCCTTCAAGAAGCACAAAACAGAAGTCCTGTCCTAATAAGTGTACTGAAGTTGCCATTCACTCACACCGACTCAAGATATCAATAACATTCTTCTTAAAGGTTAAACTCATTCTACTCTTGGCCTCCTGATTTGTTACAGTTCCTGTGGAAGCATAATGTGACAAAAAAAAACAAAAACAAAAACAAAAAACTAGTGCTAAACCCTTTAGAGTGCTGATTAAGGAATGCTGCAGGGAGATCAAGATTATCGTAATTGATCAATTGGGTTCATTTGTTGGTGATCAACAGACATCAAGGGGTTATAATCCTTTATAGAAAGCACGAATGCTCACAAGATACCTGGCACCAACTGAACATGACAAATACAAATGAGAAAAAGAGGTCTGTGACCTAGCTGTTGGATAATATTCTCAGAAAGCCTATATTCTTGGTAGTTAAAAAGTGAATCGTTCCTGCACATTGGATATTTCATCCCATGAGCACTCTTACACTTGGACCGCCTCACATACTGAATATGGAACTATATCTTGTTTATGAACACAACCACATCCCTGGAGTACGGCAACCTGGCCTTGCTATCTAGGTCCCATCCTTTATGCAGCCCCACATGCTGTTACAGGCTCTGGGCAGCTGCTGTGCAGAGACCAAGCAGGCAGCAGAGAGGAAAGGTGGTCTCTACACCATCTGGTGATCAAAGACCCTTGGGGGGCTCATATTAGGTCACCAGCTTCTGTGCCACCATATGACAGGATCTTGGCCAACTGTTCCTTTTCCATCCCTCTCAGGGCTTTGGAGGCAGCATGTGGGGTGTGTGGCTGTGTCCCTCGGTATGCATATTTGGCCTTTTCCAATGTTCTCAACAGAACAGCCAGAATCATCTTTATAAAACATAAATCAGCTCAAGTCACACCCCTGCTGTCCCACTGCACTTAGGACAAAATCCAAACTCCTTTGGTTACAAGATTCTGCCTAATCTGGCTCTTGCCCAATTTTTTTTTTTTTTTTCCTTTCCACACCACTTTCTCAATTGTTTGTTATAGTCCAATGCCTCTGACCTCCTTCCTGCTTCATTATGAAGCCAAGATTTTCACACTTTTGAGACTTCATGGTCCCTTTTACTTTCTTTGCCTGGCCTTTGCTTCTGTAGTGTGTGCTGTGACTTCCATTTCCCACTCTTAAGGTCTCAATTTAAATGTTCCCTCCTCATTAGGTCTCGTGTGACCACACTCCATGAAGTGTTCTCCTGCAGTTAGTTTCCATCCTTCTTGGTGTTGTCTTAGCGCCTGTGATCATCTGTCATTATTTTAACTTTCACAAATGAGACTTCTGGGTGCTGTTGTTCAATACTCCCACTGGAATGAAATCTTTTAGAGGGCAGCAACCACCCCCTTTCCTTACTGTTATATCCTTAGGCAAGAGACTGAATGCTTGTTTCTCTGCAAAACACATGTTTAAATCCTAACTCCCAATGCTGTGCTGTTAGGAGGTGTGGGTTGGGGAAGTAACTTGGTTCTGAGACTGAAGCCTTCCTGAATTGGGTTAGTGGCTGCCTACAAGGACCACAAATAGCTCTGTCGCCCTCTTTCCTCTTTGAGAGGACACAGCAAGGAGATGGCTGTCAACCAGGAAGCAGCCCCTGCCAATCTCCTGGAGCCTTGATCTTGGACTTCAAACCTCCAGAACTGTGATAAATAAATGTTTGTTGTAAAAGCCTCCCAAACATATTTCTGTTCTAGCAGTTCAAATAGATGAAAAAACCTCACTGACTGACACTTAGTGCAGACTCAGTTGATAATTGTCATTAAAGAAATGCAAAAACAAATAATTCACTGGTCAAAGAAATCAGTGGAAATTAGGAACACATAGTCTTTGGATATAATTCATTTCAATCATTTTTTGGCATAAATTATTTCAAGTTTCACTTTTAGTCAAGGGATGTGCTAACCAAGGGAGTCAATTTTTTTCCTTTTTTATTTACCATTCCTAGAATTCATATACTTTAGTTAAGAAAGGAGAAAATACTTATATTTGGCAGTTATACATTTGTTGCTATATATGAACTAATTTAATCAACACAGTCATCAATGTACAGAGCCATTCTAGAGATGGGGGCACAATTCATAAAATGTGAAGCATCTAGGTACATCTATCAATTTACTACTAATTATCAGTATGATGCTCATTTTCAAATTTAAGTGTATTTACCTACTTGGACTGATTTTCTACTATGTTGACTGTTTTTATTGTCAATGATAAATAGCGCCAGACAAAATCTAAGAAAAAACATAAATCCACATGAAAATTTCTAACTACGTTAGAAAAAGCGTGTCATAGCACTAGAAATTTAGACACATAAACAGTAGAAAACCAAACCACTGGGCATATTATAGTATTCTGCATTTTTGAATTTTTCAGTTAACTTGTTAAATCAGGTAAACAAAGAGAACTAAAGATAAGAGCTTCCAGATAAATGAACTACATAAGCTTAGATTACTAAATTATACACAAATGATCACGAAGAATGCATTTCTTGCTAAGGGAATGCATCACAATATCAGAGAATGCTTTATTTATTGCATCTATCTATTCAATTATAAAATTTATATCATTTCTTAGTTTTATCGATTCTTATAATGAACAATAACATTTGTCTGTAATTTAATGTATTATGTTGTTATAAGTGAGAATGAGAAAATTTCCCTGGGGGGAAGAGATGGCTAAAATCCTCCATCAGCAAATATGTGTTTTACTGACATAAAGGTTTAAATTTTCTAATAACTTTAACTCAATAAGTCCCAAGATTTCAATTCTATGAATATTTCAATGAAATTGACCCTGGACACAGGTGAATTGAAATAGATTGGAAATCATAATCTAGAGCTTATATACTTTTATTATTATTCAGAATTAAAATAGATTCCCTTATAAATAAGACACTGAAACAATACAGGATCTCCTACATAGCCATCCTATATATAGGACATGTCAAATATAATATCTGGGATGCTGGATAAAATGGGTTAAGGTGGCCTTTCTAAATAAATCCTTGTCAGAAATATGTTAAGGTAAAGCACAAGGTTGTGGTAAAAGTTGATTTCTTTTCTACATATTTCAAAACCTGGGTCAGAGCACAAAGAAATGAAGCCAGAGGCAGTTTTGCATAGAACTTAATAAATCCAGACAGGAGAGACAGCCCGATATTCTCACATTTTCAAATTATGGAATACCAGTTCGCCATTTCTTATCAGCAGTGCTATCAGGAACCAGGAGTGCCTTCTGAGATCATCTCATCCTGAAAACCAGATAAATCACTGTCGAAATCATTTTTTAAAGAGATTTGACAATTAAATTTTGGAAAGGGTCTGAGGAGCATTTATTCAAGAGAAAATAAACAGCTGAAAATGTTCAAAACCGTGAGCTTTGTGGTGTCTGGACTACATCTCTTCACATCATCCTTGCCACAGCTTGGTGGTGACATTGAAACCAACAGCCTTGCAACCAAGGAAACTATGGAAAATAGTATTCTAATAGCCACTAGAAAAATCAGAATGGCTCTGGAACTTTCCAGAACGACTGCATCTTCAATTAACTGTTGCTATTTGACCCTTCTTTCCAGAAAGAAAAGCCTCATTCATAACCCATGTCTTTATTTGACCTGACGGTGGGGAAAAAAACCCATCTCTAGTGTATCAGGAAAAAAAAAAAATCAGAAGCAATTGCTAAGCATCATAACTGCCTGAGGCTGTGATACCAGTTGGGACAAATGTGGTTGCTCAAAAAGCACAAACAGGAAATCTGGAAACAATATGTCAGGGACTTTGAAGTCTTCATATACTTCTGGATATAGAGGAGCACACACAGCTCTGTGCATGCACAGGAAAAACCTACTGAATCCCTAATATATGTATGAATGATCTGGGACTCTGCTAAGGCACATTAGAATCTATCAGAATGCTGCAATTGTGATGCAGTCCACATACAGAGGTCCTCAGCCAATGGTAGGATGCCTTACTTCCTGGTCTCAAAGCACTACTAGAAACAAACAAAACAAAGGAAATACGAATAAAGTATAACAATGATATTTCACCAAATAATGTAAAATAAAATATGTATTTTTAAATGGAAATTCAGTAGAATTTCAATGAAATATTAGGGCACTAATTAGGTGTGGTGGTACCTGTAATCCCAGTGGTTTAGGAGAGAGACAGGAGGATCACAAGCTTCAGGATGGCCTCAACAATTAAGTTAGACCCTGTCTCAAAAAAAAAAAAAAATAAATAAATAAAAATAATAAATAAATAAATAAATCTGAGGAAGCATCACGGTGGTAAAGTATTCCTGGGTTCCATCCTGAGTATAGAAGTAAAAATTCAAGCAGCAAAAGAGTCAGTAAATTCAAAGATAGATGAATTTAAATTATCCAATATAAAGAATTGAAGAAAAGAAGTAAGAAAATCCTCAGAAACTCATGGGACACGAGTGTGCATCCCACCTCCTACATGATAGCAGTGTTAAGAGGACAGAATAAATGAAGAAACAATAGCCTTACACTTCCCAGATGAGTGAAAATGTTACACACCCAAGAAGTTCACCAAAAGCTAAGAAGGATAGACTCAAAGGTGATGCACACCGATATACCAAAATCAAACTTTCAAAAGTAAAAGCAGAATCTTGAAAGAAAGAAAAAGAGACTCATCACATAGAAAGGATAGTCAACCTTATGGTTTAGATGTGGTGTCCCCCAAAAAAGCTCAGGTGTAAGACAACACAAGAAGGTTTGGAGGAGAAATGATTGGGTTACCCCCTTAACCTAATCAGTGAATTAATCCCTGATGGAATTCATTGGGCAGTAACTGATGGGGTGTGGCTGGAGGAAGTGGTTCATTGGGGGCAGGGGTATGGGGTCTATGTTTTGTATCTGGAGAGTGGAGTCTATCTGCTTCCTGATCCCCATGTGAGCAGCTTCCCTTTACCACGCTGTTCCACCATGATGTTCGGCTCTACCTCAAGCCCCAAGGAATGGAGCCAGCCTTCTATGGACTAAGACCTCTGAAACTCTGAGTCCTAAATAAACCTTTCTTCCTCTGAAATTGTTCTGGTGGGGTCTTGTAGTCACAGCAGTGAAAAAGTTGACTAAAACAGTCAATAATAACTAAAAACAAATTTCTCACTGGAAACAATGGGGAACAAAAGTCTATAGGGGGACAAATTCTAAGGATTGAACAAAAAATAATTGTCAATCACGAATTCTATATCCAGCAAAACTATGCTCACAGAATGAAGGAAACTGTAAGATAGCCCATGTTAAATTTGCTTTATTTATTTATTTAGTTGTAGAATGCAATACCATTATTTTTATGTGGTACTGAGGATCGACCCCAGTGCCTCACATGTGTTAGGCAAGCACTCTACCACTGAGCTACAACCCCAGTCCTTGAACTTGTTTTAAAAATGACAGATTGTCACTAAAGTCTTCTATATAAGAAATACTAAAGGAATTTCCTCATACTGAAATGAAGAAATACTAGATCTTAATTAAATTCTAAGTTAGACCTGAATCTAAATTTACAAATTAAGAATCTGGGAAGCATAATTATAAAGGAAAACAATTTATAAAATACTGTATAAATATACTTTTATTCATAACTTCTATCTCATCTATAATGTAACAATGTAATATCAATGAAATGCTGTTGATTAGCTTACACTATAAAAATTGATAATTTTTAAGATAATAGCACAAAGGAACAGATGATCTATGGGCTCAGAGTTGTTGTATACTATTGGAATTTAGTGGGCATTAATCCAAATTGAATTTTTTATGATAAGTTTTATCTTTTATGTTATGCTTTATCTTTAATTCCTTTGACAAAAAAGTAAAAGGAAAATAACTTTTAAAATACAGTATAGTAAAAAATAATGAAAGCACTTTCATAAAATATGTTTATTTAAGACAAAGGAAGGCAATGTGGAGAAACAGGAACTCACATCATGCTAAGTGAAATAAGTCAAATCCAGAAAACCAAAAGCCAAGTGTTTTCTCTGATATGTGAATGCTAATTCACAATAAGGGCCAGGGGTGCATAGGAAAGAAGAGAGTTACTATATATTAGGTAAAGGGAAGTGAAAGGGAAGGAAAAGTAGGAAGGATAGTAGAGTGAAACAGACATTATTACATCGTGTACATACATATATGATTGCATGACTGATGTGATCCTACAATATGTATAATCAGAAAAATGAGAAATTAGACTTCACTTATATATGATCAGTCAAAATGTATAAATGCATTTTACTGTCATGTACAACAAATTAGAAAAAATTAAAAATTTTTTTAAAATGTCATGACCTTTTGAAAACAAAAAGAGAGGAGTAGCTGTAAACCCCACCTTATCAATAGCTATATCCTCCAACAAAAAGCAGAGTGTAGAAATATACAATATCATCATCATAACTGTGGTCCAGTTATAAGCTTTTGACAGGAGACACATTCTAGATTCAAAGACACAAATACACTGAAACAACACAGAACTGGAGTGACAGTATAAATATTAGACCCAAAAGCCTTTAATGCAAACATTGCTACTAGAGACAGAAACATTATACATTTAAAAAAGCCATTTTACATAAAAATATTGATAGGAGTACTATCGATCATATATTTATATATACTTAACAATAGAGACACAAATCAAATGAAGCAAAATCTGAAAAATATAAAGGAAGAAACAAATTCAGTTATGGTCGATGAATTCTCTAGACTCAAAAAAAAAAAAAAAAAAAAACCCAAAAAAGGATAGGAAAACCAGACAAGAGATCTATGAAGGAATAGGAGACTTGAATAACAATAAGTATCAGCAGACATTTCTAAAGTACCTGTCCCACCAAGAACAGAAGGTATAGTTTCTCAAGCATCATTGCAATATGTTACAGTAAAGACTATATATTATTATTCCATAAAATGCCATAGTGAATTGAAAAAATATTTATGTGTCTGTGGCACTGTAGGATTAAACCCAGGTCCTTTCTCATGCTAAGCAAGTGCTCTACCACTGAGTGCCATTCTGAGACTTTGAAAATTATTTAAACTTACAATGTATATTTTCTTTTTTTTCCATAGGTGAATATATTTATGCATTGTAGTTTTTAAAAAATACGGTTGAAGTAGTCCTAGGACACTCAATACATAAATTGTCATTTCTCCCCACTTCAAATTTCTAATTATAATTGACTGGAAAATGATTTGATAGTATACATGAAGTGATTAGTATGCATCAGTGTTTTTAATAGTAAAGAAAACTTTGAAGCTCGTACTTAAATGCTTTTATACATTATTAAATTTGCCATAATTGGTTCCTTTGATACTTTCAATATAATTGTTTTTAATATTAAATTTTGTTAAAAAATAAATAGAATTATTCTGTCTATTCGAAATTCACCATTTTTAAATTTTTAATTGATTTATTTTTATTTTTTACAGATTGCATTTTGATTCATTGTACACAAATGGAGATCATCATTTCATTTCTATGGTTGTGCACAATGTAGATTCATACCATTTGTGTAATCATACATGTACGTAGGGCAATGATGTCTGTCTCATTCCACCATTTTTCATACACCCCTCCCCCTCATTTCCTTCTCCATAATCTAAAGTTCCTCCATTCTTCTCAAAAATAAAAGAAAGAAAATTAGAAATCAGTAACAGGAGGAAATTTGGAAAATTCAGGGATCTGAATAGCATGTTCCTACAGAACTAATGTCTAAAAGAAAAAAACTCAAAAAAAGTCAGAAAGTACTTTGGAATGAAATGGAAACAAGGAGCTTACTGAAACTGCTAGGATACAGTTAAAGCAGTTTGTGGGGTAAACGGTATAGCTATATATACATACATTATAAGAGCAGAAGGTCTCAAATTTAAACCTATTCTGATTTTGAAAAACCAGAAAAAGTAAGAGCAAACTAAACCCAAAGGAATCAGAATAAAGGAATTCATAAATATTAGAGAAAAATAAATGAATCAGGAATAAAAAGAGAAAATAATTTGAAAACAAAAGACATTCTTCAAATAATAGATGAATGAAATTGTTAAATATTTGGCTAGCCTGAGCAAGAAAAATGATTCAAATTACTAACCTCAGGAATAAAGAGAACACTGTCAATTTTACCAAAATAAAAAATATCATAAAAGATTATTATTCAAAGAGTGCTTACCAAAAGTTGCTCTAGGAGAAACTGATAGATTCTCAAAAACAAATTTCTGATACTAATTCAAGAAAAAGTAAAAGATCTGAATAGACAGATATGTAAATGGAAGGAGATTGAATTGGTAATAAAAAAAAATGCTCAGAAAGAAAAATTTCTGTTCCAAATGGCTTCACTGATCAATTCTAATTAAAATAAAGGATTAATACTGATCTTTCAAAAAAATTTCATAAAATATAAAGGAAGAAAATTTTTTCAACTCTATTAGGTCCCAATGTCAAAAATCAGACATAGGTATCAAAAGAGAAGAGAGCTTCAGTTTAACATCCCTTTTGAAATCATATGCAGAGTTCTGAAGAAAATATCAGCAAACAATTCAGCAAAATATAAAGATGACTTCACACTATTGTCAACCAGGATTACCTCATGAATGCAAAGTCAATTTAATTCTGAAAATCAATCAGTGTAGCATACTGTGTTAACAGACTAAAGGGAATAAACCACATAATCATCTCAACAGGCTCAGAAAACGGCACTGGGAAAATCCACTATGATTTTATGAAAAACACTCCACAATCTATGATATGAAAGGAACCTCATATACCTAACAAAGGGCATCCACAAAAAACCCACAGTTAAAATCATACATAATGATTATTCACTGGTGAATGCATTTCACCAAAGATTAAGAACAATATAAAGATCATCTGTTCTCATCACTTCTATTTAGACATCATATGGAAAATTCAACCAGAAACAGTAAGGAAGAAAAAGACAAGAAATTCATCCAGATTAGAAAGGAAGAAGTAGCGCAGATGACATCCTTTTGAACATTAAAAATCCTAAGGAACGCACTATTTAGAAGTCAAAGACAAATTCACTAAGGTTGCCGAATAAAAAAGTAATTTAGTGTAAAATCCCAACTGTATTTCTATACCCATGCAATGGACAATCAAAAATGCATTTGAAATTTTTCTTTTCTAGTAGATAAAAGTATAATACTGAGGGATTTAACAATTATACACTGAAAAACCACAAAACAGTGGGAAAAATGTAAGTTCTAAATACATGGAAAGGCATACCATGATCAAGGATCAGAAGTTTTAATGTTGTTAAGCTAAAAATACTCTCAAAATTAAATTTCAAATTCAATAAATTCACTGTGAAAATCCCAACCACCCATTTTGTACCTAATTTCTAGCTTTTTCCATAATTCTTATGAAAATTAAAGGACTCACAAGTACAAAAAAACAAACAAACAAACAAAAAACACCCCCAAAAAACAGGAGATGCTCTGATTTCAGTTTTCAAAGCTATATAATGAAGACAGTGTGTTATTGGCATAGGTACGGGTAAATACAATCAAATAAACAGCCTAGAAATATATCTTTCTACATGGTCAACTGATTTTTGACAAGAATACCAAGACAATTTATGAGAAAGGAATAGGTTTTATTAGAAAGAGTCCTAGAACAACTCTATCTTCACATGCAAAAGAATAAGTTTGGACACCTGCCTTATGCCATACACATAAGATAACAGAAATAAATCTCTGTGACATTTGCTTAAGCTACAGTTTCTTAGATAAGACATCAAAAGTTTCAGCGATAGAAAAAAAGATGGATTTAGCAAAGTTAAAATTTTTTGTTTCAAAGCACATTAAGAAAATGAAAACGATAATTCATATAATGAAAGAAAATCATATATCTGATAAGAGATTCATATCCATAATACGTAAAAAAATTAATATCAACAATTAAAAGATAAATGACTCCATTTAAAAATGGGTAAATGATTTGAAAATACCTGTGTCCTAGGAAAATATACATATGGCATTAGATTTGTGAAAATGTTCTAAACGGCATGATTACCCTCAGGAAAATGGAAATAAAAATCACAGGTCCCATATTATCACTAGGTTGGCTATAGTAATTTAAAAAAAAAAAAGAGGCATTGGCAAGTTTGTAGAGAAATTGGAATCCTCATACATTGCTGGTTGGAAAACAGAATGGCAGATCCTCATAAGTTTAATCCCTAGAGTTATCATATGATCAATATTTCCATTCTTAGGTATATAACCAAGATAAATGGAAGTGTGGTTTCACACAAAAACTTAAGACAACAATGTTTTTAGCAGCATTATTCATAATATCTGGAATTTAGCAATAATCCAGATGTCTACCAATTGAAAAGATCAACAAAATGTGGCCTATCTACACAATGGAATATTGTTTATCTTTGGGAAGGAGTAAATAAAGTCAACTTGGATGAACCTTGAAGACATACATTAAGTGAAGAAGTCAGTCACAAGGAAGTGCTATATGCAGTGTTGATCCATAAGATAATAGAGAAATCCATAAGGCAGAAAACAAGTTAGTGGTGACAAGGGCTGAAGGAAAGAGGAAATGGAAAGTGACTGCTGATGATTTTGAAAACTCTTTGTTTTTGTTTTTCCTTCTTTCAATAAAGTAGTGAGGATGATTGCAAAAGTATGAATATATGAAAAAACACTGAATTGTACACTTAAGGGTATATTTTATGGTAAATAAATTATATATCAGTAGAACTAATTTTTAAAAGTAGTTGTGGGTAATGAGTGGGACATGCCTTTTTTTCTGGTGGGATCAGAGACCTTAGGCACTTAAAGTGCTTTGCTATAATGATGCCCTGAGATGTAATTGCTTCAAGATTATGCAGAAAAGCAGTAGCTACCCCTTCCCCAAAATGAGGACTTTGATCCAGAGTAGTGGTGATAAATTTTCAGAACTCAGAAGTTGTTCACTACAGTGATCAGCAACCTCTATGCAAGCGCGCAAACACACACAAGCCTATGTAAATAACTCAAGATTTTTAAGGTAGCTTTAATATATCCGATGTTTCTATGATATTTCCAACCCCAAATTTACTTGTGCCTTGCATGCTTAATCTGGAGCAGTGGAAAACATTTTCATTGAATGAGTAGATGATTTCATAGCAGTAGAAAAAAAATGAGATCAGGGTGTTTCAAAAATATGTATAGAAACTGTACAGAGAAGAAAGTAATGGAATTCTGTATTCTATTGAAAGAGAGAATGTGGATGAAATATTTGGCCTTTTTTAATCTCTGGAAATAGGATAATATAAGTCACAAATAGAGTAGAAATTTTATCAAATAAATGGTTTCCAGTAAAGACTTACCTGTGTGTGTCACCCCGTTTCTCATGGTAATGTAGATCCCACCCCAAGTAGTAAGATCACAGTGGGCATGAGTACTTGCAAGGTAGTCCATAGTGATGTGAATTAGATACAGTTTGGGGAAGAGTATGATTTAGAAGGGAGGTATATCTCATAAGATACTTTATAAGTCCATGAAGAGAAGAATTTGAGTAGTATGCGTATAACAAGTACTGTTGGAAGTAAAAACACTTGTGGTGACAGAAAAGTTCATTTTCTTAGTGATTTGGTGAAAGTCCTTAGGGATAAACTGTTTATTTGCTCATGAGCATTTTTGTACCAATTCAACACAGTCCAAGGACTAGAAAGTCTGGTGGGCATGCGTAAAGACTAAGCTTATTTTTCTGGCAATGTGTGATTTTGGGATTGGCACATCCCAGATAGTGTGGCAGTCTTACCTGTGGGACAGCTCCCCCTGTTCCATGCCACTCCAAGGATAAGAGCACCTCTGAGGAATGAAATAGACAACCCATCTCAATCATAGATAAAACTGTGCATGACCAAGAAAACACCGCCATGGCCTTCTGTTTATTTGTATAGTTTCATTACCTTTATCAATTCTGTTCCATCCACTGAATAGCACACCTGATACATGCTTAGTAGGAACAGCAAACATGGTTTATATATATAAACCAGCATATCACCTCACACATAGCCTCAAAATAGGTTTTATATAATTAATCAATAGTTAATGAAAATAATGCAATCTGAAATACATCTCACATTTACTTTTCATACATTTGTTTTCTTTTGTATTTTATTTTCTCTCCTTAAAAATTAGAATTGTATTATTTTATTGATTTTCTTCAGTCAAGCATTTATTTTGCTAAGAAAAATCAAACATGAATATATTGATGATGGTCACACTCAGTTTCTATTTTTTTTTTTTTTTCGCCTCTCAAAATGTTAATGTACTTTGAGTAGATTTCTACCCTTGAACAATTATTCCCTTTGCTGGAAGATTGGATCTTTGTCTGTAGTTTGGATGATCACATTCAGTGGGTAGATTTCCAATTATCTGTTCGGAGCCCAGATTCTGAGCTTCAGTTGAGTACATCCATCCTGTTTAAGCCCCTTGACACTCATGGTTCTCTCAAAGACAGCAGGTAGGCATTTAGTTACCTCTCCTCCATACCAGTTATTTTCATCCACGCACATGCGTAAAAAGATGCACATGCGTAAAAAGGTGTACTAACTTTTTCACATCCACCTACTCCAGGAACCTAAAAGTGATCCCCCCAAACTTCATATACTCTCTCCTGTATACCATCAATCACATAAAGTAGTTTATCTGTCCCTTCTTATTAATTGCCTTCACAGCTTTGTTGAGAATTTCATATTTGCTTGGCTTGTAGTACCATAGCTGACTCCCAGCTTGCCCTGTCCATTTACCGCCTGCTTTTTGCTAGACTCACTTAGCTAAAAGATATGAGACTAATTACGCTACTCCCCTAATTAAACTATTTCAACAGTTCAAGACACAATGTCTTTTCTGATCTTGCCCTCACCTACCTTTCCAGCTATTCTTCAGTTCATTCCCCATTACCAAGTTAGTTCTTTAATACATCTTTCACCCTCCTTCACAGGTACCAAAATGTCACCCCCTATCTTTACCTGATATTTTATCCATCACATAGCTTAACACAGCAGAAGTTTCCTCCAACCCACTGGTCGGTGGGTCTCTGATCATGACAGCCTCAGAGGTACCCAGGCAGGTAGGGAATTGAAGGACTCAGCATCTGCAACCTCATCAGCAGTGTAAGACACAGAGAATCACTGACTAGTTTCTGAAACTGCTGTGTGGAAGTGGGACATACATATTATCCTCAGACTGCACAGATCAAAGCAGGCCACAACCACATCCAACTCCAAGCAGACCCAGGAATGCAGTCCGTCTGCCTGTCTGAGAGGCACAGAAGTTGGTTCTCTAAGAATAGTACTAATGAAATCTCACGTTCACACTGAAGTCATCCTTTAGATTCAGATCAGCATCACTTCAGTAAGAAGAATTCTCTGCCCATTTGGTTTTTGCACATCTGTGTTGGAGCAAGCTTCAAATGATTGCAATTTTGACTTTAATTTTAATTTGTCTTTGGGCATTCTTGATTAACTGGACTCCATGAGGACAGAGGCTGGGTGTGGTTTACATATTCCCAGTTCTTGCATTCTGTCTAGCATACAGCAGCTATATTAATATGAACTGAGAGAATGAATAATCTTAACCAGTTTTCAGAGACTTAATTATGTAAGAGAGAATGTCTCATCAAGACCAACTCAGAAAGGTGTTCCATTTTATCTAAAGATAAAGTGACCCAAGTAGGACTTGGGGCAAACTCTAATGCATCACATCTTATATCTGGAGATAATTAAAGCTTTACATATTCTTATAAACCCTCTGAGATTACATGTTTTCTAAAGCTTGTGTATCTCACTCCACTCCACAGTGGTGATATTAAGGAAAACTAATTTTGTGAACCCTAAGGCTTGTAGAAGATTATGAAACCAAAAATACTATAAATTAAAATCAAAGATTTTTGTCTAGGAGTTTTGTCACTGGAAAAACAGATTGAGACTTAAGGAATTATTTTTATTTATGTCACTGAATTACAATAAGTACAAGTTCATGGTAAAAATAACAAAATAAGTTTGTCATTGAAAGCATACAAAATGTATACATTATGGATTCACAGTTTGGGGAATAATTTTTTTCCTACCAAATGGTACTTCTCACACATAATATATCCATACATATTCTATTAGAACTTAATCCTTGCAATAAAACTGAGCTTTCCAATTGTTTAAAAGAAACAATGATGGAACAAAGTCCAGCTGAGCTCAACCTAACTAGGTATTGACCTTCAGGAATGAGGCTTCCAGAATCATGAATGTCTCAAGACTCCTGAGCCTCGAATGGATGGCCACTACTTAGTAAGAATGCCTCCCAGGGTAGAGGTTTGGGTGACCTACCATGTACTGTTTTCCACTAAATTTCATTTTAGGTAAGATTATTTAACAGACCACAACTGTCAGAATGTAATAATTTTTTTTTTTAATTGCAAGAATCTGACCGACTTCATTCATAAGAGCTTTAATAATGTTGTGGACATGATATTGACTTACGTTGCAAGCTCCATTTTATTACTTACTAGTATTCACCTGCTCTCTTTTTCTCTCTCAGCCTCAGTGTCCTTGTATGTGAATTGGGCTACTTGGCAGAACTGTAGTAAAGGCAAAAATGGTAAAATACATAACCCAACAAGGATGCTCTGGTGTAATAAGTTTTTAAAAGTCTGAGTCAAGTGTGATTGCTCAAAATTGACAGGTCATCTGAAAAAAAAAATCATTTCTTTCAAGAATACTAAAGTAGCTAACTTTTTGAGTGATTCCTAACTCTGTATACCTGATCTCTTTTAAAAATTTCCATTGAGGTACTTGGAAAACAGAAAAAAATCATATTTATACTAAGAAAGGACTTACGGAGCTGGCACACTTACTACTATACCATTCTGCCAGTCACTAATATTCCCAGATGACTTCCGAGATACCTTAGAACTAAACAAAGATTTTAATTTTCAAGTCGTTCAAACCCCTGCTGCTTCAAACTATTCAGCGTGAGGATTATACTCTGGTTAAAAACAAACACACAAACAAAAATCGTGATTTTTTTTTTTGTCCAAGTCCTGCCTTGTGATTTACTGTGTTTGATTAGGCTAGTGTTTAAGGAAATGATTTTTAATGCTTTGAGTTTGGGGAGGTATTTCCTATTCTTATACAATCATTTTCTGTTGTCATCTACACCTACTTATCACATTTTATTGTTTGCATAGTCTCTGAAGACAGTTGAGTTTGCACATTGCCTGACACAGATCCATCAACCATGTTCCCATCCATGTGGTCTCCTTGTTCTCCCTAATTATTTAGTTTAGCCTCAGACATAGTCCTGATTTTATTGGCAAGGCCCATAATCATTTTAGAGTTTTTGTTTTTCAAATAGAAATCTATATGCTAGTATGATCATATAACATCATTCAATGTAATCTTTCATGAGATACATTGTAGTTTTATTAGAAAATGTGCTGAGAGGCAGAGAAAGCCAGTCTCACAAGGTAGATATTCAGACCATCAGGTTTATGTGGACTATTCTGGGAGGACATGGGACTTTTAGAGAGTTCCTCAAATCCTAACTTCTTAGTATCCATTTCTGTATTTTTAAAAAGCCTAGAAATGCCCAACGTTTCAGTCTCAGTTTTCTGTTAGGGTAATTACTTATGGTAATGAATCATTGATATTCTTTGCTTCAGCTCAATTGGAAGCAAGGATTGTACTAGGTGGTATTTTTATTCTCATGTTTATAATAATATGGGAAGAATTACTGCATTACTTTGGCCCCTTTTAAGGACTTTGACCATTTCTCAAGAATTTATTTATTTAAGTGATACATTTAAGAAATTGATATGTGTGGGTAGTAAAGTATGTAGTATAATTAAGTTTTGCATATTTAATGTTGGTGACATTCTAAAATTTTATTGAAAATTTTATTTTGTGAATTCAGATTACATAAAATGATGTTGGAGAAAGTATATCAAATGTCTACACCCATATGATTATTTTTTGTTTTCTTTTATGTGAATGGTGGCAGAGCCCTTTTGTTCTAAGTATTTTAAAAAATTTCTTTGGAATACTTTTATGATATAGAAAAGATATATTTTCCATGGCAGAAAATAACCGTATCATAATGAAAACATTAACCTTCCTGTCAGTTTTCAACTTTTTAATCTTTGAGAATTTAGATCAAATTCTCCACATGAATTGACAGTCCCTATTAAATCCTTCAAAATTCTGGGAGCTTTACGTAATATCATCTTAGCATTTAATGGAATATAAGCATCCACAATGCCAACATAAATCCTAAATGCCTATAATTAAAAAGAATAAACCCATTTTTTAGGGATATGCATTCATGCCCAAGACTTTATTCAAATTAGTTGAAAAAAATTTATAAAATGTAATAAAATACCTCTAACATACATTTCCTCCAATTTTTTCTCAATTACCTAAGATATCTACTTTGAGGAGCATTTGCATAGAAAATATTTACCTTACTTGGCATCATTTATTTAGCTGAGGAAAAACATATTATTTGTCACTAAATGAGGTGCTTAGGAGCTGCATAAATATTTTTTACCCTCTTTGGTCAATCTATTGAGAAAAGTGACCTTTTAAAATTCATCTGACATTATTAGTAGCAGTAAACCAGTCTAAATTTTTCTACAGGTTATTAATGCACTGTGGCAAGTCAAAGAGGGCTTGATTCATCGGGAAAACATGGGATTATTAGTATGAAATGTCTCTGCTAGCTCAAAAGATCAGAGTCATTATTATGTAATATTTATATATTGACTGGATTTTAGCATCCTGGATTCTAGTGTTGTGAAAGCGTGCTGGATAAAGTGGGCTGTGTCCTATAAATTAAGTATCATTTTTATTTCTGAGCTGCATTTGCCTCCACCAAAATTAGAGGTTCTCTCCTCAATAGGATATGATTTAGACAATTTAATAAAGTGAGAATGAGATTTCAGCTCTGCAGTAGAAACACAAGGTGTTCTTTCTTTCTACTGGAAGTTTCTCTGTGTTTCAATATAATGACCTATGGATTCTCACAATCTATCTTATAAATTCCTGTTAGCTTAGCAAAAAAGGTCATAAGATATTTAGATTATGGTAGCTAAGCAGAATTATTTTTTGGTTTATATTCTAAAGATGTTTCTTTCTTATGTGTACTATTTGTTTCCTGATTCTTCATAGATAGCAACCTGAATATATCTTTGAACTGATACAGTGTGAAATAGAAAATTACAAAATTATATATGCATATACACACATATAAATTTGAGGTTTGTAAGGACCCATTCTCATAATATTATGGGAGGTATTTGTGTATATGAGTAGTGATGGGATTTGAACCTAGTTCTTGGCACATTCTAGGCAAGTGCTTTACCACTGGGCTATTTTTTGACTTTCTTAAACTTCCTTCATTCTTGCATATAGGAAATATATATGTATATATTCATGATAAATTAATATTGTATAAAATATAATCATGTATTAATTTTGCATTGTATGAAGATTATGTAAGTCTCTTCAGAAAAATTCTCATGTCTAAAAGCTGACAGCAAGTTATACTACTTTAAAAGCAAAAAAGCCACCTGTGTTGGTGCATACCTGTAATCTCAGTGACTCTGGGGTTGAGACAGGAGGACTGAGAGTTCAAATCCAGCCTTAGCAACTTAGCAAGGTTCTAAGTAACTTAGTGAGACTCTGTCTCAAAATATAAAATGAAAAGGGTTGGGGATGTAGCTCAGTATAAAGCAGGCCTGGGTTAATTCTCTGGTACAAAAAAAAAAAAAGGAAAAAATACTAACAGTCAAATTAACACTCTAAAAGTATTTTTAATTACATTCCTTCCCTATCTACAAACCATTCATAGATTCCACATAGTTAAGAAAACAGAAGTCAGGTCAACTCCTACTCTGACTGACAACCCTGCCCTGTTCACGCTGTTCTTGTGCAGAATGCATGTCTCACTTTGTCATAGAACATTCTCTTGTTCCGCTCTCCCTTTTCAAACAGCCATCGCTCTTGCTGGGTTACCAGTGTACACTGTACTCACCCTCCAAAGCATAAATGCCACTTTGCCCATGAAATTTCCCCAAATTTTTTGATGCTTCTAAATTTCCAAAGGACTGTTTCTGCCTTTTTGTATACTCTTCATACTTGTCACTATCTTAGTTTTTATAGTACTTGTTGCCATTGATATTTAAAGCAAAATCAGTGTCTGAGCTTGATGACCTTCATTTTCTTCGCAATGTTGTCTGCTGTAGGTGTTCAGTAAATTTCTATCTGAAGCAAGGGTATAAGAGCAGAAAGTTCGCCATGACAATGACACTGATGGCTGCTGATATTAATAGAGCAATCTTTAAGTGCAAACGCTTTATACACAAATACTTCTTGTATACTTAAGTACTTTATATACACAAGGAGAGACTAAAGTTCCAACAAGTGTAAGAATCAGATTCCTTGAATACAAGTATTCTGCTTACGTGTCTCTCCTAATTACCATTAAAAATTTTTAGTAACGAATAACAAAAGGACAAAAATATTTCTAGCAAAGTGAATAGTAGAACTTTGTTCAATATGTCTGATATCTCCAGACCCTAAATGCTCTCCACAGTTTTACAGTTTGGGTTTTAAAATGATTTATGTCTTTCAAGAAAAGATCATCCATTCTGATGCCCTTCACAACCACGGAGCCTGAGAAAGTGTAGGAAGGCTGTGAAATACCCCTGAAGCTTAGAAAAAGGGCTTCAATTCCTCATTCATTTCTTGCCAGTAGGAAAATATTGTGTTCAGACAATAAGAAAAGAAACTAGAAGTGGAAATAGTTGCATATTCTATTTGTGTTGATCCTTTAAATACAAACCCTTGTTTCATGGACGGGAGTTATTAAAAGAGAGTTTGGAAACTAGATTATTCATTTATATAATTAAAAAGATATCCAATCATTGCAATGTAATACCCTTCTCTGTGATTGACAACTGCTATGATTGGCTGTTAGCAATAGACCACATTGAAGATGAATTCAGGCAATCTCTAGGTTTTTTTTTTTTCCCCTCTTTCCCTCAGAAATGCCTCAAATTGACACTAATTTGATAGTCTCAAATCCCAAAGCCCCTTGGAGACAGAGAATGGAATGTAAAGAAATTCTCCTTGGTGTCAGTCAGTAACTTTGCCTTTTCTTCAGGTTACAAAAGGCAGTTGACAGGAAAAGAAGGTCTGTTCACTGCCACAACAGAGATGAACTTGAAAACTCGATTGATAGACATCTGCTTGGGACTTTTTTTTTTTTTTCCTAATTGTGATACCAATGAAGGACAGATGATAAGAGTTAATGAGGAGATAGACACCTTTAACTGCCAATGTCAAAGTCAGATAGCACAACAGAGACTCTATAACCAAAATAAAGCCATGCTTTTTTTTCTTCTTTTCTTTTTATCCACTCATCAAGAAATTAAGAATTAAACATGTCCTCACTGCCCAGGACTTTAGAACATATAGAATTCCCAGCTCCTCATTTTGTGCACATTGCAATTGAGGAGTAAATACCAGCTGACTTAAAGAAAGCAAAGAAAGAAAACAAAAATGTGCTCTCTAGAGAACAAAACCAGAGTTGTCAAAGCAAATTGCCTATTTGCACCATTGTAGATAAATTATACAGATGGCCATAAAGAGGCTACCGAGACAGGCATACTGTAGTGTAAGGATAAAGATGAGCAGTAAAGCAGAACTAGATGCTGCAGATCTCAAGGCACATGGCTTTGCCCTGCTCAGTATCCACACCAAGCCAGGACTAGAGCTTGGCTTTTGGTTGCTTCATAGCCATGAATACTGTAACCACCAGCTGAAAAATCTGCACAAAATACACTTCAGAGAATGTTAGTATCAATAGGACTACTTGCTCAGGAGTAAAAATCAGAGCAAGTATGCAAACATTACCAGTGATGATAACTGGTATACTAGAAATCAGTTTAGTCAAAATATGGTGCTTTCCAAGGACCAGAAAATCTAATCATAAAGGTAAATATATTGCTAGAAGTTTAAAATTCCAATTAATTCACTAACTAGTGTTAGGACCCTTAAAGAAAAAGATCTGTCAGATACACTTTGGAATATATATTCCACATGTTGCTAACTTTTCTACCCTCAGCACCCAGAAATTATTTCAATTATTTGCTAACCTAATGACACTGTAGTTTGAACATATCTCTCAAAGTTCATTTGTTGGAAACTTAATCCCCAATTGAGCAGTGTTGGGAGGTGGTATCTAATTAAAGATGATTAGCTTATAAAGGTGCTGTCCTCTTTAGTGGATTAATGTTATTATGGAGGTGGGTGACATACTCAGAGAGTAGATTTCTTACAAAAGAAAGTTCCACCTTCTCTTGCTCCCTGATTCTTGGTCTCTTGTCTTCTCCCATGGGATGAAGCATAATAGTCAACTCCTTTATCTTGGACTTCCCAGCCTCCAAAACACTGAGAAATGCTTCTTTCCTTTGTAAATTCCCCAGTCTGGGATATTCTGCTTTTTTTTTTGGCAGGGAGGGGTTACTAGTGATTGAACTCAGGGGCACTCGACCACTGAACCACACCCCTAGCTCTATTTTGTATTTTACTTAGAGTCAGGGTCTCACTGACTTATTTAGTACCTCTCTTTTTGCCAAGGCTGGCTTTGAACTCGTGATCCTCTTGCCTTAGCCTCCCAAGCCACTGGGATTACAGGCATGCACCACCATGTCGGGCTGGAATATTCTGCTTTAGCAAAACAAAACAGACTAACACAAATGAATTGGTCAAGATATATTCAGAATGTTGTGCTATCTTCCAGACATCCTTTAGGGGTCAGATGATACAAACAACCCCAGAAAAGAAAACAACCTGGGCACTTCCAGTTCCATACAAAGTCACATTTCCTACATGATTATTTCAGAATATTCAAGTGGGGACTTAAATTAGTAACAAAAGTGTAAATTGCTAAAGCCACAAGTAGCTAAAAACACAAGTACATCTTATGTCACCATCTTTTTTCTTCTCTGCTATCTCATTCAAGCTTTCTTTGTTCCTTTATCCCAAGGTCTTCCTGTCATACCTTTTGAAGAGAGAGGATGCACAGGGTGTTGTATTTGTACTGCAGCTACCACCTTCCTCAGTATAGTTCCTTATGAACTTGAGCACTACTGACTTCTATATAAAATGACTTGTCGAGCCTGCTAAGAGAAAGAGCTCAAGGTCAAGCACAAATTCTTCAGCTTTCTAAAGATAATGTCACCCATCCCATGGGTAGTTTATTTTAGCATAGATAAAAATGAGATGTCAAAGGTGTTGAAATGATGATCTGCCATCTGCCAGATACAGCAGTAGGTACCTTTCATCAGGAAAATGTGTACCCTTCATTCCTTCATTCGAATATTTATTGAGCATTTATGTCATGCACGGTCTGTGCTGTTACCCTTGCAAAGAAGTATACACACAGTTCCTGCCCTCAGGATGCTCATAGTCCTGGGATAGAGGAATGGTGTGATTCTAGGCCAAACTCTTACTTACGAGACAGAAAATACCTATCAACAGCTGTCAGTCAAAAGAAGAAGTGACTTTTTCATAGAAATATTTATTTACACAATAAGTAAATTTCTAAGTGTACTTGTTAGTGACAGTGATCTGTGTGTACAAACTTTCCAAAAGCAAAACAAGCAAGAAGTATTATAAGAAATGCGAGATGTAATAATATCAAGGTTCTTTTTTTTTTATATACTCTTTAAATAAACCTATTCCTGTGCTCTGTTTTAATGTTGTCACAAAATAGCAGATTTTATTCGTTAAAACTGCTGCAATGTGGTAATGGAATGTTGACTGGGTTTGAGTACTCTTAGTTTTTCTGCCACAGGGAGAATAATGAAAAGGTAAATTCCTCCTTCCTCTTTGAATTACTCACCAGGGTCACTCTCCTGTGTCACCTTAACCCTCAGGAAAGGTAGGAGTCTGAAATTGTGCAGCCTTAACAATTCCTGATTGGCAGATGGCTTAGACTGATGAGAATTAACTTATGTTATGGTTTGAATGTGAGGTGTCCCCCGAGAGTTCACATGTAAGACAAAGCAAGAAGGTTCAGAGGAGAAATGATTGGGTTATAAGATTCTTAACCCAATCAGTGAACTAATCCCTTGATGGGGATTAACTGAGTGGTAATTGAGGTGGTCGGGTGTGGCTGGAGGAGGTGTGTGTTGGGACGTGGCTTTGAGGTATACATTTTGTATCTGGAGAGCAGAGTCTCTATCTGCTTCCTCATCATTAGCTGAGCTGCTTCCCTCTGCCACACTCTTCCACTTTGACATCGTGACTCTCCTTGAGCGAGGAGGAATGGAGCCTGCCTTCTGTGGACTAAGACCTCTGAAACTGTGAGCACTAAAATAAACTTTTCCTCCTCTATGGTTGTTCTGGTTGGGTCTTTCCATCACAGCAGCGAAAAAACTAAAACAGCTTAAATATTTTTAATAAATATTTAATTAATTAATTTTAAATATTTAAATAATTAATTTTAATAAATATTTATTTAATAATAAATAAGCCAATAGTAGAAACATTTTTTGCCATTTCTATCTCTTCATGACCCAGAACTTCATCTCATTACAAAGAAAGAAAATCAGGCCCAACCCAAGGAAGAGCATCACCTCTGAGCTCAGCAATTTCTCTAAAAGAGCAGATAGGTGAAAAGAGAGCCAAAGTTCAATGAACCAAGTTCCAGGATGGTGCACATTCCCACAAAAGGAACCCCGTGGACAGTCTTCTGAGAGAAGGTCATTTCTGACATGACCCTTGTGTGCTGCCTCAGAATGAGCCAGATGGAGGACAGTAATGAAAAATTAGAAGGTGATACAGAGGGAGAAACAGCACGTGCCAAGTGACAAGAAGCAGCATTCACAGCTTCCTCAAGGGAGGAGAGGATATGCCACTCTCAGGGCATGAAAAGAAATTAAATCCAGCTGAAGTATAAATCTAAAGAATTTATACACAAGGAGGTAATAGGATGGCCGTAGAGGGCGCAAAGACATTAGACCAACTGTATGGAGAGAAGACATGTCCAGTGGGTAGGAAGGAAGCCAGGTTGGCCAAGTCCTGGAAGGATCTTAGGAAATACTGCCATGAAACTTGAACCCGACCTGTTGAACACTGACCCATAAATGGCTCCTCACACATGCGGTTCAGAGATGCCATCCAGAGTGGAGGGAGAGGTAAGGGTTGGATGAGGCCAAGGCTCAGCAAGGAATCAGGAGATTCACCAGCTCACTGAAGATGGGTGGGCCTGGCAGGAAGCTGAGAGTACTCCACCATTCAGATGATAGAGAAGGTGGAAGATGAGGGAAAGGGGACTCAAGTGCATTTTCAGGAGGAGGCTAGATTTTATTCAAGTTTAGTATTCCTCTATTAAAAATGTCTAAGTCAGAAAAAAGGTTCTAAGTCTTAAAGGCTCTCACATGAATTTTGCTCCACTTATGTCCCAGTAAAGAAGATGTAAAGTCTTTACAGAAGATAAACAAAATCCCTATCCTCATTATTAAATCCAATTGCATGAAGGGACATACAAAATTAAATGTGACCCAAATAAAATAAATGATATGTTAAGCATCTTACCATGCTCTTTGCTATGTATGTATTTGTTCATTTTGTGAAACTTAATAGGATTTATTAAGGTACCATTTAAATACAATAAAAATCTACTTAACATGTGTAAATATGCAAGTTAACACCAAAATAAAGTTACAGACTATTTCCACTATTTGCAAACGTTCACTATGTTCAATTTCACCACCAACTTCAGTCCCTAGTACCCATTTATCAGTTTTCTGTCAACATAAATTAGTTTTAACTATTGTAGAATTCCACATAAAGGGCTGGGGTTGAAACTCAGTGGAAAAGCATTTGCCTAGCTCATGTGAGGCACGGGTTCTATCCTCAGTGCCACATAAAAATAAACAAAATGAAGGTATTGTATCCATCTACAACTAAAAAAGTATTTTAAAAAATTCCATATAAATAGACCTGTACAGGACAGACTCTTTGAATCTGACTTCTCTAACAGCATAATGTTTTGGAGACTCATCTTTTTGTTGCTTTGTATCTGTAGTCTGTTTCTTTGTGTTACTACAAAGTATTCTATTGTAAAAATACAACAAAGAATACTTATCTATTCTTCTGTGGATGAACATTTTGGATGTTTTTCATTTTGGACATTCTGAATAAAGCTGCTAAGACCATTCACGTACAAGCCTTTTAGTAGATATGTGGTTTCATTCTGTTACATTTAATTTACTTCTCCTTTTCAGAATTGCTGAGTTACATAGTATTTGTTCAACTTTATTTTTAAGAAAAACTGCAAAATTGCATTCCAAAATAATTGTACCATTATCTGTTTCCACCAGCTATATATAACAGTTCCAGGTGCTCTGTAACCTTGCCAACATCTGGTGTTATCTGTCTTTTTAATGTTGACTCTTCTGTCAGGTGTTCAGTGGTATCTCATTTTAGATTTAATTTGCATTCCATGGATGACTTAAAATTTCAAGCATATTTTCATATATTTATTGACCATTTCTATATTTTCACTTTAAAGTCTTGCTTCAAAGATTTTGTTCTTTCTTTTTAAATCTTATTATTTGTCTCTTTAAAATCAAGTTGAAGGAGTTCTTTAAATATATCGGATACAAGTACTTTGCAAACATAGGGATGGTCAACATTTTTGCCCTAAGTTTTACTTGACTTAATATTCTAACAGTGTCTTTCAAAAAAGAGATTTATAGATTTTGATAAATCCCTTTTAACAACTTTATTCTTTTATTATTAATGATCTCTTGTGCTTGATTGTTTTCTAAGATATATTGGACTAGGGCAAAGTCACATTGATTTTCTTCTGTTTCCTTATGGGACCTTGAACATTTCACCTTTCAGTTTAGGTATGTTACAGATTTTAAGTTAATTTTCATGTGTGAAAGGAAGTAAGAGTTGAGGGGTTTTTATAGTGGTTGCTGTTTGTTTTTTTTATTTTTAGCAGTTTGTTGAAAACAGCATCCTTCCTTTTCTGATTTACCTTGGAAACTTTGTTACACATCCTGTTCCATTAGGAATGATTTCAGAAATTCAAAGTTGCTTTAACACTTGGAAACTAATAAGTACAATTCATCAATCAACCTCAAACAGAATGAGTTATCTGATCATTTCAGTATTTCCAGAAAGTCCTTTTATGAAATTCAAAACTTATTTTCAAAAACATCTTTAGAAAAGTAGAAACAGAATTTCTTCAGACCAGCAAAGCACAACTATAGCTATCTTACAGCTGAAGTAGTAATTAATGAACTAGTTATGATAGTTTTGATGTAGAATATTTACGTATGATTATCTAAGTACATAATCATCTAATTTGGTACTAAAGTAAATATTTGGTATCTTCTTATTGTCTCCTCACACTTGCTGAAAACTCCAGTATAATGTTGCCTGGAAGTGGGTGGGGAGAGAATTCCATATCTTTTTCCAGTCTTGGAGGGAAAGCATTGCAAATGATATTCACAAGTCAAGTCAGCCTTCCATTTCTGAGCTGAATCTCAGTTGGCCATGTAATATTACTGTTTTCATATTTCTGGACCCATATTTTCTTAAGGATTTTTAAAATTTATGCTCACTAGGGATATTTTTCTCAATTGTTTTCCTTAAAAATTTAAAATAATTTTTTCACATTTCCAAGTTGCTTTCTATTTACAAATACATCTACTATCACTTACTCCAACATGGCCATTAGTAGACTCCCTTAAGTGGATTTATAGTGCAGAAAATATCATAGAAGAATGGTATATATATATATATATATATATATATATATATATATATATATATATCTGAAAACCTAGGAACATAAACAATTTTTTTTTATTTTTGTAAGGTTTATTCATAGAACATGTGTCCAATACAAATGATAAGCTTAAGTGCATATAGTAAGGTTTTACAAAAAAAATATTTTTCTAACTCTTCATGCTGAGCAAGTTTGCTAATAAATTCTGAGTCAAAGAATCTGCAGAAAACAATGAGTTTCTAAAAACAGCTGAAATCTGACAGAAGGTGCATAGCAAGAGCGGAACTAACAAAATGTAGACTGAGGAATATCTGGTGGTGGGTTATCTCCCAAAGCAACAATCAAAGAATATTCCAAGGACCCCATTAAAAAAATGTAGTGGGTAAGTAAACTATTTCCCTTTTGAATTATACAACCATATAAAATTTCCTTTCAGTATAATTGGGTGGAGAAAAAAAAAAATCCTGGACTCACAGCTTCTCAAGGCATGTAATTTCAGTGTGTCCTCCAGGAAGCAATTGGTGGAGTTGAGTTAGTCTAATGGTTGAACTAGATTAATATAAGTACTAGGTGACAGAAAAGCATATGTTACATGACCTTCAAAATATACGAATGATTACACTGCCCCAAGAAGGTGAAGAGAAATAGGGTGTGTCGGTAAGTTATTCAGCTACCTATTAATACTGGATATTAAATCACTTATTTTAAGTCTGATAAAAAAAAAAGAAAACATAATAAAACCAAACACAAAGAGAAATAATTAATTATCTAATATCAGGAGACAGAGGAGGGAAAAGTGAAGGAAAACAAACAGGTAGTATTCTAAATTTTATCATTGCTTTAGAATGCTATATAGAAACTATTGAGAAAAAGACTAAGGGTATAAGTAGTATTCACCAAAATAAAAGTGATTAATGATTTATACAAGTTAGAAAAAGTATGCATGAAATAGCAAAGAAAAAGCAGACAAAGTGTGGCACTTGAAAAACATAAAAATAAAAGCATACGACATGAGAATAAACATATCTTTCATATTAAATGGGAATAGAGTTTATCTAGCTATTATGGGGAACAATGTTTTTCATATCAGATAAGAAAGTAGACATTATAATGCTTTCTGTACTGTAGGTACCAAAGAATGCAATTCAGAGTAGTTAGAAAAAAAAAAAAAATGATGGATCAAGGGTTCAAGATAAACACAACCAAAAAGAAAGCACAAGTAAGATATTAATATTGAATAAATTAGATTTATGGCCAAAGAATGTTAACAGATAAAAATAACATTGCTGAATGTTGATGACGATGTAATAATTACAAACCTATTCTATAAGTGACATAGGAACAGCACCCCATAATGTAATTAAAGGGACACATACAAAATTAGACCACACTGGCTAATGATACTACAATTCCTCAGTTTTGCATTACCAAAGACCTCTTGAAAAATTCAAACAATATATTAAATTGAGAAAATATTTCTGATTTTAAAAAAAAGAACAACAAAACTTTCTTATGAAGAAGCTCTTGATCCAAAATAACTGATTAATTCTACCCAAACCATCTCATACTTAATCTTGTCACCTCTTTCTTTTTAATAGTATTGCACATATTCACACTTACTATGTTCTTGTCATATTTATTTCCTTGATGTTTCATTGAATCATAATAAAGCTGTAAGAGAAAGATACCATTATCTACAATTTTAGGTCAAAAGCAAAACAAAACAAATAAAAAGCAAGGACACTGAGTTTCATGAAGAAAACTATTTGCTCCAAGGCTCACTACTGCCCCATTGTGATGGACCCAGGATGTAAAGGCAGCCATTGGACCCCCAGTTCATCTGGGATGTGACTGGCACTATCCTTTTTCTGAAATCCTTTCCTTTTTCTGAATTTCAGACTAGCAAGAGATGTTAAGAATATTAAGTATGTATTTTATCTTTCCTATCACCTCGTTTATGTGTTTTGCTTCTATTTCTTCCCCCCAGTGGTCTTCCCTTGGGCGACAGCAGAGTATCTCACAAGTTCTTCTTGTTCTTCATTCTAGATGAAACAGTGCTAACTTCCATGACAGAGACTGAGAAGATTGGTATTGTTTTAATGATTTGGGAAGAAGTGAGATTTTTGTAGAACTGCTAGCTTTTCAAGTTAGAGTTCTGGGGAAATTCACAATGGGGCATAAAAACCAGAAGATAAAAATGAGCCTCAAAGTTTTCCTTCCACTCACTTTGTGTTTGACATTTCTTCCTTCTTCCATTTCTTTCCCTTCATCCCTCCCTCCCTCTGGCCCCTACTACCCAAGTTGATCACCTTCCATTTTTACATAGTGTTCCTCATAAGCATCCTTTCTATGTTATCCTGTAAGATGATTTCTTTTTCTTGCACAGGTAGCACATGCTGTATATCTTCCACTTGATTTACCACTTTTTACTGCTTCTACGAGTGTCTCTGTAGCTATTTGAACATCTTTTGTGTTTTCTTTTAATTTCTGGTGTCATGCAATAGCTCTGTATCCTCTCACATTTTGTTACTCACTCTCCTAAAATGAACACCCAACTTTTCTCCAACAGCATCACTGGATAATAACCTCATTCACGTTCCCTTACAGACCCATGGGAGAATTTCTCTGGTACATATACTTAGGAGTAAGGTTTGTAGGTTGGAGAGCTCATGTAAGAATACTTAGATGAACAAAAACATTCTTGTATTTGCTCTCAGAAGTTGTCATCACACACATTCTCTGAAGTAAGGAGGGTTAGAATGATCTCAAGTCTGTGGTACCAATTTCCGCAAACAAAAGTAGATAAAAGTGACTTCACATTGGTCTTTTTCTCCCTTTTTTGTAGAACATTCTCTTTCAGTAGCAAACAAGATCATCGACATCATCTTTTACAGGAAACACAAGCTTAGAAATCTAAGGGCAAAATCCTTCTGTTGAGCACTGATCATTTTATCAGAAAGAGACAGTTTTGCAGCTAATGAGGGGACCAAACATGCATTTGTGACTGTACCAACTATTTGTTATCAGTGTTGCTACCCTTGGAAAGAGCACGGAATGTTCCACGTGCTCCTTCTAATTACATGGGAAAGTAAATCACAGTCCTTTAATTATAATAAAAAAGAAAAGTTTGTCAAACAAAGTACTTCTTTCTGACAGACACATAAAATAAGACAGAAAATTCAGACTGGCTTAGGATTTATGAAAAAAAAAAAAAAGTCATCCATTCATTCCATAAATTAAAGGGAACACTAACACATTTAGGTTCTTGCTTGAAAGATTTCAGTCTAGGGACTTAGAGCAGGCTTGCGGAGCTTCTTCAGGGTGATGGAGGTGTACTCCGTGTGGAGGGCTTACCAAGTGAGAGAACCTCCCACCTGTGCTATGTATTTGGGGTAGTTCCTGCCATTTCTGCACCATGGCTTAGTGGGCCTGTGGTGGTTTTACTGATTTTGCTATGTTGGAAAGTTTACTTGCATGAACCTATGGGGGTTGAAAGCCTTAGTGAGGCAGTTCCTCAGTGCCCTCTTCATGTTTTGAAGTTGGAAAAGTCCCTCAAGCTGGTCACACCTGGATCTTCCTATTGAAGGACTTGGTGTTACCCTATCATGAAGGAGGCAGGTTCAAGAGCAGAATTTCTGTCACCTCAGGGGGGTGAGTTTGTATCCCTCAGCATGGGGTAAGTCCTGTTTTCCTTCCCCATTCTACCCCTCCATGATTACCTAACTACTGACTTTAACATGAACTACTGTAAAATTAACAAACGGGCAAAAGACATACCACTAACTTTTTAAAAAAATATATTTATTTATTTATTTATTTTGAGTCATTGTACACAGATGGGGTACATCATTTCGTTTCTATGGTTGTGCATGATGTAGAATCATACCATTTGTGTCATCATACATGTACATATGATGTCTGTCTCATTCCACCATTTTTCATACCCCCCCTCCATTTCCCTCTACAAGTTCGTACCTTCCAATTCTATACAAGTATTATCCATTTATGGCAATTCTGAAATGATTTTTTAAAAAATAAAAATTGAGATATAGAATAAGGAATCCATTTTCCCATGATTTATTCCTCAAAACAACTGAAAAACTGGTATAATTATAAAATTATTAGTTTAATCATAGGCAAATATATCAAATTATTTCATCAATTCCCATGTATATGCCCAATTCTCAACTAGCAAGAATTGATTATTGACTAGAAAAATACCGTCTATGTCTCCCACTATTTTATAATAATTTATCTTTATTTTCACTGATAACATAGTTACATATGACACGGAAACAGAAATATCACCATATTGTTCACCTCTATATCTCTAGTACTTAAAAAAAAAATACTTGGTAGAGTTGCTGCTTAATACATGTTTATAAAACAAATGTATTATGTATTTCTAATATCAAGTGTTAGCACAAGAAGACCCAACTAGATGCACACTTCATGAATCAGCTCAGCTCTTTTATTCAGGAACAAAGTATCAGGCAGGAATGAGGTAGGCTAGGGACAGGGTGATACACCTCTGAGGACCCATTTTCCTGGTGGAAAATGAGCCTCTGTGGACCCACTTTCCTGGTGGTAAATGAGCCACTGAACAAAGAAAGGGACCAGGCTTCCATAGGTTATTCTGAGAAGTGATTTATGAGCATGTCAGTTTGGATACTCAGGAAACTGAGTTGTTGGGTTGGGTGTTTGTGGCCAGTAAATGGAGAGGAGTTACCTTGGAAGAGATTAGTGTTTCCTGGAGACCATCATTCTAGTTTTGATGAAACACTATCTCCCTGCCTGTGGCCAGCATCTGAAAAGGACTTACCTTGAAAGAGATGAAAGCTATCAATGCATGGCTTTCTTTTCATTGCCTTTCCCAGGTCACACTATCTTGGGATTTTTCATTTTCCATATCTCATATAAAGAATATAATGAGTTTGTAATTAGGATTCATGGGAATGAGTCAGAGATGAGTCAAGTAAATACTCAAATTTTGTGTGATCTAGCTCTCTTCTCCTGGGCATGGAGCCTATTTCAAAGCCATTCTGTTTTCATAAGAGAAATATCGGGATTCTTTCATAAGGCACAATTTAAATGAAAGAGACATTTAAGAGAAGGGCAGTTCTATGAGAGAAGTCCATGCCTGGCTGTCACGGAGTTCTTTTTGAGGAGAGGAATCCTAAGAAATAAGGGAGAATGAGTACACAGAGCTTCAGACAGTAGGTAGCAAACAGCCATGGAACCATGGAGCTCGGAAGCAGGTTCAGAAATTAGAAGTCACTGTCATTTCTCTGGCTACAAATACAGGTTAAGAGACTTACAATGACCTGGACTGTGGAGCAATCCTGCAATCCCAGTGGCTCAGGAGGCGGAAACAGGAGAATGGTAAATTCAATAACTCAATAACTTAGTCTCAATAACTTAGTGATGCCCTAGGCAACTTAGCAAACTCTGTCTCAGAATAAAGTATGAAAAGGGCTGGTGATGTGGCTTAGTGGTTAATCACCCCAGGTTCAATTCCTTGTCCCCCAAAACAAACAACAAACAAAAAGAGCAAAAATGAAAAAAACAAGCCAACCAAAAATAGAGACCTTAAAATGTAGCACCAAATTAAGCTGAAGTTACTGATGAGATTAATATTGTAGCTTCATTTCCTCTGGTTTTTATCATCTTAGGCAAACCTTTGAACAACTTCATCATATAAAACTGGAAATAATAATTAGGGATATTGTGAAGATTAATAAATTAACAGATGTAAATTTCACAAAATGCTAAAGCACTCAATAAATCTTAACTGTCTTTGTTGCAATATTGTAACTGTCTTTTCAGGATGTTTGCCCTCCCAGAACATCACTATTTGATTCTCTTTTTCTGAGTATTGCATCATTCCAAGTTTTAGATGAGAGGCTGACAGGCGTGTTCCTTTCCTCTTTGTGATGGTAATTCATACTTGATTAGATCTGCAGAGGAGGTTGAGGGGGTGGTGATGGAGAGGAGGAGGAAGGACTGGGACAAAGAACAATATCTGACCCAAGCTGGACCAGGTTCTGTCTAAGTAATTCGGAACTGGTCCCTGAAAGGAAGTTTCTCAGAATTCATGAGAAAAAAATAAAGATAACGCTCTCTGCTATTGGGGCATCTAAAGAAAAAAATTCAACAGTGTGATAGTAATGAAATAGATTCCCTTTAAAAGAGCAGTAAAAAATGATTAGTGGTGGTTTCCTCACAGTTTTTTCATTTTTCTGGCCATTAAAATTCAAGAGACCTTCTTACCTGATCTTCAACAAGACTATTTGAAACCATATTCCCTTCAGAGGGTAAATTACATTGGCTTCTGTTATCTGCAACCTAAATAAACATTCTTGAATAAGACATATATTAGTGTGTATTTATTAATAAGAACTGATGTATTTTTATTATTTTCATTCTTATTCTCAGTCACTATGATGAAATACAGTGTGTTTTAAGGCAGCCAGGCAGAAACTACCTGTAGATGTTTTTGTCATCAGTCATCCAAGCTTTTAAAAGCATACAACTGGGATAAGCTACCTTGAAAGGTCCAAGTGCTCCCCTGGTAGTGGCAGTTACAGGGCTTGGACTGACTTAAAATGATCATACCACTTGTTGTCATATTCCATAAACAGAGATCATGTGCTCTAGGTCATTCTGGTTTTTGAGAAAACTAATGGAACTGCAAGTTCAAAGCAATTTGTAAGAGAAAGCACTGTGATCTCGATAAAGCTAATATATATATAGGCATTATTTTCTTCTTATTAGCCCTCTCTATAAATTAGTTTTAATCAGTCAGTACATGTATTGTCCAAGAGAGGATTATTTACTTGATTCCAAAGTCTATTTATGCATTTTTTCAGGAACTAGCAAATATCACATTATATTTTCTCTTTTCTTTACCAAATGCTGTCTGACACATCTCCTTCTATTTAAAAATCAAAGGCTCACTCAAGAAACTGCATCATTCCCTTGGGCATGAATATCTGTAACAAATACACCAGTACTTTGGTTGCAAAGAGAATTAAGAAAGCATTAGCTATTTAGCATTTCATGAATGACAGGCATGCCAGCGCCTCAAATGTAGAACAGAACAGAAACTAGCTGATGGGCTTCAGGATCAACTGCTTTGGTAATTCGACATTGATAGTGATGATGTGAGCATATTGTAGCTTTCTTGAAAATCGAGCCCCTTTTGTGATATGATAATTGAGTCATAAGATAAAACAAACCCCTCAAAAGGCAGCTATATATATTACCATATTTCTGGAGTAGTATTTAACAACATGTATCAAAAGATAAATGTCTGCATGATCTCTGAGCTGGATTAACGTTTCTAGAATGTATCCTAGGGGATAAGAGAGGTGAAGGATGCTCCTTTGTGTACAATTACAATCTTAAAAATAACATAAGTGGAAAAAGGTGTTTTTGACAAGTGAAAACTAGATAAAATAACTATCGTAGTCTGTGCTAGAAGTACTACATTATCAGTAAAAATACATGTAAGCAAATACATTGGTGATAAAAACACAAGAAGAGTATATGTGTTTGTGTTTGAGTGTGTGTTTGTGTTGTGTTTGCAAAGATGTTTACAATATATTTGTAACGCAAATCACCCAAAGCTTTTCACCTGTCTGTGGTTTTATTTTCTTCTAAAAACCAAAGACAAAGTTTCTAGTCTCTATATGATGTACTGTGGAAAATCCAAAGTTCCACCATTTTTTTTTTACAAAAGCATTGTTTCTCCACTTACGTATTTTGAAAAAAAAAAAAAAAAAAAAAAAGTTGTTCTTGGCTTTGTTATTGAATTGGTTTAAACCACAGATTTTAAATTTTATTTAACTTGCCATAATTTATATATGCATGTGCTTACAATGTCAAAAAGTATAAGAATATATATAGAAATGCCTATCTTGTTTGCTATTTATTCAGGAAACTTCTAGACAACCTGATTCTAAACTGACACCTATTTTGTCTGTATTCATTCAGTTTCCTCATGTATATATAAATAAATAAAAAGGTAGATATTTACCATCCCATAACAAAACATATCACGTTCCACCGTTGTTGGATGAACTATTCTGTGTATGTCAGTTAGGTCCTACTGGCTGGTAGTGTTCAGTTCTGTTGTACATTATAGTTCTCCTCAATTCCTATCCCGACGATGTTCAAGTCCCCAACTATAATTGTGAATTTGTCTGTTTCTCCTTTCAACTCTAAAATGTTTTGCTTCATGCATCTTGAGGTTATAGGGTTTCATGCACATGTTTAGGATTGATAAATCTTTTTGGTAGACTGTTCTTTATTATTCTGTAATCTCTCTCTTTTTCTATATGATTCTCTTGGCTCAGAAATTGACATTATAATGTTAATGTAGCAACTCCTCTTTCTGATTGTTTGCAGGCTATCTCTTTTTCACTTGTTTACTTTCAGCCTACCATTGTGTTTGAAGTTAAAGTGCATTTTTTATAGACAACATCATTTATGTTCAAAGAAATTTTTATGTTACAACTGAAATATATAATGTTGTTACTTGTTTTCTGTTTGTTTCCTCAGATTCTTATTCCACTGTTTCTCTTACATTACTAAACTGTGGGTTAATTTGTTCATTATTTAGGTTCATCCTGTCCTGGTTGTAGGGTTTTGAAGTATGACATTTGCATCATTTCTCTGGGGGGTAATCTAGTTATTATAATAGACACACATAACAAACCAGCACTGGCAGAGTTAACATTGATAGCTTTGAGTGAAATGTAAAAACTGCTTCATTTAGATTCTCTTGCCCCACTTCTTAATTATAATTGTCTTGCAAATTTCCTTTACATACCTTGGATAACACATCATGTGCTGTTAGGATATTTGTATTACCCATCAGATTTAAGACACTCAAGAATGGGAATTTCTTATATGTACCCAGTACCCAGTTTTTACCCATGTTCTTTCCTTTCTGAAGTTCCAAGACTTCTTGTATTATATTTTCACCTGTCTAGAGAACCTGCTTTAGCCACTTTAAGAGTAGATTTGTAAGCAGTAAATTACCTTAGTTTTCTTTAACCTAAGAATGTCTTTATTTCCCCTTCATTTCTGAAGAATATTTTCATAGGATATAGAGTTTATGTGTCAGGTCATTTTCTTTTAGCATTTGCAAATGCTGTGTTCCCCACTGGTCTCTCTCCTATTCCTTCAGGTCTCCAGGCTTCTGTTTGCTCAAGAGAGCTCTCTCTCAGTGATTTCAAATTGTTATGTTCTTATGCAAATAGTGTTTCTCCTCTCTGAAGCTCTGCCCACGGAGCCTTGTCCAGGGAGCCTTGGCTTTGTCAACAAAACATGCTTTTTGGGACACCTTTCTAACAAAGTCATCCACTAATACCTAAGATACAAGAAAATAGAAACCTCGCAACCAATTCTAGAGCTTTCATTTTTTTGTTTTATAAGTAATGGGTTTTCTATCCTCAGTTAATACCCAAAGGACTTAAAATCAGCATACTACAGTAACACAGTAATATTAATGTTTATAACAGCTCAACTCACAATAGCTAAACTCTGAAACCAAACTAGGTGCCCTTCAACAAATGAATGGATAAAGAAAACATGGTATACTATGGAATATTACTCAGCTTTAAAGAAGAATGAAATTATGGCATTTGACAGTAAATGTATAGAGTTAGAGAATATCATGATAAGTGAAATAAACCAACCCCAAAAAACCAAAGGTCAAATATTTTCTCTGATATTCAAATGCTAACTCACAATAAGGGGTGGGGGATAGGGAAGAATAGAGTTACTTTATATTAGGTATAAGGGAGTGAAGAGAGGATAAGGGGTATGGGGGTAGGAAAGATAGTAGAGTGAAACAGACATTATATCTCATGTACATATATGACTGCATGACCGATATGATCCTAAATATGTATAATCAGAAAAATGAGAAATTATACTCCATTTATGTATGATCTATCAAAATGTACTAATGGATTCTACTGTCACGAATAACTAATTAGAACAAATAAATTCAAAAAATGTTACAAAAACTTAAAGTGATTTTAAAGGTTTTTATCTATATAGGCATAGGTATGTAAAAAAACTCACAATTCTCAATTCTTGTGATATATTGGGGTAACCTAAAGAATTTTCAACCAATGCTGATGCTGGGGCCCTAAATCAGTCGATTGGGGTTGGATCCCACACTTCCTAGTCTCCCAATCACAAAAGTTAAAACCTCAATTTGGACTAGAGATGTGGCTCAGTGGTGGAGCACTTTTGTACCTGCCTAGCAAGCTTTAAGTCTCAGGTTCCCTCACCAGCACTGGAAACAAAAATAATAATAATTTTGGATTCTTTTTGCATCTTCATTTTCTATATAATAAATTCTTATGTATGCTTCTATGGAATTCTTTCCAATGTCTGTTTGCCTTTCTGTTTGCCTAACCACTATGCTAATTCAGAGTCTCATTAATGTTTACTAGAATTACCATAATAATAGCCTTCTAAATATTCTCTCTAACTTTTCTCAAGGCACTAGTTCTATTATGAAAATGAGTAATGGTTAATATGTACTGAGGATTTCTAATGTGCTAGGCATAGTCTAGATATGCCATTTATATCTGACTATGACCTTGAGGTTTTCTTTCCCTGGTGAAAACTGAAGCACCAAGAGTCTACATACCCCATCTGAAAGTGTCAGAACTGTGAGTGTGACCCATTCCCATTTGGTTTTCAAATATTTGAAATCAATTATCTCGAACTATCCCTCTCTCTCTCTCTCTCTCTCTCTCTCTCTCTCTCTCTCTCTCTCTCTCTCTCTCTCTCTCCCTCTCCCTCTCCCTCTCCCTCTCCCTCTCCCTCTCCCTCTCCCTCTCCCTCTTCCTCTCCCTCTCCTCCCTCCCTCTCCTTTTCTCTCTGTCTCTCTCTCTCATTTTATTTAAGCTGCTTCCCTGTGTTAAAATTAGATATTTACTTAAGGTTCTGCACTATGCTGCATGCTTGCTGAAGGCAGGAATTTCTTTTTTTGCATTAAAAAAATTGTTTTGTAAAGTTTACTAACTTTAAATTTTTTTAGTGAAATCTGATTAATAGAATGTTTTACAATACAAAATGAAGGTTATTGGAAATTTGTAGTATTTGTTTCAATCTTCTCTGAGACTATATTTTCCTTTCAAGTGGAATCTCCTTCATCTTCATGTTATTAATTTGCTTAGAATACCCATTATTTAAATATTACATAGAGATAAATGTCAGTTTCTTCTTGGTAAAGTCTCCATTCTGAATTAGTAAATATAAACATCTAAAAGGTAAGTATTTGGCTGCTGACATTGATTCTTTAAAATTAAAATTGTATGAAGATTAGATACCTCTGATGGAGTCTAAGACATACACTACTTTTATAAGCATAAAAAATATTTTTTTAAGAACTGGAAAATAAAGGTTTGCATCTATTGCATTATCCTAATTAGATATGAAATGGTCACAGAAAAGGGACCGACAGAGTATTATACCCAAGTATTATTTGTGGCATAAGTGATTTGCTTTAACTTCTGCCTTTCTGTGTTTTTATGTTCTAAATAATAAATATATTTTACACTTGAATGGAAAATAGAAAGTTTATGTCGAAACAGCATATTAAAAATAATTACAAAAAAACCAATAAAATAAAAGATAAGAATCTGAGGAAAACTAAAAGAATTTATGGTTTCACTTCTTAATGATGACAGCCAATCAATCTAAGAATGATGGGAATAAAGCCCAAGTAAATTTCATCGTTGATAGAAGAATATTAGGATTTGAGCCAAGACATGGAAAATTTCTAAATATAAATATTGAGAAAAGGGAATGACAAAGAAAAAAAAAATCGGAGGTAGGATCCAAGAAATATCTCACCATATTGTCTGAACAGAAGGTCACCCACATAATCACAACAGAAGATCACCCACATAATCACAGCTTATCTTGGTCTGTCTTCTGTTGCTATAACAGATTACCTGAGTCAGATGAGTTTAAAAAGGGAGGACCTTTACTTAGCTCACAGTTCTGGAATCTTGATGTCCAAGATCAGAAAACCACATCTGTACACAGCCTTGTATTATGTCATAACATGGTGGAAAAGCAGAAGGGCTAGTGGGCGTGTGCAGAAGAGAAAGCCAGACAGCAAACTAAGGAAGATAAGTTTGATTTTGTAACAACCCTTTTGTGATGACTAACCTTGTCCCACAAGAGTTTCAGTCCATTGAGAAAGGCATGATCTAATCACCTTAAAAATCCCCAGCACTCTTATACTGAGAATCAAATTTAACATGATTTGGAAGGTACAGTCACATTCCAAGCGTGCCTTGGGTCCCACTAGGCTAGTATCTTTCTGGAAGAAGCCACAGCAGTTCAAAAACCCACTGGGAAATATTCTAGAGCAATATCTAAATCAGAATAAAACTGTTTTGATATGATACTCCTAAACATCTACACTCTTTCTAAATAAGTTTAACATTTGAAGGGAAATGAGGATTCAGTGTCATTATTACAAAAAATATTATTACCGTGCAATAGATAGAAATGCTGAAAAGTGATCTTAGATACTAGTTCATTGATCATTTCCCTATAGACAAGTAGTAAAAAAATAAAATACAAGCATATCATCAATGATGAAAGTGTTTAATAAGAAATTTTACAAATACTTCCTATATTCCTAATATGGGTAGGGAAGATACGTGTTTCTGGTGTAGGACAGAGTATCTGCATATACCTGAAAGCAGAAACCTTCAAGCATATTAAAAGTTAAAACAAAGCCAGTATGACGGAACACAGTACTGGAGAAAAGAAGGTTCATCAAGGTACATTCCTTTAAACCATGTCCTATAGAGAAAAGTGTCAGGGTATAATTCCAATTGTAAATGATGTGTTGTGATAAGCAGGAGTGGAGGGGAGGTAGGGACAGCAATCAGAATATAGCAGAAAATGGATGACACACTCAGAATGCCAATTGAAGAGTGGCTACTAAAGGGATTTTCTACAAAGGCAAGGTCAGGGTTAGAGAAACCAGCGAGGGTTACTGAAACTTTCTTGACTAGGAACAACCTGGATGGGCAAGGAAAGAGCTTACAGGAACCAGAGGAAAGCTACCTTACAGAAGAATGCTCCTGTTAATAGAAGCTGTGACTATAAGCAAGGGGACCTCTCATTGTCAAACCACACCCACTAAGAAGGGAAAAGGTGGCTAAATCCCACAACACATCTCCTGCAGGTGAGTTCCACTGGCCAAACCCAGTGGAAGCCAGAGCAGGATGGAGAAGAGTAGAGGATAGATCTGGAGATGTAAATGGAAAATACCTCATGCAAGAGGTGGGGTCACAGTGAGTGGGATGGTTGGAGTGTGAAGTAGTAGCAGTGGGCTGAGTTATTCCTGGCAACACATAGACTGGAGACATTGCTAAGAAGATGGTAGAAAAATAAAGAAGTCCTGGATACTGTACTGTGGAATTGTCAGGACCAATAACATTCTAAACTATTCCCTATTGCTAGCCCCAAGCTAGTCACATTGTCTTTAAATTCATAATACTGATTCAACAATTGAAAATGTTTAAAATATGATTGCATATATAAATGTATCAAAAAACAATTTTATTACCACATAAGTTTAATTGTATTGAGTCCAGTTTGCCAGCTATTAAGTAACTTCATATTTTGAGCCTTTAAACTCCCTATGAGGTAGATATAGGTATGACTATTTTTCAGATGAGGAAATTATGAAATGAAAGATTGAATACTTTGTTCGAATCAGAGAAGGAATCACCATTTTAGTTCTTTTTGGCCCTGTGGCCACCATAGGATGCCACTGCCTTAACATTCTGTCAAGTTCTGTTCTATCTTCTGTTCCAATATACAGGTAAAGTGGTGCTGTGAACCTGAAAAATATATATTCATCTCAACATTGACTTTGAATTTGTAATATAACTGGGGGATGGGCAGATATCTAAAGAGAAGCTTAAGCTACACAATAACACAATAAAAACTGAGTGAGCAGTATGGTCCAGGTCCGGGGGGGGCATGGTTTAAGGATGTCTTCATTAAGTAGAGGGGCAATCTGGGTGAAATGAAAACAGAATCTGTCCTAACGACATGGCTGTACACTTGTACATGCACAGACACGATTATTCAATATGGCCTATTCTGCTACGTCAAGTCACAAATATAGTTCCACCTCTCATATATTTTTTAACAATTCAGAATCGCATTTGACCTATTTATAAGTACCCAGTCCCAGCATTCCAGTATCAAATTGTCGGAAAACTTCAGGCTATATTTATTCTAAAAGCTGTCATTTTCATTCTACATACTGAGAAGCAGGAAAATGGAAGTGGACTTACTTGTTTACTGTGCTTTTTACCCTCTGAGTGCCTTCCGCTGTCAGTAGAGAAGAATGGTCCTTTAGGGGAACACGCTCATTTCACCTGATGATGACGTCGGTGGTGGTGTGTTTCCCGCTCAGAATGATGACATGTTCTGTGCTTCAGAAGCACCATTACAGTATCTTGTCTCATAGTCACAACTCAGACCTTGTCATCCAAAGTACTGATACTTCATCGTTTCTGGGTGCTCGTCTATGGGTGCTGACCTCGACCATGTGTCCTGGTGCTTTTCCCTCACACACACTCTTTCCAGAAGAATCTTATTTTTGAGGGTTCTCTGTTGTATATAAAGAAATTTATATATCCTCTCAGAACACCAGCTTTGTAGAATAAGGACATGAAGCATTTTTAATTCACTGAGGCAAGTACAGTCTGTTTCTTCACTTGTACGTCTAAGTGGGTTTGCTAATGACAATTCACAGGATTTTGAAAGCATAATAACTTGACAGTTTTAATCCATTTAAGTGTTTTCATGATAAAAATGCTACCTTATTTTATACACACACACACACACACACACATACACACACTACCCATAAAAACTTCATGTACTGAAATCATCTAAAAATACAATGATAAAACAAATTAATATAAGGAATGGAAAAAAGAACAACTGGTCAAATGGGTCATAACCATGTCTTTTTTGTTTTGTTTTGTTTGTTTTCCATTTTTTATTGTTCTTTTTGGTCATATATAACAATAGGATTTATTTTGGCGAAATTTATAAAGCATGGAATATAATTTGCTCAAATTCAGTCTCCAGCGTTTCCCCTTTCCCTTTCTTCCTCCTCCTACCTGTTCCCTGCTACCAGTTCCACTCATCTTCCTTTTACTTTAATTTTCCTTTTGGCTAGTGTCTTGTGCATATATGTATGCTGGTGAGATTCACTGTGGTATATCCATGTATGTGCATAGGGAAGTGAGGTGAGATTCACTTCCCTGTTCTTCCCTTATCCCTCAGTCCCCTCCTCCTAGTTCAGTCTTTCTTTGTTGATGACTGCCACCCCCCAACTTTTCCCTTTCTCTCTCTCTCTCTTTTTTCTCCCCCCTCCTTAATTTAGACTAATTTCCACATATCAGAGAAAACATTTGACCTTTGACTGAGTCTGGCTTCTTTCACTTAGCACGATAGTCTCCATTTCCATCCATTTACCAACAAATGCCATAATTCCATTCTTCTGCATGACTAAGTAATACTCCATTGTGTATATACACTGCATTTTCTTTATTCATTCATCCATTGAAGGGCAGCTTCATTGGTGCCACAGTTTGGTGATTGTGAGTTGTTTTGCTGTGAACATTGATATTGTTGTCCCACTATAGTCTGTGATTTTAGATCTTTTGGATATATACTGAGGAGTGGAATGGCTGAACCAGATGCTGGCTCCATTTCTAGTTTATTGAGAAATCTCTATACTGCTTCCCAGAGTGGTTGCACTCATTTGCAATCCCATCAACAATGTATGAATAGACCTTTTTTCCCAAATGTTCACCAACACTTCATATTATTTGTGTTCTTGATAATTGCCATTGTGATTAGAGTGAGATGAAATCTTAATGTGGTTTTGCTTTGCATTTCCCCGATTGCTAGAGACAGTGAACATTTTTTTTTCATATTTTTTCGGCCAGTTGTATTTCTTCTTCTGAGAACCATTTGTTTAGTTATTTTGTCATTTATCGCATTTTTTGAAAACACCATATTTCAAACATAATACAAATCCCATGGGAAAAGTCTAAAAAATACAGACTGATTATTTAATTAACAATTGTAATGAAGTGATATTTGAAATTTTCAGTTTTCATGGCAAGATTATTAAAACTACATATTTTTAAAAATGAAATGGCAGAGGCACTACACCTGTTTGTAAATATTAGGTTTTGAGGGCACTGGTAGTTATTGTGTTGGACCAAAATAATAGCAATATTAATGGATCTGGAACTCTATCACAAAGAACTAAGCAAAAGAAAATGAAAGGGCAGAAGAACAGTGGTAAACATTCAGTAATTGAAAACAAACAACGAATGTACTCATCAGAAGAGGGTTCTAAGTGGTTTGGACATTTTTACAGCCAACGAATGAGTATCTTTTGGGGAGAAGAGTTTTTTTTGTTTTCTGTTATTTTTGTATGCATGTTATAGACAAAACTTAGTAAGCTGGAAATTTAGGACTACATCCCAAGATCCAAAGTGTCCTGGATGGTCAGTTGGTTTAACATTAAGAAACAAGTACCAAAACGGTGCTATGGCACTATGAATTCAAACCTAATGCATTTGTCTTGCTGAAGACCAAAAAGCTAACCTACCAGAAACTGGGGAAAAAACTACGATGCCTGTACTCATTTATAATGCATTTCATTTATTTCTTAAAGATACTCAGGGTTTTTTTTTTTTTTTTTTTTCCTCTTTAATAAGCTGTTTCAAACAATTGCCTAATATTACTTTTCACTCAATTTAAAAACGTAATAGAGACTGGAACACAGCAAAATTTAAGTCATTTATGATTGGATGGACCGAAAAATCATTGTGCTGTTTGTTGCTGCCTTCCCCTTCAACATTAGCTACCACCATCCCCCCATTTCAGGTGACACTGATTATGGATTGCATTTCCGAAGGAGTACAGGATGAGGTACAAAAGAAAGAAAAACAATTACAGATTTTAAAAAAGAAAAGAGGCTGTAGGCGGCTTGGGTTGTAGCTCAGTGGCAGAGTTTTTGCCCAGCATGCTAGAGGTATTGGGTTCACTGCTAAGCATTGCATAAAAATAAGCAAATAAAATGAAGGCATGCTGTCCATCTACAACTATTAAAAAAAAGAACAGTTATTAAAAAAAAAAAAAGAACTTGTAGTACAACACACAGAATATTAACTAGGGCAGAAGGAATAGACTAGAAACTTCTACCATTAGAAAGCAAGCTTGAAATAGATCAAATTATGCTATGTGCAGATATGAATATATCACAATGAAGCCTGCTATTATATATAATTATAATTCACCAGCTGAAATATATTTAAAAATAAGTACAAAAGGATATGTAAAACTTGAAATACTCTGGTATGTAAAATCAGTGCCCCTCCTATTTATTATGAGGGTATCCCTAAACAATAGTGGGAGACTGAATGCATTGTCATGGAAGTGTTTTTATTTACTAAATACCTAAAAAGCTTGAAGCAAATGAGCAATGGATATGGGGAAGATAAAGGAATCACTGCTTTTAAGTAGTCCTGTTGGAAAAATAAGACACTAACCACACATAACTCACTGTGTAATGAAACCGTGTAGGAAGCAGAGAAGGTCAGGTGTCAACCACAGGCTCCAGATGATCCTTAATGGACGTTAGAGGGAACTCTAGATGAGTAGAGAAGACTTAACAGGAACACAGTCATGTCAAATGTAGTTTAGAAGTAAAGGTAAGATTAGTGGAAGTCTTTCTAGGCAGGAGGTCCATTAATACTGGACTAAATGTGGAGGCAGGAACAATGTTCTGGGGATACTATTTTGGCTAATAGTAAAAGAAGAGTTTTGTTAGGAAGTGTGAGAGATAATAATAGGACAAAAAGTACTTAGCATTTATTTAACATCACTATCTCACAAATACTTTACATGTTTTCACAATAGCACCATAAATAAGGACTATTATCTCCATTCCATAGAAAGAAAAAAGCTAAAGAAATACATTTAGAATCATATTAGAAAGACTTATGAAAGCAAATACTGTATTGTTTGTACTAAGTGAAGAAGACAATGTACAGAATAAAATCTAGATAACTAAGAGAAAAGAGATTATAAATTGGGAAATAGGAATAATATACATTTTTGTGAATTAAGTTTCATTTTTCATAGGCCACTGATTTACTATTTAAACTAATATGTAAAGTGAATTAAAGAATGTCAGGCTAGGAAAATTCTCAGCTCCAGTAGAATACATTCACAGTGTTAGCAATGAACAGTGAGAAAGTAAAATTGCTTCTCTGAGGTAATGACAGATCTCATTTGATACATTTTAAAAAGAAATTCATCCATCATGAAGATGCAAAAATCTACAGATTCTACTATCAGTAACTAAATAAGTATTGTACTTACATAGAATCACTTAATTATCCAGGAGATAAAATGGCAGCATTACAGAAGCCAGAACAGCTTGACTACTTTGTAGAAGATAGACATACCACATAGAGGGTAATAGAGCGTGGACGTACTTTCCATCTTTGGTTTACCTTTATAGCAAATTTCTAGTATCCTCCCCCAACCCTGCCCATCTTCCCTCTTTCTCTCTTCTTCCTTCCTTCCTTGTTCTTTTTTATGATTTGAATACTGGTAAATTACAGGAAGTGGAGAACAGAACAATGATTATTCAGTTGTAAAGGGGAGGAACTTTAGATTATGTAAAAGGAAATGAGAGGGAGGGGGGTATGAAAAATAGCAGAATGAGATAGACACCATTACCCTCTGTACATGTATGATTACAAGAATGGTGTGAATCTACATCGTGCACAACCAGAGACATGAAAAGATGTACCTCATTTGTGTACAATGAATCAAAATGCAGTCTGTAAAAAATTAAAAAAAAATAAATAATTAAAAAAATAAAAGTATAAAGTCTTGCAAAGATTTGAAGTAACGAAGGTGAAACTTCATTTGAAGAATAATCAATTAGTGTTTACAGTTTAAATGTTTAAGATATATTAATGAACAAGTGCAAATATTAGAAACAAGATAATTTAACCTGAGTTCATATCTCATGTTTTTGTAACTATGGTACGAAAGAAGAAAAAAAAAAAAAAAAAAAAAAAAAAAAAAAAACAGAATAAAAAGCTTTTCCAAAATTTGAATAAGTGATATAGTATCCATGGTTTTAGGGCACTCCTTTTGAAATCTGATGAGTTTCAAAGTTATAGGTATGCTGAAAAGATTTATGATATTTCAAAAGATGAAAAAAGTTATCATTTTAGCTCAGTGTATCAATATTAGAGAAAAAAGTAGTACTGTCAGTCTCAGATTAAAAAAAAAAAAAATTCCAACTGGGTCATCAACTTCTTTACAAAAGTTGTCTGTCAATTGTCAGTTGTCAGCAGTGTCTTTTGGTAACATCAACATATTTTCAATTTAAAGGTGAAAGGTTTTCTTTCTAGGTTACACTTTTTCTAATTTGAAATTTTAATACAAAATATATATAGCCAGTTTTCAAAAATGCCTGTAATGCATCATGGAATATAGGCAAAGGTATCAATATTTGGAATATAGAATGCAAGGCTCCAGAATCATATGGGTAATATGAGATTAACTGATCAATTTTAAATAAATGACATGTTTTAGATTGAGAAGCATTAACCTACAAAAGTTGCATTTCAAATGATGGAATAAGGGACTTCCACACTGGTCAAAATGTTTAACAGGCACTAAATCTACTCTTTTCCCTGAAGCAAATTTAAAAATGCAAAATATTTTAAATAGTGATTTTCAGGACACTCAGTATTAGGGAGCCACAGTCTGTGACCCATGAGAACTGGTAAACAGTTAGTTGCGGGCAGGGGACTGTATTTACCCCAGCTTACTACTCGGAATTTGTTTCCAGGCCATGGGACAAGAAGAGCAAACTACAGTTGATCCTTTTGGACTCTTTTAAGTTGAGAAAAGGGAGATGAGAACCCAGAGAGAATGAGATAATTTTGTTTGTTTTTGTTTTGTTTTTGTGCTGTTGGGGATCAAACCAGGGCCTCACACAGATGAGTTACCACTGACCCACATGCCAAGCCGGAGACTGAGATAAGTAAAGTTTATAGGTCAGAAGACCAAAGTGAGAAAAACTGCATAGAGAGGGAACTTTGGAGGTCTCCAGAGAGGTCCCCTTAAGTATGCAGCTGAGTATTTGGGGAGACAACTGCTGAAGTCTGGAAGAAGCAGCATTACGAGGGACAATGAGAAGACACCTGGTGGTCACCAGGACTGGAAATAGAGTCTTTCCTCCAGTTGCCTAGAGAACAGTACAATTGAGGGGGTACTGGGTACAGTATGCAGAACTTTCTAGACGTACTAATAGGCAATCACTACACTAAGCTTGCTCTGGTACAGTTTAATAAAACTGACAAGCAAGATTGAAAAGGATCATATTGCATTCTAGAACAAAGCTAAGGATATGTGTAAGAATATAAAAATATCTAGTACCCAACAAGGGAAAATTCAAATTTTTTTGTAAGTAAAGCTTGCCATAGATAAGTCACAATAAATTTCAAAAAGTTCAGGAAAAACATATATGTTCTTTGACCACAAGTAGTAAATTACAAATTAATAATTCTAAAAACTATCTTTGTAATAATCCTAAAATATTTGGAAAAGAGTTATAGCACTTCTACATAACCCATGAATTAAAGAAGAAATCAAAAAAAAGGAAATTAAAACAAGAGCAAAAATAAAACACAACATGTTAAGATTTGTAAAGTGCTACTAAAGCAGGACTTAGAAATTTGTAGAACTAACCATTTACAAGATAAACACCTCAAATAAATGATCTTGTTTTCAACATTAAGAAACAAGAAAAAGAAAAAAGCAAATGCAAAAGGACAATTTAAAACTAGAGAAGAAAAGAATAAAACAGAAACAAAAACAATAGAGGAAAAATCAATGAAACCAAAAGCCAATTCTTTGAGATCAATGAAATTGGAAAACCTCTAGCCAGATCCATCAGAAAAAAAGAGAAAAGACACCAATTGTCAGCTTCAGCATTAAGAGAGATGGTATTATGACAAATTCAACAAGTATTCAATGTAGAAGAATAAAACATGCATAATTTTATACCTATTAAATGAGCAACTTAGATGAAATAAACATTCTTTGAAAGATATAATCTATAAAAGCTCAATCAAGAAAGAAGAAATCAAAATAGATTTAAGGATTTAAGCCTATGAAAGTAATTACATTGTACTTAAAAGTCCTATAAGCTGTGCACTGTGGTGTACACCTGTAATTCCAGCTACTCAGGAGGCTGAGACAGAATGATCACAAGTTCAAGGCTAGTCTGGGCAGTATAACAAGACCCTACCTCAAAACTAAAATTTTAATGAATGAAGTGGAGATATAGCTCAGTGGTCAAATGGCACTGTGTTCTGTCCCCAGTACCAAAAGAAAACAAAACAAAACTTCCTGTAAGCAGAGCTCAAGTCCTACTGGTTTCACCAGTGAATCTACCAAATTAACAAATTAAAAAAATAAAGGTCTTATGATTGACTCATACAAAAAAAGAGGAATAAAGTCCACTTGCATCTCTTATAAAAATGCACACTAAACTAGAAATATGAAGCAGCTTTCTCTACCTGATAACAAGCACCTATATAAAACCTACAGCTAACATAAGGGCAACAGTACACTCTCTCCCTAATGTGGGGAAAAAGACAAGACTGGGTGTGAGCTACTAGAGATTGTAAGGCAGATCAACAAAAAAGAAAAAGAAATAAGAAACCCTTCTGCTTGGGAAGAAGTAATGATATTGCTTTATATATTGTCAGGATTTTTCTCTAAAAACTATTTTAAGGAAACTATAAAATGTTATTAAAACTAGTACACAAGTTGGGCAAATTACAGGCTATAAAGCAGTATGTAAAACTTATGTTATCATATATTGGAAATTGAAATACAAAAACTAGTGCCCTTTAACTGGGTGCAGTGTTGCTGCCTGTAGTCCCAGCAGCTGGAGAGGCTGAGGCAGGAGGATCACAAGTTCAAAGCCAGCCTGAACAAAAGCAAGACGCTAAGCACCTCAGTAAGACCCTGTCTCTAAAATACAAAAGAGGGCTGGGGATGTGGTTCAGAGGTTGAGGTTCAATCCCTGGTACCCCACTCTCCCTCCAAAAAACCAAACTAGTGTCCTTTAAAGTAGTATCAAAATTGTGAAATATTTAAGTATAAGTATGACAAAATATGTCCAAAGGTTACCCAATGAAAACTGCAAGTTTGGAGAAGATGAAAAAGATAAAGGTACATGCATTTCATTCATGAGGTGGAAGATGTAATATAGTTCAAATGCCACTGATCCTTAAATGGATCTCTAGATTATTTGAAATCCCAGAGTAGGAGTAGCTTCCTCCTCTGTTTTTTTCTTTTCTCTTTTTCTTTTCATTTTTGAAGAAACTGACAAACTAGCTCTAAAAAAATTCACATGCAAATGCAAAGTATCTACAGTAGCCAAAACAATACTGAAAAGAAAAATAAAATAATGTCAGAGAATTTTGCCAACCCTACTTGGTTATAAGTTTTATGGCTAAACCTATAATGATTCGGCTATAATAATTGAGCACAAAAATTAATGGAAAATAATAAAATCCAAAAGAGGATTCAGACACATGGAAAACTGCTTTGTATAGAGGGAAAAAGCAATTCAGTGGAGAAAGTCTGCTCACCACATGGTGTAAGAACTACTGGATACACACTCAAGTGCACACGTGCGTGCACCCCCCACAACACGCACTTGACTTTGATCCATGCTTCACACCATATATGAAAAGTAATTCAAAATGAATTATGAACCCAAATGTAAATCCTAGAATTATGAACCTCCTAAAATAGATGAAAACTTTTAGTGAGATATTAGAAGCACTTTCCATTAAAATATAGAAATACGTCAGATTTCTTCAAAATTTAAATTCTTCTTACTTGAAAACCTTTTATCGAAGGATGAAAGACAAACCATAGAGTTAGAAAATACTTATGAAACACATATCTGACCAAGAATTGATAGGAAAAATGTATTATAAACTTTCAAAATTCAATAAAGAGAAAATAATATAAAAACAAAAAATGGGTAAGAGGTTTGAACAGATACCAGACAAAAATGACCTATGAATGACAAACGAGCACATGAAATGAGCTACTGATGTTCCACATGAGGGAAATGCAAATGATAGCCAGGACAATAGACTGTTTTTTCTAGGACAGCTAAAATGTAAATGCTGAGCTGCCAATTGTCCTCTAAGACTTAGAAGAGATAGAACTTGAATACACTTCTGGCATGCATATAACATAAAATGACTACCTTGAATATATTTCGGCAGTAATTTAAAAAGTTAAACATGCACCTGTCCTATGATCCAGCCATTCCAATTCTGGAGATCCAGCATAAGAAAAAGAAGCAAGCGTCCACTGGGTAGAGATGTCCATTTGCATAATTTGTGATAGCCTGGCCTGGAAGCACCCCAAGTGCTCATCATTAAGTAGAAGAGTGAGCAGATCGATGTGTCTTCACAGAGGAGGTTTGCTCAAAAGTCAGAAGGGACAATCCATTGATTCCTCAATGGCGTGTCTGAATATTGAGTTATCCTGAGTGAAAGAAGCTGAACTACCATAGAAAACGATAGCACTTCATCTTATGTATTCCACAGTCATATGTGGAAAGCATAGGGTCAAGTTCTTGCTAATAATTTGGGCAGATCCTTGGCTTTTCTGAACCTTCTTTGACAGTCACGCATTTACAGTCACTTTAATCTACAAATATATTTAATTCCAAAATTAAATATATTTACATAATTATAAAACTTGCATCTTTGATTCAATAATTATTAAAATAATCTTTCTTCACACCATCAGAACAGTCCTAAGTGGAGGAAAGGGACACAGGACTCTCTCTCCCTCACTTGCTTCGTGTGTTTCTGATGTGGTAATTTCTTCAAAATTATTTTATTGTTATATCCTTGTTAATTCATTTTATGACACCACATATATTATGGAGTGTCAATGATGTGTCAGAAATTCTGATGTGAAAGTTTTTTGACCTTGTTTTTCCCCCTCTTTAATGTGGAACTCTTAAAAGCTTAATACACAAAATATAATTCTAAGTAATTTAACATTAGTGTTAATTGTAAAATGGCCAAGCAAAAAGATTTCTAGTGAACAGAATGATTAAAACAGGGGCTTCATAGAGATCTTTTATTATTCTACTCTGTCAATATCTTCCTTCACAAGCTGGAATACACATTTTGAAAAGGTGTAGTTCTGTGTGGAATTTCATGGTCAAGAGATAAGAATAAAACCAAGGAGCTTTGTCCTCTGGTTTAACAAAAACATTTAATACCATTAGTTGACATGAGGATTAGAGTCGTTAACTACATCATTAATATTTTAAAGTATTGTCAGAAGAGCATAGACTATTTGAAGTCTTACTGTCCAACCTAATCACCTTCAGCAATGAAATAATACAACAGCCACATAAAAACAGATGGTTGTACAAGCTGATCTCCATGGTTTCGAAGATCTCATCATCTTAATCATTGATCTTCACCCTCATGAGTCCCCAGGAATTTTAGCAACCTAGTCCTCAATCTTCAAGTCCAAAAGTCCCTGAGAAAGTCATCCAGAAGCCTAATAATGTCACTTAAGAAACACTTTCAAGTTAATATTGAAAGTAAGGTGGCTTGTTGCAACTGAAGCTGAGAAAGTCAACATCAGTCACCAAAATAACTTCAGGATGAATTATTAATCAGAACATTTGTAAATATTCGGAAGAGAAAGTGCTACTTATTTGGCAGCCACCTGGTTCCACTCAAACTCATCAATACTCCCTTATTTTCTCTTTCTAAATTGTTTTCCAGAGAGGGTTTAAGAGAACAGCACAGAGACTGATTTCAGTAAGATTTGTGTCCATGTCTTCTGTCCTGTCCAAGTAGGGCATTTAGGATCAAGCAGTGAGGTTTCATTGAAGCAAGGCTGTCAAATTACCCAGGACCACAGGCTCTCTGGGATAGAATCAGTTGACATCTTTCTCTCTCACTGGCCCTTTGAACTAAGAGAAGCACCTTCACTGCCCTAGATGAACTTGGGCAGATCCTTGGCTTTTCTGAACTCTCTGACAGCCACATGCTTCACAACCACTTTTAGCTACAAATGCATTCAGTCTTGAAATGTTTACTTAATAATAAAACTTCTACATTTGATTTAAAGTAGTTAAAATCGTCTTCTTTCAGCCCACCAGAACAGTCTTAAGTGGAAAGTGGAGGAAAGGAACCTGGTTCTTTCTTCGACCTCTCCTTACCTAGCTCATCTCTGACCTAGTTAGGGTCAAAACAGGAATAGGAATGGCATTTCAAAGGGCAAGAAAATCTTAATTATCTGGAGTATCTCTCGATGGGTTTACACTCTCCAGATCTGGCAAATGTTGGAAGTTGAACCTTTTGCTCATGCCTTTGCAGGTTCTCCGGAGGCCTGCAGTACTAAATCTCATCTGCATGTTTCAGATGATGCTTCACCTTGGTTGGCTCCACAGGATCTGGATCCCTGGATTGTTTTAGGCAGCCAGATTCTCACTATTGGAAAATGGAGTATTTATTGCCCCTCTGATGGTCTCCTTGGAAATGTTTCTAAATGGCCTCAGGCCTCCTACCTCTCTCTGCCCCCCCCTTCTTCTTCTCAATCCTCTTTTCTTCCCTCTCTATAGCACATCTTGCTTTAGAAAATACATTCACAGTCTTTGTTTTAAGAAAAACAAGGGATGGAGGCAAAATGGCAAATTTCAGAGCAATAGGAATCCGTCCTTTATTTACCACCCAGCGAAAGAGTCCATTTCTCATCCTCTAGATTTCTTGGACAGCACTTTCCTTAACTGCAGTGGCTTCTACTAACCAATCTTGTGTAATCTTTTCTCTTATGATTGATTTCACATTGCACACAATCCCAACTCCAGTCCCTGTAGGGAATGGGATAGTGCAATCTTCCCAAAGAAATCCTCTTTCTACGTAGAGACTTGTTTTCTATCTTCATTTGGACACCTTTATAAAACCTCAATGTAGTTAAAATATTTTAAAAATGAAAACCTTTGAAAATGTCAGGTAGTGTATTTTTCTCTTTGCTGTTTTTGTGCCCCAATTGAAATCTGCAATTTAGTATTCCAATATAGTTTGTAGTTCTGAAACTATCTCACTGTATAAAGAGTATTGGTCAACAGGCCCAATTCTATCTAGAGACAGCTTATGATGGCCAGTCATGAGTGGCTAACCTATTCAAGTTTCTAAATAAATACTAATACGTAAAGATAGTAAATCTCATTTGCAGAAAGCTTTAGATGTAAAAGTTTCATAAAGTAGTTTTTTTCTGAATCTAATGAGTTCAAATTCAGTGAAAGTATGTGTATAGTCATGAATTTAGGTAAATAAATTACCTTCATAGGGGTGATAGAAGAAGGTAGATATCTAATGGTAGTGAGGCAAGATGGTGGAATCCAAGGAAGATCCATCAACTATAATGTCTACACTTGGTGAACTACTTTAGGATCATCTCATGTTTCAGACACTTCAAGTTGCCATTAAAGAAAAACTGTTACTCACATTATTTAAGAATGAAAGCGTATCTATACCAGCTGAAAAGTCCAAGGATATGCTTCATTTCCAACGAGATGTAAGTGTTGTCAAGGATTTGTCTTTACCTATTACTGAACTCTCTTTCCTCCATGGTACATTATTTCTTAGGTAAAATTAAAAGCAAGACAGTCTCCAGTAGATCCAGTATGGTAACATGAAAAGAAGGAAAGATTTCTTTCCTCCATAGTTCTGATTTTAATCTAAGTTTAGCTCAAAGAAGCCCAGGTCAAGTGTCTGTATCCATCTCTGAAGTACTTACTATAGACAGTGGTTAGATTCAACTCCATCTCCATGATTTGAGAGTAAGGATGACTTAAAAAAAGAAAGAAAGAAAAGAATAAGAATGGGAAGTATCCAAAGGCAATTCTTTATTTTCTTATGCAAAGGAAAGAGGGAAAGAGCTTTCATAAGGCAGGCAAAATGGAGGCTATCTACTCTATATGAAAATGAATGTTGAAAAAATTTTGATAAATCATAGTGAGTTCAGCTGTGATAATAAACTGCTTTCTGTCACTGAGACAAAATATCTGAGACAAACAACTTACAGTCAGGAACAGTTTATTTTGGCTCATGGTTTCAGAGCTTATAGTCTGTGGTCAATTATTTCCATTGTTTTTGGGCCTATGGCAAGGCAGAATATAATGCAGGGGAACAGAGGGCAGAGAAGAAGTTCTTACCATGTTGTGACCAGGAAGCAAAAATGGATGAAAGGGTGGGGATTCCAATACTTTTCTTCAAAGTCACACATTTCAATAACCTTCCACTAGTTACTGCATCCTAAAGGTGCCACCATTTGCCAACAATGTCACAGGATGCTGAGCAAACCGTTTAACTTGTGTTCCATTGGGTGACATTCCACTTCTAATCCATAACATCAGTGAAGTATTGATAGAAATATAAGATCTGTGAATCATACCATATATAAAATTTGTGAAAAATGGTCAAGTTTTGCTTGAATAAGAGAGGATGGGACAAAGGTAATAGTGATAGTTGTTTATATGAAGATTACGTGAAGAATATATCAAGTGGAACATCATCTGTTCTTATTTGTATCTAGAGGAGAAAACTAGGGTTTAGAATTTTTCAGATAAATTGATTTTTATATTAATTGATTTTATAAAAATGCATAGCAATATCAATCAATTGAAAATAAGATCTGTGGTGTCCTAAGTAATACATTTCTTGCCATTAGTAGTATTTGGTGTAATATTTCAAGTGTTTTGTTCAAGTATAAGGTCAATATTATAGTAATAAACTCACACTTTCCATTACAAATGGCAAAGCATGAGAAAAATTGAACCATCCTGCCTACCTAACTTTGGCTTTCCTACTTACTTATAAGGACAGTAATGATAATACATTCAAATATAGGAATACATGTCCTCATGAATGTTAATTTTCCACCCAAATTTTATGCCTTGTTCTAGTCTTTAACATTTCTGCCCTGTACCAAGAAAATTGTCAATTCAAACTTAGTTTTACTGAAGTCAGATATTCTTTTTAAAAATTATTTATTTATTTTTTAATTTTTTTACAGACTGCATTTTGATTCATTGTACATAAATTGGGTACAGCATTTCGTTTCTATGGTTTTTCACGATGTAGATTCATACCATTCGTGTAATCATACATGTACACAGGGTTATTTCATAATTTTATAGTTGTATTTTTTTCTCATTTAGTCATAATACAAACATATTCAGGAACTCAAAGTAATGAGAGTTTTCCTTGTGATATTAGAAATTAATTTGCTAAGCAGAATTTTGAAAGGGATGAACTATGTGCTCCCTGTTCAGTAGGCATGACTAATGTTCAATTATTAGCCTCTTGTGTTGTTCTAATTATCTATTTATGGGTCATCATTCACTAATTTGACTTGTGGAGGAGTTTGGGTTTAGGAGAATGAGATGGATCTGCAAATACAACTTGTATTCTTAAAAGTCTTAAAAATTAAAAACAATCTTATTAATATTTCAGGAATCCTACCTCAGTAAAAAAATCTTTAGAAAGTGAAATGTACATTATTTTGCTGTGATATCTAAGAGGACTAAATTTCTTTTTTTTATGTCTGAGTACACACACACACACACACACAGTGATAACATGTACATATTCTTGAAAGTTACAAGAAGGAATACTTCAGTAAAAATGGATAGGATGGGAGAATAGGGAATAGAAAAAATATGGAGTCTCACAAATATTAGTAATGGTATGTGGGAACACTGAAAAAAATATACTGTACTAGATATGTCAATCATGCATCCGGCACACTGATAATTCCATCCAAGCAGCCATGATTTTACCAAATAAACCTTATTTCATGAGGTTGACCCTATGCCTAAGAAAAACCCTTCTATCACTTGCTTGTAAATTATAAAAATATTATTTATCAGTCAAAATTTATAGAATCAGTTGGATTTCCTTTTTTGAGGAAATTTCAACTGGAAAAAGCAGAAAACTTTAAGCTGAGAGAGTGGGATAAAGAGGAGCTTCCTGAGGGATTATGGCAAATTGAAGTTATTGCAATGTAGAAAAGATAACAGAAAAATCTACAGAAACTCAGAAGGTATGAAGTGAAATAAGTTTATAGATAACAGGTGAGATCAGTCACCAAAAGCAAGAATCAATAATATCAGAGAGACCCCATGGACAAAGATTGATTGGGATGATTATCTCTAGAATTGTCTCAAATTCCAGTGACATTCTAGTTCTCATTTGGTCATTGTCTATACTCTTCTCTCTTTTCCTCTTCCTTTGTTCTGTTGTTTAACTTAAAAATTCTGATGCTTGCCATTCAAAATTCTTTCTGCACTTATCAGGAAAGAGCATACAAAAGTGGCTATGAGGGAAAAAATAAAAAATTCATGTTAGGGTTTAAGTCATAGTTCTACCATTTACTCTGTGATCTCAACCAAATTTCTCATGAACAGTGGCTTATTTTCGCCTTCATTTTTTAGTGAATGTTAGTGAGCTGTACTTTTCATAAAATAAAGTGTACATTTTAATTGATGTTAGAAGAGTATAGAGAACTGAATACATTCATTGTAACTTCCATGACGATCAAGGACTATTTTTCAAGTCTTTCCCGTCTTTTCAACTTAACTCTGATAGTTAATATTACTCCATTGTAACTGATGCAGCTTTAATATAAGTCTTTTATGTCTGATTTTTCTTTAGAAGATTATTTCGGTCATTCTAGATCTCTTTATGTTCATACATATTTTAAAACAATTATCCATTTTCCCCCAATCCAGCTTCAATTATAATAGGAATTGAATTTACTCTTTGGTCAATTTGGGGAGAATTGGCTTTTAACAGTATTATACTCATATACCATTCACATTGATTTAGTCTTATTGATTTCCTTTTATAATTACTTTTTTAGTTTTCAGTGTACAAATATTGCACATATTTTGTTAAATTTATTTTGGTGTAGTTTTGGTAATATTTCAATTATTTGTGTATATATACATCTGTATGTATGTATGCTTATGCTTTTGTTTTACAAATGTTTATTGATGTTGACTTTAGTATATTTCTATTTTTTGCTAATGCTAAATTAATTTATTAGTTCTCAAATCTTTTTATTTTGAACCCACCTATTTTTCTTTGTACTTTTTGCTATTGCTAAAATTCATATTAATTCTCATACCTTTTCATTTTGGAAGTTTCTTAGTATATTGTATGTATATAACCAGATTGACTGATGATGTAAGTTTTCTTCTTTCCTTCCAATCTGGTTGTTTTTTATTCCTTTTTCTTGTCTTATTACAATGACTGGACATCCAAAGTTGAATGAAAGAGTTGAGTTTACAACATTATTTACTATGAATAGATGTCAAATTTTTCCAATGTTTTTCTACATTTGTTAAAGTAATACTATAGCTTCTCTTTAATTTGTTAATATGGTAAATTATGTTATTATTTTTTTCATATTATCTCAAACTTCAATTCCTGATGTAAAGTCTTCTAGGTCATAATATATTATCTTTTTCATGTATTTGTGGATTTCTTTTATTATATTCTGCTAAGGACTTTTGTGTCTTAGTTCATGAGACATACTTGTTTGTCGGTAACAAATTTTCCAATGTCTTTTTTTTGGTTTAGTTACAATCTGGCATTGTAAAATTAATTGGGCAGTATTTCCTCTTACAATATTTGCTAAAACGGTTTAGAAATTTTGGTGACAGCTGATGTCATTTCGTCCTTGAAAATTGAATTGATAATAGAATCATCTGAGATCAGAGTGTTTTGTTTATTTGTGGGAAGTTGTTTTTTTTTTTTTTAATTATAAGTATCAACTTCCTTAATAACATTTAGCTGGTCAGATTTTCTATTTCTTCTAGTATTAGTTTTAGTTCTCTGTGTGACACAATTCTCATTTCATGTTGTGAAGTAGAATAGAATAATATATTCTTCCTAAAGCCATTGTGAAGATTACATGAGTTCATTCATTAAAAGTACATAAAGCAGGATCTGGCATAAAGTAAACGCACACATGGGCATATATTATCTATTAAGATACATGTTTATTATTGTAGACTGAAGTGAGAGTAAACAAGGATAGTTTGTGATTTTCATTTATATTCTGAGAAGTAATAATTGTTAAACACAAGCAATGTTTAAATTTATTGAGCTTGTGACATGTTCCCCTGTCATCAACATATAGAATTTGTAATAATTCTAATGGTGTGTGAGTGAAAATTATATTGTTAGAGACCACCTGAAAAAGTAACTTTTAAAATCTGGTAAAAGTAAAAGTTGATATACTCTTTACATATCTTATTTTTCTAAGAATAGGTATTGCTAAGCCATGGAGTTTTATTATCATATTAATAGTGGGGACAAAGAATTATATATCAAATGCTTTGAATTAGGAAATCTTTGTTCACTAACAGAAAAACTTATCAAAGTGACTTAAAAAAAAATGAAACATATTGGTGCATGAATTTAGAAGTTCAGCATTAGTATTGGCTACAGAGTTGGTTGTTCCAAAATTTGTTGGTTTCTTAAGTCTCCAGGTACTTTTACTCTAAATCTTCAGATTCATCTTTAGATCCTAAATATCTTTTTCCATCTTTAATAATTTTCTTTCCTTTCAGTCTAATCGAGACAGTTGTTAGAAAATATGCCAGACTTGAGCCAATAATTGCCATCAAATAAATACCATGCCCTGATTTTTCCCAGCTATGGTTTCTTAAAGAATTACTTGCTGCTATTAACATGATGCTATTAACATGAATAACTTAGGGCAAACAGAATATCCTGCTGAAGATAGGATCAATTTCATAAATTACTTTGTGTCTATAGAATGGAATTAAGTTAGAGTTGACAGTGTATCATTTGCAATATACACAGTTCTTATTATGGCATGTACTTCTATTTTTCCCCATATTCCATTGTTTCCTACTTCCTCATTAAGAGATCTTTAGATCTTTAACCATGCATATATGACCATTTCACACAGATACTTTATTTTCCAGTCTAGAATGTAGCAAACTCCATCCATATGGCTAATTTCTGGCAAAAGATGTGTCATGTTCAATTTACAGGCTAAGTCTTTACCAGGCAGCATGTGCTCCTTATTCTTCTTTCTTCCTGAAGTTTCGGTATCAATTTCATGGCTCTACAGATTGATCTTTCACATCTATCCTTGGATTAACTAGCTACAAACTTCATTTCCATGATGGATAGAAATAAATGCATATTTCATTCCAGCTATTATTTATCTCAGGTGTTTTAGAATTCAGAGACACATCTTATCCCAGTTGACACTTAATTTTCCAAAACCTAATGTGTGGATTATATTACTGTCCTTTTAAAAGTATCTTCTGATAGTATAAGCTCATTGGAACCTGAATTTGGAGGTATGTAACCCAAACCTCTGTATCTATATTTCATAGCCTTCCATGTCTTCTTGAAAATGAATTTTTCCCCCTTAGGCAAATACCTGTAGGCTATCATCTCCTAAATCTTTCCTAAATACAGGATATATGTTAGCCTGTGTTTATTTATATCTCAATACTTGCAAAAGCCTCAATAAAACAAACTATGTAAGTAGAATCATTTTCACTTATCAAAATTGAATGATAGCTATAGGAAATCAGAGAGTTCCATTTGTTTGTTCTGTTCATTCCTTTGTACAATGAGATCTTCCAGACTCATTCATCAATTTCACTTTACTTTATCTGAGTTTCTATTTTTGGCACCTGTGAGATACTGATGCTTCTTGTTTGTGCGTCTGCTCACCCATATCCTCCCTGTCACACACTCTCCCATCCCCTCTCCAGGCAGTCCCTCAAGAATACTCAGACTAGAGAAATCCATCTTCCACTACCATGAAAACATTTATTCGGGACCCAAGATCTTTATCTTTATTTTCTAAAGTTAAAAAACCCAGTGACTTTGGCAACAACTCAAGGATTGGCTAGGTCCTCCAAGTTTAACATAATAGAAAACTACCTGAAATAGTTTCGTTCAAGGTATCTAGACAGTTAATAAGAACTTCTACCTGCAGCAAACATGGTCCCTTAGAGGAGAGGCAGGGTCCTGAGCCAAACTTTACCATGAAGTACGTTCCCAGGAGGCAGAGCCAGGGCAGTGGGATCCACCCGCTGCCTGCCGCCTGCCCGCGCCTGCCTGCCTCCTGTGGAGTTGCCGTGCACAGTATGATTGCGGTGTTTTTTTCCGGGAGTAGCGTGCTGCACTGGTTCGGGGCTTTGTCTTTATTCACAACACATTCATGTGTCTCAGCAGGGGGGATCTGCACAGTTGCCTGCCAGCCTGTCCTCTTTGACTGTCTGCCGAATAAGCCAAATGATAACTCTGCATCAGAGAGAGAGAGAGAGAGAGAGAGAGAGAGAGAGGAGAGAGGAGAGAGGAGAGAAAGGAAGGCACACATTGAGATACAGAGGAAGAAAGACCACGCAAAAGGAGGGAGGGGGAGAGGGGGGCGAAAGGATGCTCTCCGGCACACTCATGTATTAGGTCTCTGTGCAAAGGCAGAAGGCTGCAGAGGCAGCATCAGCAAGCTTGCGGGCAGTGATTCTAACTAGTGCCCATGAACACCGTGGTCAGGACGACTTTGAAGAGGCAATTTATCACTTATGCCTAGAACACTCTAGCTCTGCTCACACTGAAAGCTCAGTCACCCCTTGTTCTCTAATTTAGAGACTTGCATCTTTTTGGCATTCAACACTCTCAAGACACTCTGCTACTACAGGTAAGATGCAGTTAAGATTTCTCTATTTGTGACATCATGACACTCTAACACACTTTAAACCATGAGCACTTTTAAATAGAATGCCTGATTTATGTTGAAATGCTTCCCCCTCCCTTATATTAGTCTTCCTTCATGTAAATAATTTCACAAGAAAAGAAGGAACAACAACTGAATTTGTCTTACAAGGAATCTACATGATTGTTTGCATTTCCAGGAGCTCTCCATTCACAGTTGGGAACTTGAACTCAAACTGTGATCTGTGATGCAATTCATAATATACATTTCTAAATGTACCACATTATTTGTTATCATTTGTATAAGTCATAATCCTTCCCTAGCTATAGTCTGGTGCTCTATGTTTAATAAGTTATGTTTTATTTTTCTAAGTTTTATAGTTTGGTGGAACCAACGTAAGCCACATAACTTGTGGAGTTTGATCAGATCTGTATGATGCAGGGTAATTTTCTCATTCAGAAACATGAGCTGTGACAGTCTTCACCAAGAAAGTCTTATCAAGAGAACATATGTGTATAATTAACAAGTAGCACAAGCATGGGAAATGCTTATGAGATTAAGAAAAAAATACAAGGATGTTGATGATTCATATATATCATGGTATCACTGAATTGCAAGTTTGTTTTTTTATTAAAAAATACCTTTGTTCTTATAACTCATCTCCATTTTCACCTGTCATTTCTTTTAAATAATAGGATTGGCTCTTACAAGAGGTCAGCCAGTTTTGCTGATATTGCAGGGAAAACTGTAATCACAGAAGCATATTATGAATGTCTTTTAAGTCTATAGAAAATGTAGAAGTAATGTTGTCAACAGGTCTGTAAAATTTTACTCTGCTCAGTTTTGATAAGAGAATGCTGTAATGTTAGTCACTTGTAACTTGGTATTCTGCTGTCCCATTCAGAGTCCCAATACATATGCTGCATATATGATCAAAGCTAGCAGCATCAGACAGATTTAATAATAAAAGCATTTTTTTAACTTGGCACATTAACTTGTCTCAGATTTTCATATTTACATACATATATATTTTCTAACCTTATGTGTATGATGTTCTTTCTGTTATTTTGTATAGGAGTTGCTCCTGATCTAATTCTCCTATAAGAAGTATTTAGATACTGGCAATCTGGAATCATTATAGTGACACTTAGGTAGTTAATGACTTCAACTCTGATATACAATAAAATATGTAGCATAAGATTAAAGCAAATCCTAGCAGAGCACATGTTTAACAGTGAAGTATTGTGAAAATAGAAGCATTTGCATGCAAAAATACATAATTCATTGGAAGACTTGTGATTCTTGTTCCTGTGCATGACTTATTTCATTTTCCAATTTCACTTACAAAAGGTTTAAGTCCAAGGGGAGCGTATGTAAAATATTCAATTGACTGAGGATGTGAAAATTAAGGGAGGAAAGAATTATTACTGCAGTGACTTTTCTCAGGACTGTTGGGTAACTGGCATGTAAAAATTCATTTTAGAGTTTCTACTAGGGCACACTAAAAAAAAAAATCAAAAAAGTTGATGTGATTTATGTCAGTATGTGAAATTATTCAGAAAAAGAAAATGATAGATGGGAGAAAACAGAGAAGTTTTAAAGTCTATAAAAGGCAGAATATTTTCAGTATATCTAGGGAAAACTGTATTCTTACTTTGAAAACTTATAGGAAAAATGTGTTAAGAATATTATTTCTCAGGCATAAATAAAATACCAATGGCCTAATATCAGGTGGTAAAATAAAAGTGTTCTTTGTACTCATTTACCAAATTTGAATGTGCAATTACCAAAATTATATATTGTGTGCAAGAATTCGTAGAATTCTGTAGTTAGAAAAGTTACTTACAAAGTATTTAGATTTCTAAAAGTTTTCTAACGTTCATATTTGTTTGAGTCACCTGATTTACATAAATGTTTTTGCTAAGGAATACATACATGCAACAAAACATTGTATGTACTTTTCTTCTGAAGATTTTCAACATTAGCTTTAGATTTTATAAAAATGATTTAGACCACTCATCTCTCTCTTCAGACATAGACATGTTCTAGGTTTTCTGATGTATTACAAAAGCACCAACTTCTTGTTTCCATCCATCAAAGCAAGATGCATGATTTTGTGATTTATGAGCGTGCCTTATCATGTTCATTTTATTTTCATTTCTCCAAACTCTCCAGTTTTTCCAGCTGTATAAGAACTTTTAAAGTGTCCCATAAGAGAAAATTCATCATTAATGTATCTTCTAGATTCTTGGAGTTTTAAACTCTGAAACATTAAAATTGTAGGGAATATTCATCCTCTTAAAAGTATTTTTTTGGTAATTATTCCAAAGTTGCCCAAAATATGTACTCAGGAATATGTCCCTGTTGTTTAGAGTTTCAACATTTTTGCTGTAGAAAGTTTGGAAAAGTTTCCTTTCAATGTCATTTTATGTTGAGGTAGATCACTACATGGAAGGTTATCTGGAACTTTAATAATGTCACTTCAGCTGATATTTTCATTATTACACTGTTTTGACATTGTTGAGTTTAAATGTGGCACAGAGCATTTCAGCTGATAAGGAACTTGGTTAGATTAGTTTTGAGGCTTTGGCCGATGTAACAATATAAAGAAAAAAATTCATTTCTTTGTTACCTGAGAGGGATTTCAACTCTGTCCTCACATGTACACTACATCAATTATTTATAACTTGTTGAAATAGATTATTTTCATTGATGGGGCATTGTTCTACTGAAATATTCCTTCATTTTATACAGAAATTTTGCTTTAATAGTTCTGGGTATCCCATGAATCATTCACTGGAATCCTGGACAATTATGAAATTTAAAAAAAATAAAAGATCATTGTGACATTAACACTAAAGCATGGGTAGAAGTAGTTATAACAAAAAAAAAATACTGAAATAATAAGCAATAATACATAATAAGGGATCTCCAGTTGATTTTCTGGTTCAGTTACTTCACTTAAAAATATTCTTAGAGTATGGGTGTGGGTCCTAGAAATCAAAACTCTTTGCAGATCTCAGTGACATAGAAGTGACAAGTAGCAACTTCCTCATACAGCCCATGGGTGCAAGTCAAGGTTGGATGAAGTTTTGGACTGGAATAATAGTCATGCTTTAAGTCATCTAAAAGTAAAATTCAAGAGCCTGTCCGACTAAGGTAGGAATTATGATAATTATAAAATGTTGATTGGCTGTTTTGAAGTCAATAGCCATTTATATTTTTAAGGTCATATTACAGGAGAATGAAATAGCCATAGTTTATTTGGTAAAGTATCTGATCTCTGTATTCTTTTTAAGAAATTATATGTATGTGTATATATATATATTTTTAAGAAATTATATATATGTGCATATATATATATATATATATATATTTGTGTGTGTGTGTGTGTGTGTGTGTGTGTGATGCTGGGGTTTGAACCCAGGGACTTGTGCATGTGAGGGAAGTACTCTACCACTGAGTTATATCCCTAGCCAGATTGATAATATTTCTGTGTACATATTATACAGCCATTATTACAAATCTGGTTACATGTGTATCCTGTTTCAGGTAGTGCTGACAAAGGAAAGCTCGTCTGTTCACTAAAATGCAAGTTTGCAAAGTTTATTGTTAACATTAACAGTATTTTCCCCCAGAAGGTAGTCAAAATGATATGGAAAGAACAGTTTTATTTAGATACATTGAAGAACATTAATACTAAGTCGTTTTACTAAAAGAATTGTTTTATCCACCACTCTTCAGAAACCTAACCTAACCTAACCACCAAGGAAGGGGAGATAGATCTACACCACAATGCCATGAGTAGAAACAATCCCGATTTAAAAACATAGTGCCCATTCATTTGCTTTCCTAAATTTTTGCACATGTGCAAGGACAGAACCATCTTGGTTTATGCAATAGTTCAGGTGTTATATAATAACAACATACATATCCCAGTAATAGACATGCCCACACGTAGCAAGGTTAAATTGTTGGTTTTGTAGTATATGAAAAGGAGAGATTAAAGAGTCTTTCCTGACATGAACTTTCTTTATTAGATTAAAGGGTTCCTGACATTTAGAAAAGTTCTGTTTAAATTAGCTCTCAGTGTTTTTCTTTAATCTGCACAGGCAAATATTAAATGCTTTAAGGTTCCTCTTAGAAAGTAACAGATTCCAATTAATTAGTGTCTGTTGACAGATACATACATTGTAAATACAAACCATAGGGTTCCAGTAAAGAGGTTAATTCAGTTTCTAGGAGATAAGATGAAATCAATACTCTCTTTTGAGTATTCTAAGAAAACATATTAAACATTAGGCAATTATGTAATTAAGGCAAATTTCTAGTCATGACTAAGAAAGATTATATTGGTGACTCAAACAGAGTATATAATTCTTAATGCGTTTGATGGTCACAAACTAAGACTTGGGGGCATTTGAAAAATGATACTTAGGTCAAATGTCATTTACATTTTTGAAGGTAAATAATCACTGGTTTTCCACAGAATGTATCATAACAACTGAATTGTCACAGAATTCAGTTTGTTATTATTTTGAAGAACTATTCATTTTGGAAAATAAGGGAAAGATATGACAAGACTTTGGCTAAAATTACTTGAGTTTAAAATATGTTTACACCCCTATTTGCTATAATAAATTCCAAATCATATGTGCAGAATACATTTCTCATCATCTGGAACACCTATAGAAAGTCATCACCTTATCTTCCTTTTTAAAAACCCAGGTCTTCTAAATGATGTTTCATTTCCAACTGAAAACATGTGGTGAGTCCAGATGTTCAAACACAATCACTCCCCACAGGCTTACAGTTACAGGTTGATTCAAGAATGGCTACGTATAAATATACACATCAGAGTCCTCATTTAAAATTAGAACACAGGCTGTGAAGTGCATAAAAATGGTATGAGACCACAGTTGGCATGTAAATTCCTTGTTCAGATGAAAATGTATTCTCCGCCCCACAACAGTAGCACATCTGGTACATGCAATAAATTTTTACAAAAGTTTTCACGTCTATGTAAAAGCATAGATATGACAATTGTATCTGAGGAAAAAAACATGATTTGCCTAGTAACCCTATTTTGCATAAATTTTGAGTGACATCCTTGGTCCGGTTGGGAAATTCCAGGGCTCCACGAACTCAAAATGATTCATTCCTCTGAAATCTAGAATGATTCAGGCATAAGTGAAGAAGTTTATTGTGGGAATAATAACTTAAATGTGTTGACTTTCTATCAGTTTATTCAAGCCCCAAACTAACAAGAAAATCAGGAGATCTTTCCCTATGGAAAAATAGCACTTGCTACCAAAGGATATTTATGATGCTTTGCTGGCTAATTTGTCTAGACAGATAAAACCAGAGCACGTGGTAGATGATGGAAGAGTGAAAACAGCAGACAGATTTATGAACACAGGGCGACTCTCCTGAGACTCCCCATAACTGAGTTCTTTAAAATTATGCATTTCATTGCTTTATATTTTCCTTTTTCTTTCTATCCTCCTTTTAGAGTCTCATTTGCAATAGTCTGGACAAGGGTAAGGAACCCACCTTCAGCATTTTCTTAGTTCAAAAATTCTTATGCACGTTGCTGTTGTCAGATCTCCCAAAACCACTCAATAACTTTGCTTCTAGTCAAAGCACTGTCACCATGCCAAAACTGCAAGATGGAAATAACCGAGGGGAACTTTATCTGCAGCAACTGGTTCATGCTGCTTGTTTCCACCTGGGTGGAAAGGGAGGCTGGCTGCATGTGGGTCAGGTTGAAAGAACCAAAGTCTTACAGTCTACTTAGAGTTGAGCCTTGAACACTAAGTATTTGAACCATGTGGATGTACTTATACTGGGATTTTTAAATAATAATAATCATTATCATCATTATTATAATACTAAGGATTGAACCCAGAACAGCTTCATCACTAAGCTATATCCCCAGTCTTTTTTATTTTTTAACTTTTTGAGAAAGTTTTCAATAAATTGCTGAGGCTGGGTTTGAACTTGAGAAGCTCCCAAGTCTCTGGCATTACTGATATGCACCACCATGCCCAGCACTTGCACAAATATGTTTTGGTAATATATGGCAATTTGAAAAACCACACAGATGAGCCCCTTAGCCTAGGAATACTGGAAACACTAATAAAATGTTAGATGTGTTATGTAAGCAAAAATATATTTGTAATAGTGTTGTATCATTTTCTAATATAGCATATTTACAAATCTATTGTAAACATTTAAATTAAAATGTATGCATAGAAAGACACATTGTACATGATACCATTTGCTGTCATGAGAAATATAAACAAACATAAATATGCAGTATTAAATCTCATACTTAACAACCATAGTAGTTTTGTGCCACCTTCTGTTGCTAGGTGGGGGAGTCAAAAGTTTTTTGCAGATTTTCAACTATAGGGGCTATTGCCCCTAACTCCTTGTTCATTCAAGGGATCAGCTATAGTCACCTGCTTTGAATATATTTTAGGTCAATGTATGGCCCCATCTCCTTAAATCAATTAAAGACAAATCTCACAAAGTCTAGGGAGTAGATATTACATGCACTGCAAAATTGCAAAGATTAGAGGTGTGTGTCTAATAAAATAGATAGCAAACAATGTTTGTTATAGAATGATTGGAAAGAGGAAGAAGGCAAACATATTTACCTAACTGCTCCCACTTTCTGACCACCAGAGTGAACAGGTCCTTTGTTGATGTATAACTGGAGAAATATTGCCTGATCAAAGGGAACCAGTCATTGCACTGCTTTGTCTGATGTTACTGCTCTTTTACCATAAGCCATTCTGGAAACTTTTATATGTATGATCCAATTACGAAACATAAATGAAGTCAAAATTAGTATCCATGTTTAAAATTAAGAAAATCGACTTAAGTTATTTGTTGCTCAAGGGTTCCCCTGATTTGGAAGAACCAGAGCCAGAACTGAAAGGCAATACTTCATGTACCCCAAACTCTACAGCCATGGAGATTTAGTATTTACTATATTATTCTAGGAATTTGCATACTGTTACATAGGAGTGAACAAAGTATATAATATCCAGTAGAAAAACAAAAAGGAAGCAATCCAAAGAATATAAGACCCAAAGGGTTTTAACATTTTATAACTAGTTAATCAGCTTTGGTAATTAATCCTTGATGGCAACTATGTTAATTATAATTTTTTCTTCCCCCTTTTTGTATATTTATTTTACAATTCTGCATTATATATAGCTTCCTAAAAATGCTGATACTGAACTGAGTGTAATTTTCCTTTTCATTCCCAGAATTTATGAAGTAGTTATTTTCAATCAAATTGTCTAAATCATGGAAATGTCAAAACATCAGTGCCTGTCCTTCATAAAAATGAGAATAAGTTCTTATTGTAGCTTAGTGCCTCTAGCCAAAAACAATGCGTCTGCTATATTTAAGTCAGGCTGGTTCATTGGCCGGAGTTATTCTTCCTTCAAACATTCACAAGATTTTGAAACTAGTGCCATCTGTGAAATGTATATTGCAACATTATACTTGGTACATTTCTTCAATCAAGGTCAAAGTAACTGAGTTACTTTGAGAATATCCTCAGCAGATATTCCCATTTAAATCCTTTTGGAAGTCAAGGGTGCTGGTTATTACATTGTTATCAGTTTCACTGTGATTCATCTCGTAAAGTTATTTAAAAATATACACATAGAATTTACAGATACATCAAACAAACTGCAGTGTCCATCTGCATTGAAATTATATTTGAGCACACTTATTTTTTAAAATGGAGAATTTCCAAATATCTGCCTAATTAGTCCTCTAATTTGAATCTGAAAAATTTAGAGTTCGCTCGATTTAAAATAATGGAAGTCAAGTCTTCCAGACTTTATTCTTCATAATCATTCTTCATAATCATTCTTCAGTCCTTAATGGGTTAATTTGTGTGGGTGAGTATGCAGGTGTGCACACTTTGGTGGCTATTTTTAAAACAATCAGATGAACAGATCAAGAAATATCTCCACCTTAAAACTTTAAGACATACTGATTGACTCACTGTAAGAGAAATCCAAAGACTATAACAAATATTTACCTTTGGAAAAATTCAAAAGGTTTGTCCACTTCTAGCAAAATTCAAACTATTAGGATGAATCACAGGAGGTCATAATGAAGAATTATGATTTTAAAGAAATTCCTGTTTTTCATTTGCTGACACTGCAAATAGAATCAAAAACCCAGAACACTGTTAGACCCTTGAACTGAATTGTTTTTAACCGTATTATACGATAGCTACTCGCATGTTTTAGGAATTGTCAAGATTTAGTGAGTCTCCAATTGTGTAGATTTAGATTATTTATTTTTGGTAATAGAAGTTATTATGGTTGTGTTATTCTTCATCCTTATTATCAGAGTTCTTTGTTAGAGTGTTTAAAGGATATGTGGACTTTTTGAATGAGTGATTACTTAATAGATGAAACTTTACTACCTCCTAGCCCTTGATGCTATTTTTGACAAAGTGACCTTGGTCAGTTCTCAGTTACACTAATATTAAGAAACAGAAACAAGTTGATTATCAGTGGATTTCCCACACGATTCCTTTGGTTTGCTACATAAGCGTTAAGGAAAGTAGCCATAGTTGAAGGTTCCACCCAGATTCATCAGTTATGTAGATCAATGAAATAGTAACTGCATTCAGTTAAGATTCTACAAGAGTGAGCTAAGTGTTAACTTACAGTATAGATTTAAAACTAATTTGATATGCAATGAATTTATGTATCAAACATCACATTAACTCCATAAGTTTGTTTATAAAATAGTTTAAGATTTTAAAGTATAAATAAATATGAGGTTCAATATTGATATAAATAAATGCCTGAAAAAATATGATAATACACAAATCTACTATGCAAAAAAAAAAATTCAACATATTTATGTCAATACTCTGCTTTCAAGAAGGGGCATAATTTCCTAGCCCTTAAGTATTAGATGATCCTTGTGACTTCTTTCCATAAAATGAAATTTGAAAGATGGAGAGGGCAGAGATTTTATAGTGGGGAGGCTTAAGAAACACTTAACTCAGCCAACATCAGCAGCGTGTCAGATGAAAACAAATTCAGACTTTACAAGAAACTATTTAAAAAGAAAACTATAATAGAATGTTCAAATCTCAGAAATCCACAAATGTCTGGAATCCTAGTACAGACCGTTCCTTTATAGTGAAAGTGAACATAAGCAATACAGAAGGGGAGTTCTGTGCTATGCACTGAACTGTGTCACCCAAGCTCACATGTTGATATTGTACCCCTAAAACTTTAGAATGTGCCTCTCTTTGGAGAAAAGGGCTTTAAAGAGATAATTAAGGATGAATGAGGTCCTCCCCAGTCTGTTCAAGAGGAAATTTGGAGATACAAAGGAAAGGCCATGTGAAGACACAGTGAGAGGGTGGCTGTCTGCAAGGTGAAGAGAGAGGCCTCTTTCAAAAGGAACCAAACCTGCCAGCACCTGGTCCTTGGGCTTCCAGTCTCCATTACTGTGAGAAAATTAGTGTATTAGTGTCGGTTGTTTAAGCCACCAAGTCTGTGGTGCTTTGTTATGGCAACCCTGGATAACCAATACATCAGGCAAACAAGAGGAGAAAGTGACTAGGAGATGTGTCTCCTTGAGTTTAGATATTTTTCAGGATGAGGAGATACCGAAGGGATGTTCTACAAGTTAGTGTTTGCTCAGGCTTGGGGAAAGCCATGCTCAGAGCAGGAGAGAACCCTACTCAAGTCTAGCCATGAAAAGCAGAGGGTAAGAAATGGTTAGTTGTGAGCACTTGGTCTAGTGACTGGTCATGGTGTGTCACTGGCGCATACACTGACCATGATGTTATGAATATGGCATTTTGTGGGTTTCCTCTTCAAAACCTGTGACTCCAGTCTAATCATGAAAAATCAACAGTTTCCAGTTGATGATATTCTACAAAACATCTGACTTCTATTTTTCAAAAGTGGCAAGATCATTAAAAATAAGTCTAAGAAATTATTGTAGTCAATGGACACCTAAGGAGACATGACTACTAAATAAAAAAAAAGGTACCTTGGATGTTATCCTAGAATAGAAAAAGGACATTAGATTAAGAACTAACAGTTCACAACTATGATGAGTGAAGTATGAACTTTAGTTAATAATGTATATTGATATTGTTTCATTAATTGTGACAAAAGCACCATGATACTGTCTTATGTAGTAGATAAAACTGATTATGGGTATCAAAGAATTATCTGTACTACAGTCACAACATTTCTGTAAATCTAAATCTATCATAAAATAACTTTAAAAAATCAAAAAACCCCAAATAAAAGAAAGATAACACATATCAATCATAGTCTCTTTCAAACAACAAAATAAGACAAATTCATCACTAAAAGGTTCAAATCAGCCTTGAAATGTGGCTGTATCTAATAGTAAATATAACTGGCACTTCAGGGGATCATGATTTTTGTAGAAAGTAAACTATATCTGCATTTCTAATTCTGCGATATTAATACAAAATTCTATTCTAGTAATATTTGTTCCTGCAAAGTGCTAATCAGTATATAGAGATTAGAGTACCAACTCAGATGCATTTTCTTCTAGATCATTTTTTGCCCTTCAGTCTCCAAACCTTTCATTTGACCTGAATGGAAGCAGTTTTAATACCAATGGCCTTCAAAGATTCACCTCAATGATTAGGTTTTCAGGGCCTTTTGTGACAGCATCCTTTGCTGGCCTCAGTGACAAGTCTTCCTTCATTTCCACCTTATCAGTTGACTCAGGTGTCAGTCTACTAATTTAGAAAGTTATTTCACATTCTTACAGTATACACAACATGAAATTCCATCCATCTAATAAGTATATGCCCTTTCCTTACACAAAATTCCTATAGTAGCAACTACAAAGTCTATTCCATATAACTTTTTTTTTTTTAAACTTAGGAAAAAATAAATTCTTTTCTTTCTACTTCTGGTAGTGTTCCTTACACATGCCAAGAAATCCCAAAACCAAACAACAACAACAACAAGGGATGAAACAAATACTGACCTTTTCCTGGTGGAATACATTGTTTCATTGCAGTATTTTCATTGATGAAAATACTCGTATGAACCATTGTCAAATCAGAGCTATCTCCCATTTAAGAAATCAATGTGAAAGGATACCAGAGAAATAGTTTTGTGCCTATAGATTAGAAACTGTTATCACATTCTTCACTGGGCATTTGCATTTAATTCTGTTCTGCTTTGAATTTTAAAGAATATCATTTTGCTTTCTTAGAGATAATCATAAAGAAGGAGCAAGAAGAAAGCTGACGGGGCAAAACTACGTCATTTGATTCTACTGACTATTTGCTATAGTTGATGCTTCCTTCATAATTAAAGTCTGATTGCTACAGGAAACAGAATCACCCAAGAATAATAATGCTATTATTTGACAGGCTTTTTGTATTTGAAAAAATGGGTTCATGCTGGCAAGTTTGAATTATTACAGTTATAGAATTTTATTTTTCTTAGGTTCAGTAATTTAAAGTGCTTAGCCTTTTGGAAAATGGATGTAATATTTCTGTAGCTCCCAAACACAACCAGTATGTATGTATTACATTTTAATTAGGAACTAATAAGATGTGATTGACAATCTGATTGGTGAGGAACAGGTACAGTAAATTTCTATTAGCAGATCTGAGTTTTTCTTTTCCAGTTCTATATTCACCCAACCTCAGAGTACTGAAATTATTATACTGGACACTTGCCATCCTGGCTTTTGGAAACCATCCTCCTGTAAAACCACCAAATTAATTATAGCTCATAGTAAGGGCAGGGCTGACAGAATCAAGTATTTTTGAGTTTACCTTAGAAAAGCAAACTATGGAAGAGATTAAGTGCTACTAATTAGGTGTGGAAAACTAATTAATAGAAATAAAGTCTGTGCACAGAGTAATATTGTTTGTTTAGCTACGGCTTATATTTTACAAGTGAGCATATGAACGTATAATACGTACATACCTGTTTGTAATTTCTCATGCTGTTGAGTTGGTAAATCGAAGAGATGCATGTTTTCAGTGTCATTAACTTTGCTTTGGACATCAGAACTACTTGCCACCTTTCTAGGCTGTTCACAAGCCTGTTGATGTAATTATTCTCTGACATGTTTTGTTGCCTGTTATCACTAGTGCGCTTCTCATGAGTTACAGCGAATTCAGGCTTTAAAGCTTTCTCCTCACATCCCTTTCACCTCGTGCCCACCGACTTCAACTCTAATGATAATCACAGCACACGCAGCGCCGAGTCACAGGGCAAATCTGCAACCTCACCGGTTGTTTTGAGTATCCAATTTTGCCTTGTTAGATTTCATTTTCATCTTATTGAACCAACTCCGTTATTTATAAAAACATTGGCTGTTAAATCTAGTCATTCAATAACAAGATTATTATTATTATTTTTATCTTCCTGCTGAAGTTTAACACTCCTGTTTAGACAGTAAAGCCGGATTCACAAATACTGGAAAATACACAAGTATTTACTTACTGATTCAGCAAATAATAACAAAAAGAATATTAATAAACCCAGCTACTATATCCCAGTCTTTGGGCTAAGTCATTTAATATTATCGTATTTCATGCTTTCAAATATCAAATGAGTTTTTATTGTCACCACTCAAATTCATTAAGATTTGAAAACTAGAGGCTTCATGATTTCCTCAAAGATGCCAATATAGTGAGTACTGACCTTGAATTTGAACTTAGCCTGACTCCAAAATCATGCCTTATATTATTTTGGGAGGACTAAAAATTAATTCCTCAGAAATCAAAAAATGTTTTCCATGTAGATGGAAACTAACGAAGAAAGTGTGGAAATTCACTTGAAGTGAAATTAAATTCATCATTAAAGAACATTGGTGATTATCATAATCACTTCAGTGTAAAATAACTCAGTACTGTGATTATTCTATAATAAAAAACTTCCCCACATGCTACTCCTAAAGAAAAAGGAACACATCCCTCCTTTTAAAAAGTTGACATGAAAGATTGAAATATTTATTAGAAAACTTAGGTGGTCATTTGTTTTCTTTTAGACCATATGTATTCACATTGTATCTGTCTATCTAATCCTGATTGTAGTAGTAGTGGAGTTTTTTTTTGTGTGTGTGTAGTGGTTGATTTAGATCACTAGCTACTTGAGATGGATCAGGCAAATTAGGGGAAGTAGCAGAGAACTTCAATTAAAGGAAGATCGAGGCAGCTGAAGATCAATCCCAAATGAAGAGTAAGAGCTCTGAGTAGATAATGTAAATCAATATAAAAAATGATTGGACCCTGAAAGGTGTGATTTTTCAAACTGTTTTTCAGGAAACCCTTTATTGTGTAAATTAACGTCCCTGCACTTCTTTCTAAGGAGATGCAGGAAGCATATTCTTGCTCTCCTCTAATCACCTTGCCAATGTTAATAGCACATGTACTGAACATCATGTTGTGTAAAGTTTCATTCCAAGGCCTAGGGCTCAGCAAACATCTGAGCACCTACCAAGTGCAGCATAAAATGCTCAGTGCCTGTAATACTGGGGTGCACAATCATTCGTTCATTAGCTCACAGCACACAGTCATGTATCACCCAGTATTGAGTGAATGATTGGAAGTCCCTAAATAGACAGTATCAATGCAATGATGCATGTTCCAACAAGCCAGGTGTCAGGTGCTGTGGCTGTCCTCTGCACATAGGCCTTGGGAATGTATGAGCTCATGTTCTATCTCAGGTACAACCTGGGGGACAGTAGAGATAAAGCACACTGCTCCTCTAAGTCATGCCTGGGCCTCTTACAGACATTTCAGAGCTAATAGCTGTGACATTAGAAAGGTACCTCAAAATCCCTTTCAGTACAAGAGTGTGGAGCTGTGGGTTTGACCCATTCTGTTCCTTAGCAGTTGCATTTTACGTGAGCACGCTACAGTGTCTTTAAAATGGAACTAACAGTTGTGCTTTCTTTACCATCTGGTGTGAGAATTGACCAGGAGTACTTGAAATGCTTATAGTACTCAGTATCTCATGTGTAAACGTCAGCAAGAATTAATAGACTGCATTTACGTGGTGTGGCTGCTTTTCATTGCTTAATTGAAAAGAGTGATAAGCTGATAAGGTCAGTGATTCATGAAAAAATAAGGTATGGCATGACTCCTCAACATTTCAGAATCACACACATGCACACGTGTGCACACACACACACACTCATCTTATTTTGATTGTGAATTCTTAAAGATAACTAAATGAACCAAAAATCACAGGAAACCTCAATCTTCAATGATCCTTAGAGAAACTGAAATCACTTTATTTTTCATGGCTGAAAGCAAATCTTTCATATTTCTGTCCTGGAAAGTATTATAGAAGGCATTTTGTCATTGTTATTTAATATCATTCTGGGAAAATAAAATAACATCCATCATTTGCTTTTGACTGTAGTGGAGGCATTTAGTTGTGGTACATGAACATGTCTACTCAAAATATGTCTCCCAAACCAGACAGAACTCTAGAGAACCAATATGGAAAGCTCTAGACATTCTCCTTCCCCTTAATGTCCCTTTGCACACACTGTGGGTTTTTATAACTCCAGAAATAAGTATGTGCTTCCATGCTGACATATGCTATTCAAAAAGCTGAATTATTCAGAAACACTCTTCTGTGTACCTGGGGCAGATGGTTGATCTGGATTCTGCCCATGGATGGGTCCAGAGTCGGTGCACTATTTTAAATTGTACTGATGCTTGATGGGTATGTACACATGTGGGTTTTCTAGTCGTCACCATTTGCCAGCTTCTAAGAGAGCATGACTGATAGTTAAAAACAATGGTTATAGGGGACATCTTAGCAACAATATCCAAATGTTTTTTTTTTTCTTTCTTTTTTTCCTCACATTTTAATTGGTGCATTATAGTTGAATGTATTAATGGGGTTTGTTGTTATATATTCATACAGGCACAATATACAACAATATAATTTGGCCAGTATCATTCCCAGCATTTCCCTCCTTTCTCCCCACCTCCCAGCCTGTGTGTGGTCCCTTTCCTCTACTGATCTCCTCTTGATTTTTAGGAGATCCAATGCCACCTTTGTTATCCCTTTTACTTTCCAGCTTCTGCATGTGAGAGAACACATAGGATCCTTAAACTTCTGAGTTTGATTTACTTCACCTAACATGATGGTCTCTAGTTCCATCCATTTTCTTGCCAATGCCATAATTTCATTTCTTTCTATGCTCCAATAAAAGTCCATTTTGGATAGGTAACATGTTCTCTTTATCCATTCATCCATTGATGGACATCAAGGCTGGTTCCATAGTTTGGCTATTGTGAATGTGCTGCTATTAACATGGGTATGCATGCATCACTGTAGTAAGATGCCTTTAATTCTTCCTGGTAAATACCGAGAAGTAGTATAGCTGGGTCATAGAGTGGTTCCATGCCTCATTTTTGAGGAACCTGCAAACAGATTTCCACAGTATCCATACTAATTTAAAGTCCCACCAACAGTGTAAAAACATTACTTTTTCTCCATATCCTCTCTAGCATTTATTATTATTTATATTCTTGATGGCTGCCATTCTGTTATGAGGTAAAATCTCAGTGTAGTTTTGATTTGTCTCTAATTGCTAATAATGTTGATTATTTTTTTTTCATGTATTTATTGATCACCAAATGCTTTTTTCTTTGCCTTCATTTCTTTGAATCTCTATCTCTCCGCAAAACCTTTCAAATTGAGAGCTCAGGATCATTACAAAGTAAATAATTCACAAATATTTTTCTCAAGCCCCAGTTTTTCATCTCAAGCATCATCTAGTGGCTAAAATCATCAGTTGGATTAGCCTCAATTATTCCAAAACTTGATAGCTGAACTTCTCTTCCAGACATGAATTCTTAATTCATATTAATGTAAATACTTCTTAAAATTTATCATGGTATTTCTCATACATTTATTGAAATAACTGGTTTTTCTTTAGTTGTGTTGATTCAGTCCATTGTCCCACAATGAAATAGAATTATGGTATAAAGATGAAGTTTTATGAACAATATGAAAATTACTTAAACTAGATTCATTATGATCATGACTATATTGAAACAAGTTAGTTTTTTGAGGTTGGGCACTTTTTAACAAAGGAAAGACCCTTTTTTAATACATTTTTTCAAAAGAATTCAAGCATTACAAAAATAAATTTTAGTTAGAAGTAATAAGCAATCAGAATGGATTTCTAAAATTAAATAGAAATTAGTTAATGTTAGTCTGTGCTGTCTCTTGCTTTTGCTAGTTGCCCACAACTTAGTGACCTCTTTTCTTCTTTGCAAGTCTGTAAGTTGGTTGGTTATTTCCATTCATTTGCTCCAATCATGGTTGGGAAACTTAGTCTTGCTCATGTATCTTTGGCCACCTGTCTGTCAGTCAAGAGCTCACTGATCTAGAACGGAACTGGCTGGGAAAATTTAGCTCTGTTTCATATGGTTTCCCCTCTTTCCCCAGCCTAATCCAGGCATGACCTCATGACTGTAGCAAAGGCCTCAAAAGCAGAAAAAAATGTATGGAAATGCTTTATGAATTTGCTCCTGGCATCATTTTTTTATTACATTGTGTACCAGAATAGTTCATATGGTAAACTCACGTTCAGTGTGGTAGGATGACTGACTATGAAAGCAGAAACATTGTTAGTTGAAGCCATCAGTGCAATTATATCACAACAAGTCGACTTATTGCATTTGAAGCTGATGATTCCAAATCTCAAAACTGACATACACACAGCAGGTATGTATAACTATAACAGTCATTCATATACATGAATGGAGTCTCCATCTCAAGCTGATATAGAGTATTGTTTTTAAAGGAAATTACTGGCAGCAGGGTACAATGGCACATGCCTATCATCTCGGCTCCTTGGGAGGCTAAACAGGAGAGTCTCAGATTCAAGGCCCATCTGGTCAACTTGGTGAGAGCCTAGCTCAAAATGAAAAATAAAAAGGATTTGGGATAAAGCTCAGTGGTAGAGAGTACCTGGATGCAATCCCCATTACTGGTGAGGGAAGGGAGAAACACATTATTGGTAACACTTTCACATCATGTTGGGGGCTGGCTAAGTGAATTAGAGTATATATTTCATTGAATGTAATGGTAGCTATAAAATGTTATTGGGAAACAATGTGTTGATATGCAAATAGTGTTGGACATATATTTTAGCAAGATGGATAAAATGATGTCAATATGTTAGCCCTGGCATAGAAAGGAGAGGAAAAAGAATATATACACATACACACAGGTGCATAGCACAGAGGTTTGATGTGTGTAAGTCTCTAGAAGTAAAAATTATATAAGGAAAAAGAGTGGTATGAAAATAAGTTAGAAGAAAACCAGAAGTCAATGAAAGTCTTTTCAAAGAATATCTTCTTATGCTTTTTGAGGATTACAACTTGAAGTTTTGATATTAATGAATAAGTACAGAAAAAATAAGTTAATTATTAAAACAATAATCATGAAGTATAAGAATAAAAGGGCATGGTGTATTGTCAGACTTTTGTATTATCCCTGGGTACCTCTTACTGTCTGTGGAAACTCAACATGCATGACCCCTGTGAACTAGGGCTGACCCCTGAAGTTCAGGGAGAGCAACATCTCCCCTACAAAACTGCTGTGCAGTTGAAGTGATAAAATCAAGGTAATGTACTTGGCTGGTATTTGACACATAGTAATTATTTAATACTGACTCGATATTTTTTGCTATCTCCACTGTTCTTTTCATTATTCATTCATAAAATGTATACTGTAAAGGAGCTAAGATACAAATGAAGTGGAATTTGCACTGGGAATCTTTCTCTAGGTGGTTTTGTCTTCTCTCTCTTTTTAATGACTTACTTACAATGTAACCTTTGCTCTCTTTCTTGTTTTGTTCCATCTTTACCAAAAGGTCAAAATCAATGATTAAAATAAGGCTTATATGATAACTATGATATATCCATATTTATACCATGTTAGATGTCTCAGTTGCTCCTCGTTACCTGCCCAAAACAAAATTACAACAATTGATGAAAAATTTCTCCTTGTACAAAATCAGTGGGACGATATGTCCATTCCCCATAGAAGGGTACTTAGGCCTTTTCATTAGTTTTCTTGTTTGTTTTCAGATCTCAATAATTTCAGCTATTGCAAGCAGTAGTTAATAATATGGTGTCCTTCACTGAATAGAAATTCTTAATTACTTATGCAAACAGACATATAGACTTTTTATTTTAAAGCTTGTACTAAATATTGCTGAATTAATCTGGGAAGTTTTTTTTTTTTTTTTTTTTTTTTTTTTTAATAATAGGAATGTCTTCCTCCCCCCACTCCCCAAAATTGAACATAGATTGAATGTGTTAGTGACATCAAGGAATAAACATTAGTCAATTTTATATCAGTGTGATATATAAGGAAACATTCATAGTTTTAGAAAGGCTTTCCAAGATTTTATGGAAGAAGAATGATTCAATTACTAGTATCAGTTTTATTATTTCAACTGAAACACACAAAAAATAAAAACCAGAAAAACAATGTATTAGTTCATCTGGATTGCCATTAAACAAAATGCCATAGATCGGTAGCTTATTTAAAAAACAAACAACACACAACATTAAAATAAAACAGAATATTTCTGGGGATAAGAAACTGGAGATCAAGCCACCCGTAAAGTTTGGTATCTGGTGAGGACAGTTTCCTGGTTCAGTGTACCCTCACACGGTGAGAGGAGAATTCTGGCTCTCTGCTCTCTTTGCAGGAGGACTTACCTCAACCACTAGAGTTACCCACATGTTAAATCACCTTGGGAAGGTTCCACCTACTAATGCTGTCACCTTAGGAATTAGGATTTCAACCTAAGAATTTTAGGGTGATGTAAATATTTGAGAACACAGTATTAGGTATGGAAAATCCTTGACATTAGTTCAACAGGGTCGATATATTTGTCACTTCATAATTTTGAAGTTATTTAAAATTTTTCATAAGAACATTTGGTTTTAAATCTGGAATTCTGCACTCAGATTTTGTGAATATCATCTTTATCTGATCTTCAAGAATCTCACCCTTGAAATTTCACCCAGTGTTTGAGGGATGTGATTTATACAAGAAACCCATCTTCAGAAATCCAATCATCAGCATCTACTGAATGATCCTACAAAAACAAGTTGGCACAAGAATGGACATTTATTTACCTTACATTCAACTGAAACAGTGAAAGACATCTCAAGCTAAATCTTAGTCTCGTGGAACTGATTTCCATTTTTCCAAAGTAACTTTTCTTCTTCTGCAATTTTACACATGTAGTAGTTCTGTCAGTGTGTACGTCCTCTGGCTGACTCCTTGAGGTGAATGACACACCTTTCAGCAGGGTGTTCTTGACTACCCTTTCTGTCCCAGAGCACAAATGCATTTCATACATTCCTCCTGTAACAACTCTTATATCTTTATTATTTTTGCTTTTTGACTTGCCAGTGCATAGCTGTGCAGAACAAACACTCTTTTGAAAAAAATGAACCAATGCACAAATGAGTAATTGTCTCTAATATCAGATAAACTCAAGGGCAATGCTGAATGCTTCAAATACAAAGAATAATTTTAAAAACATTAAAGATCAAATCTTGGCTTCTAAAATTTTACTGCATTTATCTAAAATCTAAACTAATCCATAGGGTGACCCCATCATAATAGATGACTCCTATAGCAAGAAACAAGTGTAGTTTCCCACCAAAGCCTGAGTTTTCATGCAGACAGTCTTCTACACAGCAGATCTGTTAGGAACAGTGCTACCTCCTGATTCCTGACATGTTCTTCCATATTGAACTTTCGTGTCTTACAAGGGACATCACTGGGTCAGATCGTATTAGTTATTCTGGCTTTTTTTTTTTTTTTTTTTAAGCTAAACATTGAATATAAGGAAAAGATGGAAGCAGTTGTCCAGTGCTTGCAGCCCAAGACAGTTTGAGCATACACATTCCCAGTCTCATTGTTATTTACCTTGTTAAGAGGAAAATGAACACAGATGTAAACAAGGAAAGAATTTTGCAATTACTATTTAAAAATGAAGTGAATGCCATGCAGAGCATAAACTAGGGAACTTCAATAAATAACCAACAGTGCATATCTGTCAGTGGACAATTCATTGCTTATTAATCACAAACCCAGTTTTATAATGGGTTATACTTGTTTCAAAATCCTATTTCTCCAACCCTCAAGTTAGCAGTCTTTCTTCCTAATTAAATTGGATTTCTTCCAGTATGCCTCAGAATAGCCACCGAGATTTATTATTCTTATTTTTTCCACATGGTGAGAGTAATATAAATAGCAGGTATAAAGATTTTCCTTCAACCATCCTTAAAATTTTAACTGAAGTTCCTTCGTATTAATGTGTTCCAGACACTTGACAAGATAATGCTTTGTGATGTTGTCCATCTGATATAAACTTTTGTCTTTATCAGGAAAGGAGAGATTTGGCATGGAGATATCTGAGTTTAAAAGAATAGAGTTCATCCCTTTCATGGTAGGTTAGGGAGTTGGGGCATGGTTTGTGTTAGGTTTGGCCCAGGCACATGCCCTTGAAATGAAGTGGTTCATTTATAAAGTAATCCGAACATTAATTGTGAATAGAGAAATCAAATAAAAGTTCTAATTCAAACAAAAAAAAAAAATCCCAGCTGGTGATATCATTAGGGTTTTTGACAGTTGCCAGTTTAATTGGGCATCTTTCATTAGTCACAGAAAGAATTAAAACTTTACTGAAATAGAACTTTATCAGCCATAGAATCAGCTGTTGTTTTTCTTTAAGCATGCTTGGCTTGTTTTTCTGATTAGTAATAATCCTTAATATTCTCTTCTTATTCATATCTCAATAGAAAAATACCTAGTTAGAATTTCACTTACAAGTTCAAGAGCAATATTTGATTTTCACTTTTCATGTCTTCTGAAAAACAAACAAACAAAAATGTGCTTTAAAATCCAATAAGGAACCAGATGTGGTGGCACATGCCTGTAATTCTGACTACTTGGGAGACTGAGGTAGAAGGGTTTTGTGAGTTCAAGTTCAGCTTGAGAAACTTAATGAGTTGTCCCAAGTCAGAAAAAAAAAAAAAAAAAAAAGAGAAAGTGGGGAGGTGGTTAGTGGCACAAACTTCTACTCTCGAAGAAATTAATTTTTCCAAATAATAAATACTAAAAGTGTATTATTTTTACAGAACTATGTTATAAACTTTCTTATCAACTTTATAAAAGTAAAATATGACGTTTCAGTAACATAAAATTATTTGAACAAAATTATTTTAAATTATTTTAAAGATGTTCATCTAAGATATTATGATGTACACTGTATTTTTAGACTAGTGTATCATTTATTTTACAGCAATTAGTCATTTCACAGCTCTCATTGAAAATTAAGGCCCTTGACTTTTTTGTAACAAGCAGAAAAATGAGGTGGCATGACTTATAACTTTTATTCTAGAAAATATCTCCATAATTGTTTGCAACACAAACATGTGCCAATATCCAAGAGCTGTCCCATGTGGCATACCTAGGTAGGAAAAAGTACATGGAATTCTAGTTAATCTAGGTTTGCAATATTCTACTTGACTTAAAATAGTTATTGTACCACAAGTTTCTTCCAGTGGTTGGATTATCGCAACCTTTTTCCTTTTAATTTTATTGACATAGAGGTTAAAGATTAGAACTACAAAAAAGTGATTTTATAGTATTGAGGAATGTTGATAAAAGATTTTCCCTAATAAAAGCATCTCTTTCTGGTTAAAGCTCCATTTTAAATGTCATTTTCAAAGATAAACTACCATAATTGAATAATGTGAAATAATGTTTGAGAAAATGAATGATGTAAAATCAGATTTAGACCATGATATAATCTGCTTTATAACATACAGCATCTTGTAAAGTTTTAAATTTTGAAATATGGGTATTGGGAATCTCTTTTTTAATGTATATATTATATATACATATATATATATAATATTTATTTTAATTGTCAAAGGACCTTTATTTTTAAAAAGTTTTAATATGTGTTTCTGAGAATCAAACCCAGTGCCTCACACATACTAGGTAAGTGCTCTACCATTAAGCTACCATTCCAGCCCTGGGAATTCCTTTATAATCACCCAATCCTGCCAACCTCAAAAAATAGGAGAAAGGACCGCTCTGTACATTTAAGTATTCTGATTAAAATTGAATTATTTATTATTTTTTAAAATATCATAAAATACAAAGTATGCCAAATGAATTTTAATCTGTCTTGAATAAATCAAAATAGAATTTTATATTATTTGTCTTCCTCAAAATTTTTACTCTAAAATTGCTGGTGAACTTCCCACTTGTTGGAGTACCACATAAATAGAAATTGCTCTTGTGCATAATTAGTCCATGTGTAATTACTGTGCACATCACAGCTCCATACAGTAATATAGTCTCAGGAAATGGTGAAAGCCCTGTGGATTAGCTGAAGTAGTGGCTACCCTTTTAAAATGTCCCACTTTAGAACGTCCTTTCGGGCTGCCAGAAGAAGCCCCAATACCTCAAGTAATTATTGTTCTCTGTCTCCAGAAGCAGCTCAGTCTATTACTGCATCTCAGGTTACTAGAAGTCTCTGCCTTATGGCATGCAAAACCTTTTATCCTGGTTTTCTGCATGTTAGTTCTACCATGTTTTCTCTTTACAGACTACTGCCCATTAGTTCAACAACATCACAGTGATTCTCTCCACCACCTGGGAGGGTTGTGTGAGCTTCACATTCTATGGATGGGATAAGGAGAAGCAAGATGTTTGGTTGAATCATAAAGTCATGTGCTGAGCTGTTATACTCACTGATTTAATTTCATGTTGAATATTCAAGACAACTAGTTTTGCTTTTTCTTATCTGAACAAACCCAACAAGTTCCCACTGATATTTTATGCACTCTTCTCCCCTTATCTGCAGATAATACATTCCAATATCCACAGTGAATGCCCCAAACCATGGATATTACCAAATCTGACATACTATAGTTTCTCCTATATGTAGATAGCCATGATACAGTTTACTTTATGAATTAGCCATAGTGAGAAATTAATGGCAACTAAAAAAATTGTGACAATATGCTTTAATCAAAATATGTGGATGTTTTTTCTCTGAAAATATCTTCTTGTGCTGTGCTCAGCCTTCTGGTGATACTGTTAGATCATACAGTGCCCACAAGATGAGTTAACCCAGGTTAGTGACATAAGTAGGGTGGCACAGTGTTGGACTACTGCCTACCTTAAGAGGATTCATTCCAAGGAGGATCAGACTGCAGGTAGCTAAGCCATAGAAAGTAAATAAGTGGAGACTATGGTATACAGGGGTAAATGGGCTATCTGACATGGTTTGGGTTTCTTTACTGCCTTGGTCGAGTTTTTCTCCACAATTTCTATTCATTCTTTGTTAAAATTGTCTCTCCCTTTTCCCCATACCTTCCCTCCCTTCAGGCATGCCTCCAGCTGTCTATCAATATTAGTGGGGCACCAACTCTGTCCTAGGCATAAGGCATAAAATAATGCATATGCCTGACATTTCTCAGGCTTTCATGGAACTCATAGTTGAGAGAAGGAAGTAGATATTCTTTCTTTCTTTCTTTCTTTCTTTATTTTTTTTTTAAGGGTGATGAAGAAAACAAACCCAGCACCAGCAATAGTAGGGGCTGTTTACACATTTGGATAAAGGCAAAGTTTGGGACCGCTTTCCTGAAGAGGTAACATTCCTTCACCTTTTAGCAGTAGCCTAAAATTTAAATGGTAGGGATTGCCTTCCCTGACATGCCTCTTTTAAAATATCCTTTTACTCTGCTTTTCCTTTGTTAGTGGTGCACCTTCTTGTTGTCTGCATTTCTCTATTCACCCATGACTACCTGAGTTAGGTTGAGCTTAAGATATTGCTATGGTCTTGGCAACTGAGTATTGGTATCATACCTCTGGCAAAAATAAATTGAAGGTAAACATCTAGCTGGTAGAGTGCAAATTCTACAAAGAGCCATGCTTATTCAGTTTCAGAGGCAGTGTTTGATATGGATCCCAGCATTCAGTATGTGCTCGAGAAGTGCTTTCCTGAAATGATAATCATCCTTCAGTTAGGGTCCTTCAAATCTATCCAAATAAATCATCTTTCATCTCACACTTTGCCATCTTTCCATTCATTTGCTCAGTCAATATTTACTGACAACCAACTACGAGGCAAGGAGGATGGTAGTCTCTGAACAAGGTTAGTAGATAGTCCTTGCTACCAGAGAATGAACCCTTGCATTTTATGTTTGGGAATACACAGAGTAACTGACCAGTAGAGTGTGTATTATTTCCAAGTCTCACTATTGTTCCCTGTCGAAGCTGGGTTGAGTGTTTCCCTACTGACAACTTGGCTTTGGGCTCATTAAACATTCCCTACCACCCATGCACGGGCTAGACATGACTTTGGAAAATGAGTCAAGGAGACTTCTAATGGTGGGGTTTTAATCAATGGCCAGTTCATTAATAAAATATCATGGTACTTGTTAGCAATATTAATCTGCATGGCCTTGGTAGCCTTGGTATCCAGGGTCTTGTGCTTGGGTTTTATACCTTGCTCATACCTACTACAACCTGTGAAACAAACCACATCCTCCTCCTCAAACCCTGCTTTTCAAGGGTCATGTCAGTAGGGTAGCACAGGATACTTACAGAAGTCCAGAAGGAGTTAGCCTTTTCTGTCGTCCCATCACTCAGTACTAGGAAGGAACTGGAATAAAGGGGACAGGAGTAAGTAGTGTGCAGTAGGCAGATGCTGTGAGATCAGGTACATCCTCATGGATGTGTCCTGGGAGAAGCAAAACCCTGGAAGACCATCTCCATAGGCCTGGCTGCTGGCTCTCATTCCATGCAGAACAAACACACCTTTATCCACTAAACTAACTACTTTGAATATATAATCAGGCACATAGAATAGTTATAACCCCCCAAATTTCTAAGTGCTTATTAGGAAGTGTGAGATTTAAGAGAATTCAATGGATTTCCTAAAAGAAGAAGAACTGAATTTTATAGCCAAAGGACAAGGTATTTATTGATTTATTGTTGTTGTTGTTTTTTAAGGGCTTCGGTGTTTTGTGTTTTTTGTTTTTGGCTTGGTATATTTGACAATATTTCTCAAATGATTATCTAAGTAAAAATGTCCAGGGATGTTTCATGTGATAAATTGGTAAAAAATTCATTACTAGGGAATAGAGTTAATGAAAGATTTTCTGAGCAAGTCACTGTGTGGTAGAGTTTAATATGTATAAATTAAATCTTCTACTTGGAAACATACTAATAAAAGCAATGAATTAAACATCAGGACCAAGAGATTCGGGCTTATTAATATAGTGTAACTCTATTTAGCAAACCCTAATTTGCTGAACGCTGATGCTACCAGTAAAATTAATAAGTAGAAAAAAGTATATCCAGCAAAATATGAGTGTATAAAATATTAAAGCTTAAAATTTAATAAAGATATGCTACAATATTAAAAGTTGGAAATAAAAGAAACTTGATAATTTTGAACAGGTGTCATGGCAGTTTAGCTATAGGAAAACCCATTACCAATGTTAAATTGCCAGTCTTGCTTTGCAGGCTGTAATCAGCAAGGACAAGATCTTGGAAAGAAAAAAACATCTCATTTATCTCTAAAAATTTGAGATTTTTAGATACTGCATTTCAAAGTCATCTAGGGACATGCCGTATACTGGCATTGACTATGGATGATGAAATGAACAGCTTCGTAGTGCACTGAAGTCAGGAGAGTGGTAAATGTGTTGTTTTCCTTTCTGCTATTCATTCATCACAATAATTCTTTCTTAGACTGGAGGTTTTAATGAAATGTGTGATATAATTTGCCTTTTAAATGTCAAGCATTGTTCTAGGTGATAGGAACAAAAGGGTGACTGAGACAGCCATATATTCAGCCCTTATGAACATGTATTTTAAAGAAGTGACAGATAAAGAACAATTAAATAAAGTGATCCGTGACAACAGAAAAAAAAATGAAATAGTGTAATGAAATACAAAATATGCATGGTAGAGGATGACTTTTCTGTGCCCTATAATGCTATAATTACATAGGAGTGGCATATCAGATCTTTTGGTTATAAGAAATTTGCTTAATATTATTTAATTAGGACATATGAGGACAAGTTTGGAGGAATTATTGTAGATACAGGATGGATTCACCTTGATATGATTCTGACACACTAAAAATTCTAAAAGTTATATTCTGGGAAAAATCTAGACCTACAAAGTATACCATCATACAAATCAACACTTAAATTTTCTTTTCCAGAACAATCCCATTGCAGCTTCATTTTAGGAAACCACATTAAAATAGGTTTTGTATTATCTTTAATAAAAGCATTATCCTTTGGGTTCTAATCAGACCAAGGGAAAAAATGTATCATTTATAAAATGATATGATCTATATCTCATTATGTATATAATTGATGCATATGATGCATTTTGTATATGTGTATATATATATATCTTTCTATACATTAATCAAAAGGGGAAGAGTTTGTCTTTGTGGGCATTGGTGACATTAAAAAGAGAGGTCTGAGAATGGCAGGTGCAAGTTTTCAGGAAAATTAGTATGAATGAATTGTGATAGAGAAGTGGTGCATAAAGATCACCTTTCAAAGAAGTCTGGTAGCATACAGCAGACTAGTGGATAGTGTGCACGTGGTAACTCACTGTATTGCATCTGGTTTAGAAATGTTTTAAAACATTTAACATCACTGAAATTGGAACACACCATGAAATTAATAAAATCTAAGGTTCATAATAAATATTTTTCTTAGTGAAATGTAAAGTGTTGAGTCCCATGTTGATGGTCTTTTAGGTTTGATTAAATAATCATTTCCTTCATAGTAAAGGATAGTAACTAGTTGGGAAGCCCTGGGCAAGATAATTAACCTCCAAGAGCCTAAGAGTCTCTGTTTGTAGAATGGGAATAACATAAAAGCAATGCATGCAGTTATGGAGGCCAAATAAGATAAATTATGTAAAAGTACTCTGTAAGATGCAAAGGGTTACAATGATGTAAAGATAGAGTTATCCTCATTATCGATCTTTGGCTAGAGAGGGCTTGCTCTTTGGCTAAAGGGTATGGGGCATTCCAACAAGGAAACCAAGATTGATTATTCCAAAATTAAATTAAAACATCTATCAGTTGCAATTCTTCCTATAAGGCACAATGGAACATAAACTACAAACAAAATAACACATAGATTTTATCCAAATACAAACATGCTTATTGAGATTAGGACTTAAATGTAACCCACTGACAATAGAATACACAAAGTTTGTGGGTGCTCATTCATTTGAATTATTTGACTGCAACAAATTTTATACAATTAAGTAAAAATTCCCAAAGCAAAATAATTTTTTTTGCTATATTTTACATCCTGGCTATTAGATTATAAAATCAAATAGATATTCCACCCCACTTTTTATCCATAGTTTCTATACTGTCCAAGAAAAAGAGATAGCACTTCAAATATAGTATTTTCACTTGTCAGAATCTCAAAGTAGTTTAAGATGTAATGGAGGAGATGAATCTGACTCCACAGTTTCCAACATCAAAATGGATTGAATGATTGCAGGAATAAAATACAGAATTATGAAACCTTACTAGGAGAGAGCCTTAGCTTTTGACCTTAGGCAATCCACTTAATCTCTCTTGCTCTCTATCTTCCCCAGACACCTAATCTGTAAAATGAGATTTATGACTTCTGCCAGCAAATATGGTTATCACAGTGTGGTGTATATAGTTTTATTGGTCAGGACATAATTTGCATGTTTACTTACATAAAGGATGTAGGTTCTGGTTAAAATAAAATACACTACTAAGGTGAATATTTTCTATGTGACTGGATTTTTGGCAGAAATGTCATTGTGGCAACCTGTAAACTGTCACATTTCAAAGAACATCCATCCCATGGACAGAAAATAGGGATGAAATTGAGGCAGAGAACAGAGTGAGCAAGTGGATGAGAATTTATTCAGCTGATAAATACTTCCCTCTGATGACTGAAGCACACATGATTAAATTCTAGAAATACAGTGAACACATCCATGCTTCGGAGAACTAAAATGTTTTTCGGTTAGGGCCCTCATCAAGATGGAAAGAAGGGGTGCTCATAGAAGCAGGTGGTTTTCTATGTTATATCTACTTGCCTTATCTTAAAATTCCAAAATACTTTCTGACATCAAACCTGATGTTTTATAATGAGTCCCCCATTTGCAAGAAAGTAACCTGATGCCATTTGTAGGAAATTCCCAATAGACTTTCCTTCTTTGAGTTCTTTCTCCATTTTCACTGGTTCTTTTGCTCACCAATGTCACTTTGGAGATTTCAGTTGTTGCTCTTCTAGAGTGAAGACCACTCAGTTCCTCACTCATTGACAAAAAGGTTATTTTCCTGCTACTTTTGCTATGTAAGTATCCAGCCTTCATCGCCTTAAATTTCATAGAGTATTGAGAAATGTCAAATACAATATATGAAATAGCCTCTTCAAAGAAATCTCTATTCTTATGATAGACATTTACAAACATTGATCCTGGAGCTTCCTTTTCAGAGCTGCCTTTGTCTAGGGTCTTCTTTGTTCAGCTCTTCATGTATTTCTTAATGACAGAAATGTCCATAAACTATCCTTCCCATTATGTCACATTCTAGCTCAATAATCTTTGCAGGCTACTCATATCTATGCAGAATAAAGTCAAAATTTATTTCCTCATCAAGGACCCCTGTTGTTTCAATCCACACTTTTTCCCAAGAGCATCTTCCATTTTCCTTGATTCCTGAGAAATGCAACACTGGTTTCAGTCAGGCTTATGAGTTCAGTGCATAACCACAACATTTGGAGCACTTGTGTATACTAGCTCCAAATAATTCTATCAAGTATCTCCAATTTAAGGTAAAGGAACTGCATCTCAAGGAGAACAGAGCAATTAAATCTACATCCATTCTGAATTGGTAGAATCAAGAATTTAATTCAGATATGACACCAAACAAAATCTGTGTTTCTCTCTACCAGGTTAAGCACAATCCAAGGAATGTCATGTGTCATTTTTCATCTTTGTGCCTGTGAAATGCTGTTTCTCTTCCTCTCCACTGCCCATATACATCTTTGTCTTCATCTTGCTTCTAGTACAACCTCCAGCAGCGAGACCAAGCTGAGCTTCTCAGTTCCCCAGTGGTTACTTCCTATATTCCTTATAGCATAGATGGCCATTGCCACCAGTAGGACATCGACTCCAGAGATGTGGTATCTCTGGTTTTGTGATTTTTATTTCCTGTTATGAAAACTTCTACTTTTAGGTTTCCCACTATCTATCTCCCTAATTTTGACTAAAAAAGAAAAAAAAAAAAAAAAACACAATATATTTTCTTGAGGAACAAATATCTAACACCTACATGACTCTTAGTTGCTTGTTGAATTACAATTGACTTTATGCTTTGTCGAGGTGTGAACATAAGACTCACCTGTTCTGTGAGAGTTTAAACTTTGCCTGAATACAACTTTTTCAGGATTAGACCTGTAGAATAATGAAAGCAAACAAACTTTAATTTGGCTTCTATTCATAGAGAGGAGATCTCTTTTCTATTGGAATTGTGATGCTGGAAATGACAGAAACCCAGCACTTAAATCAGATATTCTGCCCCAAATTTTAAAGAATGTAGCAGAGGCCTTAAAAACTGAGATATAGATGAATACTCATTCCAGATTAGAACTCTAAATCAAACTTTCCCTGAAACTAGCTTCTGGATTATTAATTACGAAAGTCAACAGATTCCTTGTTTTATTTATTTATTTATTAATTATTATTATTATTTATTTATAGACTGCATTTTGATTCATTGCATACAAATGCGGTACAACCTTTCGTTTCTACGGTTGGGCATAATGTAGATTCATACCATTCGTGTAATCATACATGTACATAGGGTAATGATGTCTGTCTCATTCCACTATCTTTCATACCCCTGCCCACTCCTCCCTCTCATTTCCCTCTAAATAATCTAAAGTACCTCTGTTTTCTCTCAACCCCCCTCCCCATTATGTATCATCATTCACTTATTAGGGAAAACATTTGGCCTTTGACTTTTTGCGATTGGCTTATTTCACTTATCATGATAATTTTCTAGTTCCATCCATCTATATGCAAATACCATAATAATGTTCTTCATGGCTGAATAATATTCCATTGTGTATATATACCACAGTTTCTTTATCCATTTATCTGTTGAAGGGCATCTAGGTTGGCATGGATGTGGGGGAAAAGGCACACTTTTACATTGCTGGTAGAGTTGCAAATTGGTATAGCCACTCTGGAAAGCAGCGTGGAGATTCCTTAGAAAACTTGGAATGGACCCACCTTTTTCATCCCTCTCCTTGGTTTATCCCTAAGGACTTAAAATTAGCATACTATAGTGATGCAGCCACATCAATGTTTATAGCAGCTCAATTCACAGTAGCTAGATTATAGAACCAACCTAGATGCCCTTGTTTTATTTAGACTAGTTTATGCTGGGTTTTCTGAAGACCCAAATCAGAGTGTGGAAGAGTAAATAGTTGCTACAAAGACTGTATGATCTAAAAAAGCCTAAGGTATTTTGTATCTGGTCTTTTATAGAAAAAGTTTGCTGTTTCCTGATGATCACCCTGTAAGGGATTAATATACATATTTAAATTGTTTTTCCTAAATAGACTTTTAAAAGATCCTATATAGATTCTTTTTGAAACAAGGATCAAAATACTTATTGAGTATCCACCAACAATTTACACCCTTCCCTACCATAATTGTAATGGTTGATATTATTAATAAATATCATGTGAATTCAGTGCATTCAGTTTATAAGTCTGTGTTGTGCATAGTGTGCTCTGCAGACAGGAGACAGTCTCTGAGTTCTTTGTTAGGTATAGAGTAGGCACAGGATTAAGAAACATTCAGAATGTTTAAAAGCAATCCGGTGTGTTTTGTCTTGAAGTGTGTGATCACTTTTCCCCTAGTAACTTAGTTTATTGAATTCTAAAAAGAATCACTCTGCAACAGAATGGGGAAAAAAGTTTTTCAACACAGTGTGAGATTCACTGCCCTAAAAGACTGAGCCCTGGTTATCTTTGAATATGTATACACATATTAAATATGTATGCCTATTTCCCTCCTTACCTTCAGAATATATTAAGGGTAGACTTATTTTTTATTCATCTGGCTTTTTCTCAACATCTTCTCCGTCAAACATAGCTGGCACTGTATTCTTAGTTTCTAAATTGAAACAAATTACAAAGCCACTGCAAACAGAAAAGAGAGACTTATGTCTGAGAGACTTCTTTATCTGGTTCTGTGTGAGAAGGGCATCTTTGCTTCCCATGACAGCAGCCCAGCTTCTTTCAGGGATTCATCTCTTGTTAAAAACAGCCTCCATGTTCCTTTGGGGTTCTGCAGCTTCGCCTTCTGCTTCCCATGATTTGGGTGGGTATTATTATCTATGTCATGGCTACATACCAGCAGAGTGGATTTCCTTATCCACAGTGGCTGGTTTAGTCATAGGTGGGCGAATGTAATCTGTGAATTAGGGCTTCTTTTGGGATTGTTGAGGCTAAGGTTCTGATTTTTTTAAATGTTGAATTTCTCAAAGTCTTTCCTTATAACCATGAGGGAAGAGACTTTCAGGGAATGAGATGCATGGAAATGAACAGAAGTTAGGAAAGAGTCTGAGCCTTGGTTACATTGTCTAAAGCCCCTGAACACAGCTGTACCAGAAAGCCTCATAGCCACAGTGCTTTCTAAATAGGCAAAAAATGAATAAATACATAAATAAAATACTCTTTGTATGGTAATGCTTCCAAAGGCACAAAACCTTATAAAAATGCATGTTAATATCACATTTTGTGCTTAACTTTTTGTAACTATAAAAGAATATCTGAGACATTTTAAAAAAGGAAATATTAGATTTGGCTCATGGTTTTGGAGTCCTCAGTCCATGATTGTTTAGGTCCTTTGCTTTGGGGCCTGTGGCAATGCAGCACTTTATTTTTATTTATTAATATTTTTAAATTTATTTTTATTATAAGCAAATGGAATACATGTTGTTTCTGTTTGTACATGGAGGAACAGCATACCATTTGCATATTCATACATTTACATAGAGTAATGATGTTTGATTCATTCTGTTATTTTTTTCCTCCCCCCACCACCCCTCCCACTTCTCTTTTCCCTCTATACAGTCCCTCCTTCCTCCATTCTTGGCCCCTCCCACCCCCCATTATGTGTCATCATTTGCTTATCAATGAGATCATTCATCTTTTGGATTTTTGAGATTGGCTTATCTCACTTAACATGATATTCTCCAATTTCATTCATTTGCCTGCAAATGTCATAATTTTATTATTCTTTATAGCTGAGTAGTATTCCATTGTATATATATATATACCACAGTTTCTTTATCCACTCATCAATGCAGCACTTTATGATGACAGTATGTGCCATTGACCTCATGCCTAGAATGAGAAACAGAGAAAGAAAGGAAGACACTGTGATCCCACAATCCCATTCAAGGGCACGCCCCACCTGTGACTTAAAATCTCCCATTAGGCCCCACCTCGTAAAAGTTCTCCTTCCTTCCAATAGTACCAAAATGGGGACCAAGCGTCTAACAGCAGCTTTGGGGGAACACTCAAAATCCAAATCATCACACATTCAGACTAGTATTTCTCAATGATTTCTACTGAAATAAAATTGGAGAAAGCTAGACCCCAAATTGATTTCATAATACTGAATTGTAAAGATGAAAGACTCTTCAGCTCATAAATATAATATGTTAAAACATATTTTAAAGCAAACCAAATTAAAGTATGAAAAACACTAGAAATAACTAAAGAATTCTTGAAAAGACATTGGACAAATGGAAAAGTATCTCAAGTGTTTCTTTTGCAGTTCTCATTCAGACACATATATTTAAAAGGTTGTGTTTAATCTTCTTTAATCAGGACCTAGTCTTAAATCTTAAAAACTCAGATTAATGGCTAAAACGAAAGACAGGCTCTTCCAATTAACTTGTAATGATGCCCCATCAAAAGAACTTTGAGAGAGACACAATTTTTATCATAATAATCACAAGTATACATATGCACATAAATAGTTGAAAGAGTCCATTGGAAGATATCTCACACATTATGGGGCGGCTAACATTTAAAACTTTTGATGCATTAAGGACCACATAAACATACATACAAAAGAGAACTGTTTTCAATGCCATTTCTGTGCCCCTAGAATTCTCACAGAAGCATAGAACCCAAATATTACCACTCCATACCACACTGATCAATGCAAGCAATCCGGTGTATCTGATGTTGACAAACTGGCTATGGAAGAAGAACAGTCATCAATTTACCTTCAAACGGGGTGGGCTATACAGACTTTCTGTGTCTCCTGTAGAAATTTGGCCCAGAGTCTACTGAGAAAAATTGCCAATCTTTTCTAACAATTTCCAACCATACAGTGGTTTGGGACTTAATATTGTAATTGCACTCTAAGCCTCAATTCATTTCTAATATGATCCTCAGAAAGGTTGAAATCCTCATCTTACAGGTGTTTATGTATTCATCCCAAAGCAAAACTGTTAACTCAGCATTATGGCTGAGAATATAAATCTACAAAAGCCAGAAAGCTCAACATCACTGCTCTCAGAGCAATTATAACTTCACCCCTTGCACTTAAATAGCTTTTTATTTGATTAGGTATAATCTGAGCTGGGTCTTTTCTCAACATTTACACAAAATAAACTTAGTCCAATGAAAAAATGTGGCCTGTGTTAAATTTGTTTCTACGAGTACTTGCTAAAACTTGGTGGACCAATAATAGTTTCTTGTTGTTGACATTGTTGTTAATCTGTGTATTTGATGAGGAAGGTATAAGGGGGAATTTGAAGTTATAAATTCTTAAGTAAAAGATGAAGAGGGGGAAAAAGTGGGATAGAATGCTGGTAATTCTGAAGGAAAGAAGAAGTTCATACTTTTGTTGAGTCCTGGTTCAACAGCAGATCCACTTAATAGTGATCCTTACATTATTACAGAAATAAAAATCTGGAAACTTGTTGAAAATGAAGAATCTCTGGACCCTCAGAGGTTTTGATTAATTTGATCTATATTGTGATCATTAATTTAATTTTTCACAAGTCCTAAAACGATTACATAGCACTACCATAACTCTATTCTGGTGGACAGGTAGAAGAATCATACCTGTTACAAAACTGATATTTAGTATGTATGAACCCAGCCTAAAATGTTTGGGTTTACAGAAGCTGTGAGTGCCTGTATGTGCACATGTGGAAAAAGAATGTGGGAGTACTACTTCATTGCTTTCAAAGAATATTCTAGAAATTAGAAATTATATCTTAAAATTTTCTTTTCAAACATATAATGTCTGTTCAGTATTAGTGTTAGGTACTCCTAAAGTCTTCGCATCATTAAGATGTCTTATTTTAATAATGGAATTTATATGCACAGGTATACAACTTTTCAGATTTCGAAGGGGGAAATGAGAAATGCTTCTGTGAATAGCTCAGAAATGAGTATTGCTACTTGCTCTGTTTTTAAATGTATTATAGAATAAATTATGTGCTAGAGAAGAAATTAATATATTGCAGAAGAAATCAATGTTTTATTGAAGGAATTAACTGTGTGAATTTCCTCTTAGGAGAAAATATCAAAAGTCTTTAACTCTTGAGAGTACGATAAAGCTCTGATTAAGAAGATCTGTGGGCATCTTGTCCAGAAAAGCCAAGGATTTTTCAGAGCAGAGTGATTGCTCATGGAACAAAATTTGTAAATTTTTTTCCCTAAATAATGCAGATGGTAAAATTGCACTAATTGCCAGTAGAGATTTACAGTTTTTAAAACTGAAATTGTACTCTCATTAGGCATGATACATATTGAACAAGAGAGGAAAGGCCAAAGTGGATAATACTCTTTGGAAAATTGCTGTATAAGCTCTCCAAGACATTATAGTTTAGCTGATAAGTGCTAAGAGTGGTATTTTACATAAATATTCCACAATATTTAATGTATTTTTTCCTGCCTATAATTAGAGCTCTGATTTACTCAGAGAAAGAATAACTATGGGATAAAAATCAAAATGCTTGTCTCATAATTGCCAGAATACATACCCAGTCTCTTGGATTAGAAAAAAAAAAAAAAAATTAAAGAAATACACACAGACACTTTCTGAAATGAAAGCCCAAAATATTTTTATATAAAATATTAACTACAAGCATGTGAGTACTATAATTTCATTTCAATTAAATGTGAATTAATTTCATATATACATATACAACTACTACTTAGAAATTTAGTAACGGTAAACTATTTTAAACTAATACTATGTAAAATCCTTGGAAATTTTGTTTTTGCAATCTATGCTAGGGAAGAATGGGTTGACTATTTCTCCTTCCCTTCCACAAGAGCATATTGGAATGTGTGCTAATGTTTGAATGCATTTGCTAGTCACACAGGCAGCACATTTCTTCTAGGAGAACATTTGGAAAAGGTTTTATATTTTCATCTGCATATATTTAACTTTTTGAGGGGGGTGGTGGAAAATGTACATTCAAGAAAAAATATCTAAATGAGGCCAATCAGACTTTTCTTCAAAGCAAATGTAAAGTTTTATGATTAGTGGTTGACATCTTTTTTGAGAAAACCAAGATACACTATTAAAATGCTTTTGGGCCCTGTTGAATTTTCTTTGTGTTCCCAAACTAAACCCATAGGTGAAAGGAACTAGAAAGTATATTATATAAGGCCATAAGTAATGAAATATGAATGCTACTGTGTTTTTTCTTATTTGGAAACCCATCCTTCTAAAATGAGAGTAAGTTCATTTTAGAGTTAAAATTCCCATTCCAAGAACTGAGAACTTCTTCAAACCTTTCCTGATGGTTTAATTCCTTCACCTCATAAATGCAAGGTTATTTCCCACGTTTTTATTATCACAATTATATAATCTTACATTCTCATTCTTTTTTTTTTTTTTTTTTAATACTTCTAAGAATTGCCTCTTCTACCAAGTAACATTTTCCTACTAATAATGCAATTGTAGGGCTGGGGTTGTGGCTCAGTGGTAGAGCTCTTGCCTAGCATGCGAGAGGCACTGGGTTTGATCACATAAAAACAAAACAAAACAAAACAACAACAACAAAAACTAAATAAACAAAACACAGGTATGATGTCCATCTACAATTAAAAATATATTTTTAAATGAAACAAATAATGCTGTTGTATAGCAGTTTACAGTTTATAGTGTGTTACTTTTTTCCCCAGCATAAAATTAGGACAGTTTGGAAAGTTGTGAAGTCCCCAGTTTCTGCCACACAGCACTTGGCAATTTAAAAGTATTTTCTAGAAGGATAGGGAAAGTAAGGGTGAAGAAGAAGTGGGAACAGGTTGGCCATTGGGTACTAAGTTAGGATAGAAGTAAGTTTTAGTCTTCTATGGCACAATAGAATGACCACAGATAACAACAACATATCAGTGCATTAAAAACAATACCAGAAGACAGATTTCTAAGGTTTTCAAAGAAATGTTAAATGTTTGAGGAGATAGATACTTTTACCATGATTTGAATGTTGTGCAATGTATACATGTGTTGAAATGTGACATGCTATCCCATAAATATGTACAGTTTTTACATGACCACGAAAAAAAGACTTAAGCTTTTTGAAGTTGTCTATTGATCAGTGTTTTGAGCCTTTGATGACTCTGGTAGTTATCAAAAATAGACTTACCACTCTGGTAGGTGGTAGAATGAGAAACAGGATAGTCAAAGACTGTTCAGGCACAGATCTGGTGAAAATAAAGTGTTTCTGTGGTCTAAATTGTATTTGGGACATCACTATTGGTTTCAGTTTGACCAGATCAATGTTTAATTCTGTTATTAAAAATACATGTTGCTGGATATTTTATGCTACTTTGTCATGTAAGGGTTACTTTGGATGAGGAAAACAAGTTATCTGCAGAGTCGAGTATGATTATTTGAGTCATCTTCTGATCTGGCAAAGAGCTGAAAGAGGTGCATGTGGGATGGTGAGAAAAGGAAAGAGGGTGTGTTCAGAGTGCTTCTTGAAGATTCCGTTTAGCACATTTGATTTCTGCGGGGCAACTCACATGTTACTTAAACCTTACTAGGTTAGATTTTGTTAGTATGTCACATTAGATTATATATTCTAAATATTTGGGTAAACTTTGAGATTTAGAACCCCAGAAGTCTCTAAACATTGCCTCATCAAAGTGAAATAATTTTGTCTTATGAGAAATCTGAAATTTTTTTTTGATAATGTATGAAATGCCGAAGTCCATTAGAGAATTTAAGGTGGAAGAAGGGAAACAAGTAGGTTCTCTGGGTACCCTTTAGTGTTGACAACATGGGCAATAATTTTTAAAGTGGCAGCAGATCAACTTACAACTTAAAAGTGACTACCAAAATACTGCCCCAAGTGTCCCATGGTAGTGACAAACATGTCTGTTTGCACAATGGAACCTGACATGGTGCCCACCGGGATGGGGAGGGTCAGAGATGGAGACCATCTTGGCTGCACCCTGTCGGGCTTTGCCAAAAGAAACAAGGACCTGTTCTGCCTCCGCCACACACAGGCTCCTGTTGATTTGATTCCAAATCAGCTAAGCTCTTTGGCATCGAATAAACCTTTTCACAGGCGTCCTGTGACAACGCTCATTTCCCAGGTTTGTTGTAATCATAATTCACCACAGGACCTCAGCGAGCTTAAAAAGTCTTTCCAGATCTTTCCTGGAGGAATAGACTTTTCTCTGGATTCATCCGGGGGAAGAGCAATACCTGCTCTTGTTGTGGGTTTTGCATTTGAAAGTGGTAAAGGCAGGCCTATTTTTCCCCTTGTCGTCTTCTTAAAAAAAAAAAAAAAAAAAAAAAAAACACTTTTTTCCATATTTTAAAGAATGCAATTGCTTTATTTCTAAAGCTGCTCTATAAACAAATCCAATTCATTGGATTCTTGAATTTAAACACCTTTTGTATATTTGGGACACATGCAAATGAGGGAATTGGTAGGCTTGTGTTCCTACAAAAGTGAAATAAAGTCACCAGCCATGAACACACAAGATAAAATGAGCAACAAAGGGAAGTGGTGGCAGGGAGACAGAGAGAGGAGCCGCAGGAGATTGTCATTATTGACCCTGGCAGAGAGCAGACCCAGGAATAATGGAATGGAATGCTAAAAGCACAGGGGGAGAAGGGATCCTGAGAGAATGTGGGTAGAAAATGTTCTGACAGAGAGAATTGGATTCTGAAATCCTGTCCTGAAGGAAATGGTTGGAAATCCATTACTCATTACACGTGTAGCAGGACAGGACCCAGGCCTGCAGACTGCTGTCTATCACGCTTATCCGCCAGCTCCCTGGGGAAGGCAGTGCAGAGATGTTCAGAGCTCTCTTATTTCTGTCATGATTTTTGACCAGTTCCTAAAACTCAACCATCGTTGAGTCAATGTACCTGGAAGAAGTGAGCCCAAGGGAAATTTCGGAAGAGAAATGGGTCTGTTCCCTGTGCTTCCCACGGTTGTTGGGTTCAGAGACATTTAACATGAAGATGGGGCATAGGACATGATCATGATCTGCGTCCTGGTGAAGTAGAAAGGGACCTGGCATTCTAGGGCTGTTCCCAGAGTCCTCGGTGAGGTTGTCTTCCTCTGCTGGAAGGGAGTTACCTCTGCAACAGGTGGGTACTGCCTTGTTCAGTTGCCAACTATTCCCCTAAGGGAAAGATTCTATCTTACATAATAGGAATAAAAACCAAGGACTAATTTTCTTTACCTCTGTCCCCCATAGACTAATAGAACCATTTTCCTTGAATGATGTGCCATATTATAATAGAATGGAATATTTATAGTCTTTTTTGTTTTTTAATTTTTATTTTAAAAATTGTTTTAAATACTTATATTAATAGTTATTAGCTGAGGCTGGATGTTGATTTATCTACTACAGCTTAAGAGGTTAATAGAGCATGCATCAAAACTGTCTGGTTAGATTCCTGTAAACCAGGGAGGTAAGATCACCACTGGTGGCTACTGGACCTTCAGCAAGTGTCTTAATTTCTCTGATCCAGCTTTATCGTTGTTGGAATCACATTAGCGACCATCTAAGAAAGTTTCTGAAAAGATTATGTAAATAAATACCTGACATCATTATTATTTTCACCAACTGGTGTTCCCAACTTTGGAAACTCACCCTCACAGTGCCCGCCTGGGATTTGTTTTAATGCATTTTGTAAATGGTTTCCTGTGCTTGGTTCCTTCTCTGGTCCTCAGTTTTATTCATCTGAAAAATGAAGAGTTAGGAAAAGAGAAACTTTAATATTAATATTAATCACATTCCTAAACTTCTGGTGGTGATGTGAATGAACATAATAGATTCGAGGATAAATAACAATTTATCCATGGCAAAAATCACAATGTGCCCATCCTTAAGCCCAGCAGCTCCATTTTGCCATTACTGGTCTCTTCAAGTGAATGGGGTAGCAGTCCCCAAACCTAGCTTTACCATGGAGCCCTTTATTTTGAAAAACATTTCCTATAAAAAAATGGAACATACTTTGGGAAAACCTGGTCTGAGGAGCAGGCAAAATATGTGCATAGGAAGAGAACAACTCACATTTGCAAATTTGTTTCCACATGGTAGGCTCCCAGGTGGGTGGAAGAAGAGAGTACAGTAGCATCAGCAAGCTCATGTGCATATGAATGAATGGTATTGTCCCATGCCTTCCTCATAGCAACCTCAGAAAGTGGGTACTATTGCCCTATTTTTTAAAAGGGAATCTTCCAGAAATTTAGTTATCATTCCAAAATTAGATGAGCCTGCTTCCCAGTCTCATTTATATGTTTCTTATTATGCTGTCCTGGAGGAGGTCAAATCAGGGCCAGGGGAGGCAGGGAGAGAAAAAGATTGTACCGTCCTGAAACACTATTTAAGACATTTAAGACAAATTTAAAAAGTAAAATGGATTAAAAATGTTGAGCATTGTGTTACTCAGTTTTTGGTTTACTGGGACAGTAGTACGCCGTAAGCTTTTTTAAGTGACTGGAAGACAAGTTTAAGGCACATAATGGTTAATGAAAACATCAGTGTCATAATTCTGAGAAGTTATGTAGGCTGGAAAAATCTAAATAAAAATAAATAAGTGTTCTGAACTTATTGATTGCATTTAAAAAAATAAATGCCTTTAAAAAAAAATCTTAAGAGTAACAACCATTCACTCAATGCCTGTGGCCTAGGTTTCCAGTGTGTTCTGAGCCATAATGTTGCCTATAGGAAAAGTGGATAGGTGTGTATGATATAAAAAGGGAAGGGGGGGTAAGTTAGAGGGCAGGATAAAAGAAAAAAGGAAGCTTGGGAGGATGAGGTGGGAGGATCACAAATTCAAAGTCAGCCTCAGCAACTTATTGAGGCCCTGCGAAACTTAATGAGACCCTGTCTCAAAATAAAGAAGAAAAGGGCAAGGGAGTTAGGTATCCCTGAGTTCCATCCCTGGAATCTTAAAAAAAACAAACAAACAAACAAAAAAAAAAAAACCAGAAAAAAAGAAGGGAGAGGGTTCTATTTTAGAGCAGACTATTTATCATGCATTGTTAATGTTAATTTTGAAGGGAAATGGCCAATGACCCAGGCTGTGGAGGATTGTAAATTAATGTTGGTGTATTTCCAAACCTAGAATCTCTCTTTTGTAATTGTGGGCATTTCATTCAGAAGTACATCATGCATCTCAGTTCTCACATTTTAAATTAAATTTCCTTATTACTTTTTAAGTAGCCTGTCATGGATTATTGAGTATTTACTGTACGTTTATACTGTAATTCTCTGAAATGACAGACAGTAATTGCTTTAGCTACTGCATCTGATGTCTAATTACTATAAATGTGTGTAAAGAAGTAATTAAATGGAAAAAGTAAACTCCCCCCCCCCCTCAACTTTGTATTACAGATGAAGCAGAGGATGTTACTTCATTCTCTGATTTTTGGGTAAAAACAAATAAACTCGCGTAAGTGGAGTGATAAATATGCTGCAGGGAAAGGCAATCTAACATGTGGCTCTCTTCTGGCTGAATTTTGCACTAGGCAGCAGAACAGCGCTGAACCTGAGCGGGAGCAGGAACTCAAGTTGTCCCTTTCCATACCCTAAAGTTAAGCCAGGACTTTCTCTGCTCACAAGTGCTCCTCCTTCACCTTCACATCTAATCCAGAAAGCAATAGGACATAGGACATCTCTGGAAATTTTGCATAAAGGAAGCCTCTAGAAATAGGAGTCTAGTCCAGAGAAAATATCCCATACAACTATCACCACAAACAAGAAACCAGTAACATTATGACAAATTGTTAGTTGGGTTTATTAAAGTCCTGTTATTCTTTTTTTTTTTTTTTCCCCAAGTGAATGAGAAACTGACAGCCTTTCAGAGTTACCTAGATCATATATCTTATTCAACCTGGCAAGTTCCATCATCCCAGATGAGGGACACCTATAAAATCTTAAATTAAGCAACTGATATACCACTTATGGTAACTTTTGAAACAGATGTTTTTAAAGTTTCATTCATCTGAGAAAAGTAATAGGTGAATGATTAGATTTCAGATATATATATGAAAAATGCACTATTTTTCTATCTATGGAAGTGTGTATAAAGATATGGAAGCTCTAGACTATGATTTCCAACCTCTTTTCATGGACCTGTGTCAAGTTTGTTGAAATATTCACAGAATTGAAAATTTGGGACTTAATGGATTAAGACCCCAATAGAACCTGGTGTTTCATACCTGGAGGAGAAGTAGCAGGGCAGAAGTCTGTCTTAACATCAAAAACAGCAGCACTATATTCGTTAAGCAATGCCCAAATCATCAAATAGTATTTTTCCTACAGGAAGAAGAATCACAGCTGGATGGACTTAAAGCAAGATCTGAAATTAAAGACCATATTATTCCTCTCATCCTTCCAAGGGCAGGTGAACACAGAGGGGCATTTCAACCACTGAGATAATAATAAAGGCAGACACAAAGAGCCCACTGCAATCTTGCTGCTCTAAAGTTTAAGTTGATCCGATCTCTCTCTGACCTTTTGAATTGCCAATTGGAAAAACACACACAAATGGCTCTCAGCTGAGAAGCAGCTCAGTAAGCCTTCTAGGCAACCTGTGGTCATCCCCTTGAGCAAGGAGTTTGAAAAGGGACCCAGTCTGTTTTGTGCTTGTCATCACTGGCAACTTTCCCCTGGGTGGCTCGGTCTGGAAGTGTGTCCCATACTGCCATGAGTTAAACCAGACTCCAGTATTCACCTTTTTGGGGGCTGGTGCAATAGAAACACTGTTACTGAACCGAGGCAGGCAAATCCAACACTGAGAAGAGCCAGTGGTTTCTATTTATCAGTCAGGTGACCGATGTGAATGAAGGTGGCATTTTGTAACGTTACAGTGGGTAAAATTGATACTAAAACATCAAGAAAAATGTGTCCTTTGGTTAAACTACAGAATTGGAGCGAGGAAGAGAAATACTTCAGATCCCAGTACTTGACAAATTTTTAAATATACCACCTTTCTTTTGCAAGATGCTCTAGACACAAGTTTTTAAAATAGTATACATTCAATCACATTTCTCTTCTCAGTCCCAGTCTTCAAGTTTGTGAGGTAACTGGTGGAGGTGTGTTCTTGAAGTCCCTAGGGCTTTTTGGAAGACTGCAAAAAAACTTATTTAAAAATCAAAGTTTATTTGATTACTTATTTGTTAGTACATTTATTCTTTTGTTCAATCAACATGTGTATGAGTGTGTGTGTGTGTGTGTGTGTGTGTGTGTGTGTGTGTGTGTGATGTGCCCAGAACTACTCATCTTTTCCTTAAGGCCAAAACACAGCAGCCCACTTTCTCCAGAGACAGTTGATCCAGAAAGGCACCTGTCACAGGAGGGGTTCCTGGATAATTTGGATGCATAGACTTGTCCAGCTGTTCCTCACCCTCTGCTTTCAGGGAAGTGGGTGCTAACAAAGCTTCCATGATAGCTTCAGTATTAAAAAGGAGCAGGGAACAGTAGGGTTGTGAACCATGTAGTTCATTATTTTTTATTGTTTGCTGAAAAACAACTATTTGTCTTGAAGTCTTAAGACCCTCTGAGCAGAATTCGATGGCTTCATCTTCATGGCAAGGAAAACATCAGCTTCCGTTACATTTTTTGTCTAACATATATGGTGCACTTTATTATATGTTTCCAGACTTGTATTTATGAGTTGTGTGTTACTGCTGTTTTATAGATGAGTAACCTGAAACACAGAATGTCCAATGTTACTCGTTAACTTAACCCTAAACCACTTCACCGTGTGGTCACACAATAGAAGCAAGCGATAGTGCTGGGACTGAGTCCAAGCACATCAACCATCCTCCCTGGACTCTAATTGGCACTGGGAATATGATGCAATAAAAAAAGACCAAATGGGTAGATGCAGTCCCAAAAGAAGTGGCATTTGGGGTCCGTCAGGTGCTGGTTGCAGGTTTTGATGAATGTGAGAGGCTAAAGGCTTTACCTACCATCGTCCCTTTACACATCCACCCTGATTCTCCTTACAAACATCTTCCATTGCTACAGATTGCTTTCTACATATGATAGGAGAAACATGTTATGCATTTCAACTTAAGGTAAACTGATTCTGAGGTATTTTTTTTCCCTCCATGGAATTGTCAGTTTATTTACTTTTTTAAAAATTTTTACAGACCGCATTTTGATTCATTGTACACAAATGGGGTATATTATTTCCTCTCTGTGGTTGAGCACGATGTAGATTCATACCATGTGTGTAATCATACATGTACATAGAGTAATCATGTCTATCTCATTCCATTTTTCATACCCTCCTTCCTCCTCCTTCTCATTTCTCTCTATGTAATTTAAATTTCCTCCATTCTTCTTTCACCCATCCCATTATATATCATCATCCACTTTTCAGAGAAAACATTTGGCCTTTGGTTTTTTGGAATTGGCTTATTTCACTTAGTATGATATTCTCCAATTCCATACCTTTATTTGCAAATGCCATAACATTATTCTTCTTTATGACTGAATAATATTCCATTGTGTATATATACCACAGTTTATTTATCCATTCATCATTGAAGGGCATCTAGGTTGGTTATACAATCTAGGTATTGTGAATTGAGTTTCTATAAACATTGATGTGGCTGCATCATTGTAGTATGCTGATTTTAAGTCCTTTGGGTATAAACTGAGGAGTGGGATAATTGGGTCAAAAGGTGTGTCCATTACAAGTTTTCTGAGGATTCTCCACACTGCTTTCCAGAGTGGGTAATCCAATTCAACTAACATTATTGAGCAAATACTGTGCTGGGATCTGTGCAGGTATGTTGGAGCCTGGATGACCTACAGATAATACATAATGATGAAATTCTCTCTTTCCATGCAAACTTTTGAGTCCATGGACCCTCAAGGATCTGGGTGAGTCAGAATATGTACCCAAAGGGGGACAGTGCTCACAATATAAGCAATGTGTTGTGTCATTTAAATAGGGAGAGTATCCCATTTGCTTGGAGTTGTTATTAATACAGATAGAGGTTGGGGAGTGAACTTTATAGAAAAGGGGAAATTTGAATTGAACCCTAAAAGACAGATTTGGGGGAAGTATTTGCAGAGGTTGTTAGTTCTAGAAATGAAGCTGAGTCACAATGAGACTAGAATAACACTAAAGCTTCAAACCTTTCTCTCTGTACATCAAATGCTTATTCTCATAGTAATCTAACGTGTTTCAGGCTGTATCAGGCGGGAGACAACTGGCAGATAACAGGAAGCATTTTTTTAGTTTAGCAGTATCAATTATATGCTTTTAGAATGGGTAGAAAGGCTGCAAAAGCAAAATCCAGAGTCGGCCCCAAAGCAGGCTCCCAGTAGCGCCACAGGGAACGGATGCCCTGGGAGCAGTCTCCTCTGCTACAATAAAAGCTGAGAAATCTGAAACTATGGGCAGCACCTTAATCTGTAGTCTGGGAATCAGAAAACAGCTCCCCAATTTTTGCTGGATTCTTGCCTTGCCAGCCACAATCTATCTACCTAAGCCAATATGGCTTTCTCGAACACTGATTTTCTTCCCATATAATTAGTTTCTGAAGTCAGGTTTCACAACAGTAGCACTGTTCTGTCAGTTACAGAACATAGTCACACCTAAACCCTCCAAGCAAGGGAACCGAAGATGCTTGCAGTGTCTGCGATACCAGAAGAGTCACTAGAAGGAAACTGGAAGAGATCTCAAGCGAGCAATCTATTCTGTTTATCAGAGTATGAGAAGCCGGCATGTCAATAAATTACTTTTAAAAATTTTAAAGGGCTACTTTTGTAGAGTGCCTTCCACAGAATGAGGTTGGAGATGCAGGTACCACAGCAGACACTGCAGATTGATCTTTGTACTTTTCCCTTTGAGCTCCATTAGGCAGCCTCCAAACACTTCTCACCCAGTCTTCCAAAAAAATTGCTCCCAATCAAAACTGACGTAATAAGTAAAACTCTGCTTGGCATTCCTGGCCAAGGACCCAGCATATGCAAGCCAGAGGTAGTTAAAATAAGGCACAGAAAAATTGGAAGTGTTGGAAAAGGAGAAAGCTTTAAACCTTGCCTCTTTGCAATTTGGTTTGAGGCTAACTGCAGAAAGAAGAGTTTTGTTTGAATCACAAAATAACATTTAGATCTCCCTCAACCAAAGAGCATTATTTCTCAGAACTTGGCTAGAACCTTACGCAGTCACAGAAAAAGTAGCACAATGACCCAGACAGAGGGAATGCATCTCACTTAACCATGCCTGCATAATTGTTGGCAGCCAGCTCAATTCCTGCAGTTAGGGCCCATCAGTCAGACTGGCAGCCTCCCAGGACAATGTGACTACACTCCATTGAGCCTGTGGAGAGAGCCAGAGTACAGGGGCTGGGAGACATTGTCAGGCTGTTTCCATTTGAGTTACAAGAGGAGCGATGTGTGGACCATGTGGATAATTGTTTGTTTGCTTTTTGTCACATTTGGAATCAATGTAAATAAACCCAATCTGTAAAAGAGAAAGCAAAAGCCCAAAGCACCTGGAGTGTTTTGATGCAACTCTGGGAAGCTGAAAGCTTCTTGGCAGCCATGAGGGGGAAAATGACAAATGCCACACTAGTGGGAACAGGAGAATGGATTGAATGGTCACTCCCTGATGATGCTCTGTTGTGCAGTTTTCCTGAAAGATAATAGGGACCCATTAAGATACAGCCTCTGGAATGGAAAGGAAAGGTGGCCTTCCTTGGGGATGCTGCTTAATTACTCCATGTGAAATACAAAATATCAACTTCAAAAAAAGTGAGTTGGCATTAAGTAATTTGTTTAAATTGATGTGTGTGTAGACATGGAATGCAAATTCATGATTAAGCAAACAAGAAATACAACTTTACTTGTAAGGAAGTAACACAGTTGCCTGGGGCCCAGTGGTGTCTCTAGATGCCTATGCAGAGGGGCCTGAGCTCTGGATAGGGGCCTGACTTTGGAGTGGAGCGTAGAGAGCTTATCTTGGAATAGCAACCACCGATCTTTTCATGTAAGATAGAACAGATAAAATAAGAAAGCTGTTGTCACCAGTTCCCCACAAAGGGGTGGAAAGGAAGAGCTTATGTGAGCTGTCCTCCCTGTTCCTCCCCGACAGGTGAACTGCCTTTTGGTATTGCCGCTCCTCAATTTTTGGTTCTACCTGGTTGGAAAATTTGGTGAAACTGGAGATCGGCCGAGCTTGCCTCCTTCCATTTGGTTGACCTGTGTCCTCTCCACAAGGAGCCCCTGTCCTTCTCCTCAGGAGTGTCCTCATGCCCTGCCTTGCCGTCCGTCACCTCTCTTAAAATATGCCATTTTCTAGAAATAATCAAATATCCCTTCTCTGCACCTTGTTCTGAATTTTTAATGCTGCTGTTTCTTCCACAAGCATCTCCAGTTACAGGAATTGTGGGTTTTAAGCATTTTAACTCTTTTCATGTTCTTATCAATATCATCAATACTCTTTTCTCTCTTCCCCTTCCACACAGTTTTGACCACATGTACCACAGTCTGAGGTTACAGACAAAGGTGCACCAGACTCGGTCTTCAAGGAGATCACAGTTTGGTGGGAGAGGAAGGCCAGTCCTAGAGACCACAGTGCAGAGCAGGTGCTTCCAGGGTTGGGGCTGGAGTTGATATTATGACAGGGGAGGGAAGGATTTGCTGTGCCCAGGCAGGAATTCCAACAAGTGACATCTGCACTGGCTCTTGCAGGGAGCCTGGTAAGGCCCAGGAAGATGGGAAGGAACCTCAGATGTGAAGGCACAGAGGCCAGAGGACCCAGTGCACAGATCAGGGCTGCAATGGAAGCTCATGCTTGACATTTAGATGTTAGATAAGGGCTGGGTCAGGAGGTGTTCCCGTGCATTCTTGAGAAGTTCTGCTGATGTTCTCAAGGTGTGGAGAAAGCCCTGAATGCTTAACAGTTAAAACTGATGGAAGAACAATTCACTCTCCAGGGGCACTTACATCAACAGCTTGTAAAAAGCTGTGTCTTTTTGTGCAGTAACTGGTTTCACTGTTCCAAAGATAAGGGGCTGTGGCTGATGATCTGCTGGAAACCCCAGAGTAGAGTCAAGAAGTCTTATTACTACAGAGCTGCTTAGAGGCTTTATTCTGCTAACACACCCATCCTTACTCTAAAGGAGGAAGATAGGTACTGAAATGAAGGGAAGAGTTAATCTTCCAAGGAAAACACATTGATTTGAAAGTCATCTTCGAGAAACTTTTTATAGAAACCCACATAGTTTATCTAGGATTTCAGCCTTGTCTGATCTGAGAGAAATAAAATTCCAGAGGGGAACTTCTTGGTATTTGGAACTCTTAATTTCTAAAGTTTTCATACGAGACCAGAGAGGGGGATTCATATAATGAATAGATGTATACCTAGTTCCAGATTCAATAGTTGTCAACATTTTTCTAGGTTTTCTTCATTTATTACTCCCTTACAGGTTAGGCTCTGTATTGCCACATACTTCAAAGCAAATTTATCCTCAGGAAGCATAAATGTCTGGTGGTCTCAATTTTAGTGATGCAGCTTGATCCTTAGTTCAAATGGCTGTTGCCTGATTCTTCTGTTGACAAATTCCCATTAGTCTTGTAGTACTAATATTTCATTTGGTTACAGCACTCTATTTCATTGTACTTAAAAAACAATCATTTTCTCTCTTATTTCCTCTACAATTGTTAGTTGGAATTCTTGCAGGAAGGCTTTCCTTTGTCCTCTAGGATTATTTAGTCATTTTGGAAAAATTCATACAGAGTATGTAGAAGAAAGGTACTGGTTCCCCTTAATTACGAAAATGTTTTATATTAGCAATTGATGCCTTAGCTGTGGCCAAATGTAGAACAGTGAATTTGTGTTTGTTAAGATTGTTAGTAGCCTGTAATCACTCCCTTGTTCTCTTCTCCTCTCTTTTGAATGCATCATGAGCTCATGGATTTTTTTTTTAATGTTTTCAGTGTATTTCATTAGTTTGTAGTTAGACTTTCAATGCTCAAATTGTCCTTTTGAAAGCCATTTTCCAGCTGGTACCTGTGCACTTTCAACATAACTTTCTTGGTCCTTGAAATGTTTTTACCCCTAGCCTCTCAAGATTCCCAGGGCTCATCAACTATGTTCCCTACCCTAGTCCCTGGATTCAACTTTTTTTTTCCACTGAGGAGTCCTGGTTCCATTCTTTCGGAAAGGATATTTTATGACCTCCTTCTATGTGCAGAGAGTGTTTATTGCTTTAAGCACTCTAAGCTGTCTATAAGTAGCCTTTAAAAAAACTTGCTAGTAGCCTTTAGTTAAACATTTTTGTGACATATAAATATATATCATATATATATGTGTGTGTGTGTGTGTGTTTTCTTTCATAAAAACATCATCTTATATTCAATATCCTACCCCATTATTGTTGCTGTTTCACTTAATAGTATATCTTGATATCATGTCTTATCCATACACAGAGTGTTTCTTCACTTCTATTTTCAGTTTGTTAGTACTCTTTTCTGTGGATATAGCAGACCATAATTTATTCATCAGTTCCTTCTACATGAACATTTGGTATTAGCCCTGTATTTTACTATTGTTATTAATGCCACAATGAATACCCTGTATCTAAATGCTTTTTTTCCCCTAGCATAATTTTGAGTAGGATTCCCAGAAAATGGATGGTACTGTCATTTGGTATCAGCATATACAATTTTGTTAGATATTTTAAGATTCTCTTCCTTGGGAATTGTGTCATTTGCATACTTTCCATCAAAGTATGAATAAACCTTTCCCCAGCTATCATCTCAATAGTAGCATATATTGTCACCTAAGTAGAAATTTGGCAATCTGATGGGTCAGAAAGACTCTCTGAGGTTTTATTTGACTCTTTTCTCCCCTTATTAAAAATGACCTTGAACATCTTTTTAACCTATAAGGGGCATTTGCATGTCCTCTTATGAAAAAATGTTCCTAAGTTTTAGGGAAGAGGACTTTGGTAGAGGAGAAAAGGTAAGTTTGAGAGTATGGTGCCTTACAATTTTCAATTGCTGCCCCTTTTCCCAGCCATTTAAATAAGATAAAAAGAGTCACTTCTGAGTAGACTTTTAGTCCACAGATGAAGTTTTCCAAATCCCTTGAGAGTGTCATGCTTAAAGAACAAGACCCCTGGGTGAAATTGCCCAATTTTTCTTGCTTTTGCCTCCTGATTATTCCTTCTTCTTCTTCTTCTTTTTTTTTAATTGTAAACAAATGGGATACATGTTTTTTCTCTATTTGTACATGGAGTCAAGGCATACCATGTGTGTAATCTTAAATTTACACAGGGTAATGTTTGATTCATTCTGTTATTTTTTTCCCTTCCCCTCCACCCCTCCCACCCCTCTTTTCCCTCTATATAGTCCTTCCTTCCTCCATTCTTACCACCCTCCTTATCCCAAACCCTAAACCAAACCCTAACGTTAACCCCTCCCACCCCCCATTATATGTCCTCATCCGCTTATCAGTGAGATCATTCGTCCTTTAGTTTTTTGAGATTGCTTATCTTACTTAGCATGATATTCTCCAATTTCATCCATTTGCCTGCAAATGCCATAATTTTATCATTCTTCATGGTGGAGTAATATTCCATTGTATATATATGCCACAGTTTCTTTATCCATTCATCAACTGAAGGGCATCTAGGCTACAATCTGGTTATGGTGAACTGAGCAGCTATGAACATTGATGTGGCTGTATCTCTGTACTATGCTGATTTTAAGTCCTTTGGGTATAGGCCAAGGAGGGGATAGCTGGGTCAAATGGTGGTTCCATTCCAAGCTTTCTGAGGAATCTCCATACTGCTTTCCATAGTGGCTGCACTAATTTGCAACCCCACCAGCAATGTATGAGTGTACCTTTTTCCCCACATCCTCGCCAACACCTATTGTTGCTTGTGTTCTTGATAATCGCCATTCTAATTGGAGTGAGATGGAATCTTAGGGTAGTTTTGATTTGCATTTCTCTTATTACTAGAGATGTTGAACACTTTTTCATATATCTGTTGATTGCTTGTACATCTTCTTCTGTGAAGTGTCTGTTCATTTCCTTAGCCCAACAAATGGTGCTTGGAAAACTGGAAAAACATATGTAACAGAATAAAATTAAACCCCTATCTCTCACCCTGCACAAAACTCAACTCAAAATGGATCAAGGACCTCGGAATCAGACCAGAGACACTGCATCTTATAGAAGAAAATGTAGGTCCAAATCTTCAACATGTCGGTTTAGGATCAGGCTTCCTTAACAGGACTCCCATAGCACAAGAAATAAAAGCAAGAATCAACAACTGGGATAGATTCAAACTAAACAGCTTTCTCTCAGCAAAGGAAACTATTAGCAATGTGAAAAGAGAGTCTACAGAGTGAGAGAAAATCTTGGCCACTCATACTTCAGATAGAGCACTAATTTCCAGAATCTGAAAAGAACTCAAAAAAACTCTACACCAAGAATACAAATATTCCTTCTTTTTGAACATGGAATTCCTAAGCAGCCTAGATCCTTTAAATCCTTGGAATGTAATCTTAAATTTTATGACTAGACCAGAGTCTAGCTCAGGGTCTTGTTCTCATGGATCTGCTTCTTGTCTGTGACATCCTCATCCCTTCTCCACATCTGACCCACTGGTGATAATAGCAGTGTCACTTAGTTCCCCCTGGGGTCATAAGAAATAGGAAAGACAAACTTATCTCTTTACTGAGATGGTAGTATTTCTCTTCCACGGTCTGCTACAAATCCACACCTGTTAATGTATGTAAGCCAGCAAGTGTCCTACAGACCTAGACATTCCCGAAGTTTTCCCAGATTGGTCTCATCATATAATTTGCCCTTCATTCAAGAAGAGTGGGTCAATGAAATCTGCTTAAAGCTTTTCGATGCATTGATTATCTCATGCTATTAAATGTCAGGAATAACGAAGAACATCTCACCTTCTTTTAACTTTATAAACATAATACATAAATGCTACTTAGGCAAATTACAGAAGCACATACGTGGATGTAGTCATTGCAGTCTAGGAAATTATGACCTAGTTGGGAAGGTAAAGTATTAAAGGGAATTTTTGCAATGCAGTTCAGAGAATGACAACCATTTTAAATGCTGCCAAGTTAATAGAGATAAATGCAGAACAACACAAAGGTCTACCAAATAGAGAATGTAGGCTAAGGAGGAAATTTCTTGTATTACAAATGCAACTGCATGACTTATTTCGTTGCTGTGAGCCTTGGTTGCTCATCTGCAAGTGGATATTAAACAGTATTCACCCCGCAGTGTTCTCTGAGGTATCAATAAGAAAAGCTTACAAGTGCCTTGTAGTGAAAGCTCAATAAACGTTAGTCAGAACTATTAAGGTGGCTTAGAGAAGTTAAAAAAAATTAAAAAGTGTGGGAGGAGGAAGCCTGGGAAAAATTGTCGAACTCAGTCATTAGCAAGTCTCAGGTGACTTTCTAAGGGGCAGTTTCCGCCAACTGGAAAGGCAGGAAGGTAGAGTGCACCAGGTTCAGGGGGTAAATAGGCAATAAATACTTGCCACAGAGAAATCAATAGAAGCAGAAATCAATACAGGCAAGGAAGTTCATCCATTTGAGGCATTGGAGAGTGAAAATAAAATAATAAAGTAAAATGATAAAACAGGTTTCCTCTCTTTTATGGAAAGAGTGATGCAGGGCAGCAGAAGGCATTTGACAGGGCAAGAGTGTTCATGACACCAGCTCTGAGTAAAAGGGAAGGAGGCCCACGCTTAAGAGCACACCGTCAGATTTATATCCTCAGGATCAAGGGCGTTTTCTTAAGAGACAGAGTAGCTTTACGCTATATTTAAAGCTAAAGGACCATAGAGGATATGTGACCCTGACTAAAGGTTGTACCAAGCTGTGACATTAATGAATTAAGTCACAGGACTTTAAAGTGTGTTTAGCCATCATTTGAACAAATGGTCTTAAGTACAGATCAGGCCCCACGGAGTCTCTGCAGGAAATGGAACTGGTATCACTGTGAGCCTCAGGGATTTCAGTAGAGAGGATCTAACGATGGCGAGTATCAAATAAGGCTATTTTTTGCCAATACCGACACATTCGGGCAATAGGGAAATAATCTGTTTTGTTTCTGGCTTTCATACAAAAACTGGCCTAGATATAAAGTTTCATGTTTACTCTTCAGATACATTTTCCCATTCTTATGAAGAGTTTAAGAGGCTTGGATTATCATTTTCTTTAATGTCAAAGTCCATTTTAAAAGCAATTATAAAATACATTAGCAAGCAGATGTCCATTCTTGCAGGCTGTTGTGATAAGTCAAAACAAATCTATCATAACAATTGTATTAAACTGTATAATCTGCTCAGTGAAGCAACTAAAACATAATGAACACAAACAATATCCAGAGGGTCATGATCACAGTAGTTAAAATGAGAGAGCTGTAATGGTCCAGAATGGCTAAAAATGTTAGGTCCTTGGAATCAGATCATAGATAAAATTCCAGTTTATCACTGGGGAGTTTTCTTAACTTTTAAAATCTCAGTTTCCTCATCTCTCAAATGGAAATAATAATCCACAAACTTTAGTACTGTTAGATGATGAAAGAAGATGAGTACAAAGTACATAGCACATTACTTCTTAAGAACTGCTGTACAATCGTTGCTTTCACCATTTCTACTACATTATTTACTTATTCTTTGCGATTTAATCCAAACTCAGTCTGATAATATAAATTCCATGAAATGTCATCCAAAGCCACTTTTGGAAAATGCTGTAGGATGTTACATCATTGAAGATAGAAACACTGTCTGTCTGCTCTGGAATGGGTGACTGTTTCTTTGGCTGAATACTAGCTGGTTTACATATGTGTATGTGTGTGTGTGTGTGTGTGTTTTGTGTGTGTGTGTGTGTGTGTGTGTGTGTGTGTGTGTGTATGTGCGCGCGCGCATCAAGTTTTAAAGACACATCCTTCCCAGGGAGGTGAGTTGCACTTAGGAACTGAGACTGACTGAAGAAAGGGAGATTGACATCTTCTAGGTTATTCATACGCTGGAATTTTGCCAATAGGGTAATGGCCTCGAAATTCACATGTCTGATGGTATTAAAACCCCTTTTTTCCTCTCTGAGCATATGCATTTGGACTAGCATGAAATCATGAGAAAATACCCATTCTGGTTTTTGTGGCTGGTCAAAACCAAACAAGCTTGCAAACATCCACTGTGCTCAAATTCAGAAGGTCCTTTCATACATAGTCCTGATTTCAATCAAAATCATGTTTCAATTGTTGTAGATAGGTACATCTATAGAAAATTTTTTAAAAATTAAAAAAACACAATATTTAAAATTTCTTGTAAGTCTGCATGAATATCTCATCTGGGTCCCTTATGTTGTAATTGAAGCCTGCCACTTAAATGTTTTCTCCCATTTCCAAAGATGGCTTTGCTAAATTTCCCTGCCTCCCGGAGTAGATCTTTGCCTTAGTGATCTCATCTGCCAAATGATATTCCTGTGGAGATATACTGCCAAGTCAGGAACAAAAAATAGTAAACAGTAGAGACTATTTTTTTTTCGTTACTGCTGAAGCCCCGGAAGCAACAATATTATCTCAAAGTCTGTAACACAAGCAAATTAATCTGATCTGCATGTCATTTGAAAAGAGGATGGTTTTGGATAGCTCTGTATCATCTCAAGTAAAAATTAGATTAGCAATGTGGTTTAATGTAGGCCAATAAAAGAGAGAGAAAGTATGTTAAATAATTTTTAATTTAAAACTGAAAAAAAATGGAAATACACAGATCTTTCTTTAAATAAAAGTAGCTGATGTTCTATTACAATGCTATAATACATTATAAAAATATATAACCTAACTCAGTAAGATAATAGGGGTTAAGAGTGTATTTTTTTCTGGAACAGAATATAAATTTGGATCTCAAGCACTGAAATAGATCTATAACAGCCATGAAAATAGTCATTGGTCACTGCACGTAAAGCTTAAAATAAGTGAAAGTGAATGACTGATAAAATGTCTCTACTCATTCACCTTGTGCCATGATTTCTACATGTTAAATTAAGATAGGGCCCTTTGGGAAATACTGTTTGGTCAAAGACACACTTTGGAGTTCATCACGCCTTTATCAGTGTTACAACTTAAGCAAGTGGTATGAGTGTTGCACGGATATTCTGTATAAACAGAGGCGAACCTGAGCTTCATTTTCATTTTATTTATCTGAGGAATGCTGAGTGTCCCATCCAGTTTCAAACTTGGAAACTGTTTTTTCCACTTATCTTTCTTTTGGAATATCTTTTGAGATCACATTTTACTATATTCCAGATTGATTTCCATCGGCACCCCTATTTCTTTGCCCCCAAAATAAAAGGTTGCAATATTCCAAGAAAATTGCTTTCTTCCTTGGTAACAAACTAAATTTAGTACTAAAAACACCTTTCTCAGGATTTCCATGCGACTGTGCCAAGAGAATGCAGGAGGGTGAAATCATGGTCCCTGCGATGTCCTAACTCACAAGCCAGGTAGCATCGCTGTGCTTCATTTCATTGTTAAATGCTGTTGTAAAGCTCTTCCCAGCTTGAGAGGGAAATTAGACTTCACCTTTCAACAGAGGCATGTCAGTATCACATTGTAAGGAATGCATGTGGGATGCCATATAGATATAGGTCAGCCTTTGGAAAAGACACCTGCCATCTCAGGGTTCTTGACCTTGTTGGGTAGAATGTAGACTAATGTTAAACCTTCATTTGCTCCTCTGCTGTCACCCGTGTGTAGTGAATGACCTTCATAATCACACATGGCATTCTTATGCAAGGGTCAAAAAGGTCTTTGGTATCATAAGCTCCACTTTAAGTATTGACTTAGGAAAGTGGCCTACATTCTCCAAGTCTAAACTTCCATTTAGAATATTATAGTGAAGATAAAATTAGGGAATATACTTAATATTAATAGTTCGACGCTCAGTATTGGTTTCCTCTTAACGTTTTTATGTTATTTTGTTGTTTGGTGCTGGGGATCCAACCCAGGGCTGCAAGTGAACAAGTTTTAACAGTGAGCTATGTTCTCAGCCCTCTTAATGTTGCACAGACAAATCCAGTAGGTTTAGAAATATAAAGTTGCATCTTTAAAGATAAAAATGTTACCTATTTGGTGGAATGAGACAGACATCATTACCCTATGTACATGTGTGATTACACGAATGGTAGGAATCTACATCGTGTATAACCATAGAAAGTAAATGATGTACCCCATTTGTGTACAATGAATCAAAATGCAATCTGTAAAAAGTAAAAAATAATTAATTAATTAATTAATTTTAAAAATGTTAACTATTAGTGACTGCAGAGGACTCAACTAATGTTTTTAATGGATAAATTGTTACAAAATATTTTATTCTGTTAAATCGTAAAAGATCCTCAGATTGCACAGAAAATGTGTATCGACCTATTTCTGGTTTGAAATAAAGGTTGCTTCTACTCTTAATACTAGGAAAAGAACCCTGAAGTTGGATTATTGGCACATTTGCCTTTTTTCTATTTGCCTTTAGTTCCCCAAATCCATTCTTAGTTTAGGGTGACCCATAAGCCAGAAGCACATGATAGCTTCTTTTATTGTTATCATGTTTTTAATTGAATTACAATTGATAGTTTATATATCAACTGAACTAAGGAAAGTTAAAAATATGCTACATTTTTTTCTCTCTTCAAGCTGTAAGATGTTTCTGCGCAGCTTATTCTTCTGTAGTATTGAAGCTCATACCTTCCCTGCATTCTTTTGAGATTCACTCTTTAATGTCCACATGACCAGTGATTATCTCACTTTCCCCCTCTGGGCATCAAGATTTGAACTCCTACCTCCAGCAGTGACAGATTAGCCTATTAATCCAATGTACCTCCTTGGCCCTCTGCCCAGTTTTGCACGTTCAGAGTGATTCACAGTATTGAAATTTTCTGCATTATTCAGCACTGGTGATCCATCATCTGAGCAAATTATATCTCTAGCCTCCTATCAGTCCAAATGGGTTTAGATAATGAAGCTTCCCCAAAAGCTCCAGTCATCTCAAAACCATGTTAAAGATAGGTGCATAATTCACAAAGTCACAAAAGGAACATATTATAAAGGCAAGAAGCATCGCCCTCCTGAAAAAATGTTTAAAGCTAGACAAAGAAATAAAGTATTGTCCATTAATTTACTTCTTATATTATCTGTTGATTTACTTCTTAAAGGACAAGTTAAAATAATGGGAAAAAGGAGAATTTAAAATTTTATTCTGCCTTGATGCTTCATCATCTTTCTATGTATACTGAAACATCAACTAAAGGATTATCTTTTGTTATTGCATTGATATGGTGACCTATCATCATTGCCAAAATAATGACATGGGTGCATTCAGAGAACACATCTCACCTGAAAGAGCAGAGTCTAACATGCAAGCTCTTGGAGAAGTGTGTCAAATCTGTAGGCCCCCTCTTGCTTTCTCAGTAATTAGTTTTTTTATAAGTCTGAACACTAATGATTTTTGTCAGTGATAGTTAGAGTGTTGAATATTCTGGATTATAGCTGTTCTCCCAGTAGCTTATCTGGTTATTTCTTCCTTTCCTGTTCAAGATTATTGTAGTGTATCTAACACACAGTAATACATAAAATCTCTCTTTTTGAAATATTTAGTGTTTACATCATCTCTCCAATAACCTCAGCAAGCAGCTTCCAACCTCTATTTGAATATTGACAGTCCAGTGGAACCCATCTGGAATTCGCCTAAGCAAAGGTGACTGTTAGTATGATCTGTCTTGTACTGAAGAGAACGTTATCACCCTATGACTTCTATTTATTAGAAAAATTCTACATTCTTCTTTCTGCAAGGCAGTCATTGGAAGTTTTAAATACTAATTCATATTCTTCAGTAATTATTTTTTCTGGATAAACAGCTCTTCATGATTTTTTGGTCATAATTCTATTTTTTTTTTCAGTACCTGCATAAGATTTGGTTTGCTGATGCTTCTCATGTGGTACTCAGGTCTATACAAGATGTTATGATGCTTAGGTAACAAATTCCTTCCCTCCAGATAGTGAAGTCTGTGAGATACAGAAAAAGAGTTAATCGATAACCCTAATTTCATATTTAACTGTATTCTAACCTCCATGCTAAGAATCTCATAATAATTATTAGTCGACACTAATTCTAAGACGTAAATGCTCAGGGAAATTAGGCAAAATGTCAAAGGGCCCTTATGTAAGAAGTTAGGTAAAATACAGAGCTTAATCTAGATCTACCTGATGCTAAAACTTGACACTTAACCATCCTATATAAATACCCCTGTTTTCTCAAACTGAATGCATTCCCAGTAGGTTCTTCGATGATATTAGAGTCATTGTGTTTTAAAATTTTGTTGGGTAAATAGCCCCCAAAGATGTAAATTCTTTCATCCCACACATTGGGTGGCCCCTGCATCTTTCCATCACCTGTATGTATGTTTGCTTTATGTGTACGGTCCTTTCCACTTCCCTCACGAAGGTGTGCAGTAGCCCAGGGCTTGAGGAAGGGCTCAGAGGTAGGCGACTAGATGTTTCCCTGCAAATCAGTGTTGTACACACTTTTGAATATATGCCAACTTTTATTTAATACAATTATTGTGCTCTTGTTTACATTTTCTTTCTGTTAAAGATACTATTTCCAAAAACTTTGAGTACTCATGAACTGTTTCTTCTGAATTTTGGTGTTTGGAACAGAAATTCTTATGTTTGCTCTCCCTCCATTCATTTACTTCTGGTTCAAAACTAGCAATTAAGCAAACAAACAAATAAACAAACCAGGACACCAATGAGCAGCAAATCACTTGCTACTCGTATGTAGTGATAAGAGAGGATTCACTCTATCTCATTTGCTAAGTATCAATGAGCAAGTTACTTTAATCTTCCTACATCACAGGTTTCATGTAAAATGAGGAAATTTATGTGGCTTAAATTTGGGGCTGGTAAGGTGCTGCTTTCTGGATTTATCAGGAGTCTAGCATGTCTTTGAATATTTTGACCAAATAATGTGTCACATGTGACCTATGCTTTTCAAAGTTAACTCTACATCAGTTATTCTCAATCTTTAACACACACCAGCATTATTTGACTTGTAGAACCAGATGGCCAGTCCCTATCCCCCAGAGTTTCTGATTCAGCATGTCTGATAGTTGGTCTATGAATTTGCATTTCTAACAAGTTTCCAGTTATTTTGAATCCTGCCAGTAGAGGCACAATACTTGAAGAATCACTCAGAAGATGCGGAGAAAGGATATGAATAGAGTCTTTAGGATAATGAGAGAGAATAGGGACCTGTCAGGGGCAGTGGAAATGGGCTCAAGAAGCTTCCAGAGTGGTGATTGATCAGATATAGAAAAAGAAGGGCCTATACCCAAAGGACTTAAAATCAGCATACTACAGTGTCACAGCCACATCAATGTTTATGGCAGCTTAATTCACAGTAACTAGATTGTGGAACCAATCTAGATGCTCTTCAATAGATAACTGGTTAAAGAAACTGGTATATATACACAACGGAATATTACTCAGTCATAAAGAAGAATACAATTATGTCATTTGCAGGTAAATGAATGGAGTTGGAGAATATCATGCTAAGTGAAATAAGCCAAGTCCAAAAAAAAAAAAAAAAAAACCAAAGGCTAAATGTTTTCTCTCATAAGTGGATGATGTTACATAATGTGGGGAAAAGGGAAGAGAGGAAGAATGGAGAAAGGATGGATTGTATAAAGGGTAATGAGGGGTGGGGAGCAGACAGGAGGAAGGAAAGATAACGGAATGAGACAAACATTATTGCCCTATGTACATGTATGGTTACACAAACAGTGTGACTCTATATTGTGTACAACCAAAGGAATGAAAAATTGTACCCCATGTGTGTACAATGAATAAAAAAAAAAAAAAAAAAAAGTTAAAAAAAAAAGAAGGGAAAAGCCAAGTCTATCTTTGAGGTTTATAGATGGGACGAAGTCATGCTGATGTGGGCAACAAAGAATAGAGGAGGAACGGGCTGTGGTTCTGAGACAAGCTCAGATTTGAAGGACCCGAGATCAGAGCTTGCAGGACTGTTAGATCAGATGGACATTTACAGGTGGAGGTACTATGTGGATTGGGACTGGTCTCATTAAGGACTAATTTTGCAGCTTTAGAGGGAGAACTGAAAATAAGTCTTTTTTCCCCCCTCCAAATAAGTAGGCCTTTACAGGCACATCACTGACCCTCCAGGTATGAGTGAAACACACACAAGCTTATTGCCCCTGCCTTTTCTTTACAGAGGATAAAGGGGTACAGTCACTGATTATGTAAAAAGGAGTGGCTCAGAACAATCATGGCTGGGCACCATGGCCATGGGAAGTGAAAGAGTGGCCAGCTGCTTTGGGTCCTCCTTCTTCTGATCAGGAGAGTAACAGACCTCCTCTCTGAGTCCCATCAAATACAACTGTAGTGTGGCGGGTGCATCTCCCGTTGCCACCAACTGCAGGGAAGAGGGAATCAGTGGAACTTGCCTTTAATGAACCCGGAGTATAGTCCTGTCTCCCCTTAGACATGACCAGGTTTCCCAGACACAGTGAACTTAGTTCTTTATAATGTGTATTAAAAAAAAAAAGTCAAATTCTCATCTTTTAAACGTATTGTTATTAGTACTATAAAATGCTATAGTAACTATACTCCAGCTACCTTAGAGTATAGCATGTTTGCAAAATAAAATAGTCTCATTCAGAGGTTTATTTACTTATAGGGGGTTGATCTCTCTATAGGGGACTGTAATGTTCCTAATACAAAAACAGGGACGGGAGCTCCAGACCAAATAAAAACTAGAGATAAAGCTGTGGAAATAATTAGGATTAATTGGAACCATTGGAGAGATGAAACCAGGTAGTGGTAGAAGAAAAGATGTCTGATGATATAATTCTGGGAGAGGACAAACATTGATAACATGCAGAAGGGTGAGAAAAAAGAAAAATTAAAGGAGGGAGAGGAGTTGTCAGAGAAGCTGAAGCATCAAAAAGAGAAAGGGAAAGCTTATTATTCAATATTATAGGTTTTTTGGATCATTGCTTCTACATATCCCCACAGCTTTCTCTCTTCCATTTTTTTTAACTAATGAAAAAAATTTAAACCTTACACACCAATTCATTTTCTTCTACAATATAAAATGACTTAAAATAAATTTGAACTCATGTTGATACTCACGTGTTCTTACCTTTTCAATAATGACTACTAGTGCTTCTTAGTGTATCTAGTGTTTCACATTTTAGATATTCAATTTTCAAAAAAAAACCAAAAAACAAAAAACAACTAATTCTTCTTCAGAGCAGAATCCTTTAAAACCATATCTCCCAAATGGAAAAATTAATGTAAACATGTTACGGTTTGGAAGTGAATGTCCCCCAGAAACTCACATGTGAGACTATGCAAGAAGGTTCAGAGGAGAAACTCTGATTGGGTTGTGAGAGTCTTAACCCAGTCAGCGATCTAATCCCCTGATAGGGATTAACTGGGTGGTAACTGAAGTGGCAGGCTGAGGCTGGAGGAGGTGGAAATGGGGGTGTGACTTCGGGGTACATATTTGTGTCTGGAGAATGGAGTCTCTCTGTGCTTACTGATCCTTATGTGAGCTGGTTCCTCTGCCACCCTCTACCACCAGTTTCCTGCCTCACCTTGAGCCCTGAGTAATGGAGCCTGTGCTCTATGGATTGAGACCTCTGAAACCAGGCGCCCCTAAATTAGCCTTTCCTCCTCTACCTTTGTTCTGGTGGGGTCCTTTCTTCACAGCGGTGAAAAACCTGACAAAAACAAAATGCAATACAGATATCTAATTTATTTCAATAGATCCCTATTCTCATTAAAGCAGTTCCTCTGAGATTTCCAGGAAATCCAGACAGAGTCTGGAGCAGACCTCAGTCCTGCTGCATTAGGGAACAGGTCTGAAATTTCAGCTTTGGAAGTCATGGTTGATGTTATTATGAGAAACTCGAGGCTCTTATCTAATTTCAACAGTTCAAATTCTCATCAGAGTGGGAAAACATTTTGATGAAAACAATATTATGTGGAAGTCCAAAGTGATGATTACATCCACAATGAGCTCTTGCTACGTCCCATATGGACTGGACCATGAGCCCTGCAGAGAAATGATGAGCTTTGAATTTGCCACAGCTGCAAATGATGCTGGCACAGCAGTCCCCTTGTGTGCAGTCCCGTCCGCTGGCCCTTCCTAAACTGCCAGAGAGGAGGCAGGAACAGCAGGGCAGAGGGCAGTGCTTCAGCATGGCACAGTGATTAGGAAGATGTTAACTATGGCAGCTCACCATTGTGGCTTCTCTTTGGGAAGTGGTGTGGGAAAGGATTTGGGGATTGAGAAATAGGAAAAGGGGTGGGACTTGAGTTTTGGTTTGATGCTGTCCTTTTGCGATGTCCATTCCTTTTTTGTGACCTGGCATTCCTACTTGGTGAGGGATTGAGAAACTCATCTCTAAAATGAATGGCCTCTCTGTCGCTGCCAACTATGCATAGATCACTTGGATCTCAGGAGATGTAAACAAAAAGCCACACAAAAGTGTAGCCATCATAACATGAAGAAGGAGATCACGGAAGGTATTCTAAGCAAACTAAGGGATGTTTATATGCCTCAAATAATGACTACCTCATTGAGTTGTTGCTTAGAGACAAAAATTATGCAACATGGGCAAACCATCCAATTCAGTGAAACAAAGTAAAATATAGTAGACATAGCTTAAAGGGTAATAAATATCACTGTAATAGAATCATTTTTGTTTGATTCTTATCTCTGTCAGTTTGAACCTTGGTTTACATATGTCAATGGGACTAATAATATTGAGCAAAATTGTGGAGAAAATTGTAAAGAATGTGAGTTGGACCTGGTGGCTCACACCTCTAACGCCATAGCTAGGGAGGCTGAGACAGGAGGATCTCAGGTTTGAGGCCAGTCTGATGAACTTAGCAAGACTCTAAGCAACTTAGCAAGAGCTTGTCTTAAAATCAAAAGAAAAGGCATTGGGGATGTGGCTCAGTGTTGAAGCAGCCCTGGGTTCAATCCCTGGTACTAAAACAAAAACACGGATGGATAGTCTAGTGATTACATGGCAAATACTAGGGGCATAATCAATAAGATAGGAAATGGAAGGCATGAAGAAGAAGAGGAAGAAGAGAGAACTTGGGGAGGAAGTAATATCTGTGTGCCTAAGTAGTAAGTGTGCTTAAGAGCAATAAGCTCATTGATTTCTCCCTCTTCTTTCTCTTTCTCACCCACTCCTCTTCCGTTTCCCAGTACCTCAAAGACAGCTAGAGAAAGAGAAATGTTAAAGAGTAAGGGATCATGAAAAAGGCACTAGCTGACAATTTATTGACCATGAATGAAAGAAAATAAAAATGAGAATGAAAGAAAAATACTGCATAGCTGAAAAAGAACAAGACCCTTGCACATGAATCAGAAAACTCAGGGCACAGCGTGGGAAGGTGGCCATCCTGCAGGGCATGCACCGGCGGTAAGCATGGGAGCCGGAAGAATGACAGCTGCAGGTCAAAGATGAAGGGAAGGTTTGGATGTAATTAGGCTGAAAAAATGGAAGGAGGTTAAAAGATCTGGGGATCGGAAAACTCAAAATGATGGAACAGGAAAAACATATTTGGGGGTCACAAGGTAAAGAATGAATTACAAGACAATCTGAATGCATCAACGCTATCTGTAATAAGAGACCAAATTAAGGCAAAAATCTCATAATATCACAATTGCCAAACCATTCTGTCACACTCCAAAGAAAAATGCATAAACTTATACAATCTTGGAAAAGTAATTGTTTTGTTACAAAAACATTTAGAAATCAAAGATATTGAGATTTTTAAATTTGAACAATATAGGATTGTTTATTTCTCATTTAGTTAAAATTTTTAGGAAGCTAGATCTTACCCATTTATACTAAATATATATATATACTAAATACGTAGTAACTATTTCAGATTCGGAAGAGTCACACCTCAAATAGTAGGTAACAAATTTATATGAAAATATAATTCTTCAAGCAGTACCCTCATTTATCTCTAGGGGTTTGAAAAAGTCTGTTTTGACTGGAATTCCATTTTTGTTTTTGTCTTTAAGGTTCAGAGAAGCAAATAGTGACTTATCTTCACATCGACTTTCCTAGTTAAATTCAATGGTTTTCAAATATTACAGTGTTTAAAATTACTATAGAGAGTTGCATACACAAGTCCGTGTACCTTTTATGAAAGATTTTTGGAATTTTTGAGGATAATTTTGACTATAAGGAGTTTTCAGGACTCTAACTTGATATCATAACCTGAATTAAGCTGCTACTCTTATGTGATCTAGAAAGGGCCCAGGAAATAATGTTAAAAATTTTAACTTAACTTGTAGTATAGTTTTTAGGTAACGAGTCATTTTTTTTTTTTTTTTGAGCTTCTAAAGGTGTTATCCCACTATTCTATAAATGTTAATGAATAAAACTTACTTTTTTCTTGTGACATAAATACAAACAGCAATGAGGTTAAAGAACATGTTATAGAGCAGCTCAATGTTACTGAAGATGTGAGGATTTTAAAATATTGAACTGAATCTGCCCTTAAAACTGAAAAAGAACAGAAAAGAAACGAAAAACAACTAACATTACAGTCTTGTGATAAGTTTTAGGTCACAGAACTGGTAGATTCCCTGTTTCATTCTGAAATTTATCATTTAATGTAAATGTATGTCACAGTCAATTTCTGAAGACGGCCATTATGTTGTTCTAAAGGAGACTGGCAAAGGACTCACTGCTAATCTAGTAAGTTTGAAAACACTGGTTATTTTGTTAGAGCCTGTTGTTTTTGTGTAATTCAGCGACAGTTGAGCATTGATACCCACTGCTGGCCTTATGTTCCCGCATCTGCTGTGTGAAGAAAACATTTTTTCCCTTAAAGTAGCATCCACCATACTAATTGTTTTCACTTTCAGTTCATGTTAAGCATTAGATGAGCAATTTGTCTTTCAAGGCATGTACATGAAATCATTTGACTGTGGCAATGGCTTTCTTTTCAATCGGATTCAAAGAGTTTGTAGCTCTAGGACATTGAGATCACCTTCCATCTGTAGTACTTGCCTCTATTAAATCTAACACAAACTGAATTTATACAACACTAAATGAAGTGGCTGAACTGCAAAATACTCCATCAATTGACTCTTCCATCTACTTGACACCAGTGTGACTGGTTAGGGTGAACGTGTTTCTCACTTCTTTGTGTGTTATGTAGATACCATTATCAAGAGACATCTAGGCTATTCCTTTAAGCGCCTTTACATTTTGGTCTTCTGCATACTACACTTTTAGAATATTTTTTAACTACTTTCATTGTCATTTCTTACTTGACTCATAGGCTCTTTTGTGTCTGTCTTCACTGACAGAACATTTGAAAAGATTCTCATTGTCTCGTTGGTATCCAGCTTTATTCTTTATGTTCAGATGCAATGCCAAATACGATGTCATTCCTTGAAATTTGTTGAGACTTTGTTATACAGAATATGATCGCTTTTGGCAAATGGTCCACATATTACTGAGAAAAAGTGCATCTTCCAAATATGAACCACAGTGTTACATATTTGTCAATTAGATTGTTAATTATGCTGTTCGAATCTTCTGCATGTCAATTGCCTTTTGAAGTTATTAACCTATTCTTTTAGAACATGAATTCTGATGTGTTAATATCCCTTATCAATTTTTTTCTTCCCTACCCCTAACTTTTTTTGTTCTCATTAATGTGAATTTCAATTCTTCTTGAATTTTAAGAAAATATGGCAGTATTGTTTATGCAATCAATAATCATTTAGGTTTCTATATGTATTTACTCCATTCTTTTATATTCTTTTTTCCTATAGATTTCTTCCTTGTATTTGAAATCATTTTCTTTTCCCCCCAAAATTCTCAGAGTTATTTTGTAAATGTAGGTTTGTGGTTGATAAATTCTCTTCCTTATTATGTTCTGCTCATTTCTTTTTGTACGAATGTCTTAACTTCACTTTAATTACTGGAAGGACAGCTTCACCTGATGGCAGCTACTTTCTTTTGGTCATTTAAATGTCACTCATTTGTCATCTACTGTACATTCATTTCTTCTGTAAAGGCAGCTGCCAATTTTATTGTTTGCATTTTTGAAGATAACATGCTTTTTTTCCCTTTATTCACTCTAACAATTGTATTGTATATTCCATTAGATTTCACAAAATGTGTGTTATGATGTGGCAACATATGGATTTCTCTGAATTTGTTCTGCTTTAATTTAAAGACATTTGGTATCATTGGCTTAAAAACTTTCTTCATGGCCAATTCTATGAATATTGCTTTGATCTTTTTTTTTTTTTTTTTTTTACAAGATTCTAACTATACTGGCTTAGACTTTTCATATGATCAAATGTCTCATACTCTTTTCTGAATATTTCAAATTATTTTCTCTTTCTTCAAGCTACATATCTATTGACCTATATTCCAGCATTAATCATCACTTCTGCTTTTTATAATTTTTCTGTTGAAAACATTTGGCAAATTCGTGATTGCAGTTATTCTTCTTTTTCCACCTAGCATTTTGATTCAGTTCTTTTCAGAGATTCTGGTTTGCTGGTAATATTCTTGTCATATTTTTTTTACTCATCACTGTTATTTTAAGATCTGTGCCTGATCACCTTGGTGGGGGGGATCTGATTTTATTCGTCTTTTTCTATTGGATTTTCTTCATTTGTTCCTGTTTATTGACTATTTTTCATTGAATATATTAAAGCTTATAGAAGTTAGGAATGTTATCTTTACAGAGAAGGTTGGTTACTTTGGGCAGTCTGTTGAGACCGGAGTTTATTACCTCCATCCAACTGGAACATGAGATTGTTCAAAGTCGAGTTCACTCTGTGTCATCTAGTTTACTTCCATTTTGCCTGATTGCTAGATCAAAACTGGTCTTAATTAATTAAGTGCCATGACTCTTGCACATGTCTCCTCCTTTTTGGTGATCTTCAAGCTCCACTTTTGTCTCCGGTGCTGTTCAGCTTTTTAACCACTTAACAACTATTTTTTGTTTGACTCGTTTATTTCTTATACCATGCATTTTAGGAATCAACAAATTTTTTGATGTTAAAAGCAATACTGAATACCTGTTTTGTCTCTGTGAGTCCTGTAGAGTTTCCAACAGTTTTTGGATAAGACTGGATAAAACATTCCTTTTCTCTTCTCTCATGTGCTTTGAAAGCAGTTGACTGCTTTACCACTGGACTGTAGACTTTAAATACCATTTCCTATTTAATGGAGTCAAGATTCCTTGGAGAAATGGTTACTTTAATTCTAGAGTAGGACTCATCAAAGTCAGCCTGGAATGTGTTGTCATACCAGGAGACAAAGGAAACTTTGATAGACTATTAGGATCTCTTCCAAAGGCCTGAGAAATCAGCTAGAATAATTTCCGCTGATAAACATTCAAGAGTTCAAATATCAGTAAGAATAATAACTGCAATATGTTTAAATTCATACATTATTAATGGCACTAAATATAAAAACAAACAAAAAACCTCTCACTCCTTTTGTACAGCCAATAGGGAACAAACTCAATATTTTGAAAATTGGCAAATGAAAATATTGAGTATTTTTGTTGCATTTTGTGTATAAACTGAAACTTAGAGCATCCAGTTGTTAAGGAACAAACATTTCTCTGTTCCAGTATTTCAGTTAATAAATAAAGAAGAAATAACAGAATTAGAATATCACTATTTTGCAATCTAAAATGAAACCATCAGTCTAGGTAATGATAATCAATGATGACTAACATTTGAATAAAAAACCCAATGAACCTATTGTACTTCCTGAGGAAAAATTGTAGATGATTTTTCATGAAAGAAATTATCTTTCCCTTCCCTTCCAAAATCAAATCTGAGTCTCACCGGTTCTCCTGATACAGCTTAGCCATCAACACAGAGAAAATACAGGGGACAATGTGATGCTAACCAGCATCTATAGGATCCATTAGTGATAGCTAACCTCTGGGACAGATGTTCCTAATAAAGACAATTTTATAAGGACAAGAGAGACTGATAATCATTATATTAGCAAATAATTAAGAAACTCATATATAAATAGACCTTACTGAGGTCCTAAATAAAAGAAATTAAAAGTATTTAAATATCACTATAAAAAATTAGGAGAAAGCAAATATTTATATTTGATGGCTTTAATTATTGTCAAATTACAAATAACATCAGTGCATAGTTATACAGGTTTCATTGCTCCCTGTCTTCTATGAATATAAACTGACATGTTTACAGATACAATGATACATTTGAGTATTTTTAAAAGTAAGCTATGACAAGAAGAATTGATAGAAACATAATGATATCAGCTCATAGTTCTTAAAGATAGGTGGTGGGTACATGCAGCTTCATTATTCAATTCTCTCTCTGGTTCATAGACACATGAAGGAAGAGGGAAAATCTACCATGAATATGATAAGCAAAATAAAATAAGCAAAAGTGATTTAAGAAAATAATTTGAATCAATTTTCTGCAGAATTTCTCTCAAAATTCTGTCTTTGAATGTCTGATAGTTGTCATTACCTGATGGTTTTCAGAAAGCACTATTTCATGTTGCCCTGCATAATCAAGTTCAATAAGCTTTGACAATTAATCGGAAGGGGAAAGAACCACTTAGGGTACTTTCCTACCCACAAATACTCTAATGGGGATCAATCACACCCAATTAAAACTCCAGGAATTATGAATATTTAATAGGTTTGTCACGAGATCATTCAGCTGTTGAGTTCTCTTTAGGTTCACGCTGGGGACTATCCAGCTGAAAAGGACCCATCTTCATGACATCATTGTCAAAGAAGCTTGCTTATTTTTTCTTTTCTTCGAAACAAACACAAAAGGGCTTTGTATTTTGTGCCAGTATTTAAATTCTTTATGTATTTATTTGAAATTCTCTAGGTGTTCCTGGGAGCCCACATTACATTAGATAGAATGGTTTTGATTCCTGTAATAATGAATGAGCCATCATCTTAAATACTCAAGCATGTTGTATATATTCCCTTCAGTAACTTAACCTGGTCCTTCTCAGTGGATAGCCTTTGATCTACGGTTCATGACATATAAAACTGGAATGGTCTGAATGACTTGAACCTTCCTCACCTTTACCATTGTGGCATATGGTCAAAAGAGCAGACTTCAGCTTCAGGCCATCCGTCCTGACGTTTTCTAGGTAAGCAGCATCAGACTTCCTGTGTGAAGGTATAATAGCACGTCCCCTTATATTTGTGGTGAGGGTTAAAGGAGAATAACTAGTGCATGGCAGCTTTTCAGCAATTGTCTACTGGTAGCATTGCAGAGTAACAGAAACGTTTTCTTCTGTGGCAGAGAAACATGATGTATACAAGGCACATCGGCATGATGTCCTTTTTCATGTCCCCCCCAGGACAAATCAGTTCCTTATACAGTGTGGTGCTGTGTGTGTGTGTGTGTGCGCACACATGCTCATTTAGTGGGAAGGGTTATGTGTGGCAATACAAATGCATCCTGTTGATTATTGCCTGTGAAATATTCTGAGAAGATGAAATTGGAGAAAGGGATGTTCTAATCAGATTATTTTTGGCAAGAGTATTTACTTCTATTTATTTTTAGACCTGATGAACATTTAAAAGCAACTTTTCACAGTGTTAAGAGGAGCAGTCAAGGGGCCCTGCTGGAAGCATTTGGCAAAACCCCAACTAGCAGCCTTATCTTCACTGGAGTTTTCTCTGCATTGCTAATTTTATCCATGAACATCTATTTAGAAAAGATTTTTTTCCTCTCAATTTTCTTTTCATTTTAGCTATGGCATATATTTTTGGAATATAATTATGCTTAAATAATGAGTATAAATAAGTCATTAAGATACACAAACACAATGCATAATTAATTGATGTGATTACAATAAAGAATGAGCACACAGAATACATATTTGTATAACAGCACATTCAACCATGTAAGGCACTGCGAACACTAAAGTTTAGTTAACATCCACTAGCAAACCCGCTCGTCAGTGCCTACAGCAGATACAAGATGTTGCTAATGAAGAATTTTCTCATTCTTATTCTATACATATGAAAAATTAGCACTTTTGTAGATGCCTTATAATTTTAACAAGTTTCTAAAAAGGTATAATGATCCTGTACCATCAGGCAATATCCTTATTCTAGTCTGAGATTATCACCAGATTCCAAAACAGTTGGTAAATTTCTCAAGAATTCCATTAGAATGTTTTATATCAAGTCCAAATTGCATTTGTTTTTCAAAGAGATACAAACACAGGAATGTTTGGTAACTGATGAATAACTTCCTCTTTTTGGTAAGCTAACAAATGCTTTTCTACATTCATTCATTTGTTCATTCATCTGTTCAAGAATCTCGCAGGGGCAAGGTGGTGTGCCCATGTCTATATAACCACACATACATGCATTTTTCACCAGAGGAACAGGTTTCATAATGCTGAACATGGCTAACATGACATGTGCTTATTTTTCATATTAATTTTTCTAGTGCAAAACCTGAAAATACTATGGACTCCTTAAGTATTCATCCTAAACACATTCTGTTCTGTAAGTACAAATAACTTTTAAAACAAGTCATCAGATCACGTATTAGAGTTTCTTAAACTCCAATTATAGGACCAACAGTTAAGCAAATGAGACATTTCTGTAATTCCTCAGTGCTTAAAAGATGTAGGCAAGGAGCTCTGCTTCTTCACCTTAAGTTACAGTGTCTGTCACATTTCACACTGGAGATGTTCATGTTCCTAAGACAAACATGTAGGTTTCTCATAAAAAAAAAATATTAAGTACTTGAGTTTTTCCAAGTGTTTGTTTGCTGAGGTATATTCCTGAGAAGAACATTGCTTTACTGATAACAATTCTGTAAAGTCAACTTATTTGAGGTTGTCTTTTCAGAGTGGCATAATGGCCTTGATGCCGAGTGCCATTACTAGATATCTGGCATTATTTGAGCCCAATCATTCTCCCCTTAAATGCCAACGCTCTGCCTACACTTGCTAAAATATTTTCCAATCTCCATCAAGGCTCTTCTTTTCCTTGCCTGGCATTCCATCTGCCTGCCTAGCCATTGTTCTGTCTTCACTTCAAAGTTGTGTTTAATCCATATGCACCACCCTGGAATCTCTTTCTCACTTTCAGTTGAGACCTTGGTTTTCACAGTCATTATCATAAATTAGTGTTTTTTTTGTTTGTTTGTTTGTTTGTTTTTGTGGTGCTAGGGATTGAACCCAGGGCCTTGTGCATGCTGGGCAAGCACTCTACCAACTAAGCTATATCCCCAGCCTGTAAGTTAGTTTTTATGAAAAACTCAGAAGCAATCAAAGGTAAAAGTTATGATATACTATTTAACTCCAGGAAAAATGATAAGGGTGGGTTAAGTATTGGGATGTGTTGGTAAACTGATGAGGTGCAGACGTAGCATCACCACTTCTGAGCAGTGTGACCTTGGGAACACTAACTTCCTAGCAGTGTGACCTTGGGAATACTAACTAACTGTTTTGTATTTCAATTTTCTGTTTTTAAAAGACAGATGGATACTAATAATGCTTATCTGGGGGCTGGGAATGTAGCTCAGTAGTATAGCATGTGTTTGTTGCACAGGGTCCTGAGCTTAATCCCCAAAACCAATAATAAGAGCAATAACAATAATCATAATTACTGATACATTTATATGTACTTAACAAAGTACCCACTTAAAAGGGAAAAAATATTTTAGTGTTATTATTTATAGAAGCAATATTCAAAATATTTGATGAGTGGTATAGAAAGGCATTTGGTTGCTAGGTTGCCAGGGTTACTCCCCAGTGCTCCGTCTCCTCCTTCACTTCCATACTTGTCCATTAGGGCAGATACCTGAATGGAGACCAAAATGCAAGAGTTACAAGAGATGTAGGACCCAGGGTGGCATCAGAACAGTGTCTACTTGCACAGTGGGGGCCATACTTACCTTTTGGGGTTCTTTGTGGGGAAGGGGACAAAAGTTATTCACTAGAGGCAAGAGTTTAGGGGACTAACTGAAACAGGTACCTGTCAATCAGATGCACCCAGACCATATATCTGGCCCCAGATGCTATCTATTCCTTGTGCCTTTAATTACTGGATTGGGAAAAATGTAGGGATGAGGTGAGAACTGGGGTATTGACCATTTTACCAAGAAGCAGGACTATCACTGAACATGCATCATATAATAGCCCTGATATTTCCTAAATTATATTTATTAAGATCATCTTTAAAACAGAGGTCGCTGGAAGGTCTAGGGTCATATCTTTTCTCTCATATGTGGAAGCTAGAGAGGAAAAAAGAAAAGAAAGGTGGAGTTGGATCTCTTGCAGTATCAAAGGGAGATCTGTAGAGAAAGGGGACCAAGGAAAAGGAAGCAGAAAGATGGGGGGAAGTGTTGGGGAGTGATATTTGGCCAAATTATATGGGATATTGTGTGCATGTATGGATATATAACAATAAAACTCATCAATATATACAACTATAATACACCAATAAAATATGAGGAAGAAAAACAAAAAAGCATATCTACATACAGAATATAAATTAGACACATAAGTGGGCATCAGTATATTAATCCTTAGTAATTTATTACCTAGAATCTCAATCCCATTTAGAATATAACGTTTTAATCTTCTTTTTACCCCCCCTCTAAGTAAAACAACAGTCCTGCAATACTGTGTGTGGTTAGATAATTTTTCCCAAATATTGAAGAGAGCAAATTTAATCTTGAAGAGAATGATGTGATATTCAACTCAGCAAACACCCCTTCTTGGTTGTACAGTAGCAGACTTGCACAAACTCAGAACAAGCATTCAGACATAACCCCTGGCAGTGATAAGAGATGATCTAGGAACAAAAACTCTGAATGAAAATGCATTGTTTTCTGCTTCAATGCATTTGTGCCCTGGGATAACCAGAAGTAATTATTGAAACAAGCCTCTTGTTAATAATAATTACACTTCATTCTATGAAAACAAGAACAAACAGCAATTATCTATAATTTCTCATTTGCAAAACACTCTCATTATGCTAAGGCTCCTTGTCTGTGTTTGATAATATTATATTATGTGTGTTGGAAAAACTCTGCATTTTTTTAATGTTTCAAACTATACTGAGCAAAACTTGATCAATGTAATATGGGCTTAAATGATCCTGTTTTAGGACAGAACAGGTGCTTTGGACAGCACACGATATTGAAGAAATATCATCTTAGATTCCTTTGAAGAAGATAAACTCATTGACCAAAATAAATACCTATTATGCTTATATTAGAAAAAAAAAAGAAAGAGAGAAGTAGATATCAGTATATTGGTCAGGCATTTGCTACAAATAGGTTTACAAGAAAACAATAAATGTGAAATCTAGGAAGCATTTCCATTTTGGTACCACTTGTATACTAATGTTATCCTACCACCCCTACTTTGCTTTAATCCTTAGTCTGTATTACTTCAATACTTAGGTGCCTGATTAGAACACAGCAGTTTCATATTTTCCCAATTTTTTCAACTATATTATTATTTTTATTTTGATAGATTAAAGGTTCTTTGAGGAAAGAAAGCATTAATTCCCCTTTGATTCAGTCCCCCACTAACTTACTCAAATTAATGATGTGAATAGCAGTTTTAAATTTTTATACATTAGTGGTTTTTTATCAAGTAATCAACTGGTTCAGTGGGTGAATTTTAACATTTTGACAACTATTTTCCTTATCTACTAAAACAAAACAAAACAAAACAAAAAAAAAGAATCCCACTCCTTGGTATTTACCCAAAAGATCTAAAATCAGCACACTGTAATGATATAATGCATACCCATGTTTATAGCAGCACAGTCTATAATAGCCAAGTTATGGAACCACCGAGATGCCCATCAAGATGCGTGGATAAAGAAAATGTAATATATATACACCACAGAGTTATACTCAGTTATAAAGAAGAATGAAATTATGCCATTTGCTGGTAAATGGATGGAACTGGAGAACATTATGCTAAATGAAATAAGCCAGATTCATAAAGTTAAGAGTCAAATGTTTTCTCTCACATATAAAACCTAGAGAGAAAAAAGGAAAAAAAAAGTGAAATATTATGAAAATCGAAGGGAGTTCAGTAGAGTAATCGGGGTCCAAGGGTCAGAGAGAAGGGGAGGGAAAGAAGAACTGGGGAGTGAAGTTGACCAAATTAGGCTGGGTGCATTATGAATATACCACAATGCATTGCAATTTTATATATTAGTCATCAATTTAAAAAGTAAACAAATACAAGAAAGACCAGTGGAGTAAAGGAAAGGGCTCAGGGGAATGGAAAAGGCAAGGGAAGGAAAGAGTACTAGAGGTGGAGAAAGCTATGTTACACATTTAGAAATGTACCAAAATGAACCCGACTATTATGTGTAGTTATAATGCACTAAAAATTTAAAAAGGAAATGATAATACCCAGTTCTCATTGAGTGACTTGAATTAAAACATACATGTGAAGCATTTAGCAGTGTCTGTACCAACATTAAGCTCTCAATACATGCCAATAACTGCTCATTACACAATCATAACTGCAGAGATGAAATGGTCATAATCCTTAATTTCATTTTTCTAGAAAATAAGTTAATTCTACCTGATCCCATTGGGGGTTAAGAGTATGCAATGAAGCCCCCACAACAAGCTTTAGTTGCTAAAGGAGAACTACATAGACATAGTTTTGATATGAATGACTTCAGATTTGATCAAATGGAACCAAACTATACAACTAGAAATATGGGTCAGGATTTCCATTTGATAGTGATCTTAATTCTTCAGAGAATTATTTAAGTTTTGGACTAGCTGACATAGCTTACACAATGTCATTGTTAAATCTTTGTATTTATCTCAGTAGCAAAGTTGTATATTTCACTTACAAATTAATTGTTTGTTCCCTTCTTGGCATTTGATTCCCAGAGCTGTTTTCCAATGTCTCAAATCAATTTTCCGTAGTGTTGGTATGCCATTCATTTCACAGGTAAGGTGCTTTTTAAAATAAAACCTGCTAAACCATTAAGTCACCTACCGAATTCACAAAAAACAAATCGCACTTTCAGCTCTTTATGTGACAAAACATTTTCTTATAGGAAAATAAAAGGGTAAGAGAATATCCTTTGATGTTTATTCTTGCTTGTAATCTTAGTGAATTTGATGCTACAGCAGGCTTTCTTATTCACCAACAGAAAATATCAGGAGAATACTTTAAAATATATCTATCTAGAATATAAATGTAAGGTTCCTCAGATGGTTGGAGGTGGTTCAGTTATAGTAAAACCATACTAACTTAAAAGGACTAAGAGAAGTAAGTTCAGAATGCTTTAAAGAAGATACAAGCATTGTTCTTTCAAATCTAACCAGCAGATCAAAATAACAATTAATAATGTAATTGGTTAGTGTGCTTAAATAGGAATGTGCCTACCATATGCATTCAGATAATTATGATAAAATGCCTAAGAATAGTTTTAAATAGGTTGGCTATCTGCAACATATTTATAGGAATTATTTAGCCACAGTTTCTTTCATTACAGACATGCTATCATCAACTGTCATTTTCACATACCCTGAATTTATACATTTGGTTTATAAGCTCTCGTCAATTTTGGACTAGGTATTTAATTTTGTAAAGAATTAAAAAGTTTATCAACAGAGGTTTTCACATTTACAAACATGAATTTTTCATATATAATACTTTTTAAATAGAAAAATTAAAGAAGAAAGCCTACATATAAATGTGATAAAGGAAAGCTGGTTTGCAAGGAAATCAGTCCAGAGTCTGGAATTTGAACCACTTTTCTTTTCTGTCTTGCAACCCAGTCCCCTGTATGAATTTAAGTACACCACTAGCATTAAAATTATATAACTATTCTGAGAACATTCGAATTTCTGTAAAAGTTTTCCAAAGCTTAGGGGCAAAAATAATTTGCTCTTTTTATAAGTTGCATAGCATTGTTATTTTTATTTTATTAATTTATTATTAATTTTTAATCTTTGTTCTTTTTAGTTTATACATGACAGTAGAGTGTAATTTGACTTATTTATACAAACAAGAGAAAGAAAATGTGTGATGAGTTGAGAAATTTAAAATAAATGATCCTTTATTTCTAAGTACTACTTCTGTCTAAAACAAAAGAAAAACAGGTTGAAAAACTATAGTTTTTCATAGTCTCATAGTTGTAATTGTTCGTGTCTGGGAACAAAGACTTTTGTGTTAATAGATATGAATTACAGTCCAATGAGCCTGTGTATACACACACACACAAACACACACACACACATACACACAGACCACATGTGTGCTCAAAATTCTATCACGGAGCTGCATTTCCACCTGTGATCTTACGTGTACTTCTGTGGCATTTTGAAGACAGCATGGATTTACGTTACACTTTATTCCATTCCAGACCCAAGTATATTCTCAAGGGCAAAAAGCAGACAACAGTGACAACAGAAAAAACCAACTCCAAACCAGAACCCACTAACCCCAGGACCTATGGATTTCTTTTTCTGCTTTCAGTCTTCTCCCTCTCAGCTGTGTGTTCTGTTCCAGACCTTAAGCTGTCAAAGTAAATCTGGAAAACTGGAAAAATAGAGGGCAGTGTTGAAACTGCAGAGAATTTCAACTGTATGAAAAGTTAACTTCTAATACATTTTAATAAATTGGAAGGAAGCTTGAATATAAATTAGAGTTACTCCTCTGGTTCTCAGTCATGATTTTATACTGTTCATCTGGGGAAAATTTCATAAATTGGGAAAAGATGTATTCAGTCCAGTTAATAGTCCTGCTCATGACAAGCATAGTAACTTCCTACTTGTTCTCTTGGTGTAACAACTGGGAAATTGTATAAAATATTTTGTGGGATGATTTTTACCAAGTGTCACATCTAATTTTTCCTTCTTTTCTTGAACATGACTTAGCCCAGTATTTGATGACCTTTCCTTATGAGACCTGGAATAACGTTGCTCCTATGGAGCAAAAGTAATCATAATAAATAAACGTGCATTGACAACTGTTCAATTCTTTACATGGATTATGTCAATAAACAATACCCCTCATTAAATAGATAAGAAAGGTAATAGTGTTGCCTTTGTTTTAAAAATAGAGTAAATATCCTCTTAGTGTAGTATAAATAAAGGACAGAATATCTGAACTTCAAATGTGAAGGATGAGTTCAGAATCTTAAACTTCAAATTGTCTCTTCCTAGTAAGGAGGCTGGGAGCTAGTCTGTGCACTGAAGATGTCCTTGTATTCCACAGGAAACTCACAGAACGACCTGTTAACAAGGCAGGTACCAGGTTCAGCCTTTCTTCAAACTTCTCAAGACATTCCATTCTACAACACCATTTAATACTATTTAGATGTCTATCAAGCAATTGGTTAATGATTAATACATATATATATAATATGCACATATGCATATATATATATATATATCCACCAATTACCATATATACCATGAGTCCATGAGTATATATAATACATCTTGTTCTAATATATAGTGCTTATAATATCTTATCCATTTAATGCTCACTTACTTACCCACCCACTTCCCAAAGTTAAGTTGGCAAATGATTGCTTTTCTTTGTTTTCTTTTTCTTCACACTGGGGATTGAGTTACATTGCCAGTCCTCTTATTTTTATTTTGAGAGAGAATCTTGCTAAGTTGCCAAGGGTCTTGCTAAATTGAAAGGCTGGTCTCAAACCTGGAGATCCTCCTGCCTCAGCCTTCTGAGTCACTAGGATTAGAGGTGTGCACCATCATGCCTAGCACATGTTGATTTTCTTTTAAAAATTAATGCACATGCAAATAAACACAAAGATTTGGAGTCTCTCAGTGTTTAATATTTTTGGAACAAAGGATGCTTTGCATGAAACATACCACTCCTTGGAATAGGGCGAGAATCATTTCAGTTACCTATTTTTCAGGAAATCCTGCATGTCACTATGTGTTGACAGATGTGCAAAGGCTAACAACTACCTGTTTTGCAATTATTTCCCCAATTATTAGGCTATCAATGAGCTTAATTTGAAGTTGTGCTTAATTCTTTACCAGGATACTAATTATTATGATGAATGTATTTAATGTCTAAAATTAATCTTAAATGTGATAATAAAACAGGCCAGATTTACTGAAAATATAATCTAACATTCCCACTTATTAAAAAACTAAATATCTTATTATCAACTCAAAAGAAGAAACATTTGAAATACTTAGAATTCCTGAGATAAGTTCAGGGTTCACCATCATCTCCGAAATGAAAGGATTTGCTGTTTCTTCTGTCTGCAATGTCATAGTAACTTATAAAGGAGCAATCTTGTAAAAAGTAGATGTGCACAATAAATGAATGGAACTGGAGACTATTGTGCTAAGTGAAATAAGCCAGTCCCAAAAAAGCAAAGGAAGAATGTTCTCTCTGATATGTGGATGCTAACCTACAAGGGAGGGGAAGATTGGAAATTCGTTGGACTAGACAAAGGGAAAGGAAAGGAAGGGAGGGGGAATAGAAATAGAAAACACAATAGAATGAATCCTACATATTTTCCTATGTTCATATGTGAATACATGACCAATTTAACCACAATAATGGGATCCTAATTGGAACAAGTTATACTTATTTTATGTATGTATACTATGTCAAAATACACTATAGTGTTATGCATATCTAGAAAGAAAAAATAAGTGATTTCTTAAAAACCTTAAAAAAAGTGAAAGTGTATGTGTACAGATTTCTCTTTTAAAAGACAGGTTTAAATCTTCTAATCCATAACTCCACAAAGATCTTTTAAAACTATTTATTAAACGAGAAACCTCTTACTGACATTATTACTCACGCCACCTGTCTTTCCAATAAATAAATGCATAAACCCACTGAGGGTCCAGTCCTCAGATATCTTCTTTTCCCTGTCTTTCTATCACTTCATCTGTCCACATCCTACCTATCTTCATGTTGATGCTATCACTTCTAATTACTGAAGTTCAGTTTTAATAGGAAGGGAAATAATTCCATTTTTATGTCAGTATTTTCACAAACCCAATTTTGTCAATTTAATGATCAATTATCTTGACCAAAGTGTTTTTCTGTTTTAAAAAGTAGCCATGAGAATTGCTTGGTAGGTATTTGGAGATTACAGACCTTAGTTTTATTATTCTGTGCAGTTCTTGTAAAGATGAAGACACATGAAGTTAAGATATGCAATAGTAGACTTATGCACAAGAAAGTATTTTTTACCATGGCAATTATCCTGCAACTAATTTGCTTTTAGAGCTTTATGCCTGTAGGCTAACAAACAATCTAAGTTTGTTTAATCTTAATTAAACTTTTCTCTCAAAATTAACTTGCTCTCCTAGCAAGTATAAAAATATTTTCCCTTCGGAGTTGTACATACATGCATTAAAATGCAGGATGGCTTGAATTCCTTAAGAGAAAAACTCTACTCAGTCTGGAAGCAGACAGCTTAAGTGTTCAATGATGTCCACTTACCTATTTTTTTCATAGAGTTAAATGTTCCTCTTATTTGGTGGCATCTGAATTCATACACCAGAACAGCCAGCTGATGTTAAGAAGAAAAGATGTGGAATTCACTGGCCACATTTTATTAAATTGATTTTATAACATTTGGTCTAGTTCATTTAACATTAATGACAACTTGACCGTTGTCACAATGTTGCTGGTGGGAAGGATGAACAGGTGAAGTAACAGGAACGCAGTGACAAGTGCTGAGGAGCACGGATTGGAACAGGGAAGCTGTCCTACTGCTCCAGACTTTGGAACTGCAACAGTGGCCTCTTAAGCTACAGGAAGAGATCCTGATCACAGACCCACCATTTGGACAGCAGCTCTTATGTGCAGCCCTCAGGATGACTCTTTCACTGTGACATCTCGTTGCCCCTGTATTATCTTAAAAAGGCTATGAAGTGGGTGTCATATATCTTACTCGAGTAAATATATGCATTAAGTAGCCTATCAGTAGATTTTGTAGAATGAAATAGAGCTGGGCAAGCTGATTTTGTACCTCATGCCTTTGTCCTTATAACATTTGTCTATGTAATTTGTCTGTGTAAGTTGTGCCACCCCCACTCACATTTAAATAAATGTCAGTCAAAGAATGCTGCTGATGCTGTTTTTGACTTGCCACTGACATTTTCTTTTTCCTGCAAGATCAGCTGGAACAAATCAACAGAAGTACTAGATGAAACTCCAATAATATCTCCAAAGGGACTTTAGAGGATTTAATAAACTGATTTTTAAAGTTCATTTGGAAGTAAAAAGGAATATACAACAGCAACATATACATTATCAACATTATACCAAATCGAGCAATCAGTTTTGCAGTACTGATATCTTGACAATATTAGATTTGAGTATCCAGAAATATGCATGTTTCAAAATTTTAAATTTTATTTAAATATCCTTTAGTGTGATTTTGTGGTTACCTGCAGAAAGGCCTTGTATAGCTCCTATTTTATGAAATATTAGTACACAAGTATTAAATTTTTTTGCTATTGTTCATAGTACTTTATTATATTTTTCTAATATATTTTTCCTGGTATGTAAGAAAATTAATTATTTAGAACATTTATTTGGTAACTAGATTACTTAGTAAATTTTTCCAGGTATCTCTTTTGGATGGTTTATGTGCTCAATAAATGCAAGTACAGATTTCATTTCCCTCTCTCAAAGAATGAAGACTTTTCTTCCTTATTTTGCCTTCTAACAGAGACTAAATCTTGAAAACTGTTAAACAATAAAAATAAAAGGAAATATTTTTGTCTTTTCCTTAGTTTTAATTGAATTGCTTCTAAATTTTCACTGATATGAGTGTCATTAGATATGTTTGAGTAGATACTAATTATGATGATTAGAGTATATAAGTCCTAAGAGTTATTTTTCAATAAAGAATTTTATCAGGTACACTTGAAATCAACTAAAATTGTCAGAATTTTTTCCAATATTATAATAAGATAATCAATTTTATAAGAAGTCCTGAAATTAAATAGTTTTGCATTTTAGGACAAATTATTCTTGAGCATATACATTTTTCTTTTAATACACTGGTTAATTTGTCATACTGAACTGTGTAATAATCTCACTTTCATGTTTATAATTATCATTAATCTGAGCTCTTCTGATTTTGTGTTCTCTCTGATTTTATCAGTTCTATTTTCACAGTATAAAACAGATGGGGAGCTTTTTCTCCAGAGGGCTTATATATAAAAAAGACATTATTTATTTGCTTGGGGTTTTTTTGTTTGTTTGTTTGTTTGAAATGTTGAAAGAACTGGGCAATAAAGCTGCCTAGACTTCAGGCTCTTTGGGGAGAAAATTCTTAAACTACGTTAAAACTTTTTCTTCTTTATTTATTGATCTGTTTTATTCTTCTGCTTCTTGAATATGTTTTAGTTTTCTATGTCGTTGGGATTTTTCTCACTTTTTCCCAGTATTTTCCTTACCCAGTCCCAAAATTGAGCAATGACTTTTGCATTATGATCATATCATTCTTTCCCTCTTTCTTTTCTTTCCACATTTTTTCTTGGTGCATTATAGTTGTATATAATGAGGAGATTTTTTGTTATATATTCCTATTTGCAACAATATAACAATAAAATTTGGCTATTTCTGCTCCTGTTCTCTCTCTCACCATCATAGGGAATTATGTTGTGGTTACCAATTCCTCATCACCACCATTGTTAGCAGAAACTAACTTTGGAATCTCAGCCAGTCACTGTGCACTATAAGGAAATATTTCAAATTCGTAAATCATAAGTATATAGACCTATTACATATGCATGATAGGATTCCAGCTAAATAATCAATTTAGTCAACACCTGAAGAGTTTTGTTTTTTTACATGTCTGTAAACATCTGGTTGTTTCACAACATTTTTAATTGATTAAATAGTTATCATTTATGTAGGTGTTCCATATAACAGACAAAGTCATTGAAGCACGCTGTGTTGTTGATTAAGAATTCCAAATACACTTGGGAATTATTATGCAGTAATTGAAATGATTGAAATAATTATCACGTAAAGGAAATCAAGGAATTTCTTTTTAACTATATGTGAGACTCATGGACTCTTCCTGATTGAATTGGTCTTAGTTGGTTTGATGAAATAGCTAAAGTTATATGAAATATCCTTTTAAAGGATGGTAAAATTCTGTTTCCTATTTTCTTCTGTGTGCCAGGCTCTGTTTCAGATGCTGAGAATATAGAGAATATCATATGAAACCAAGATCCACATTCAAAGAGCTTCTATGAGGATAGACATGCAAACACAGAGCACTTAAAATAAATGTCAGCTAAGTTGCATAAGAGGTTACAGTGCTGTGGTGGAGTGGGTGGGGAATGGCCAAATGGATCTTTTCTAATGAAGAGATCTGTGAGTCTAATGAAGGAGACCTGTGAGACCTGTGAGATTCACAGGGAGAGCAACAGGAAGCCATGTGGGAAGCCATGCATCTCTCTGGAAGAGACACTTCCTAGGCAGAAGCAGCAGCAACCTGAAGTGATCCATCTGGGCAAATGTCTCCAGCATGCTTAAAGGAAAAGTGTAAGAGGAGGCCAGAGTGCCTGGAGCACATTGAGTAGGGTGGAATTGGGTTGGCACAGGGAGAGTCTAGCCAATCATGGCGGGCCTTGTTGGCCACAAGGAAGCCTCAGGATTGAGATGTGAGTGCGTGTTATGAGAAGTTGTTTAGTGGTGAGCAGTCATCTGCCTTTAGATATTTCTAATGTTGGTACTAATGGCAATAAAAATATTTTCTTTATTTAGAGATAAGCAGAAAAGGTAGATCATCATCTCCCAAGGATATGCATGGCAGTTTTTTTTTTCTTTTAGATGGACACAATGCCTTTATTGATTTATTTACTTTTATATGGTGCTGAGGAGGGGCCCCAGTGCCTCACCTATGCTAGGCAGGTGCTCTACCACTAAGCTATAATCCCAGCCCACCCTGGTAGTTCTTTGAGTTAGATGAACCCAGTGGTTACTTCCTCCTGTAAACCCTGATGATTATGAGAGTCTGTGGGATGAACCCTACATCTCCTTAATGAGATATGTCTTATTTTTAAGTTTGTTTTTGCAATGTGGTGTGCTGGCATGAGGAAAAGGACATAAGACTCAAACTCTGGAAACTTTAATTCTAGTCTAGTCTGTGCTTCACCAGCAGCTATGGGACACAGGGGACAACCCTTACCTTCTCTTCCACATCCAAACCAGAGGTTTGAAATAGGTCAACTTTGGGATTCTCAGACACACTAAAATTCCAATGTGTGATAAAGCGTCATACACATTCACCTGCCCTTTCTCATTCCCTTATCCTCATGGAATTTGTGTCTATGTATCAGTCCTCCCTAGATGCTTGAAAAAAGCTGCTTTCTAAAAAAAACACCATGTAAGGAATTGACAACATACATTTTCATGATACTTTAGCTTATAAAATTATTTCATTTTCATTTCAAAATAACATTACATCATTGTAGAACAAGTGTTTCTATGACTTTTATTAGATAGGTAATTTGAAATATTAGTGTTAAATGATTTGTTTCTTATCACCTAGTCCTATGTTTCTTAATTAAGGAAATAAAACCTTGGCTTTATATAAACTCTGTGTGTGTGTTTGTGTGTGTGTGTGTGTGTGTGTGTGTGTTTTGCTGGGGATTGAACCAGGGTCTCACATATGAGAGGCCAAAGCTCCCCTTTGAGGTACATCTCCAGATCCTTATATGAGTTATGAGAATAGAAATCAGAGCTCTGACTGATGTTCTATAAAAGTATCATGCAAACCTAAACAGTCTTCCCAAAGCCATTTGGTCAGGAGTCTAGGTGGGAGGGAGGCCTGAATTTTTGTCTCACTGATATTTAATATGCATGATGGAATGAAACCAGAAAGGGATGCTCGTCAGCTCCCCTTATCTATTCAATGGTAGTTACCTTAATTGATCACCTTTATTGAATTTGATTTTTTCTACACGTCAACACTGCTCTCTTGGATTTTCATGGAAAAGAATTTGCATTTTTCCCTGGAGCACTTTTTGTTCTATGCCTCTTTCCTTCCAGTCTGTACTTTGACCGAAAACGTGACTCGGACTGGGGACAAAAAAAAAAAGTGCAACTCTGCAGCAGAGGTAAGTTGTAGGTGTTCAGTATTCACCTATTAACTGTGACTTCAGGATGCATGCTGCATAACCTGTAGTTTCTGGTTGTTTGCTACTTCCCAGAACAGCACATTCTTATTGTTTCCTGTCTTAGGCAGCTTCCTACTTCTCTATCACTGTGGTCGTTACAGCACTCTTTGTCTGATAAAACAAAATCATTCAAGAGCAGATGAAGCTATAATTACAATCAGAGTTCATACTTGCAGGAGATGAAATAAAAATTAAAAGTACTAACTCTGTGACATTTTGATTATCTGGAAATTCTCCCAGTCTGACAGATGACTGTAGGGGCACATGGCTATATTTAAATGTAGACACACAAGAGGCTCCTTGTAAATCAAACAAAATTGTTCCGGACTGGGTTTCATATGTTTTTGCCAATTCACATGTTCTTGTGGAATTCTAGATTTTTGATTAAAGATTTAGTTATGAATACTGGACATTTTTCCTCCAAATTATGCTTTGATTAAATGAAAATAATATACATTTTACAAATAAATAAGTTCATTTTCTAGGGAGGGATGGGAATGGAACAAGTTACCATTCTGAAAAAAAAAAAAAAAAAAAAGTTTACATGTTCTTGCAATTAGAGAGTCATCCTGTGGGGTTGGTGTGTAGTTCAGTGGCAGAGTACTTCCTAGTATGTGTGAAACCCTGAGTTCAATTCCCTGTAAAAAATAAAAAGGAAATCTAATAACAAAGCCCATCTGCTAGCCAGGTGGCTCTTCAATTAAGACACCCTTGTGTTGAGCAATACACCAGTATTCATGGAGCCAGGGTCACTTTTTCTGGTCCTCCAACTCACACAACAGGACATTTCTGCATTTTCAAACTGAAACGATACAGCCAACCAGTTCAGAAACTTCAAGAATCCTCCACACTATCTGCCCTTTCAAGAAATTGGAATGCAACTTGTCCTCTTTACCTCAACTCAGTTGCAGTGAGTAATGACGTGCCATTACACTGCAAGTGCTTCTTGCCCAGTGTGCAGAGAAGCCCATACTATGCCAGTGGGTTTTTGAATGGAGACAAGATTTTATAGCATGGCCACCTGCCAAGATGGCCAGGTGCTGTAAGCTCAAAGCTGCCTCACCCTGGGTTGGTAGCAGGGGATTTACTTGAAGGGAGAAGGGAAAAGCTGTTTATTGGATGGATAATAAAAGGGGGCCGGGTTAGTGTCCCTTTGCAGGTATAGTCCCTATACCTCTTCACAGTTTCTTTTCTGGAAGGTTGCAGGTTCTGTCCTCAGGATTTTGAACTGTGACTTCAAAAGCTCACTAACCTGATCAGCTGACTGCTTCTATGCATGTAGTTTCTTAAAAAGTAAGTTCCAAGCCATCCATGAGTGCATCCTGGAGGATTTCCCTGAAAGACTACTTAAGAACTTTGATGTTTGAGGAACTGATGTGACCAGGCCTTAGGTGACTTCAGTTGTTTAGCCTGAAAGGAGAACCATGAAGGTCAAGAACCTGTTTCTCTTCTCAGCTGCTCCAAGAGAATCGAACAGTTGTGCTAATCTCCCATTAACTCAGTTTTGGTTTTTGTTTTTCCTAAAATGGTCAATTGTTTCTTGCTTGGTGATAGAAAAGAAAAACAAAGTGACAATTTGGAAGACAAATTTAAAAGGTTGGCTGCATCATACAACTATAAAGCAGAAGCATAGACGTCTTATTGTACCAACTCTACCTGATTCTTCTTTAAGGATTTTTGCAACACTTCTGTTAAACAGATAGCACATACAACCCAACTAGCAGTCTTCTCCTGAACTCAGAACATAGAATAACATTTGCAGAAGGAAATACAAATGTTCTTCATTTCACTGCTCATTTTATGGTGATGCTTCTATACATTTGTCTTATTTGCTCTACCAGGGAGCCACTATGGCAGAGAAGTTAAATCTCTTAGTTAATGTGATATTTACCAAAACCAGCTTTGTCGCCTCTGAAATCTTTAAAATCTCCACCATTAACCCCTTTAATATGTTTGCATGCTCTGTTATAACTCTTTCAGGTGATCAGTGCTGCACAACTAACTGGGAATACTCCTTTCTTTCTATAAATTAACTAGCAGAAAAGGAGAATAAACATTTGAATATGCCTGAAAAGATGAAATAAGATGACAAAATTAAAAAGAGTATGCATTTAATTAAATTATATCACATTTTCAAAGTGAGCAGATTTGGGAGGGGATACATTTTGGAAATGTTTAATCAAAGCTATCATCATTCAGAGAATATACAGAAATGGTTACAGAAGAAATATTAAGTAATGGAAGCAGAGATGAGTAGTCACTTGCCTCAGGTAGAGAATACTTTGCTATGTTACGTAGTTAGTGAGTTAATATATTTTATACTCATTGATCTAAGAAGGATGCCTTCTCAAATATAATTTGCACTTCTGTAGATTTTGTTTCTCATGTGGAGAATCAGGGTTCTATGTTGGATTTACGGTCCAGGCAATTTCTTTCTTTTTGACCCAAATTTGTGAGAGAGGAATTTGTCTTCTCTTTTTTCATTAAGAAAAACAAAGGAGGCTTTGAGAGCTGGGAGGTTTTAAAGTTTTGTAATTGACTTTATGGATTATGTTTAATTGATTTAGTTCTGTACTCATAGTTAGCCTACAAAGCTCGTAGCAGGCAACCTGTTGGGAGCTGAATGGAGAGCACAAAGCTGTCTTGCAGAGCTGACTGAATGCAGAGCAGAGCTACTTTTTCTCAAAGACAGGATTAGAGTTGACTTTTGTAGGAATATCTTTTATAGATGGATCACTATTATTGGAAGTGCTTTGTTTTATGATTAAACAAGCACCGAGGGAATTTTACACCTTAATTCAGAAACTAGAAAATTTGAATTAATGCCTTTGGACTTTGAATTAAGTTTTCAACCTGAAGATTTTGCTCTTGCCTGGTTTCTTCTCCTATTACTCTTTATACTACCCCGTAGTGAAGTCTTCTACCACATCATTTTCTACCCTTCTCTTTATGACAATAAGTTCAGGCATTCACAGCTTACCAACACACTGACTTTTTATTTTTTTGTTTTAATTAAAATATTTTATTTTTACAGACACATTTTGATTCATTGCACACAAATGGGGTACAACTTTTCATTTCTATGGTTGTACACAATGTATATTCACACCATTCATGTAATCATACATATATATAGGGTAATATTGTCTGTTTCATTCTACTTTTTTTATCCCCACCCCCTCCCACCCCTTTTTCCTCTACACCATTCAAAGTCCCTTCATTCTTTTCTTCCCCCCCATCACCCTGCCTTCTTATATATTGTCATGCACTTGTCAGAGAAAACATTCAGCTTTTGGATTTTTGGGCTTGGCCTATTTCACTTAGCATGATATTTTCCAACTCCATCTATTTTGCCAGCAAATGCCATAATTTTAATCTTTTTTATGGCTGAGTAATATTCCATTGTGTATATATACCACAGTTTCTTTATCCAGTCGTCAATTGAAGGGCATCTAGGTTGGTTCCAAAATCTAGTTATTGTGAATTAAGCTGCTTTGAACATTGATGTGGCTGTACCACTGTAGTATGCTGATTTTTAAGTCCTTTGGGTATAAACTGAGGAGTGGGATAGCTGCGTCAAATTGTAGGTCCATTCCAAGTTTTCTGAGGAATCTCCATACTGCTTTCTAGAGTGGCTGCACCAATTTGCAACTCCACCAGCAATGTATGAGTGTGCCTTTTCCCCCACATCCATGTCAACACTTATTATTGCTTGTGTTCTTGAAAATAACCATTCTAATTGGAGGTGGTGGTTTTAATTTGCATTTCTCTAATTAGTAGGGATGATGAACACTTTTTCATATATTTGTTGATCACCTGTATATCTTCTTCTTTGAAGTGTCTGCTCATTTCCTTAGCCCATTTATTGATTGGGTTCTTTGTATTTTGGGTGTAAAGTTTTTTAAGTACTTTATAAACTTTGAGGATGAGTGCTCTGTCTGAAGTGTGTGTGGAAAAGATTTTCTCCCACTCTGTAGGCTCTCTTTTCACATTATTGTTTCCTGTGCTGAGAAAAACTTTTTAGTTTGAATCTATCCCATTTATTGATTCTTGCTTTTATTTCTTGTGCTGTGATTCTTTATTTAGAGGATCCCAAAAACTCCTCCAGAAAACTTTTAGACCTCATAAATGAATTCAGAAAAATAGCAGGATATAAAATCAACACACATAAATCTAAGGCATTTTTATACATAAGTGATGAAACATCTGAAAGGGAAATGAGGAAAACAACTCCATTTGCAAGAGCCTCAAAAAAAAAAAAAATAAAGTAAAATACTTGGGAATCAATCTAACCAAAGAGGTGAAAGATCTCTACAATGAAAACTACAAAACATTGAAGAAAGAAATTGAGGAAGACCTTAGAAGTTGGAAAGATCTCCCATGTTCTTGGATAGGCAGAATTAATATTATCAAAATGGCCATACTTCCAAAGGCACTATATAGATTTAATGCAATTTCAATTAAAATCCCTATGATATTTCTCATAGAAGCAGAAAAAGCAATCATGAAATTCATGTGGAAGAACAAAAGACCCAGAATAGCCAAAGCAATCCTGGGTAGGAAGAGTGATGCAGGAGGTATCACTACACCAGACCTTAAACTCTGCTATAGAGCAATAGTAACAAAAACGGCATGGTACTGGCACCAAAAGAGACAGGTAGATCAATGGTACAGGATAGAAGACATGGAGACACACCCACATAAGTACAGTAACCTCATACTAGACAAAGGTGCCACAAACTTACAATGGAGAAAAGATAGCCTGTTCAACAAATGGTGCTAGGAAAACTGGAAATCCATATGCAGTAAAATTAAATTAAACCCTTATCTCTCACCCTGTACAAAACTCAACTCGAAATGGATCAAGGATCTAGGAATTAGACCTAAGACCCTTCACCAAATAGAAGAAAAAGTAGACCTAAATCTCCATCACATTGGCTTAGGACCGGACTTCCTTAACAAGACCCCCATAGCACATTGACTTTTTCTATGTATTTACTCACTACCAAAAACTCAACATGGAAATCACTGAATTCATCCTGCTTCACACTCTTTCCTGTCTGTCTGTTAACAGCAACACTGTTCTTTAAGACACAAAGAAGCAAGAGTATAAACCAAAATCATTCCACCAAATTTCCATACCCAACCCATCACAGATTCCTTCATTCTTCACATAATAATCAAAATGAGGTTATGGTTTCACTTGAAACTAATTTTTAAAAATTTGTTCTAATTAGTGATACATGACAACAGAATGCATTTATGCACTTTGATAAATCATACATAAATGGAGTATAATTTCTCATTTTTCTGATTGTACATGTTGTAGAATCACAAAGGTCATACAGACGTATATGTACATAAGGTTTATGTTTCACTCTACTATCCTTCCTACCCCCTCCCCCCTCCTCTTCCTTCACTCCCCACTAACTAATATAAAGTGACTCTATTCTTCCCTAGAGTCCCACACCCCTGCCACTGTGAATTAGCATCCTCATGTCAGAGAAAATATTTGGTCTTTGGTTTTTTGGGATTGGTTTATTTGTGAAGAATTTGAGATTAATTTGAGATCATGACTTTCCCAGGGAATTAGGAGCAGCTGGATTGTAAGCTTCTTCCCAAGGCAGAGCTCTAATCAGGTGACTACTTTGTTTAAATAAAGTGAGAAAAAAAAATTACTCCTAGTGTTACCATTTGTTTCAGTTGCTGCTGTGACTAAAAGATCTGACCAGAACAATTTTAGTAGGAAAAGTTTATTTGGGGGCTCACAATTTCAGAGGTCTTAGTCTGTAGAAGGCTGGCTCCATTCCTCAGGGCTCAAGGTGAGGCAGAACATCATGAAGGAAGAGCGTGACAGAGGGAAGCATCTCAAATCACCTTAATCAGGAAGCAGAGAGACTCCACTCTCCAGATACAAGATATCTACCCCACAGCCATGCCACAGTTCCCACCTCCTCCAGCCACACCCTCTCACTTCAATTAATCCCATCAGGGATTAATTCACTGATTGGGTTAAGACTCTTCCAATCATTTCTCCTCTGAACCTTCCTGCATTGTCTCACATGTGATCTCTTGGGGGACATGTCACATCCAAACCATAACACCATTCAGCTGACTGTACTTATGTTCAAATCAGATAGAAATTAGGAATGGACAAAGTACAGCTCCCTTAGTGCGAGCAGCTCTCAGCTGTGAGTGCCTGCAGCTCTCAGTTATTATTAGTGATCCTCCTGCTATACAGCAGCTACCAGAAATTGTCACGAGCTCTTGTAGCAGCTGAAACTTGCAGCTCCCAGCAGCTCTCTGTTGCTACCCACCCCCCACTCTCATTTTCTAGTTGTTGGCTGCTTTTAGAGTTACCAGAAGAAGCTTTCTTTGTTGTTTCAGCCTCAGATGCTGGCATCAGGAGCCTTTGTTGCTACCAGTTCTTAGTATAACCAACTCGGCTGTTCTTGAGATATAATTCATGAATAACCAAATTATAGCCATCAGAAAGAAGCTACCATAGGACTAGTGTTGCAGCATAAGGGGAAGCAGTACACAAACTGTTACCATAAGTTTAATGGGAAGACTGCTTATGCAGGAAAAAGGCTGCTATGTAGGTACATTCATTTTACCATCAGATAACCCCAGACTTTTTGCCTAGTAATGGGTAGGGAAAGGACTTCTTGAAGTTCTACTGAGAACATCTGAAGAGGCTGCAGAGGAAAGGAGTCATCTGTGCTACAGGGTGGAGTTATCTGTAACCAAACCTGCCTTAGCCAAACAAATTCTCTGGATAGCTGCAATGGGTTTATGGCAGGTGCAGCTGATCACAAGACATTTGAGGAAAAAAAATAAAAGTTACCTCATGGGTAACATCAGGCCATCCTTCTTTGTCTCACTATTAGCACTACTTGTTTTTTGCTGAATAATGGTCAAAAGTATGGATAATCAGTGCAAACTACAGTCTATTATAATCTCATGCTTTTCTCTATCTAGTCTTTTGTCTAGTCTTTTATCTAGTCTCTTTTATCTAGTCTTCCTTCTTGCTCATTCTCTATACTTACCACATACTCCCCAAGTACTAAAAAGTTGTGTGAGGAGTCCTCAAAAGCAGACCCCAGGAAATGGTGGAAATAGTGCGGTGTGCCTCATTATGCACATCAAGAGATTTAGAGTCACACCCTGGTTTCAAACAACGTTGTACTGATCTGACAAATAAGTTGTTATTGAATTTTTGTTTAGAGATTTGAAATTTTAAAGATCCCTGTGCTCTGACACACATTCATGTTAAGCATTTTCAGACCTGACGCCCATTGCTAGCCCACCCCAAAGGAGAACTATTTTCTCTTTCCAGAAGTGCCTTCTTTCATGATAACTGTCATACAATGAATCAAAATGCAGTCTGTAAAAATAAAAATAAAAAAAGAATGGTCATTATTCTTCCAATTCAGATTCAAATGACATTTTTTTCCAAGAAGTTTTCTTTGTTTTTTCCCAGTAAACTATAAATTCTCCCTACTCTGAAAGCTTTCAATACACTTTGGCTATGTCCCTGTCTTGTATTTGAATTTATATTTGTATGTCTGTTATTCCTTTGTTGGGGATCTGGAAGCTCCATGAGAGTAAAGGCAGGGTCTTCCTTGTCTTCATAGTCTACCAGTTAAACTTAGGGTAGTGTTTTGAACATGGTTATCTTGGTTCATTTTGTGCTATTGCAGCAAAATACCACACACTGAGCAATTGATGTAAACATAAATATATTAGTTCCTAGTTCCTGAGGGCTGGGAAGGCCAAGAACAATATACCAATATCTGATGAGGCCTTCTCGCATAACAGAAAAAAGTACCACATGGGAGGGAGAGATGAATGGCAACTAAACTTCTCTGATAGTGAACATACCTGCCTGCTCTTAGCATTGATCTGCTCATGAGAACACAGACCTTAAAACCTAATGTCACCTCATTAGGCCCCATATCCCAGCAGGATTGGATTAGAGAAGTTTCCAACACAAGCTTTGTGGCAAATATTTTCAAACTGCAGCCCTAATATAGGCTCAAGTTAATTAACTAAATACATAATAGAAATAATGTTGAGACTTTAATACATATTTTTCAGGGAAATCACAGAAACTCACTTCCTAGAAATACTCCAACACGTGACACCACTCAAGTAATTTGTGAATAATTATTTCTGAAGAATCAAGAGGGGTTCTATACAATATTTGTTTTAAAAAATGTATTTTCCTTTACTAAAAAAAAGCTACAAAATCTGATATATACCCCACTATTATTTCATAGTCTATTCAAAATAAAGACAATAAAAATGTTATCTAACTTTTTGAAATGTGTTATACTTTCTATGTAATTTATTCCATATAAAATAGAAATTTGCAATATGTTTATTACAGAGTTCAACACTTTCTTTCAATAATCCATTTAAATATTTAACCGAGTATGCCAAGACTGGCTTCTCTCCATTCTGCTAGCTGAAGTAGCTCATATGCTCACTTTAAGCAGACCAGCATATCCTTTCAGTGTTGTATAGAACTGTTCCTTCCTTTTGACATTCTTGTACCATTCTTGTTACTTTACATTCTAATCAATCCACACTGGGCAACACTGCAATTACAATTAATCAGTGTTTATATTGACAGAGACACAGCAATAATGAGAAACTGCTGATCGCTAATAAACATGTTTGGACCACATTTTATAAATAGCTGGCAATAAGAGAGGGCTGGTCATATTGAGTAACTCATAAATGACTTACAATCTATTTTCAAGCCTTAACCAGGAAAGAGTATCTCAAAACAAACATTAGACTAGCTTTATTTCTAGTGAGAAAGCAAAGTTTTTACATTAGTATTGGGCATGTCATTGAGGTAGTTGTGCAGATGGGGAATGGACATAAAATATTGTCCAACAGCAAAACAATGGTATTTCCACTCAAATTTTTAATTAAAGTCATACTCTATATCTGATCTAACTTGAGTTTCCTTTCTAATTATTAGACCTCATATATTCCCAAGATTTTCAAAAAAATTTTAGCTGGTTAACTTTTATTTTTTCCTCCAACTTGTTTATTCTTAAAACTACATTATTTTCCAGTGTTCATACTTTGCTTAATTTATTCTCCCCACTTTCATTTATCAAATGCAGCATGTTAAGTCCCAACCATGTGTGGTCAGTTTGCTGACAGCAGAAGCTACCCACACTGTACGATTAATATGTTATAATATGCTTTTTATTCTCCAAATCCTTTGTAGGTATTTTATTATCCTCAACAAGACAGAAAAAAAGTACTTGAAGACAAAAAAGTGGGTTTTAAACTCATTCATATCCATACAGTTTTAGAAAAACATTAAACACATAATGAGTGTTAAATTATGTATTAAGTGCTAGGTTTTATAGCTGGGATGGCAAATTCAGTTTTCCAGGCGCCAGGTAGGTGACATAATCAAGTAAGACTGACAAATGCAAGAAGTTAGTGAACAACTCAGTTTCCAAAGTGAAACGTTTTGCAAGTAAAGGGGATTGTGATGGCAAGGGAGAGAAAGGCCCTGCCTGTCCCCAAACAGTGACCACCTTTTACCTCCGGCTCTCTTTTCTTTTTTTAAACTGTCAGTCATTTGAGTCCAGGGATGCTTTGCCACTGAGCACATCTCCACCTATTTTCATTTATTTATTTTCATTTTGAGAGAGAGCCTCACTAAGTTACTAAGGCTAGCTGTTGACCTTGGATTTGGGATTCTCCTGCCTCAGCTTCTGGAGTTGCTGGGTTTTCAGATGTGTGCCGCTGTGTTCTTTATTTCTGGAAGAGAGCTGAAAGCAAATGAAGAGTTTGAAAATCTGTGGATTATCTCTCTACATCTTACCAGTTGTGAATCTCAGCTTTATGGGAAATCAATCCTAATGTATTAGTAACATTAGTAAATTTAGTTTTTAAAAGTGTCAATATCTATGTAGTTGATAGTTCAGCGGAAAGGTGTAACATTTCCTTAGGTATAACCAAATCAGCCTACTGTTTCCAGTTTTTATAGTGAGAAGTTAAAAAAAAAATTAGTTGAAATGATGATTTAGAGGAGACTATTCCATGGGATGTTTTATAGAATATATCTTCCATTGAAAAGAATGTTCTGAATTAAAATAACTGTGGTTAAATTGCTCTTGAGGGCATATATAGACCTAAACATAAAACCCGTAAATAAATATAAATTTAGATAAAATGATTCCTATTAAATTCTTTAGAAAACTTTGAAATTACAGAGAAGTTCTTACTCTTTTTCTCAGCTGTTTTATTTCGTAGCCATAATTTGGCAGAGGAAGCAATATAAAATGAGAGTAGACTTTCAAACTATCTGTATGTGTTTATGAAAACAGAGAATAAAGATAAAGATAACTCTGACTTTCCACTTCTCAGTGCTTTCTCACCAAATAATTGAGCTACCAATATGAAAACAACACAAACAATCATAGTTTGTAATTTTCTCCAGCTAGAATGGCCATTATCACTATGAAAAGAGGTAACCAGTGCTGGCAAGGATATGGAGAAAAGGAAGCCCTTGCACATTCTCAGGGATGTAAATTAGGGTGGTCCTCATGGAGAACAGTGTAGATGATCCTCCAAAGAAAATGACATGGAGCAACCACATTATCTAGCAGTCCCATTGCTGGTTACATACCAAAAGGAAATGAAATCAGTATGTCAAAGATACATCTGCACTCCCATGCTTATTACAGCACTATTCACAATAGCCAAAATACAGAGTCAGTCTGAGTATCCATCAGTTGTTGAATGCATAAAGAAAATGTGGTACATATACATGATGAAATACTATGCAACCATAAAAAGAATGAAATACTATAGTTTTTGACAACATGGGTAGACGTGGAGGACATTAAAGTAAGTGAAATAAGCCAGATACAGAAACAAATGCTTCATGTCTTACTCATGTGAAATCTAAAACAGTTGACCTAGCAGTAGAGGGTAGGACAGTAGTTACTAGAGGCTGAGGAGGGAGAGGGGCGAACAGCTAAGAGGTTGATCAGTAGGTACAAAGTTACAGTTAGATAAGAGCAATACTTTCTGCTGATTCATTGCACAATAGGGTGACTATAGTTAAAAATAATATTTTTATTTAATAGAAGAGAGGATTTTGAATGTTCTCCTAATAACAACAACAAAAAAGATAAATGCTTGAGGTACTAGGGAAGCTAATTACTGTGATTTGATCATTATACAATGAACATGTATCCAAGCATCACATTGTATGCCATAAATATGTACAATCATTATGTATGAATCAAATATAAAATTTAAATTCAAAAAAGAAAAATTAAGATGAAATTTAACACACTGCAGTTATTTAAATGTACATTTAATGGCATCTCGAACATTTTCTTTATGTTTAGGTATTATTTGGTTAGAAAATATGTTTTTAGAAGTCATAGTAAAAAGGAACATAAATGAATAACTTTTTACTGTATCAAAAGAACACATTTAAAAGAATTAGATGGCAAAAAGCATATCTTTCTCCTAATAAATGATAACTTTACTATGAAATATGCTGTCTGGTGATGCACTATATTTACTTTAAATGAAAATCTTTGATGCAATATTGCTTTGATTTATTGGGTAGTTTTTTGATTCAGTAGAAGACAGTTTTGAATCAGATGGTGGGACTGATTTACTAGGGAAGGTATTTGATTTGATAGATGATGTATCTTCTTCAGTATTCAATAAGTAATGATTCAGTAGTGGATGTCTGATTTCGTAAGTGAACTATTAGATTTGATTTTGATCTATTTTCTCAGTAAGAGATACATTTATTTTAATAGTTGATGTATCTATTTTAATGCAGAATGTGTCAAATTTATGATTCCTTGTTCTTTTTTTTCTGCACTTGTGATTTATGAATTTTACTACTAAAATGTATGCTTCAATTAAAGGTAATATGGAACATTCATTACGTTCTACCACAGAGTTAAAATATTCCAAAAGGTATTGAAAAGTTTTCCCCCTTCTTCTGAAAATATTTACCATTAGTAGGTTTACAGCATAAATCTCAGCACAAGGAAATACAGCATGTCTTTGGTAGAAACCCTCTGTACTGTGTGTTTCTCTGAAATCAAAGATAAATTGTATCATATACTTATATTAATATAAAATTTCCCTCTTCCCTTTCGCTCCCTTGATACTGGCTACTGTTCTGTTTCATCTTTAATAAAGAGCTGTGGAAGACTTTTTAATGTAGAAATACTGATTACCGTGCTACTACCTTTGTTAGGATTCATTTGTAGCTTCTCTTTCCACCAGGATGTACCTATCTGAACCGTACAGATTAATAAATGAATTACTATAAACTTCAGACAATAAATTCTACTTGGCATGTTTTTGAAACAAAGTTCATAAGTGATAACTCACTGAATTTGATCTGAAAAATTACCACAAAAGTTTAAATATTAAATATGACTAAAACTAGAAAGATGCATATGTCATTTTACAGAATTTCACAGTATCTAAGAAATATAGATAAAATGATGACACACAAATTTGGTTGTATATTTGCTTAATTATGGGGTTTTCCTTTGGTTGCACTTGATTTTCATTCATTTCTTAATAAAAAGATGAGCATCATTTATTTGTACAGCAGGAAAACAGACATGGGGTGGCATCTTAGTAGCAGTATAGACTCTGGGGTCAAAATCCTGGTTCAAATCCTGCCTCTGCCTGCACTAATTCAGTACTCGTGAAGAGTTAGGTGGTCTATGAATGATAGTATCACTTTCTTCATTTCTAAAACGTGGATAAAACTTAGGATGGCTGTTAGGATTGAAATTTGTAAAGAACCTGAAAAAGTGCCCGGCACAGTTAGTACAATAGAAATATCTATTCCATGAAGATCATGCAAACATAAATAGGGTTTTCAGAAAACAGGAATGAAGGCAGCTTATCACAGTGAAACTGGAATTTTGAGATGGAACTTGATTCTTTGCTTCTGCTGGGAGGTAAGACCGAAGTTTCTCTGCTTCTGCTGCTGGGTGGAATCTGCATAAGTGTGCAGGGCCCTGCAGCCAGAAGCGTTGCAATTCTCAGTGGTGGGCTCTGCCCTCCAGGGCTGCAGCAGACCACAGTAGCTCACTGTTGATTTCATCTTCTTTCTGGGTTCCTGTCTCTTGAATTCAAAGAGATGAAAATCATGGACCAGGATGAGTGATTGCAAGCATAGGATTTATTCACCTGTGCATAGAAACAGAACTCCTGCAGAGCAAGAGGGGGACCCAAGAGGGGTTTCAGTTCCAACCTAGGGGTTTATATAGCACTTGGGTCAATGCTCTTGGTCCAAACGTGTGCTAATCAGGGTTTGAAAAAAGTACCAATGTTTTTGGTCCAAAATTATATTAATTAGGACTTGGAAAGTACTAATACTATTGGTTAGTCATGAATCCCATTCGGGTTTACCTTCTTTCCATTGTCAGTGGGAGACTGAAATCATTGGAATGCACGTGTTCACTGTTTGGTCGGGAGCTGCATCTTCTTCAGCTGGCACCTGAACTGTCCATAGGTCTGCAGGCCAGGCTGCAGTAGGGTGACTAGCAGACCTCCCTTGGCTCAAATGGGGCTGTCCCGTCCAGACCCATACTGGCCTGGTAGGCTCCATAAGGCAGTCTGGGCTTGTTGCCTGTTCACACTTTACCACTTGCCTGCTGCTTCTGGGCTAGGACCAGTGGGCTGGCTGCATGGTTTGGTGACTAGGGAGCCATGTCAATAGGAAATACACCACCTAGTTTTAGTGCACAGAAATTTTGCATGAGCTCATCCTTCCACACAAACTTGGAAATCCTTCTTATATGTGTTCTTGAACTGCTGGGTTAGGTTTTGAGATTCTCCTGGACTCTGATATTACTTGAAGCTCTTAATTGCAATGTCCATGAATAGGAGAAAGTAATAAATCAAGTTTTGATAGTTTCTACCACAGGTTAAAAATCAGCATTTTAAAAAAATTAATGAGCCTTTTATGTATGATGTGTGTGTGTGCATATTTATGCTGTGTCAAAATGAAGAAATGAAGAGGTATAGAAATACATTAGGTAATAATAGCATTTATCTTGAAAGGTTTAGGGGATCAAAATAGATAGTAAAGGTCAAAGGATAATTTCGCTTTATTCGTAATATTCTTTTCTTTTTTAAAAGCATGTGTTACTGTATTATATCAGTATTCAATGTTAATATAAAAATTGAGCATCCCATAAAAATAGTCTAGGAGATGAAAAAGATTATCTGTATTGGCTTTCATTAGTCATTATTTTTGACACTATACAGTTCAGTTAACTTAAACTAAGAAAACAATTTTTATTGATAAATACGTACTGATTTTTAAAATACCTTAGTATGAATTGTTTATCTTTGTGAATTTGCTACCTAATTGCACGCCTAACTGAAATTGATGTCATCAAAAGAAATCAATCTTCTGCTTCCACTTCTTTGGTGTCTCCCCCACCTCCTCTTTCAATAATCAATGCATTATTTTGGGAGACATCTAGGGAATTTCTAGGGAATATATTCCATCCTGGACAATATCATCACCAAGAGTCAATAATTAATTCTTTATAGTGTTGGTGATGATGAGACCCTTGTCCTTTCTTGCTCTTTTTAAGTTTAAAGAATTGGTATACATATAGCAAATATTAAATATACAGTATGTCTGTGAAGTTTTTATTCCATGCAGGGAGATGATGAGGAAAACTCTACAAAACCTTCTCACAGGGACAATGAAGAATAGAAGATTGAGAAACCCTGCTGTGAATGATGAAAACATGTGTTTCCTTTAAATATTCCCTGTTTCGTTACATATGTTTGCACATACACTGCACTAGACACAACTCAGTAAGGAAGACGGCTGCTGGTAATGGCAGAAGCTGCTCTTGTGCCCTCCATGTTTGTTTATGGCATTTCAGTGTCATTGGAGGGTGAGTGAAATCTAATGGGAGTTACATAGGAAAGTAACAGCTTCCTTCCGGGCACTTAGGCAACCCACACAAAGAGCAAGGGGAGTGAACTGCAGCAGCTCCCTGGGAACCGCAAAGGGAACATCATGTGCTCCTAGTGTGTGTTTACAGTTTCAGAGATGCATTCCCATGAAACTAGCTTGTCTCTCATAAACAATCCATATTTTCTTCTCGAAAGTAAGAATCTTACTAAGAAAATAACACAACACATTTTATTCTCAAGGGAGACACAATATCTTTTTAGAAGGAAAAGAAATAAAACATACTCCTTTTTTAGTAAATGAAATAAAAGCAGGGTAGCAGCACATCTAAGGCTGACCTTATGCCAAGCACCAGGCCAAGCACTGGCAAGCAAAACAATCCCTGATTGACAGAAGAGGTCATAAAAGTTTGGAGGATTCAGGAAAGGTTATGTGACCACTTCTCAGGGATGACATAGCATTATTACAACAGGAAGAAAATTCTATTACATGATCTCAAAGATCCTTTTTGGCTCAGACTTTTTAGATTTTGCATTCTTTTCTTCCATTATTATTGAAAATGCTGCTTTTGGTTATGTTCATATGCAGATTGACATTCTTATCCACATAGAATCGGGAAGCAGGATCCCCATTGTAACTTCCTATCTTTCAGCCCCTATTTATACTCACAAGGCTTGTAACCACCATGCCATCTCCTTTCTCCCCACTCTCCGTGATGCTGTCCTTTCTGAAGTGGTAACATTTAACATTGGGAATGCAGGAGCAGTGGTCGTGTTAATCTGGCATTATCTTACTTGCTACATGTCACCTTGTTTAAATCTCCAAACGATCCCTCATAATAATTTTCAAGGACGTATTGTCACTTTTTCCACCTTATTGGCTGAGGACCAAAGCACAGAGTAGGAAAATGACTTGTTAAGTAGACTTTAGATCCTGCAACTCATAATTGATGGAAATGGAACAGGATCAGCAGCATCAGTGAAGAGCTAGATTTTGAAGCAGATGTCGTGGAGAGGCAAAATACATACCCACCTTTTTTCCAACTGCACTTCAGCTATTTCCCTATCCCCAGACTGTTATGTGGACTAATCCCTCAAAATGACTCTTCGGAAGCATCCAGTCCATATCTCTCTAGAACCTTCCTCCCTCCTCTCAGATCTGCCATTTTTTTCCCCCACAAAATAGTTCTACACTCATACTGTCATATCCATTGCACATTGTTACTTGGTCTCCTGCTTTCTGTTGCTCTCCCCTTTAAGCTATTCCATTAGGCATGATAAAAATCCTGTGGGGCAAAGCAAAAACAGAAGACAGAGATAGAAAGATGGTAGATTATTCTGTTTCCAGAATTTCTCAATGTCCTATGAACATGCCTGGACCCATGACATACAGGAAAAACACTGAACCCACACCGTGATTCCAAAAAGCCCTTACCATGTTCAAGAGTACACTCATCTTCACTGCAGAGCCTCTGATCAGGCTATGATAAGTCCTGAGAGAGGCCCTTAGTCTAACTTCAAACTGTCCAAATCATACCTGTCCTTAATGACTCCCCCGAACTCCTTCCTGCACTAGGGAACCTTCAGTGATTTGCTGTTTAATTTTTTGCTTCTTTGAGTTTCTACTTCATTTACATAGAATACAATATAATTAAATTCTCAGCAGACTTCTTATATTTATGTCTATTTTTTTTTTTTTTCTCATAGAGATGGGGTATTTCTGAGAAAAAGACCATGTTTCACTGATATAAGTTAACTTGATAAGTGAAGACAGAAATGTTTAAGAAGTTGAGGGATCTCAGGAAAGATGCCTGGTGGCTAATTGTCTTCGCTGCCGGCCTCATTCTTTCTCAGCCAGGGTAATTCTCCACCATCCTCTGTAAATAAACCAGGAAGACAGTGAAAGAAAACAGTGAAAAAAAAGAGATATGTGAAGAAGAGATGTTAGAAACAGAGATGAGGTAAAGTCATTAAAACAAGGAGAGCTGAAGCTCGCATTAAATTACATACAGCCTGGCAATGGCTCTGACATCTTCTGTGCCCTGACTTTTTAATAGTGTGACAATTTATCCAATTTCCACCGTCGTATTAAAATGCTGTCCCCCTGACATGCAGGCACCAGTGTGGCCTGGAAGTTGAAGAAGTTTTGAATTTTCAGATAGTACATGGATCATTAACCGTTTTCGGGAAGAAAGGGTCCCCAAATGGATTTTGACATGAGTAAAGTTGAGAACATGATTCATGAGCTTGTTCTCAAGACTCTTTCTGGGTTATTTAAGGTACCTGCATGGAATAGATTTTACCAGTTCATTTTTCTAAGCAAAGTCATATTTCTTGAAAGGCAGGAACAGTAAAGAGGGACAAGGAGCAAATTGCCAGTTTTACATTACAGTAAATTGTGAAGATATGTGACATTTTATGGCTTACGATAATTTTAAAGACGACTGTTATGGACTGAATTGTGTCCTTTACGTTTCACATGTGGAAGTCCCAACCCCTCTGTACCTCATAATGTGACCGTGTTTGGAGAAAAGATTTAAAGAAAGAGGTAATTAAATAAAAATGAATTGATGGAATGGGCCGTCAATGAATTCAATGGGTGTCCTTATAAGAAGAGATTAGGTCACACAGCTTTCAGAAGGGCCATCAAGGGACAACAGTATGGTGAGCATGTGCATGGAGAGATGGCCAGGGAAACCAACCTGTTGGCACCTCAGAGTTGGGAGAAAACACATTTCTCTTATTTGATCACAGAGTCTGGTCTGCTCTAGAAAACTGATTCAAAAATCTAGAAAACAGAAAATCTATTGCCCATCTACTCTACATACCATATCAGAATTTTTAAAATTTAATTATTCTAACCTCGAATTATATTTATGTAATAACCTAAAACAATTTTTATACAGCCATTTAAAAAGTGAATGTCTATATTTGTCTTCAATTTTCAGATGTGCACTTTGAAATTAATTTAAACTCTATTGTTTAAATAAATTTCTACCTGTGTCTACATCCTCACCATACCAGGAATGATTGAAATTCAATGGAGCATTGAAGTTGTACAGTATTATCTATATACATAGATAAAATTTTAAGTTTTAGTTTTTCTTTTAAAAAAGTCACTTTTATGTGAAAGCAGAACCCTGGATTAGAAGAAATACACTCAACATTTTTTAAAAACCCAGTTTCTACACCAGGAAATAAAATAGTGAATAAACAAATATAATATTGTAAAACATCATTTACAAAAATTACATTTGTAATTGATCTTGTTCAAAGCTGCATGGCTCTTTTGAAGACACAGTTAAAATTAAGATAACCATAGAATAATAATAACTGGCATGTATTATACACACATTACTTGTATGACATGGATAAGCAAATAGTCATGTTTCATGTCCTCATTTCACATACAAGGTAATTCAGGCACAGAGAAATTAAATAACTCTATTAAGATGTCAGCTCTAAGATATGATTTGACTATTAATAATTATATTCCAGAGTCCCAAAGTCTTCTATGCTATATTGAATAAAATTAAATATCATTTATTTATGTCTTTTAGAAATCAATTGAGACAATTCATTTGCATACAGATGTACCATAGGTCAGATTTACCCCTTACAACCCTTTAGACATACTGTAAAATCCAAATCTGGTTGGGCTATATGACTGAAATAAGTGCCCAAGGAATATTTCCTTCCATAAATTTAATTTAGGAGAAATAACAGGATGTTCTTTGCCTGTTCATGTTGTTTTTCTACCTTCTTCCTACTCAATTCAAGGAACTCTTTTTTATATTCATTAGCTCAAAATTTCACTTTTTGCTCCTTCTCCAGTTCATTTATCCTAGGTTTGCTGAAGTTGTTTATGCTTTATGTAAATTTAATTGGCTTCTCTCTTTCCTACCTTAAATTTTCAAAACTCCACTTTCTGACTACTCTCCCTGAGTTTTACAGCTCGCTTTTCCATTTTCATGAGATTCCAATCCTGTAGCACATTTTCTTTTTCTATTTCTGGCTTTTAGTCAGCACTCACAACCTATCACTTCCAGCCTTTTATAACATTTGCAAGTTAGTTTAAATGTTGATAATCTTCTCTCCAAGCTTCATTCACAGGGCGTGTTTCAAATTACTCTGGTGGAATTCTGTGTACTGGGATTTTGATTTGTGCCATCTGTACTCTAGGACATGTCTGCTGACAGGTAGCCTTCTGGTTCTGAAAACAGGACTGGGTGGAGGTTATTCCACAGAGATGTGGCTACTTCTTTATGTGAACATTTTTTTCAACAGGAAGTGATATTTTCACAGTTCATACATTTTCATCACTTCAAAATTGGCATACCCTACCCCAATGGGAATTCTGAACTTTTCAGACTAATAATGTCATTCAATCATTAAAGTGGATTTGGTTGACCAATTTTATATTTGACTTTTTTCTTAGTATATTAAAAAGCTGATCATAGCCTTCAGAAACCATGCAGTTATTTATATGAACTTTGAGGCCACTTCCTGCCCTTGAAAATTTGTATATTGTTCCATACAAAGGCATCCAAAAGACCTTATAAAGCCAATTTCTGTTATTTGTAGGACAAATGTCTTCCTCCTGAAATGGAGCTTATTTTAGTGTTTTTAGCATAATTAGAAGCTTAGTAAATTTGGACATGTGGTCTCAAAATAAAGACTGAAAAGGAACTTCTTCCCTCCCTGCTCCCCTTATGGTGTGTTACCATCCTCATGTCAGAGAGAACATTTAGTCTTTGGTTTCTTGGGACTGGTTTATTTCACTTAATATGATAGTCTCCAGTTCCATCCATTTACCATCAAATGCCATAATTTCCATTCTTCTTTATGGCTGAGTAACACTCCATCGTGTTCATATATGAATACATAACCAACGAAACTCCACACCATGTACAAGCACAAGATTGGGATCCTAATTAGGATAAGTTATACTCCATGTATGATATAGCAATATATGCTCTATTGTCATGTATATCTGAAAAGAACAAATAAAAAATAAAATAAATTAAAAAATGCTTTCACTATTAAAAAAATAAAAATAAAAAGAGCTGGTGATATAGCTCAGTGGTAGAGCACTCCAGATTCAATCTCCAGTAACAAAACAAAACAAAAAAGCAACACAACAAAAAACTATGTACAAAAATATACAGAAGAGTGTACTGGGTCTATAGACTGTAGTTTACTGAAACCTGCTATAAATGATCATTTTTTAAATTAGCCTTTGTATTGCTTTTCCAGTGCCTTTTTTGTACATTATTTTTATTCTTTAAACAAAATAGCATAATAGAGAAATGATTCTGCACTTTGTTCATGTTGTTTAAAATCATAACCCCAACACGTACACATAAACACACTCTCCAAGCGCGATATTTTCTCAATTCTTTTTTTTTGACTGTGTGTAAATGCATCCTAATTTATCCAGATAATTTCTCATTGATGGGCATTTGGTTTGTTTTCTCCTTTTGACTGTTAGACATGTCCAAATAAGCTTGGTGTATGAAAAAATATCTACTCTAAATCTCTGTCTAGAGTAAATCTATCTAGAGTATCAAGAGTAAATTCCAAAGAGGAGTAAAATTCCAAAGGGGAGAGGTATGTTTAACTGTTCATCAGTTTAGAAGTCCTATCCATGTGGACTGGATGACTTGCAAGTCCCATGTCACAGATGTGAGCATGCTAGTTTCCAAAGCCTTGACAACAGTCTGTTCTGTCAAGTGTTGAACTTTTGCCAACATGATACATGAGAAATAGTATGTCAAAGTAGTGTTAATTTTCATTTATCTTATTATGAATGAAATTGAATATCTTTTCTTAGGTTGCAGGGCCATTAGCTGTTCTGCTTTTATGAACTCTATTCATTTAACGCCCACCCCCTCGATTTCTTTTTTAACCTGGGTTTCATAATGTAGTTTCAAATTAAAACCAGCTGTCATCCTAACACTTGATGTGTTGTGTGAGAAAATAGCAAATCAACTCTGCTTTGCAGTCTTTGTATGTAGTAATTGGAAAGGTGAAGCTGTCCTTTAGTGGGGTGGACAGTGTGGTGAGAGCAGTGTCTGGGTTGTTAGTCAAGGGACAAGATTTCAGATTTGCAGATAAATGGATGGAATTGGAGAATATCATGCTAAGTGAAATAAGCCAGTTCCACAAATCCAAAGGCCAAATGTTTTCCCTGATAAGTGGATGATGATATATAATTGTGGGCAGTTAGGGGTGAGAGGGGAATGGAGAAATTTTAGATTATGTTGAAGGAAATGAGAGGGAGGAGGGTATGAAAAATGGTGGAATGAGATAGACATCATTACCCTATGTACATGTATGATTACATGAATGGTATGAATCTACATCGTGCACAACCATAGAAATGAAATGATGTACCCCATTTGTGTGCAATGAATCAAAATGCAGTCTGTAAAATATTTTTTTAAATTTTTAAAAAATTTCAAATTTGGATATTATTGAATTGATGCTATCTGTTGGCCATTCAGATGGAGAAATGGAGTCATTTGGAGATGAACTTAGATATGGGAGAGAAACCTATGCTAGAAATGAAAAGCTGCAGTATACATATGAGTGAACCTCATGAAACTAATCAGGTCACAGAGCAAGTGTGGGTAGAGAAGAGAAGAAAACCAAGCATACAGTGCTGAGTGTTTTCATCTTAAAGGCCAGAGAGCTGAGGAAGCTCCAGAAAGCAATAGTGAAACACTGGAGAACTGAATGGAAGGGTGTCCTGAAGGCAAGTGGAGGACATGAATCAAGAAACAGGTGAGCCAGGTGCAGTTCCACATGCCTGTAATCCCAGTGGCTCGAGGTGGAGATAGCAGGATTGCAAGTTCAAGGCCAGTCTGAGCAACTTCATGAAGACATTCTCAAAATGAAACAGCCTGGAGAAGTGGCTCAGTGGTAAAATGCCTCTGGGTTCTATCCCCAGTACAAAAAGAAAGGAAGGAAGGAAGGAAGGAAAAGCCCTGCTAATGGGTCAAAGAACATGATGACAATAATTTAGTATATTATTTTTAAGTGTGGTGGGATTTAATGCCCTTGGAAAGGACAGTTTTGGAGGAGGGAGGGAGATAAAATCTCATCTAAACCATGCTTCTTCCAACACTCAAAAACAAATTAAAAAACTCCTTGAATGTAGAGATGTTAGCCAAAAGAGAGATGTGACAAGAAGCTATTTGCATTTTTTATCAGTAATAAATCCCACTTGAACCTATGCAAAGCACTTTGAAGTGAAATTTAATATATGTTTTTCTCTCCCCTTCAGTTCAATTCCAGTGTTTGCTATATAGACACATTTCACAAACACAAAGAATAAATAATCCCCTGTCCCTCAAGAAAACTGATTTGCATAGGTAAAAATATTTAAAAAATACAAATATAAAGAATAACCTCTCTAAACAACCTGTAAAGACTTCAGTGGGAGACATTTACAAAATAGTACATGATTAACTAGCAAGGAAATTATGTAGATAATCAATATAATTTCTATGAGGAAATTAAAGAAAAAAAGTCCCTTCAGGATGAAATATTCCCTGCTTCTATAAGGGCAGGACTAATTTTCAATATCACGAGAAACGTTGGAAATCACCAAAGAAACAAATAAATATGAAGCTAATACTACTATAGTCTTACGATCACTATGAAGAAGCTCATTATTAAACTGTTATAATTAGGGTAGGATCAAAAAGGATCTGAACTTTCAGCAAATGTCAGGGAGTGGTTCTTCTGTTTACCTGGGTCAGTCAGTGGGCATATCACTGAATGCCCATTGGGTCAGGCCAGTGACTGGCTGAGGGCCCAGCCATGGCCTTGAGCTGGAAGTTCTGTCTAGAGTAAATCTATCTAGAGTATCAAGAGTAAATTCCAAAAAGGAGTAAAATTCCAAAGGGGAGAGGTATGTTTAACTGTTTATCAGTTTAGAAGTCCTATCCATGTGGAGACAGTGTAGTTACATAACAGATGGAAAATGCTGGTTTTTATAAATAGTAAAAGGTGTCAGAAAATAATAATAAATCTTGGGTGCCCAGTTCATTTTGATCACAAATAAGCATCTAAGAAAGGTCCATATAAATCTTTTTGGGGAAAATTAAAATTGTTCCCCATTCTAAAATAACTATTACAGACCCAACACATAGACTGAAAATCACAACTGTTGTTCCCTACAGCACTTCAGCACTGTCCTCTCTATGAACAGAATTATGAAGTACCAGGACCTTCCAGGTGGTAGAATCTGAGTACTACATTTACAATAGCTCAATTTTTCACTTAAAATCATAAATTCCAAAATTTATAATTTAGAGTTATGGTAAGGTAATGTTTTGTGGGGATATAGGGGAAACAGAGGCAGAGGAATGTTTTGCGAGCAGGAAATATACTTTCACAAAATATCAGGAGGCATCAGAGAAAGGAGATGGCAATGGTCTACTATGGTGGGAAAGAATATGACGTAACCTGGATACTGTTTAGGACCGACAGGGACAGTGTGGTTGCACAGGGACCCACATTTCAAAGATTCCTGTACTCTGTTTAATGCTCTGTTTTGCCATCTTGTAATTCGTAATATGTGAACAAGAGTGTGTGTGTTTTCGTTTTGCATGGGGCTCTACAAAATATGTGTGAGACTTGAGGACAAATAATTTTGGAAAGGATAATTGAAAAAAATTTTTGAAAATAATATAAGCAGAAGGTTATTAGGGAGAGGGTTGTGAGTTCAATTTTATTAGAGTAAAACGTTCACAGTTGTTTTAGTAAGCTATTTCTATTTCACTGCTGTGATTGAAAGGGTCTGACTAGCACAATTATAGAGGAGAAAGAGTTCATTTTAGGACTGACATTTTCAGAGGTCTTAGTCCATAGAAGGCCAGCTCCATTCCTCAGGGCTCAAGATGAGGCAGAACATTACGGGAGAAGAGTGTCGCAGAGGGAAGCAGCTGGCATCATTAAGAAGCAGAGAGAAAGTCTCCACTCTCCAGGTACAGATATATACCCCAAAGCCACGCCTCAATTCCAATCTCCTCCAGCCACACCCTAGCACTTCAATTACCATTCAGTTAATCCCTATCAGGGGATTAAATCACTGATTTGGTTAAGAGCTTTACAATACAATCATTTCTCCTCTGAACCTTCTTGCACTGTCTCACACGTGAGCTTTTGGGGAACACCTCACATCCAAACCCTAACAATAGGGAAGCAGGAGTGTTTTTCATAGGGAAAGGGTTCTGGGCCACACCAGCATGGTGCAACTCAGGTCTCTTCTCTCTCATCTGTCACCTGTCCTTTCAGGTGCTAACCTATTAGTTTAAAAAATGATACAGAGTTTATAAAGCTGCAATTTTTAACATCTGCATCTACCTATCTATATGCATTTTAATTACTGGGTTCTGATTTACACAGCTTGATCAAAGCTGCAATGATAATATCCTGAGAACTCAGGATTCATTTCATCATGAGCTAGTTATGCAAATGAAATCAAATGACTCAGGAAGAGAAGGAGGAGAAGAAACACTAACAAAGCCCTAGTCACCTGCACTGATTGCATGCTGTAGCTTTCTTCTATCCTGACTTTCCAAACGGCTTTGTGACATCTTAATTCTCCAAGGCAACACTTTTGATGTTATCAACCAAACTTCTAAGTGTTCATCAGTAATGAGTAGTCCGAGTTACCGTTATATGCCTGATATTGAAGATGTGTCCTACTATTATCTTACACAAATGTGGAACAGTGAGAAAGCAATGCATAGATAGGATATAGTATCCTTTCATGGAAGAGGAAGACTACTGTGACCTCAGCCAGAATTGACCAGCATGATTTTGTCTGAGTCATTTTTCAATTGTGGCCGATTTTTTAAATTGAAATGCTCTTGCGTATCTTGCATTAACTTTGAATAAGTTTTCTCAGTAAAAGTATCACAGTACATGGTTCAAATAATTATGTTTATAAAAATAATTTTTAGATGTTGATAGACCTTTATTCATTTATTTATATGTGGTTCTGAGAATCAAATCCAATGCCTCATGCATGCTAGGCAAGTGCTCTACCACTGAGCTACAACCCCAGCCCAAATAATTATAATTAAATACACAGTGATGTGACAATTTTTTTTGTCAAAAAAGCAAAAGAGTAACCATATCCACACAATTGATCTTTGACAAAAAAGAAAAAAGCAATTTCTGCAGAAATGGTAGGCCTGTCAATAAATGGCATTATATTAACTTGATCTCTGAGAGAGAGACAGATAGATATTGACCTTACATATTTTGTAAAAAGCTAACTTGAAAGGATCATATATCTAAATATAAAACACAAAAGTGTTCAACTCATATAAGGTAAGGGAGGAGAAAACCCAGGAGCCACTAGGTGATAAGGAGCTTTTGGAAATGTCACCACAGCCCGATGAGTGAGGAAGGGTTGATACGTTGGATTTCATTAAAATGTCAAATTTGTGCTCTATGAAAGACAGTGCTAAGAGAACAAAGACAAGCCATAGGTGGGGAGAAAATATTTGCAAAACACATGATAAAAGACTGGTGTCCAAAATATACAAAGAACTCTTAAAACTCCACACTAAGAAATCAAGCAACCCAATCAAAAAGTGAGTCAAAGATCCTATGAGAAATCTCTTCAAAGAGTATATGGAGATGGCAAATATGAATCCAAAGGATAATCAATATAATACATCATTAGGTAACTGCAAATTAAAGTAATGAGATGCACCGTGAACTCTGAGAATAGCTGGACTCTTAAACACAGACAGTACCAAGTGCTGCAGAATATGGAGGATAGGGACTCCCATTCATTGCTAGTAGGAATAAAAAATGGTCCAGCTACTTCAGAGGACAGCTCCGCAGCTTCTTAAAAAGTCAAACATAACATTAAAATATGACAGAGCAATCACACTCTTAGATGTTTATCCATCTTGTATATAAATATTTAAAACATCTTTATTCATAGTTGCCCCAAATTGGGAGCAACTAAAATGTCTCTCAAGAATTTAATACATATGTAAGCAATAGAACACGATTCAGTGAGGGACTGTTCATAGAAACAAACACATGATCTCACTTGTACCTAACAAAGTAGAATTCAGGGGCTGGGGTTGTGACTCAGTGGTTGAGGACTTGCCTAGCATGTGTGAAGGCCCAGGGTTCAATTCTTAGCACTACATATAAAAAAAAATAAATAAAGGGCTATCAGCAACTAAAAATATATATAATTTTTTTAATTTTAAAAAGTAGAGTTCATAGCAGCTGGTTCCTAAGGGCTGGTGCAAGATGCTGGAGATGGAGGTGTTGGGAAGATGTTGTCCAAAGCTATGTAACTCCTATTTGCTAGAATGAATAAGTAAAAGAAATTGATTGTTCAGCTTGATGATTATAGCTTGTAGTATTTGTATTCTTGAAAAGTAGTAGGAGATAGATTTAAAGTGATTTCACCGTAAAAACTGATAAGTATGTGAGGTTACACTTCTGCTAATTAGCTCTACTTAGATATTCCACAATGTATGCATATTTCAAAACATCATGTTGTACATAATAGATATACACGGTTTTTATTTGTTAATGTAAAAACTAAAGAAATGAGTCATGATTTCTTGATGAAGCCATAAGATAAGAAGTAGCCCTTAATACATATTGGGAAGTGAAGAAAGTCAGTCTGTAATATCTACCTGCTACACATTTCAACTATGTAACATTCTGGAAAAGGCAAAGTATAGATCAATAAGATAGTTCAGTATTTATCAGGTGGAAAGGGAAGGTTGAATAACTGCAGGCTAAGGGATTTTGAGAGTGAAACTATTTAATACAATACTGTAATTGAGGGATTGTAACGATATGCATTCGGTAAAACCTATAGAATACACAACACCAAGAATGGGACTTAATGTAAACTTTGGTCTTTAGTTAAAAATAGTGTGTCATTGTTGGTACATCAAGTGTAATCAATACAACAGACCAATGTACGATGTTAATACTAGGGGATTGGGTGCAGTGGTGGCCTATGATGACTGATTTTTCAGTAAATCTGAAACTGTTTCAAAAATAAAATCTAATTACAAATTAGTCATGGTAGTCTTCTAAGAAAGTATACATATCAAGATAGATTATTTGCATAAAAATATCATGATTTTAGAGGTGATAGATAACATTTCATTTTTAAAATTGCTTCTAAGCATTGAAAACACAAAGAAGGAAAGATATAGCTCAGATTTTATGCTGTCGTAGAAATATCAGGAACTGGACCTTCGACCCTAAGTCTGTACCTTAATTACCTTTTACATTAGATGAGTGTTTTATCTTCTTGGGTTTTACTTTCCAGATATATTAAAATTAAATAATACTGAATGTAGTAATAGTATCACAGAAGTACAGATACTGATACAGAGGGATTCATTCAGGAGGAAGTGGCCAGCAGGTGGCCTCAGATGGTGAATTTGTCCCATCATAAAACTTGCCCAGAAACAGGCTCAGAAAACTGACAATGTGGTCAGAGGCTCCGGTGAGAGTGGGGAATAAATGCACTCAGACAAGTTAGCAGGTAGTGAAGGACATCACCACTTGGGATGTAGAATACTGAAAGCCCCAGGCCAGCTCGCTTTCTCCTCCTAGGTATAACTACAGAAAATTAAGTCCTTATCAGAAAATTCCTGAGAGGGTATGAGCTTCATCAGACCAAAGAGAGTTCAAGGAACTGAGAGTTTAGTGCTGTGAGGAGAGGAAGCCCTAATGCCTCCATTTCACACTATGGATGGCCTGGCCATGGACGGGGTGCTCCAGTTCATTAGGTAAGGGGCTCCCCATTGCTGGATGGTTATGTAAGTCCTTGCTCAGTGGGGTGGTCCTTGATCTCACATTCCCATAGTTCTCCTTTCGAGTAATACATTATCTCTTCAGGTTGGTGACCAGATCTTCAGTAAAGAAGAGAAGCATGACTCCCACAGTGAGCTTTTCTGTGGCTAGGCTCTGATGAACTTGGCTCTGATAAAGTTGTGTTTCACTTCCGTGTTCTTCTGTTTGACTCTTTTGGTTCAAATCTTGGCTCTTATCCTGCACCACCTGGCTCTCTTAGCTTTAGCAATTTGCTCAATATTCTAAGTGTCAGTTTCTTTGCCATTAATTGGTGATAATAGCAATGATTGTTTGGTATTAGCTGCTGAAAATTTGAATAAAATTATGAAAATAGAGTGTACAACTCAAATTCTGACATCAGTTAAACACTGGATAAATTCTTTTATTATTAAAGACTGAGCTTATTTCTAAGTTTTTTTGGTGATGGCTTCACTTATTCTCAAGCAGTGGACTAAAATATGACTATACTCTTTTGCAGAAAAAAAGTGTTTTGGCCAGCATCCCAGTGTTTTTGGAATGAGCATCAAGAATTCAGAGTGCTATGACTCTCCTGTGTAGCCCTTGTTTAAGTAGCATTAAAATCATGCTTCAGGGGTGGAATATGTCGATTCATATTCTACCAAATGTGAATCAACCAGTGCTCCAAAATTCCCGGGCCACAGAGGATAGAAACATCGCTCAGGCACGGAAGTGCAACAATAAGTTGGGCAACACGACCCCATCAACATGGAGATGGATGTGGGAGGGTGAGTCTGAGAATGAAGTCTATGGAAAGTAGAAGTGATTGTGGAATAACATCTGAGGAATTAACTCACCCCTGGTGGGCTTTTTCACTTAGGTGAACTGACTTTTTTTTTTTTTTTTTCTTCTTATACTAGTTGGAGTTGAAATTTGCATGACATAGAAGTTGAAGCTTCTTAACTGATAGCATTTTGTGCAGGGTTGTTTTGGACCCGTATGAGAGACCTTATAGCAGCACTTAATAAACTGGTTAAAATAAAAAGAAATATAAAATAGCATGACTCTGCGGGCATAGTGACTGACATCTGTAATCCTAGCAACTCAGAAGGCTGAGGCAAGGGAATTGGAAATTGGAGGCTAATCTCAGCAATTTAGCAAGATCCTGTCTCAAAACAAACAAACAATAAATAAAAAGAACTAGGAATGAAGCTCGGTGGTAAAGAACCCTGGGTTCAGTCTCCATGCATTCATGTATGTATGTACTTACATGCTGTATTATGTATTTTAACTGGTACTTTGTCATCATTGTCATGACACCACAGAGATGGAAACCAAATTGAGGCTCATTCAGCACAGCCAGCCCAGGTCAGCAGTGAGAAAGCAGTCTCTGAAGTTGAGGAGAAGGGAAAAGGCTGGACTGCCCCCCTGTAGAATTCTGGTGTCTGAAAACCTTGCAGTTCTCCCTCTCAGTACTTTTCTCCTTGTGGATTTCACATTCCAAGAGACAATATGTGGACTGACCGTCTGCCAAACTGAGGGGGGACCGAGGCAGGGATGATACCCGTGCTTGAGCAAAAGCTCAACAGAGTAACCTTGTGTTCTGGATGGACTTTTTACAAGGTCTTACCAATTCTTCTGGGAAAGAGGTAATATGTTTATATTTAAATAAACAGACATTAACCAAGTCTTTTTTTTTTTTTTTTTCTTTTCATTTTTTGTCTGTTTGTTTTGTTTTACATTATATGACTCAGGAATTGTTTTGCATTTGTGACTAAATTCTTATGGAGATTTCAAAACTCAGTAACAATACTTGTAAACACCTATTAAAATATCATTAGCTGGACACAGTGGTCTATACCTATAATACCAGCTACTGCTGAAGCTGTGGCGGGAATATCACTTGAACCTAAAAGTTCAGGGTCAACCTGGGCAACTTGGAAAGATTTCATCTCTGGGGATACTGTGGATGGGGGGTGAACACACACACACACACACACACACACACACACACACACACATACATGTATATATATATATATATACATACATGATATTTCTAGGTATAATCACTTCCCATCTTGTTAAAAAAATGGATTTTAAGGGATGTTTTTCCTGTTTTTAAATGAAAAGCTTTGTAAAGACTTAGTATACTTCTTAATCTATGGTGATATATTTATATACAGAGAAGAAATGTTCAGGGAGGTCATCCTAAATCTGAGTAATAGAATTCCATGGCTCGTTTTCACTTGTAACACCAAAGTTCCATCTTTTCCTTAAAATATCTGTTCAAGACACACACACACACACACACACACACACACAAATATTCATATGAGTTCTATCAACAATTTTAGGATCTGTGTATAGAACAGTTATAGAAGTTATAGAAGTTATTTCGTCCAGTTTTGCTCTGATTAAATATTTTTCCCTTAAAAATACTGAAACTTTAAATTAAAAATGTGCCCTCCAACACTGGTAAACTCAGAAATGGTGGCCTCAAAAGTGATCATACTAGGAATCTGTAAACTAACAGTTTATAATAAAAATGTTCCCAAAGGCTATTGAGGTAGAATAAATATACAGGATGACAGAAAACATTTTCATGGACACACACTCCCCAACCGACACTGAACCTGAACTTTAGTTAGGTAACTCCCTTAGGAGTGCCTCATGGCTCAGCCTTAAACATCTCTTTTCCTGTTAGGACCTAGTCATCTCTTTCTTAACAACTGTTCTAACTGGAGTAAAGTGACATCTCTTTGTGATTTTGATTACATATCTCTGATGATTACATATCTCTGATGATTAATGATGTTGAACATTGTCCTTTGGGTGTCTTTTTTTGAGTAGACACTGAGTACAGCCTTTATGGAAAATAGTATAGAGTAGAACTCATGATCTCACAGTCTAGTCCCACCCCTGGTTATACAAACAAGGAAGTGAAATCAGCATGTTAAAGGACATCTGCACTCCACTGTTTATTGCATCTATATTCACAATAGCCAAGATTCTGAATCTGTCCTCTAAGAATGAATGAATGGGTAAAGAGAATATGGTGCAAAAGCGTAGCATAATACCAGTCAGTCATAAAAAGGTCAAAGTCCTGTTATCAGCAACAATATGGATGGTCCTGGAAGATTTTGTGATAAATGAAGTCATACACAAAAAGACAAACACCACACAATCTGCCATATATGGAATCTAAAAACTTTGATCTCCTAGAAGTGGAGCATAGAGAACAAGTTATCAGAGGAGAGTAGGGAGAACTGAGGGGTGCGGAGAGGTTGATCAACAGGTGCAAGTTAGTTCAAAGGAGAGATAACTTTTGTTGTGTTATTGCACAACAGCCTGACCATAATTGACAAAAAAAAATTGCTCATTTAAAATTAACTGAAAAAGGATTCTACCACATGATGAATGTATGAGCTGACAGATATGCTAATTACATTGATTCAATCATTATGCAATGTTCATGTATCAAAACATCCCATTGTACCCCATAAATACATACAATTATTATGTGTCAATTAAAAACAGAATAAAACTTTAGAAAACGAGTTATCTCTTGCTTTCTTCACCACAAACCTTGGAAAAACAACATGTGCGATAGCATCTCTAATTAATTAGTCCCTATAAATATGTTAATGGCTCAGAATTTTGTTTTTCTCATTTTTCTTATTTAAAAAAAAATGTTTCCTGGGAGTATTTGTTTTTCAAATGAGGACTCCTAGAGACTGAAGACAGTATCATAGATTAGACCATGATTGGTAGGACTTTTCAGACCTAGGAGACAGATATACTGTGAAAGGAGGGAATCTATTATATTATATTCTCAGACTGCTCCAAATAACTGCCCTTCTGTTCATAAGTAAGAATGACCCTAACTCAAAGCCATGAGACCTGTTTGATGATGTCACTCAGCATAAGTTCTTTGTAGTTTTTTTTTTTTTTTTTTTTTTTTCAAAGAAGAAAAGGCAATAAAGGGACAACATAGCATGTGAACAGATGAGTAATATTTCTTTCTCAGGAATTTATGATTTAGATACAGGGTCACTGAGATTTCAAACCTGACACATTAGTAACAGAACAGACAAACGAAATACAAAATGGACATGACAAATTTGATTTATTCCAGGCAGAGATTCACCAACTGAGATACATCTATTGTAGTATGAAATTATAGATGCTACCATCACATGCCGAAGAAGATAAACAATCTTTTATTTACTTTGATTTTCCACGTCTAAATTTAAACTGGAAAAATGCTTCTCATTTATGTGCATATAAAGGCTTAATCCGATGACCAAAATAAAAATAAGTATGAAAAAATGGAGGGTTACTTAAGTAGTACTATTTAACCGCCTTCATGTCTTTCCAATAGATGTGATTCATTGCTTGGTTGTGAGACAAGACACTTGATCATTAGAAGAATATTTATTTATTTGATCTAATGCTTTCTTTTTTTAACCTTATTCCAAGTCCAAGCTACATAAATTAGGTCAGGATTCTAGCTGGTTCCTGTACATGTTAAACCATTTTTCTCCTTCAGGTGCTTTCCCTTGGAGAAATTTCTACACCTTCCTCAAGGAAACAGGAAGACGGCCTTGCTAAAAAGGTTAGTGAATGAATCAGTGGTTAAATTATCTCCAAATATTTAGTGGGTCTCTAACGTATTAAAGTTCTATGTGATTCTGTTTGACTGCTATTATCAATTTTTGTGACTAATTTTGTTCATCAAAGAAATGGAATCTCTGCTGGCCTGTGACAAATATGTTAAACTTTCATTGTTGACATTTCCACTGGTGGATTAATCAATGTAATAATTGGGATTATTCTTGGGTTTTGCTGAAGGAAATCAAAGTTTGTAAATGAGGTTTTCTTAAAAAGTCAAAAACTTCTAAAATCACTTATTTAAAATGTTCATTGAGACCCATTTCAATATCCTAAATTATGTGTATGGATATGTGCATATATATATGAGACCAAATATATTTTGGTTTAGATATTTATAAGAATTCATCAACAATAAAAGCCTCTTCAGTTAACATGTTTTGGTCATGAAATATACCTTGTCTGTATAGTAGCCCTTATAGTACTCATGTCCCTTTGTGATAGAGTGAAATGGGGTTGGCAAAACATATTGTGTCAGTATGATTCTGGTGGTCATAATGATAGGAACCATACCAAATATAATTTAAAAGAAGTACATAGAATTTATTAGCTGGTACAGTGCAGGAAGAAATTAAACCACTAACCCAAAAGAAACCACGGGTCAGCTGCTTGATGCAAGAGACTGATGCAACCAGCAAACCAAGAAATCATTGATTTCTTGCACTAAGATCGGCTCTGTGCAGACGATAATATTGGCAAAGAGTCATTCTTGTTAGTTTCATAAAAACTGTGTTTATCATATTAATAACTTATGAATTATTGGGGGGACTAGAAAGATAGAAGACAGGTTATCTCTTTCCCAGATATTCAGTTCTGAATTCATGTCTCATCATCCATTTGCATATCTTATCAGGAGCTTTTAACTGGCAGAACTCAAATCCCACTTAGAACCCTAACAGAATGTAAGTCTGGGAGAGCTTAGCAGTGCACTCAGGTTGAAAGACCTCTGCAGCGAGTAGGGAAAGTTAAAGAATACTGAGTCAGCACATAATATCCTTGATTTTTAAGAAGTGTGCCCAGGATGTCCTGGTTTTATACTTTAGAGATTGAACCATTGAAAAGAGATTGATTTAATGTACTTGCAAGATTGAAAATTCCATAAACAAGGCCTGAGAATGCACCTCTTCTTCATCTAATGTACACTTCAGACTAATCAACTCTGGTCAGTGTAAAGGGTCACCCTGAATAAAGGGTTCATTCTTCTGGGACTTCTGTTAATGGGGCCACAGTTACTGGAAAAGAAGTGTTGACTCAACAATCCCATGGATGGTTGTTTATTTATTTATTTTTTATTTATGTGGTGGATATAAGCGTGCATTTATTACTTATATGCATATATGGCTATGCTTACATATGTATGTTGAATAACTATTTAGATATTCAGTTATCTAAATTCAGATATACTGAAGTTGATAGTAAAAGTCAAGCAAGTGATACTGTTATAGGAATTTGGAGTTGAGAATGAATATAAAATTCATAAAAGCATACTGCCTCTTCTGTGACATAAAGTTGCCCATTCCACAGGCAAGGATCATATTTTATGTACTAGTGCAATTTGGATATCACAACTGAAATTTCCTAGAGATACAGAATAAGGGAGGAATTTTGGAAAGGGAAACCGCAAATTGTAGTTCACTAACTTAATTGTACTCTTCTAAGTAAGGTATTGTTTGTGAAAGCACTACTTAAATTTTGAAGGTTAATCTGTGGGTGTCATGAAAAAGAAGTTTAGAAGAAAACAGATGCAGATCAGCAAGGAGAACAATGCCACTATTCTAGGGAGATAATCAAATTTTAACTAGCATGGTAGGAGGAACAAGGTAAAAGGAGGGACTCCTGAAGTATGACTGTGATACAATGTTGCTTTCAAATTATAACACTTATTTACTTCACACTGGAAAATGCATAAAACTGCTTTAGCTTCAGATAAAAGTAAAATAGTCAAAGCAAAGCTTATTTTAATGCAATAACATACTCTATTGCTAGATGTACTTAATAAAAGGGGAAGTTTAAATTTGGAAACCCATCAAGAGTTAGATAATCCTCACTTTCTAAAGCAAAATTATGGAAGTTACATTACTGAGCAGGCGCTGACGCAGCTTCCAATCAGAGAAGGAAGAAAATAGACACCCTAGAGTTGATTACGGAGTTGGTATTCCAAGTCTCTCTTTCTGAGGGAAAGCAGGCTGCAAAGACAGGAGGAACATGCCAATTCCTGACTCAAAATATTTTACCTGGTGTCAGAAGGAAGACTTGAAAGGCTCACAGTCAGTTTGGGACAATGTCTAAGCTAATTAGATAGGAAAAACATGGAAGTAAATACCATGTGCTAACAATTTGGCCACCACCCACCCCTATTTTTTGCTTTCTGTTTCTGCAGATGAGTAGACTCATTTCAAGGGTTTTTTTTTTTTTTTTTTTTCTCATTTAGTCCTCAACATATTTTCTCTCCTCTTGATCCCTGCCCTGCACCATCCTGATGGTTGTGTGTCTTTATTAGAGAACTTCGTGAGCAAAACCAGGATGACAAGCAGAGAAATAATTCTGCTTTCCTGCTTGGCTACCTAAGGTTTACTTTGCTGATTACAGGAATTAGAATTCAGGATGGTTTTAACAGTCCTTTTAATTGTGTTTCATCTCTCCATGTTTTAAACTAGAGTGTCAGTCTGAAGTAAGAGGATTTGTAGCAGCCTGTCTCTCTGTGTTCTTAGAAGGATCCCATGAATAATCAATACACAGTAATGAAATGGAACATTTGCTTCTGGGATTTTCTTTTCGTATTCAAATTTCACTGGAGGAAAGCAAGCTTGTCCTTTCTAAGCCTTGTCCATTGGTAAACAGACAGAACAGCATCTTACCTAGCAATTGTCCCCAGTTCATGGGGGTTGAGACTTGGTGTTTTCTTTGTTTTTTGCAATGTGTTGCTCTTCAAGTTCATTCTGTAGCTATGTGTCTATGTCACCTACATGACTTTTCTCTGGCAGTTGTGCCTCTATTCCAAGTGGACAACTTCCGGTTTGTAATTTTAAGAACTTAGAATTTAACTCTCATTTGTGATACTTAAAAGGATATACGGGAAAGTTATATGCTTATTTCTTTCATACTACCCCATGAGAAAAGATATCTGAGGAATTTCAGTAAGGAAATAATTCTCCTTTATGTTTTGTGTGAATTATTAGTGCTCTAAAGGATAGTCTTCTCATGTGCTTTTTTTAAAAAAATTTTTTTCTTTTAATCATAAATGGACATAATACCTTTATTTTGTTATTTATTTTTACATGTTGCTGAGAATCTAACCCAGTGCTTCCCACATGCCAGGCAGGCACCCTGCCACTGAGCCACAACCCTATACTTTTTTTTCTCTACTTTGACACCTTCATCAATAGTAAATGGCCCTGTAATCTAAATACTTTTTTATTCTTCCCTCAAAATAAAATGAAAAATATAACAGTTATAATCATGGACTTTAATATTAAATGTTATTGAACAATAGAAAGGATAATTCTAATTCCTTTCTTTTCTTCCTTGACTTGTTTCGAAATATAAATTGGAAAAGGCTTAAAGCCTCTAGTTCAATTGGCCTTGCTATTCTCAGTGTGACCTTGAAATAAATTTATTGTTTTTCATTTATACTTAAGGTCAAATGAAAGATAAGTTAGGATCTATTGCACTGGCTGTAACAACCAATAAAATATTTCACCACAGTCTGGGGAATACCTACGACCTAATCAGAAAGGGTGTGAGTGGAGACACAACTTCTTAGGTTACCATTCTGTACTACAGTATACCTTTTATAAGAAAATAACTTATATTCTTATCTGTCAGCTAAGGTTCATATGATAGAAAATAATAGAATGATATAACAGTGAGGATTTTTATTATCTGGGCTGTCTGGTAAATTAGAGTATAGCAGCATTTTCATGAATAATACCTCATGAAATAAGTTTGTTAAACATAAAAACACTTTCACTACTAAAAGAGCCAGTATACTTTTTTTGCACCTACATCACATACACAAAGATTTTTGGAATCATGTTGTTTAAAATAAATGAGGCAGAATCAATGGCTGGATAACTCCCTCCCAATATTATATTGATATTACTCTGAAGCATATTGATCATTTAATGAATATAATTAATTACCTTCAGAAAAATTTAACCTTCAAATCATATTTTCAACATAAAATTTACATGCAATACGTTCACCAGTTTGAATAGTATAATGTGATCTTTTAAACAAATATATAACATAATGCTGTAATTCCCACCAACAGCATGATAGTTTCATGCCCCAAGAAGTTCCTATGTGCTCTTTTATACTGTCAAAGGATAAAATTATGGCACATTTAGTTCTACACTTAATTGGTTTTTAATTGTGATTCATAAATTGGGGCAGCCTCTATACAACAAATAGAAGAGCTCTCGCACTGCTCAATGGCAGAACAGTGGGTTTTGTAGGTGGGAACAGGAAACAAAGGATAGGGAAGAGCTAATGATCCTGTTAACTTTAGGCTCTTTTATTTATTATGTATTTTGCAAGGCTTAAAATAGAGGGCATTTTTTTTTTTTTTTTTTTTTTTTTTTTGCTGTGCTGGGGATTGAACTCAAAAGCCTTGTGCTCAGAGGTAAGCACTTTACCAACTGAGCTATATCCCCAGCCCAGTTCTTTCTTATTATGTGGACCCAAGTATACTGGACTCTCTTATTGTCAGAAAAAATATAAAAAACCCTGGTGTGTCTTCAGATGTTTCTACTTCCTTGAAGTTTAATTGTTGGTTACGCAGCAGTTAACAAAAGTGACTGCAATTTGGTTGGTCTGGTCTGTGTAAGATTCATCCCAAAACAGTGACCTCCCCAAAGTTTTCTGTAAGGACGATCATTATTCTCATTCTTTCCCCTTGGCAATCACTTACCTACTTTCAAGAGTTTTACATTTCATGGAATGTCATATATAAATAGAGCCATATATGTGTAAAAATAGAATCATACATATGTAGACTTTGGTTCCTGGCTTCTTTTAATTAACATAGTGATTGTGAGGTTAGCGTATGTGTTGGAACTTCTTCCTTTCATCTGTTTTTTTCCTCTTAGTGTTATTTCATATGTTGTCATTTCAGTACTGAATAAAAATGGGGACAGCGATAGTCATCATTTTAGCTTTGTTCCTAATCTAGGTATGATGCTAGTTGTAAGTTTGGGATGGTCTTCATTAGGCTGAAGAAATTTCCTTATATTACTGTTCACTGACAGTTTTCATCATGAATGGATGTTGAATTTCAGTGACTTTTCTATACCTATTTAGATGATCACAGGACTTTTTCTTTATTATTTTGATATGATGAATTTATATTTATTCCAGGAATAATCCTACTTAACTACAATTTCTTATTCCATGCATTGCTATATTCAGCTTGCTAAAATATTCTGAAGAATTTTTATATCTGTGCTTTTGAAGGATATTTATAATTTCCCTTTCTGAAATATCTCTGATTTTGTTATCAAAGTAATGATGTCCTCCAGCTCTTAAAGTGAAACTAAACAATTACTAGCAGAATTTTTGTGATTCCTTTTTATTTTCATTTTGAACAAATATAGTATAGAAAGATAAGGATTTGTGATCAAATAATATTATTACCAGACTCGTGCAATGATATTTAATTATAATTTAATTTCTTGATAAATTTTTATAGTTTTTGCTTACAAAGAATGTGTCCATTTAATCTCAAGTTGCTGAATCCATTGTCATCCAATTCTTTCATGAACTCTGTAATTATGTTTTTAAATATCTGTAGTATTCATCCCTCTGTCCCTATTTCATTGGTAACTTATTTCTTTTCACTTTTTTCTCTTATGAATGGGTCTAGTTATCCATTTTCTTGACCATTCAGTGAGCTATTTGCTTGCATTGACTTTAATTTCATTGATTTTTTTTTTCCTGTAGTCTATTTTGTTTTTATTTAATTTATTTATGCTGATATGTTTTTACAGTCCTTCGTTATCCTTCTAATAATCTTTTTACTTCTCGGATTTAATTTGCTCTTTGCCAGGATTTACTAATCCCTATGAAGTTCTAAGTTTTTTAAAGTTAGAATCTACATCATTGATGTAGTATTCATCTCTTCTAATAGAAGCATTTAATGCTATGCTTTGTCCTCTAGGGACTACTTTTGCTAGACTGAAAATTTGAACACATCATTTTTTGTTCATTCAATATATTTTCTAAATTTTCTTCTGATTTGGCTTTTTCACCTGTGATTTATTTAGTAATTGCTGAATTTTAGATATTTTGATGATTTTCCAAATTTTTTTGTTTTTTTCTATTTAACTCCATTTTGTCAAAGAACTTATTTTCTATGAATTGAGTCTTCTTTAATTTATTAAGATCTGTTTTACAGCCTAGAATGTGATCTATCTTGGTGAATATCTGTTTCCATGCGAAACAGAAAGGTACATTTTGAGATTGACAATAGAGTGTTCATTGAGTTCAATAGTTGTACTGGTGTTGGGTAAGGTTTTTCATATACTTACTGATGGTCTTGACTATTTTCCTGGTTCAATTACCAAAAAAGAGGTGGCTGAAATTTCCTAGGCAGTAAGTTCCGCAAACCCAAAATGATTTCAACTTTGTAGTTGTTATGGGCACGAGCTTAAAGAAAAGACCAGATCACCACTGAAGAAGTTTTTATTAAGCCCGGCCAGCTGACTGTCCTCACACAAGGCCCCAAAAATGGCTACTGGGAGAACCAGCCCCGACACAGGCTGTAGGGGTTCTTGTACCAAAAATTACATTAATCATAAGTGTCGGTTGCTAGATTCAAAATTACACATTGAACTATCATGAGATCATCACAGAGGGGGAAGTGGGTCACCTAGGTACTAACTAAAGAATGATTACTAATAACCACACAATTACGTTTACATGGTACATTGGTTAGGAGCAATAGAGATCACAGAGAACAATTTTTCATTACAAGGAATTGTCATTTTATATTGTTAACAGTCACACCAGCTAACTGATGATGGGTACAGAGGTGGGCTGTTCCCATGGAGAAGCTTATTTCCTACATAACATGGTGTCTCAGAGCAAAATGGAGTCTGTTTAGTCATTTCCTTAGAGTCTGGCATATAACTTCTCACATAGCCAGATCTGTCAGCCCATCACAGTATATCACAGGAACAATGGGCCCTCAAGATGTGAATAAGAATTCATAGGATGTTAATTACAGAAAGGAAATTCTAGAGTAAACTATATATATTACATATAGTAAAATAAATGTTAGCTGTATAAAATACAAAATTTTTACCTAGTTTTAAACTCATGCTATCTTTTAAAAATGTTTTTATTTCATATAAGGATAATAAGAGATTTAAAAATGGATTGGGGTATTTTTCAAATTTCTTACTTTGTTATTTTCATAGTACTGTTTTAATGCACCTTCTGTGATAGAAGAAAATCTAAATTTTTGTTATGTTGAGGCAATAAGTATCTTGAAATGTCAAAAAGTAATTACAAAAACCAAACCCAAAGAAACTTTCCACAAGATAAGAAGTAGTTGTATAGAAAGAGGGATCTAGGCAATTTGGCAACTTAAAAGAAGAATTAGTTCATGAAATACCTGTAGTTATTCTAAGGACTTGATATTTTATTCTGATGGCAGAAAGAATCACTAAGGGATTTTAGGGAGTGAATAAATGAAAGGCAATATATGGGACTTGTCAAGACTACTTTGACAGCTGGATAGAAGATCAGGGCAGAGAAGCAATTAAGCCTTTCAAAGTACTGTAATTTAACTGAAACCCAATGAAATAATGGTGGGAAGTTGTCTGAACATGGGAATTTTTTTTTTTTTTTTTTTTTTTTTTGGTACTGCTTTGCATCCCCCATCCATTTTATTTATTTATCTCTTAAATTTGGAACAGAGTCTCCCTAAGTTTCTGAAGCTGGCTTTAAACTTGTGACGCTCCTGCCTCAGCCTCCCAAGTCACTGGGATTACAGAAGGGCACCACTGTACCCTGTGGGAAAAAACTTCTAAAGCTATTGTACAATACTAACAATTATTGAGCTATGTACTTTGTAGATAATGAAAGATGAAGTTATAATAAATCTATACTTAGTGAAAATTGTACCAAAAATCTAGAAAAGCACGAGAGAACCCTTACTGGAGGACAGCCTGCTTCAATAGGTTTTAAATGCATGATATTGGAGTTACCTATGGAACATTTAGGTAGAATGCAGTGGATAGCTGAAAATAGAGCTTTACAATGGTTTTCTGAATCCCAGAAATGGATGAAGTAGTCCAAAGATGGGGGAGGAGGTTTAAGGATAATAATCAGCATCACAGAATGGGAAAAAACATGATTGTGAGTAGTTCAGGGAAAAGACAGGAACTTAGCCACATCGTGGCATTTATTTTGCAACAGGTGACTGGCTTTGCTTAATGAAAATTAAAATTTTAACTACTTCATTGCATGCTATTTCTGACCAAGCCAAAATAAAATAAAAAATTCTGGGCTTGCATTCGTGGAACCATTTCCAGTTTGAAAGGGTTTCACTTATGTTTTGGACCAAATTTCCAAGAGTGTTTTGGGTTTTCTTTGTTCTTGTTTTTTTTTCTTTCCCCATTTATAATTACAGGAAGTGGTACAATTTTCTATAAATGAATTCAATTAATCTTGGCGTTACAAGCCTCCTTCCCTCCCTTTCCCCATCAAAAAGATAATTTTACAGCAAAAGTACTTATGAACTTGAGGGTTTTGCTTCTTTGGGCAATTGAATGATCTAATTGGATAAGCATCATTAAGTTTAAGAATTTGTAATTATTGTGTTTTTTCTACTGAGTGACTTTCTTTTCTATAGAGTCCGTTAGAGAACCCAAACTCATTCTCATATCCCCCTGATCTGCATCACCCATCAACACAGATGAACCATTGTTGAACATACTGGAGTCAAGAGAATACTGATCTCTCATAGTAGAAGCAATTTCCTGTTTTGAAAAACTTGTAATGAGATTTTTAAAATGCAAACAAATCTAATATATCTACAAGAGAGATTAGAGTTGCATAGACACAAACTGATTTTTAAACTTTTATAACCTTCTCTTACTTTCCATTGTTAATTTGCCATCAGGGTTCTCTACTGAGAGGTTGCAAATGACCCAGGGATGATAGGTGGTTACAAAAATATATGTTCTGAAGCTGAAATTTAACATAATTATAGTCATTTGAAAAGGGAGGACCCTATTTTTTATAGTCTTTTAACTACTTCAAAGATTAATTTTGATTTCAAAATACATGAAAGAGAAATTTGTTACATCTATAGGACTAATTTTCTATTATTATAGTATGTGTTACAAGAATACTTAGGGCCATTTTCCCCCCAAAATAGAAAGCATGTAGTTATTTAATTATCGAAAGACTTTGGGTATATTAAAACCATTAGAAAAAAATTTAAATGTTCAATTTTGAAGATTTTCTTTTAGTAATTCAGCAATCTCACCCTCCTCTACCATAATAACTGGGCCATAACTATATCAGAGATAGTGGAACGTGCCACAGTTAACACTGCCACGTTTGCAAGAAAATTGAAATGAGGAAGCCTGTCCCAACTCGACTTGTGCAGAATGTAGCTACCACACACACACACCACACCATGTGCTTTATTTTATTTCCCGTTGGGCCAGGATGTTTGCTGAGACTTTCCCCACTTCACCACTGATGAGATTTTCTCCTGGGTCTCTCCTTTGCCTTCTCATCTGCTCAATCCGTCTAACATCTCTCTGCTAGAGGGCTATTCTTAAAAAAGGCTCTCCTTCATCATTTCATCAGACAAGGTGGTCAGTCAGCCTTCCATGAGCTTCATGTCTAGAACTTAGGGAGATAGCAAATATTCTAAGTGGGGGATGAAGCACTGAACCTGCCTAGAACTGATCCATTACAGGGACGATTTATTGATAGTCCAAGGGAAAATGTGTTTCCTTGGTGAATTTTTATCCTATATTCACACTGACTGAATTTTTTCTCCAAAAACAAAAACTAAATTCCTTTTTTTATGGTCCTGAAGATTAAACCCAGACCTCATTTATGCTAAGGCAAGGGCTCTACCACTGAGCTACAACCCCAGCCTTGAAAATTAAATTCCAATTATTTAGCATCATATTTCAGAAAGCTTTCATTGCTTGAAATGATGATTTAACCTCACTTCTTCCCTCTTCTGTTCCCATCCTCTCCCTGTTCACTAACCTCTCTTTTCAATTAACCAGCCATCAACTCCTGTGGTTCTCCAGACCTACCTTGTACTGTCACCATCTGTCCCTTTGCTCATGCAGTGGGATGAGCTGTCACCATCTGTCCCTTTGCTCATGCCACAGGTTGTCTGCTTTGCAAGACACCCATCTGATGGAACAGCCTTCAGATACTGCATGCATCTCACATGATGCTGTTAGATTGACATAGCTCCTGTGCCTTCCTCTTCATGTCATCGAGTTTTATAAATTTCTGGACTATAGCAAACGGTACGTGTAATTAGGAAATGAGTAAAGATGCAGTGGAATCTCCAAACACAATTACTCCTTTCATTAAAAACGTTTCCTGGAGTTTCCCATCTTAGAAGAAACAGTATATGCACAATGCTAATAGTTACTGAGTTCTTGGCTGGGCTAGTGGACACGTCGCCAATCCCAGCCACTCAGGAGGCTGAGGTAGAAGGGTCTCAAGTTTGAGGCCAGCCTCAGCAACTTAGTGAGACCCTAAGGAACTTAGAAAGATCACTTCACAAATAAAAAAAAAAAAAAAAAAAAAAAAAAAAAATGGACTGGAAATGTGGCTCAGTGGTTACATGCCCCTGAGTTCAATCTCTAACATCAAAAATAAAGAATATAGGTACTGAGTTCTTACTTCATCTCACAGTGCTCCTAATGTGACGCGCACCAACACATTGCCTTTAATCCTCAAATAACTTTCAGAGATAAATGATTACCCATTGAGAAGATGGAGAAATGTTTGCTAATACCACCCAAAAGGAAAGGTAGGCACCCCTAAACCCAAAGCAACCCTCTCTTCTTCTATGCACTCCTCATTCTATGTTCCTAAGTCTCCAGTAGCAGACTACTAAAACCATGTGCAGACCCTGGGGAACTTCAGAACTTGATGAGAGTTTAAAGTGCAGCTGAGCTTTCCTAACATCTTTTGAGAATAACAACTATAATCTTTCCACCCCCCTTAGCACTTCCTGTCTTAACATGGTTGTTGCTATAATTCAGATTGGAATATTCCTCCAAAACCTGTGTGTTAAAAGTATGGTCCCAAGCTTCATACTATTGGGAGACAGTAGGAACTGTAGGAAGTGGGCCTAATGGGAAGTTTTAGGTCTTTGAAGCATGTGCCTTCAAAGGGCACGGTGGACCCTCTTGTCTTTCTTCTCTTCTCTTTCACTTCCCAGCCACAGTTGAACAGGTTTACTCTGCCACACATCTCTCCTGTGATGTGGTGCCTCATCACAGACCCAGAGCAATGAAGCTAACCAATCATCCACTGAAACCTCCAACGTGGAACCAGAGCTAAACCTTTTATCTGTATAGGTTGATTTGTCCCTAGCATTTCTTATAGCAATGGAAAACTTACTAACACAGATGTTCTTTATTTAGTAATTTTGACTTTCCAATGCTCAGTTTCAGTAAAACAACAACCTGTTTAATTTTGCATGTTTTAAAAAATAACTGTCTTTTGATTTCATAATTTCACCCAGGGTTCTATTGTGCTTGAATTTCCCTTCTATAAGTCAAGAAAAATTATGAATTCACAGATACACCAATAACTTCATAATGTCACATTACAAAATGTGGGTCTGTAACTCCATTTGTCCAAAAGAAGTTCCTTTGTCCTCAGTTTTATTATATGTTTCTGAGCTAAATGAAATACAAACAGCAATGATTTAGTATGCAGCATGGATTTGCCAACACTAGTTCAAATTAGACCTGCCAGCTAACCCCTATTTCTCACTTGTGATTCCAACAAATAAATTATAAATGTTGGCACCATATTTATATTATTATTTTATAGCCTACAATTTACAACCCTGGCTGTCCTTGAGAGGCTCCGTGTATTTGTTACAGACCCCTCCAGGGAGGATTCAATCCAATGACGACTCCACATCTGGGCTCAGGAAAAATCCAGACTCATTCCACTGTATTCCATTTCCCAAGAAACATTGCTATTCCTCATTGATTGTGCAACGGAGGATTAATTATGCTGTCACTTAGTGTATTTATGTCCTCGGTGGTGGTATTGGCTTGCTGACTTTAAATGGCCAGTATACATCCTGCAGCGGGACATCTTCAGACAATAAATTCTACTTGGCATGTTTTGAAACAAGTTCATAAGTGATAATCTCTGAATTTGATCGAAAATTACCACAAAAGTTTTAAATATTAAATATGACTAAAACTAGAAAAGATGCATATGTCATTTTACAGAATTTCACAGTATCTAAGAAATATAGAAAATGATGACACACAAATTTGGTTGTATATTGCTTAATTATGGGGTTTTCCTTTGGTTGCACTTGATTTTCATTCATTTCTTAATAAAAAGAGAGCATCATTTATTTGTACAGCAGGAAAACAGACATGGGGTGGCATCTTAGTAGCAGTATAGACTCTGGGGTCAAAATCCTGGTTCAAATCCTGCCTCTGCCTGCACTAATTCAGTACTCGTGAAGAGTTAGGTGGTCTATGAATGATAGTATCACTTTCTTCATTTCTAAAACGTGGATAAAACTTAGGATGGCTGTTAGGATTGAAATTTGTAAAGAACCTGAAAAAGTGCCCGGCACAGTTAGTACAATAGAAATATCTATCCATGAAGATCATGCAAACATAAATAGGGTTTTCAGAAAACAGGAATGAAGGCAGCTTATCACAGTGAAACTGGAATTTTGAGATGGAACTTGATTCTTTGCTTCTGCTGGGAGGTAAGACCGAAGTTTCTCTGCTTCTGCTGCTGGGTGGAATCTGCATAAGTGTGCAGGGCCCTGCAGCCAGAAGCGTTGCAATTCTCAGTGGTGGGCTCTGCCCTCCAGGGCTGCAGCAGACCACAGTAGCTCACTGTTGATTTCATCTTCTTTCTGGGTTCCTGTCTCTTGAATTCAAAGAGATGAAAATCATGGACCAGGATGAGTGATTGCAAGCATAGGATTTATTCACCTGTGCATAGAAACAGAACTCCTGCAGAGCAAGAGGGGACCCAAGAGGGGTTTCAGTTCCAACCTAGGGGTTTATATAGCACTTGGGTCAATGCTCTTGGTCCAAACGTGTGCTAATCAGGGTTTGAAAAAGTACCAATGTTTTTGGTCCAAAATTATATTAATTAGGACTTGGAAAGTACTAATACTATTGGTTAGTCATGAATCCCATTCGGGTTTACCTTCTTTCCATTGTCAGTGGGAGACTGAAATCATTGGAATGCACGTGTTCACTGTTTGGTCGGGAGCTGCATCTTCTTCAGCTGGCACCTGAACTGTCCATAGGTCTGCAGGCCAGGCTGCAGTAGGGTGACTAGCAGACCTCCCCTGGCTCAAATGGGGCTGTCCCGTCCAGACCCATACTGGCCTGGTAGGCTCCATAAGGCAGTCTGGGCTTGTTGCCTGTTCACACTTTACCACTTGCCTGCTGCTTCTGGGCTAGGACCAGTGGGCTGGCTGCATGGTTTGGTGACTAGGGAGCCATGTCAATAGGAAATACACCACCTAGTTTTAGTGCACAGAAATTTTGCATGAGCTCATCCTTCCACACAAACTTGGAAATCCTTCTTAATGTGTTCTTGAACTGCTGGGTTAGGTTTTGAGATTCTCCTGGACTCTGATATTACTTGAAGCTCTTAATTGCAATGTCCATGAATAGGAGAAAGTAATAAATCAAGTTTTGATAGTTTCTACCACAGGTTAAAAATCAGCATTTTAAAAAAATTGAGCCTTTTATGTATGATGTGTGTGTGTGCATATTTATGCTGTGTCAAAATGAAGAAATGAAGAGGTATAGATACATTAGGTAATAATAGCATTTATCTTGAAAGGTTTAGGGGATCAAAATAGATAGTAAAGGTCAAAGGATAATTTCGCTTTATTCGTAATATTCTTTTCTTTTTTAAAAGCATGTGTTACTGTATTATATCAGTATTCAATGTTAATATAAAAATTGAGCATCCCATAAAAATAGTCTAGGAGATGAAAAAGATTATCTGTATTGGCTTTCATTAGTCATTATTTTTGACACTATACAGTTCAGTTAACTTAAACTAAGAAAACAATTTTTATTGATAAATACGTACTGATTTTTAAAATACCTTAGTATGAATTGTTTATCTTTGTGAATTTGCTACCTAATTGCACGCCTAACTGAAATTGATGTCATCAAAAGAAATCAATCTTCTGCTTCCACTTCTTTGGTGTCTCCCCCACCTCCTCTTTCAATAATCAATGCATTATTTTGGGAGACATCTAGGGAATTTCTAGGGAATATATTCCATCCTGGACAATATCATCACCAAGAGTCAATAATTAATTCTTTATAGTGTTGGTGATGATGAGACCCTTGTCCTTTCTTGCTCTTTTTAAGTTTAAAGAATTGGTATACATATAGCAAATATTAAATATACAGTATGTCTGTGAAGTTTTTTTCCATGCAGGGAGATGATGAGGAAAACTCTACAAAACCTTCTCACAGGGACAATGAAGAATAGAAGATTGAGAAACCCTGCTGTGAATGATGAAAACATGTGTTTCCTTTAAATATTCCCTGTTTCGTTACATATGTTTGCACATACACTGCACTAGACACAACTCAGTAGGAAGACGGCTGCTGGTAATGGCAGAAGCTGCTCTTGTGCCCTCCATGTTTGTTTATGGCATTTCAGTGTCATTGGAGGGTGAGTGAAATCTAATGGGAGTTACATAGGAAAGTAACAGCTTCCTTCCGGGCACTTAGGCAACCCACACAAAGAGCAAGGGGAGTGAACTGCAGCAGCTCCCTGGGAACCGCAAAGGGAACATCATGTGCTCCTAGTGTGTGTTTACAGTTTCAGAGATGCATTCCCATGAAACTAGCTTGTCTCTCATAAACAATCCATATTTTCTTCTCGAAAGTAAGAATCTTACTAAGAAAATAACACAACACATTTTATTCTCAAGGGAGACACAATATCTTTTTAGAAGGAAAAGAAATAAAACATACTCCTTTTTTAGTAAATGAAATAAAAGCAGGGTAGCAGCACATCTAAGGCTGACCTTATGCCAAGCACCAGGCCAAGCACTGGCAAGCAAAACAATCCCTGATTGACAGAAGAGGTCATAAAAGTTTGGAGGATTCAGGAAAGGTTATGTGACCACTTCTCAGGGATGACATAGCATTATTACAACAGGAAGAAAATTCTATTACATGATCTCAAAGATCCTTTTTGGCTCAGACTTTTTAGATTTTGCATTCTTTTCTTCCATTATTATTGAAAATGCTGCTTTTGGTTATGTTCATATGCAGATTGACATTCTTATCCACATAGAATCGGGAAGCAGGATCCCCATTGTAACTTCCTATCTTTCAGCCCCTATTTATACTCACAAGGCTTGTAACCACCATGCCATCTCCTTTCTCCCCACTCTCCGTGATGCTGTCCTTTCTGAAGTGGTAACATTTAACATTGGGAATGCAGGAGCAGTGGTCGTGTTAATCTGGCATTATCTTACTTGCTACATGTCACCTTGTTTAAATCTCCAAACGATCCCTCATAATAATTTTCAAGGACGTATTGTCACTTTTTCCACCTATTGGCTGAGGACCAAAGCACAGAGTAGGAAAATGACTTGTTAAGTAGACTTTAGATCCTGCAACTCATAATTGATGGAAAATGGAACAGGATCAGCAGCATCAGTGAAGAGCTAGATTTTGAAGCAGATGTCGTGGGAGAGGCAAAATACATACCACCTTTTTTCCAACTGCACTTCAGCTATTTCCCTATCCCCAGACTGTTATGTGGACTAATCCCTCAAAATGACTCTTCGGAAGCATCCAGTCCATATCTCTCTAGAACCTTCCTCCCTCCTCTCAGATCTGCCATTTTTTTCCCCCACAAAATAGTTCTACACTCATACTGTCATATCCATTGCACATTGTTACTTGGTCTCCTGCTTTCTGTTGCTCTCCCCTTTAAGCTATTCCATTAGGCATGATAAAGTCCTGTGGGGCAAAGCAAAACAGAAGACAGAGATAGAAAGATGGTAGAGGGGGTGTGAATTACTGTTTCACAGTAATTCTCAGTCCGATGAACATGCCTGGACCCATGACATACAGGAAAAACACTGAACCATCAACCGTGAAATTCCAAAAAAGCCCTGTACCATGTGCAAGCTGAGTACACTCAGCCTTCACTTCGCGAAGCGCCTCGGGATCAGGCTATGAATAGTTCTCGGAGAGAGGCCCTTATTCTAACTTCAAACTGTCAAAATCATACCCCTGTCCTTAATGACGCCCCCGAACGCCTTCCGCACTAGGGAACCCTTCACTTGATTGCTGTTTAATTTTTTGCTGCTTTGAGTTTTCTACGTTCATTTACATAGAATACACATAATTAAATTCCTCAGCAGACTTCTTATATTTATGTCTATTTTTTTTTTTTTCTCATAGAGATGGGGTATTTCTGAGAAAAAGGACCATGTTCACTGATATAAAGTTAACTTGATAAGTGAAGACAGAAATGTTTAAGAAGTGGAGGGATCTCAGGAAAGATGCCTGGTGGCTAATTGTCTTCGCTGCCGGCCTCATTCTTCTCAGCCAGGGTAATTCTCCACCATCCTCTGTAAATAAACCAGGAAGACAGTGAAAGAAACAGTGAAAAAAAAGAGATATGTGAAGAAGAGATGTTAGAAACAGAGATGAGGTAAAGTCATTAAAACAAGGAGAGCTGAAGCTCGCATTAAATTACATACAGCCTGGCAATGGCTCTGACATCTTCTGTGCCCTGACTTTTTAATAGTGTGACAATTTATCCAATTTCCACCGTCGTATTAAAATGCTGTCCCCCTGAAATGCAGGCACCAGTGTGGCCTGGAAGTTGAAGAAGTTTTGAATTTTCAGATAGTACATGGATCATTAACCGTTTTCGGGAAGAAAGGGTCCCCAAATGGATTTTGACATGAGTAAAGTTGAGAACATGATTCATGAGCTTGTTTCTCAAGACTCTTTCTGGGTTATTTAAGGTACCTGCATGGAATAGATTTTACCAGTTCATTTTTCTAAGCAAAGTCATATTTCTTGAAAGGCAGGAACAGTAAAGAGGGACAAGGAGCAAATTGCCAGTTTTACATTACAGTAAATTGTGAAGATATGTGACATTTTATGGCTTACGATAATTTTAAAGACGACTGTTATGGACTGAATTGTGTCCTTTACGTTTCACATGTGGAAGTCCCACCCCTCTGTACCTCATAATGTGACCGTGTTTGGAGAAAAGATTTAAAGAAAGAGGTAATTAAATAAAATGAATTGATGGAATGGGCCGTCAATGAATGCAATGGGTGTCCTTATAAGAAGAGATTAGGTCACACAGCTTTCAGAAGGGCCATCAAGGGACAACAGTATGGTGAGCATGTGCATGGAGAGATGGCCAGGGAAACCAACCTGTTGGCACCTCAGAGTTGGGAGAAAACACATTTCTCTTATTTGATCACAGAGTCTGGTCTGCTCTAGAAAACTGATTCAAAAATCTAGAAAACAGAAAATCTATTGCCCATCTACTCTACATACCATATCAGAATTTTTAAAATTTAATTATTCTAACCTCGAATTATATTTATGTAATAACCTAAAACAATTTTTATACAGCCATTTAAAAAGTGAATGTCTATATTTGTCTTCAATTTTCAGATGTGCACTTTGAAATTAATTTAAACTCTATTGTTTAAATAAATTTCTACCTGTGTCTACATCCTCACCATACCAGGAATGATTGAAATTCAATGGAGCATTGAAGTTGTACAGTATTATCTATATACATAGATAAAATTTTAAGTTTTAGTTTTTCTTTTAAAAAAGTCACTTTTATGTGAAAGCAGAACCCTGGATTAGAAGAAATACACTCAACATTTTTTAAAAACCCAGTTTCTACACCAGGAAATAAAATAGTGAATAAACAAATATAATATTGTAAAACATCATTTACAAAAATTACATTTGTAATTGATCTTGTTCAAAGCTGCATGGCTCTTTTGAAGACACAGTTAAAATTAAGATAACCATAGAATAATAATAACTGGCATGTATTATACACACATTACTTGTATGACATGGATAAGCAAATAGTCATGTTTCATGTCCTCATTTCACATACAAGGTAATTCAGGCACAGAGAAATTAAATAACTCTATTAAGATGTCAGCTCTAAGATATGATTTGACTATTAATAATTATATTCCAGAGTCCCAAAGTCTTCTATGCTATATTGAATAAAATTAAATATCATTTATTTATGTCTTTTAGAAATCAATTGAGACAATTCATTTGCATACAGATGTACCATAGGTCAGATTTACCCCTTACAACCCTTTAGACATACTGTAAAATCCAAATCTGGTTGGGCTATATGACTGAAATAAGTGCCCAAGGAATATTTCCTTCCATAAATTTAATTTAGGAGAAATAACAGGATGTTCTTTGCCTGTTCATGTTGTTTTTCTACCTTCTTCCTACTCAATTCAAGGAACTCTTTTTTATATTCATTAGCTCAAAATTTCACTTTTTGCTCCTTCTCCAGTTCATTTATCCTAGGTTTGCTGAAGTTGTTTATGCTTTATGTAAATTTAATTGGCTTCTCTCTTTCCTACCTTAAATTTTCAAAACTCCACTTTCTGACTACTCTCCCTGAGTTTTACAGCTCGCTTTTCCATTTTCATGAGATTCCAATCCTGTAGCACATTTTCTTTTTCTATTTCTGGCTTTTAGTCAGCACTCACAACCTATCACTTCCAGCCTTTTATAACATTTGCAAGTTAGTTTAAATGTTGATAATCTTCTCTCCAAGCTTCATTCACAGGGCGTGTTTCAAATTACTCTGGTGGAATTCTGTGTACTGGGATTTTGATTTGTGCCATCTGTACTCTAGGACATGTCTGCTGACAGGTAGCCTTCTGGTTCTGAAAACAGGACTGGGTGGAGGTTATTCCACAGAGATGTGGCTACTTCTTTATGTGAACATTTTTTTCAACAGGAAGTGATATTTTCACAGTTCATACATTTTCATCACTTCAAAATTGGCATACCCTACCCCAATGGGAATTCTGAACTTTTCAGACTAATAATGTCATTCAATCATTAAAGTGGATTTGGTTGACCAATTTTATATTTGACTTTTTTCTTAGTATATTAAAAAGCTGATCATAGCCTTCAGAAACCATGCAGTTATTTATATGAACTTTGAGGCCACTTCCTGCCCTTGAAAATTTGTATATTGTTCCATACAAAGGCATCCAAAAGACCTTATAAAGCCAATTTCTGTTATTTGTAGGACAAATGTCTTCCTCCTGAAATGGAGCTTATTTTAGTGTTTTTAGCATAATTAGAAGCTTAGTAAATTTGGACATGTGGTCTCAAAATAAAGACTGAAAAGGAACTTCTTCCCTCCCTGCTCCCCTTATGGTGTGTTACCATCCTCATGTCAGAGAGAACATTTAGTCTTTGGTTTCTTGGGACTGGTTTATTTCACTTAATATGATAGTCTCCAGTTCCATCCATTTACCATCAAATGCCATAATTTCCATTCTTCTTTATGGCTGAGTAACACTCCATCGTGTTCATATATGAATACATAACCAACGAAACTCCACACCATGTACAAGCACAAGATTGGGATCCTAATTAGGATAAGTTATACTCCATGTATGATATAGCAATATATGCTCTATTGTCATGTATATCTGAAAAGAACAAATAAAAAATAAAATAAATTAAAAAAATGCTTTCACTATTAAAAAAATAAAAATAAAAAGAGCTGGTGATATAGCTCAGTGGTAGAGCACTCCAGATTCAATCTCCAGTAACAAAACAAAACAAAAAAGCAACACAACAAAAAACTATGTACAAAAATATACAGAGAGTGTACTGGGTCTATAGACTGTAGTTTACTGAAACCTGCTATAAATGATCATTTTTTAATTAGCCTTTGTATGCTTTTCCAGTGCCTTTTTTGTACATATTTTTATTCTTTAAAACAAAATAGCATAATAGAGAAATGATTCTGCACTTTGTTCATGTTGTTTAAAATCATAACCCCAACACGTACACATAAACACACTCTCCAAGCGCGATATTTTCTCAATTCTTTTTTTTGACTGTGTGTAAATGCATCCCTAATTTATCCAGATAATTTCTCATTGATGGGCATTTGGTTTTTTTCTCCTTTTGACTGTTAGACATGTTCCAAATAAGCTTGGTGTATGAAAAAATATCTACTCTAAATCTCTGTCTAGAGTAAATCTATCTAGAGTATCAAGAGTAAATTCCAAAGAGGAGTAAAATTCCAAAGGGGAGAGGTATGTTTAACTGTTCATCAGTTTAGAAGTCCTATCCATGTGGACTGGATGACTTGCAAGTCCCATGTCACAGATGTGAGCATGCTAGTTTCCAAAGCCTTGACAACAGTCTGTTCTGTCAAGTGTTGAACTTTTGCCAACATGATACATGAGAAATAGTATGTCAAAGTAGTGTTAATTTTCATTTATCTTATTATGAATGAAATTGAATATCTTTTCTTAGGTTGCAGGGCCATTAGCTGTTCTGCTTTTATGAACTCTATTCATTTAACGCCCACCCCCTCGATTTCTTTTTTAACCTGGGTTTCATAATGTAGTTTCAAATTAAAACCAGCTGTCATCCTAACACTTGATGTGTTGTGTGAGAAAATAGCAAATCAACTCTGCTTTGCAGTCTTTGTATGTAGTAATTGGAAAGGTGAAGCTGTCCGTTAGTGGGGTGGACAGTGTGGTGAGAGCAGTGTCTGGGTTGTTAGTCAGGGACAAGATTCAGATTTGCAGATAAATGGATGGAATGGAGAATATCATGCTAAGTGAAATAAGCCAGTTCCACAAATCCAAAGGCCAAATGTTTTCCCTGATAAGTGGATGATGATATATAATTGTGGGCAGTTAGGGGTGAGAGGGGAATGGAGAAATTTTAGATTATGTTGAAGGAAATGAGAGGGAGGAGGGTATGAAAAATGGTGGAATGAGATAGACATCATTACCCTATGTACATGTATGATTACATGAATGGTATGAATCTACATCGTGCACAACCATAGAAATGAAATGATGTACCCCATTTGTGTGCAATGAATCAAAATGCAGTCTGTAAAATATTTTTTTAAATTTTTAAAAAAATTTCAAATTTGGATATTATTGAATTGATGCTATCTGTTGGCCATTCAGATGGAGAAATGGAGGTCATTTGGAGATGAACTTAGATATGGGAGAGAACCCTATGCTAGAAATGAAAAGCTGCAGTATACATATGAGTGAACCTCATGAAACTAATCAGGTCACAGAGCAAGTGTGGGTAGAGAAGAGAAGAAAACCAAGCATACAGTGCTGAGTGTTTTCATCTTAAAGGCCAGAGAGCTGAGGAAGCTCCAGAAAGCAATAGTGAAACACTGGAGAACTGAATGGAAGGGTGTCCTGAAGGCAAGTGGAGGACATGAATCAAGAAACAGGTGAGCCAGGTGCAGTTCCACATGCCTGTAATCCCAGTGGCTCGAGGTGGAGATAGCAGGATTGCAAGTTCAAGGCCAGTCTGAGCAACTTCATGAAGACATTCTCAAAATGAAACAGCCTGGAGAAGTGGCTCAGTGGTAAAATGCCTCTGGGTTCTATCCCCAGTACAAAAAGAAAGGAAGGAAGGAAGGAAGGAAAGCCCTGCTAATGGGTCAAAGAACATGATGACAATAATTTAGTATATTATTTTTAAGTGTGGTGGGATTTAATGCCCTTGGAAAGGACAGTTTTGGAGGAGGGAGGGAGATAAAATCTCATCTAAACCATGCTTCTTCCAACACTCAAAAACAAATTAAAAAACTCCTTGAATGTAGAGATGTTAGCCAAAAGAGAGATGTGACAAGAAGCTATTTGCATTTTTTATCAGTAATAAATCCCACTTGAACCTATGCAAAGCACTTTGAAGTGAAAATTTAATATATGTTTTTCTCTCCCCTTCAGTTCAATTCCAGTGTTTGCTATATAGACACATTTCACAAACACAAAGAATAAATAATCCCCTGTCCCTCAAGAAAACTGATTTGCATAGGTAAAAATATTTAAAAATACAAATAATAAAGAATAACCTCTCTAAACAACCTGTAAAGACTTCAGTGGGAGACATTTACAAAATAGTACATGATTAACTAGCAAGGAAATTATGTAGATAATCAATATAATTTCTATGAGGAAATTAAAGAAAAAAAGTCCCTTCAGGATGAAATATTCCCTGCTTCTATAAGGGCAGGACTAATTTTCAATATCACGAGAAACGTTGGAAATCACCAAAGAAACAAATAAATATGAAGCTAATACTACTATAGTCTTACGATCACTATGAAGAAGCTCATTATTAAACTGTTATAATTAGGGTAGGATCAAAAGGATCTGAACTTTCAGCAAATGTCAGGGAGTGGTTCTTCTGTTACCTGGGTCAGTCAGTGGGCATATCACTGAATGCCCATTGGGTCAGGCCAGTGACTGGCTGAGGGCCCAGCCATGGCCTTGAGCTGGAAGTTCTGTCTAGAGTAAATCTATCTAGAGTATCAAGAGTAAATTCCAAAAAGGAGTAAAATTCCAAAGGGGAGAGGTATGTTTAACTGTTTATCAGTTTAGAAGTCCTATCCATGTGGAGACAGTGTAGTTACATAACAGATGGAAAATGCTGGTTTTTATAAATAGTAAAAGGTGTCAGAAAATAATAATAATCTTGGGTGCCCAGTTCATTTTGATCACAAATAAGCATCTAAGAAAGGTCCATATAAATCTTTTTGGGGAAAATTAAAATTGTTCCCCATTCTAAAATAACTATTACAGACCCAACACATAGACTGAAAATCACAACTGTTGTTCCTACAGCACTTCAGCACTGTCCTCTCTATGAACAGAATTATGAAGTACCAGGACCTTCCAGGTGGTAGAATCTGAGTACTACATTTACAATAGCTCAATTTTTCACTTAAAATCATAAATTCCAAAATTTATAATTTAGAGTTATGGTAAGGTAATGTTTTGTGGGGATATAGGGGAAACAGAGGCAGAGGAATGTTTTGCGAGCAGGAAATATACTTTCACAAAATATCAGGAGGCATCAGAGAAAGGAGATGGCAATGGTCTACTATGGTGGGAAAGAATATGACGTAACCTGGATACTGTTTAGGACCGACAGGGACAGTGTGGTTGCACAGGGACCCACATTTCAAAGATTCCTGTACTCTGTTTAATGCTCTGTTTTGCCATCTTGTAATTCGTAATATGTGAACAAGAGTGTGTGTGTTTTCGTTTTGCATGGGGCTCTACAAATATGTGTGAGACTTGAGGACAAATAATTTTGGAAAGGATAATTGAAAAAAATTTTTGAAAATAATATAAGCAGAAGGTTATTAGGGAGAGGGTTGTGAGTTCAATTTTATTAGAGTAAAACGTTCACAGTTGTTTTAGTAAGCTATTTCTATTTCACTGCTGTGATTGAAAGGGTCTGACTAGCACAATTATAGAGGAGAAAGAGTTCATTTTAGGACTGACATTTTCAGAGGTCTTAGTCCATAGAAGGCCAGCTCCATTCCTCAGGGCTCAAGATGAGGCAGAACATTACGGGAGAAGAGTGTCGCAGAGGGAAGCAGCTGGCATCATTAAGAAGCAGAGAGAAAGTCTCCACTCTCCAGGTACAGATATATACCCCAAAGCCACGCCTCAATTCCAATCTCCTCCAGCCACACCCTAGCACTTCAATTACCATTCAGTTAATCCCTATCAGGGGATTAAATCACTGATTTGGTTAAGAGCTTTACAATACAATCATTTCTCCTCTGAACCTTCTTGCACTGTCTCACACGTGAGCTTTTGGGGAACACCTCACATCCAAACCCTAACAATAGGGAAGCAGGAGTGTTTTTCATAGGGAAAGGGTTCTGGGCCACACCAGCATGGTGCAACTCAGGTCTCTTCTCTCTCATCTGTCACCTGTCCTTTCAGGTGCTAACCTATTAGTTTAAAAAATGATACAGAGTTTATAAAGCTGCAATTTTAACATCTGCATCTACCTATCTATATGCATTTAATTACTGGGTTCTGATTTACACAGCTTGATCAAAGCTGCAATGATAATATCCTGAGAACTCAGGATTCATTTCATCATGAGCTAGTTATGCAAATGAAATCAAATGACTCAGGAAGAGAAGGAGGAGAAGAAACACTAACAAAGCCCTAGTCACCTGCACTGATTGCATGCTGTAGCTTTCTTCTATCCTGACTTTCCAAACGGCTTTGTGACATCTTAATTCTCCAAGGCAACACTTTTGATGTTATCAACCAAACTTCTAAGTGTTCATCAGTAATGAGTAGTCCGAGTTACCGTTATATGCCTGATATTGAAGATGTGTCCTACTATTATCTTACACAAATGTGGAACAGTGAGAAAGCAATGCATAGATAGGATATAGTATCCTTTCATGGAAGAGGAAGACTACTGTGACCTCAGCCAGAATTGACCAGCATGATTTTGTCTGAGTCATTTTTCAATTGTGGCCGATTTTTTAAATTGAAATGCTCTTGCGTATCTTGCATTAACTTTGAATAAGTTTTCTCAGTAAAAGTATCACAGTACATGGTTCAAATAATTATGTTTATAAAAATAATTTTTAGATGTTGATAGACCTTTATTCATTTATTTATATGTGGTTCTGAGAATCAAATCCAATGCCTCATGCATGCTAGGCAAGTGCTCTACCACTGAGCTACAACCCCAGCCCAAATAATTATAATTAAATACACAGTGATGTGACAATTTTTTTTGTCAAAAAAGCAAAAGAGTAACCATATCCACACAATTGATCTTTGACAAAAAAGAAAAAAGCAATTTCTGCAGAAATGGTAGGCCTGTCAATAAATGGCATTATATTAACTTGATCTCTGAGAGAGAGACAGATAGATATTGACCTTACATATTTTGTAAAAAGCTAACTTGAAAGGATCATATATCTAAATATAAAACACAAAAGTGTTCAACTCATATAAGGTAAGGGAGGAGAAAACCCAGGAGCCACTAGGTGATAAGGAGCTTTTGGAAATGTCACCACAGCCCGATGAGTGAGGAAGGGTTGATACGTTGGATTTCATTAAAATGTCAAATTTGTGCTCTATGAAAGACAGTGCTAAGAGAACAAAGACAAGCCATAGGTGGGGAGAAAATATTTGCAAAACACATGATAAAAGACTGGTGTCCAAAATATACAAAGAACTCTTAAAACTCCACACTAAGAAATCAAGCAACCCAATCAAAAAGTGAGTCAAAGATCCTATGAGAAATCTCTTCAAAGAGTATATGGAGATGGCAAATATGAATCCAAAGGATAATCAATATAATACATCATTAGGTAACTGCAAATTAAAGTAATGAGATGCACCGTGAACTCTGAGAATAGCTGGACTCTTAAACACAGACAGTACCAAGTGCTGCAGAATATGGAGGATAGGGACTCCCATTCATTGCTAGTAGGAATAAAAAATGGTCCAGCTACTTCAGAGGACAGCTCCGCAGCTTCTTAAAAAGTCAAACATAACATTAAAATATGACAGAGCAATCACACTCTTAGATGTTTATCCATCTTGTATATAAATATTTAAAACATCTTTATTCATAGTTGCCCCAAATTGGAGCAACTAAAATGTCTCTCAAGAATTTAATACATATGTAAGCAATAGAACACGATTCAGTGAGGGACTGTTCATAGAAACAAACACATGATCTCACTTGTACCTAACAAAGTAGAATTCAGGGGCTGGGGTTGTGACTCAGTGGTTGAGGACTTGCCTAGCATGTGTGAAGGCCCAGGGTTCAATTCTTAGCACTACATATAAAAAAAAATAAATAAAGGGCTATCAGCAACTAAAAATATATATAATTTTTTTAATTTTAAAAAGTAGAGTTCATAGCAGCTGGTTCCTAAGGGCTGGTGCAAGATGCTGGAGATGGAGGTGTTGGGAAGATGTTGTCCAAAGCTATGTAACTCCTATTTGCTAGAATGAATAAGTAAAAGAAATTGATTGTTCAGCTTGATGATTATAGCTTGTAGTATTTGTATTCTTGAAAAGTAGTAGGAGATAGATTTAAAGTGATTTCACCGTAAAAACTGATAAGTATGTGAGGTTACACTTCTGCTAATTAGCTCTACTTAGATATTCCACAATGTATGCATATTTCAAAACATCATGTTGTACATAATAGATATACACGGTTTTTATTTGTTAATGTAAAAACTAAAGAAATGAGTCATGATTTCTTGATGAAGCCATAAGATAAGAAGTAGCCCTTAATACATATTGGGAAGTGAAGAAAGTCAGTCTGTAATATCTACCTGCTACACATTTCAACTATGTAACATTCTGGAAAAGGCAAAGTATAGATCAATAAGATAGTTCAGTATTTATCAGGTGGAAAGGGAAGGTTGAATAACTGCAGGCTAAGGGATTTTGAGAGTGAAACTATTTAATACAATACTGTAATTGAGGGATTGTAACGATATGCATTCGGTAAACCTATAGAATACACAACACCAAGAATGGGACTTAATGTAAACTTTGGTCTTTAGTTAAAAATAGTGTGTCATTGTTGGTACATCAAGTGTAATCAATACAACAGACCAATGTACGATGTTAATACTAGGGGATTGGGTGCAGTGGTGGCCTATGATGACTGATTTTTCAGTAAATCTGAAACTGTTTCAAAAAATAAAATCTAATTACAAATTAGTCATGGTAGTCTTCTAAGAAAGTATACATATCAAGATAGATTATTTGCATAAAAATATCATGATTTTAGAGGTGATAGATAACATTTCATTTTTAAAATTGCTTCTAAGCATTGAAAACACAAAGAAGGAAAGATATAGCTCAGATTTTATGCTGTCGTAGAAATATCAGGAACTGGACCTTCGACCCTAAGTCTGTACCTTAATTACCTTTTACATTAGATGAGTGTTTTATCTTCTTGGGTTTTACTTTCCAGATATATTAAAATTAAATAATACTGAATGTAGTAATAGTATCACAGAAGTACAGATACTGATACAGAGGGATTCATTCAGGAGGAAGTGGCCAGCAGGTGGCCTCAGATGGTGAATTTGTCCCATCATAAAACTTGCCCAGAAACAGGCTCAGAAAACTGACAATGTGGTCAGAGGCTCCGGTGAGAGTGGGGAATAAATGCACTCAGACAAGTTAGCAGGTAGTGAAGGACATCACCACTTGGGATGTAGAATACTGAAAGCCCCAGGCCAGCTCGCTTTCTCCTCCTAGGTATAACTACAGAAAATTAAGTCCTTATCAGAAAATTCCTGAGAGGGTATGAGCTTCATCAGACCAAAGAGAGTTCAAGGAACTGAGAGTTTAGTGCTGTGAGGAGAGGAAGCCCTAATGCCTCCATTTCACACTATGGATGGCCTGGCCATGGACGGGGTGCTCCAGTTCATTAGGTAAGGGGCTCCCCATTGCTGGATGGTTATGTAAGTCCTTGCTCAGTGGGGTGGTCCTTGATCTCACATTCCCATAGTTCTCCTTTCGAGTAATACATTATCTCTTCAGGTTGGTGACCAGATCTTCAGTAAAGAAGAGAAGCATGACTCCCACAGTGAGCTTTTCTGTGGCTAGGCTCTGATGAACTTGGCTCTGATAAAGTTGTGTTTCACTTCCGTGTTCTTCTGTTTGACTCTTTTGGTTCAAATCTTGGCTCTTATCCTGCACCACCTGGCTCTCTTAGCTTTAGCAATTTGCTCAATATTCTAAGTGTCAGTTTCTTTGCCATTAATTGGTGATAATAGCAATGATTGTTTGGTATTAGCTGCTGAAAATTTGAATAAAATTATGAAAATAGAGTGTACAACTCAAATTCTGACATCAGTTAAACACTGGATAAATTCTTTTATTATTAAAGACTGAGCTTATTTCTAAGTTTTTTTTGGTGATGGCTTCACTTATTCTCAAGCAGTGGACTAAAATATGACTATACTCTTTTGCAGAAAAAAAGTGTTTTGGCCAGCATCCCAGTGTTTTTGGAATGAGCATCAAGAATTCAGAGTGCTATGACTCTCCTGTGTAGCCCTTGTTTAAGTAGCATTAAAATCATGCTTCAGGGGTGGAATATGTCGATTCATATTCTACCAAATGTGAATCAACCAGTGCTCCAAAATTCCCGGGCCACAGAGGATAGAAACATCGCTCAGGCACGGAAGTGCAACAATAAGTTGGGCAACACGACCCCATCAACATGGAGATGGATGTGGGAGGGTGAGTCTGAGAATGAAGTCTATGGAAAGTAGAAGTGATTGTGGAATAACATCTGAGGAATTAACTCACCCCTGGTGGGCTTTTTCACTTAGGTGAACTGACTTTTTTTTTTTTTTTTCTTCTTATACTAGTTGGAGTTGAAATTTGCATGACATAGAAGTTGAAGCTTCTTAACTGATAGCATTTTGTGCAGGGTTGTTTTGGACCCGTATGAGAGACCTTATAGCAGCACTTAATAAACTGGTTAAAATAAAAAGAAATATAAAATAGCATGACTCTGCGGGCATAGTGACTGACATCTGTAATCCTAGCAACTCAGAAGGCTGAGGCAAGGGAATTGGAAATTGGAGGCTAATCTCAGCAATTTAGCAAGATCCTGTCTCAAAACAAACAAACAATAAATAAAAAGAACTAGGAATGAAGCTCGGTGGTAAAGAACCCTGGGTTCAGTCTCCATGCATTCATGTATGTATGTACTTACATGCTGTATTATGTATTTTAACTGGTACTTTGTCATCATTGTCATGACACCACAGAGATGGAAACCAAATTGAGGCTCATTCAGCACAGCCAGCCCAGGTCAGCAGTGAGAAAGCAGTCTCTGAAGTTGAGGAGAAGGGAAAAGGCTGGACTGCCCCCCTGTAGAATTCTGGTGTCTGAAAACCTTGCAGTTCTCCCTCTCAGTACTTTTCTCCTTGTGGATTTCACATTCCAAGAGACAATATGTGGACTGACCGTCTGCCAAACTGAGGGGGGACCGAGGCAGGGATGATACCCGTGCTTGAGCAAAAGCTCAACAGAGTAACCTTGTGTTCTGGATGGACTTTTTACAAGGTCTTACCAATTCTTCTGGGAAAGAGGTAATATGTTTATATTTAAATAAACAGACATTAACCAAGTCTTTTTTTTTTTTTTTTCTTTTTCATTTTTTGTCTGTTTGTTTTGTTTTACATTATATGACTCAGGAATTGTTTTGCATTTGTGACTAAATTCTTATGGAGATTTCAAAAACTCAGTAACAATACTTGTAAACACCTATTAAAATATCATTAGCTGGACACAGTGGTCTATACCTATAATACCAGCTACTGCTGAAGCTGTGGCGGGAATATCACTTGAACCTAAAAGTTCAGGGTCAACCTGGGCAACTTGGAAAGATTTCATCTCTGGGGATACTGTGGATGGGGGGTGGAACACACACACACACACACACACACACACACACACACACACACATGTATATATATATATATATACATACATGATATTTCTAGGTATAATCACTTCCCATCTTGTTAAAAAAATGGATTTTAAGGGATGTTTTTCCTGTTTTTAAATGAAAAGCTTTGTAAAGACTTAGTATACTTCTTAATCTATGGTGATATATTTATATACAGAGAAGAAATGTTCAGGGAGGTCATCCTAAATCTGAGTAATAGAATTCCATGGCTCGTTTTCACTTTGTAACACCAAAGTTCCATCTTTTCCTTAAAATATCTGTTCAAGACACACACACACACACACACACACACACACAAATATTCATATGAGTTCTATCAACAATTTTAGGATCTGTGTATAGAACAGTTATAGAAGTTATAGAAGTTATTTCGTCCAGTTTTGCTCTGATTAAATATTTTTCCCTTAAAAATACTGAAACTTTAAATTAAAAATGTGCCCTCCAACACTGGTAAACTCAGAAATGGTGGCCTCAAAAGTGATCATACTAGGAATCTGTAAACTAACAGTTTATAATAAAAATGTTCCCAAAGGCTATTGAGGTAGAATAAATATACAGGATGACAGAAAACATTTTCATGGACACACACTCCCCAACCGACACTGAACCTGAACTTTAGTTAGGTAACTCCCTTAGGAGTGCCTCATGGCTCAGCCTTAAACATCTCTTTTCCTGTTAGGACCTAGTCATCTCTTTCTTAACAACTGTTCTAACTGGAGTAAAGTGACATCTCTTTGTGATTTTGATTTACATATCTCTGATGATTACATATCTCTGATGATTAATGATGTTGAACATTGTCCTTTGGGTGTCTTTTTTTGAGTAGACACTGAGTACAGCCTTTATGGAAAATAGTATAGAGTAGAACTCATGATCTCACAGTCTAGTCCCACCCCTGGTTATACAAACAAGGAAGTGAAATCAGCATGTTAAAGGACATCTGCACTCCACTGTTTATTGCATCTATATTCACAATAGCCAAGATTCTGAATCTGTCCTCTAAGAATGAATGAATGGGTAAAGAGAATATGGTGCAAAAGCGTAGCATAATACCAGTCAGTCATAAAAAGGTCAAAGTCCTGTTATCAGCAACAATATGGATGGTCCTGGAAGATTTTGTGATAAATGAAGTCATACACAAAAAGACAAACACCACACAATCTGCCATATATGGAATCTAAAAACTTTGATCTCCTAGAAGTGGAGCATAGAGAACAAGTTATCAGAGGAGAGTAGGGAGAACTGAGGGGTGCGGAGAGGTTGATCAACAGGTGCAAGTTAGTTCAAAAGGAGAGATAACTTTTGTTGTGTTATTGCACAACAGCCTGACCATAATTGACAAAAAAAAATTGCTCATTTAAAATTAACTGAAAAAGGATTCTACCACATGATGAATGTATGAGCTGACAGATATGCTAATTACATTGATTCAATCATTATGCAATGTTCATGTATCAAAACATCCCATTGTACCCCATAAATACATACAATTATTATGTGTCAATTAAAAACAGAATAAAACTTTAGAAAACGAGTTATCTCTTGCTTTCTTCACCACAAACCTTGGAAAAACAACATGTGCGATAGCATCTCTAATTAATTAGTCCCTATAAATATGTTAATGGCTCAGAATTTTGTTTTTCTCATTTTTCTTATTTAAAAAAAAATGTTTCCTGGGAGTATTTGTTTTTCAAATGAGGACTCCTAGAGACTGAAGACAGTATCATAGATTAGACCATGATTGGTAGGACTTTTCAGACCTAGGAGACAGATATACTGTGAAAGGAGGGAATCTATTATATTATATTCTCAGACTGCTCCAAATAACTGCCCTTCTGTTCATAAGTAAGAATGACCCTAACTCAAAGCCATGAGACCTGTTTGATGATGTCACTCAGCATAAGTTCTTTGTAGTTTTTTTTTTTTTTTTTTTTTTCAAAGAAGAAAAGGCAATAAAGGGACAACATAGCATGTGAACAGATGAGTAATATTTCTTTCTCAGGAATTTATGATTTAGATACAGGGTCACTGAGATTTCAAACCTGACACATTAGTAACAGAACAGACAAACGAAATACAAAATGGACATGACAAATTTGATTTATTCCAGGCAGAGATTCACCAACTGAGATACATCTATTGTAGTATGAAATTATAGATGCTACCATCACATGCCGAAGAAGATAAACAATCTTTTATTTACTTTGATTTTCCACGTCTAAATTTAAACTGGAAAAATGCTTCTCATTTATGTGCATATAAAGGCTTAATCCGATGACCAAAATAAAAATAAGTATGAAAAAATGGAGGGTTACTTAAGTAGTACTATTTAACCGCCTTCATGTCTTTCCAATAGATGTGATTCATTGCTTGGTTGTGAGACAAGACACTTGATCATTAGAAGAATATTTATTTATTTGATCTAATGCTTTCTTTTTTTAACCTTATTCCAAGTCCAAGCTACATAAATTAGGTCAGGATTCTAGCTGGTTCCTGTACATGTTAAACCATTTTTCTCCTTCAGGTGCTTTCCCTTGGAGAAATTTCTACACCTTCCTCAAGGAAACAGGAAGACGGCCTTGCTAAAAAAGGTTAGTGAATGAATCAGTGGTTAAATTATCTCCAAATATTTAGTGGGTCTCTAACGTATTAAAGTTCTATGTGATTCTGTTTGACTGCTATTATCAATTTTTGTGACTAATTTTGTTCATCAAAGAAATGGAATCTCTGCTGGCCTGTGACAAATATGTTAAACTTTCATTGTTGACATTTCCACTGGTGGATTAATCAATGTAATAATTGGGATTATTCTTGGGTTTTGCTGAAGGAAATCAAAGTTTGTAAAATGAGGTTTTCTTAAAAAGTCAAAAACTTCTAAAATCACTTATTTAAAATGTTCATTGAGACCCATTTCAATATCCTAAATTATGTGTATGGATATGTGCATATATATATGAGACCAAAATATATTTTGGTTTAGATATTTATAAGAATTCATCAACAATAAAAGCCTCTTCAGTTAACATGTTTTGGTCATGAAATATACCTTGTCTGTATAGTAGCCCTTATAGTACTCATGTCCCTTTGTGATAGAGTGAAATGGGGTTGGCAAAACATATTGTGTCAGTATGATTCTGGTGGTCATAATGATAGGAACCATACCAAATATAATTTAAAAGAAGTACATAGAATTTATTAGCTGGTACAGTGCAGGAAGAAATTAAACCACTAACCCAAAAGAAACCACGGGTCAGCTGCTTGATGCAAGAGACTGATGCAACCAGCAAACCAAGAAATCATTGATTTCTTGCACTAAGATCGGCTCTGTGCAGACGATAATATTGGCAAAGAGTCCATTCTTGTTAGTTTCATAAAAACTGTGTTTATCATATTAATAACTTATGAATTATTGGGGGGACTAGAAAGATAGAAGACAGGTTATCTCTTTCCCAGATATTCAGTTCTGAATTCATGTCTCATCATCCATTTGCATATCTTATCAGGAGCTTTTAACTGGCAGAACTCAAATCCCACTTAGAACCCTAACAGAATGTAAGTCTGGGAGAGCTTTAGCAGTGCACTCAGGTTGAAAGACCTCTGCAGCGAGTAGGGAAAGTTAAAGAATACTGAGTCAGCACATAATATCCTTGATTTTTAAGAAGTGTGCCCAGGATGTCCTGGTTTTATACTTTAGAGATTGAACCATTGAAAAGAGATTGATTTAATGTACTTGCAAGATTGAAAATTCCATAAACAAGGCCTGAGAATGCACCTCTTCTTCATCTAATGTACACTTCAGACTAATCAACTCTGGTCAGTGTAAAGGGTCACCCTGAATAAAGGGTTCATTCTTCTGGGACTTCTGTTAATGGGGCCACAGTTACTGGAAAAGAAGTGTTGACTCAACAATCCCATGGATGGTTGTTTATTTATTTATTTTTTATTTATGTGGTGGATATAAGCGTGCATTTATTACTTATATGCATATATGGCTATGCTTTACATATGTATGTTGAATAACTATTTAGATATTCAGTTATCTAAATTCAGATATACTGAAGTTGATAGTAAAAGTCAAGCAAGTGATACTGTTATAGGAATTTGGAGTTGAGAATGAATATAAAATTCATAAAAGCATACTGCCTCTTCTGTGACATAAAGTTGCCCATTCCACAGGCAAGGATCATATTTTATGTACTAGTGCAATTTGGATATCACAACTGAAATTTCCTAGAGATACAGAATAAGGGAGGAATTTTGGAAAGGGAAACCGCAAATTGTAGTTCACTAACTTAATTGTACTCTTCTAAGTAAGGTATTGTTTGTGAAAGCACTACTTAAATTTTGAAGGTTAATCTGTGGGTGTCATGAAAAAGAAGTTTAGAAGAAAACAGATGCAGATCAGCAAGGAGAACAATGCCACTATTCTAGGGAGATAATCAAATTTTAACTAGCATGGTAGGAGGAACAAGGTAAAAGGAGGGACTCCTGAAGTATGACTGTGATACAATGTTGCTTTCAAATTATAACACTTATTTACTTCACACTGGAAAATGCATAAAACTGCTTTAGCTTCAGATAAAAGTAAAAATAGTCAAAGCAAAGCTTATTTTAATGCAATAACATACTCTATTGCTAGATGTACTTAATAAAAGGGGAAGTTTAAATTTGGAAACCCATCAAGAGTTAGATAATCCTCACTTTCTAAAGCAAAATTATGGAAGTTACATTACTGAGCAGGCGCTGACGCAGCTTCCAATCAGAGAAGGAAGAAAATAGACACCCTAGAGTTGATTACGGAGTTGGTATTCCAAGTCTCTCTTTCTGAGGAAAGCAGGCTGCAAAGACAGGAGGAACATGCCAATTCCTGACTCAAAATATTTTACCTGGTGTCAGAAGGAAGACTTGAAAGGCTCACAGTCAGTTTGGGACAATGTCTAAGCTAATTAGATAGGAAAAACATGGAAGTAAATACCATGTGCTAACAAATTTGGCCACCACCCACCCCTATTTTTTGCTTTCTGTTTCTGCAGATGAGTAGACTCATTTCAAGGGTTTTTTTTTTTTTTTTTTTCTCATTTAAGTCCTCAACATATTTTCTCTCCTCTTGATCCCTGCCCTGCACCATCCTGATGGTTGTGTGTCTTTTATTAGAGAACTTCGTGAGCAAAACCAGTGATGACAAGCAGAGAAATAATTCTGCTTTCCTGCTTGGCTACCTAAGGTTTACTTTGCTGATTACAGGAATTAGAATTCAGGATGGTTTTAACAGTCCTTTTAATTGTGTTTCATCTCTCCATGTTTTAAACTAGAGTGTCAGTCTGAAGTAAGAGGATTTGTAGCAGCCCTGTCTCTCTGTGTTCTTAGAAGGATACCCATGAATAATCAATACACAGTAATGAAATGGAACATTTGCTTCTGGGATTTTTCTTTTCGTATTCAAATTTCACTGGGAGGAAAAGCAAGCTTGTCCTTTCTAAGCCTTGTCCATTGGTAAACAGACAGAACAGCATCTTACCTAGCAATTGTCCCCAGTTCATGGGGGTTGAGACTTGGTGTTTTTCTTTGTTTTTTGCAATGTGTTGCTCTTCAAGTTCATTCTGTAGCTATGTGTCTATGTCACCTACATGACTTTCTCTGGCAGTTGTGCCTCATTCCAAGTTGGACAACTTCCGGTTTGTAATTTTAAGAACTTAGAATTTAACTCTCATTTGTGATACTTAAAAGGATATACGGGAAAGTTATATGCTTATTTCTTTCATACTACCCCCATGAGAAAAGATATCTGAGGAATTTCAGTAAGGAAATAATTCTCCTTTATGTTTTGTGTGAATTATTAGTGCTCTAAAGGATAGTCTTCTCATGTGCTTTTTTTAAAAAAATTTTTTTCTTTTAATCATAAATGGACATAATACCTTTATTTTGTTTATTTATTTTTACATGTTGCTGAGAATCTAACCCAGTGCTTCCCACATGCCAGGCAGGCACCCTGCCACTGAGCCACAACCCTATACTTTTTTTTCTCTACTTTGACACCTTCATCAATAGTAAATGGCCCTGTAATCTAAATACTTTTTTATTCTTCCCTCAAAAATAAAAATGAAAAATATAACAGGTATAATCATGGACTTTAATATTAAATGTTATTGAACAATAGAAAGGATAATTCTAATTCCTTTCTTTTCTTCCTTGACTTGTTTCGAAATATAAATTGGAAAAGGCTTAAAGCCTCTAGTTCAATTGGCCTTGCTTATTCTCAGTGTGACCTTGAAATAAATTTATTGTTTTTCATTTATACTTAAGGTCAAATGAAAGATAAGTTAGGATCTATTGCACTGGCTGTAACAACCAATAAAATATTTCACCACAGTCTGGGGAATACCTACGACCTAATCAGAAATGGTGTGAGTGAGACACAACTTCTTAGGTTACCATTCTGTACTACATGTATACCTTTTATAAGAAAATAACTTATATTCTTATCTGTCAGCTAAGGTTCATATGATAGAAAATAATAGAATGATATAACAGTGAGGATTTTTATTATCTGGGCTGTCTGGTAAATTAGAGTATAGCAGCATTTTCATGAATAATACTCATGAAATAAGTTTGTTAAACATAAAAACACTTTCACTACTAAAAGAGCCAGTATACTTTTTTTGCACCTACATCACATACACAAAGATTTTTGGAATCATGTTGTTTAAAATAAATGAGGCAGAATCAATGGCTGGATAACTCCCTCCCAATATTATATTGATATTACTCTGAAGCATATTGATCATTTAATGAATATAATTAATTACCTTCAGAAAAAATTTAACCTTCAAATCATATTTTCAACATAAAATTTACATGCAATACGTTCACCAGTTTGAATAGTATAATGTGATCTTTTAACAAATATATAACATAATGCTGTAATTCCCACCAACAGCATGATAGTTTCATTGCCCCAAGAAGTTCCTATGTGCTCTTTTTATACTGTCAAAGGATAAAATTATGGCACATTTAGTTCTACACTTAATTGGTTTTTAATTGTGATTCATAAATTGGGGCAGCCTCTATACAAACAAAATAGAATGAGCTCTCGCACTGCTCAATGGCAGAACAGTGGGTTTTGTAAGGTGGGAACAAGGAAACAAAAGGATAGGGAAGAGCTAATGAATTCCTGTTAACTTTAGGCTCCTTTTATTTATTTATTTATTTTGCAAGGCTTTAAAATAGAGGGCATTTTTTTTTTTTTTTTTTTGCTGTGCTGGGGATTGAACTCAAAAGCCTTGTGCTCAGAGGTAAGCACTTTACCAACTGAGCTATATCCCCAGCCCAGTTCTTTCTTATTATGTGGACCCAAGTAGACTGGACTCTCTTATTGTCAGAAAAAATATAAAAAACCCTGGTGTGTCTTCAGATGTTTCTACTTCCTTGAAGTTTAATTGTTGGTTACGCAGCAGTTAACAAAAGTGACTGCAATTTGGTTTGGTCTGGTCTGTGTAAGATTCATCCCAAAACAGTGACCTCCCCAAAGTTTTCTGTAAGGACGATCATTATTCTCATTCTTTCCCCTTGGCAATCACTTACCTACTTTCAAGAGTTTTACATTTCATGGAATGTCATATATAAATAGAGCCATATATGTGTAAAAATAGAATCATACATATGTAGACTTTGGTTCCTGGCTTCTTTTAATTAACATAGTGATTGTGAGGTTAGCGTATGTGTTGGAACTTCTTCCTTTCATCTGTTTTTTCCTCTTAGTGTTATTTCATATGTTGTCATTTCAGTACTGAATAAAAATGGGGACAGCGATAGTCATCATTTTAGCTTTGTTCCTAATCTAGGTATGATGCTAGTTGTAAGTTTGGGATGGTCTTCATTAGGCTGAAGAAATTTCCTTATATTACTGTTCACTGACAGTTTTCATCATGAATGGATGTTGAATTTCAGTGACTTTTCTATACCTATTTAGATGATCACAGGACTTTTTCTTTATTATTTTGATATGATGAATTATATTTATTCCAGGAATAAATCCTACTTAACTACAATTTCTTATTCCATGCATTGCTATATTCAGCTTGCTAAAATATTCTGAAGAATTTTTATATCTGTGCTTTTGAAGGATATTTATAATTTCCCTTTCTGAAATATCTCTGATTTTGTTATCAAAGTAATGATGTCCTCCAGCTCTTAAAGTGAAACTAAACAATTACTAGCAGAATTTTTGTGATTCCTTTTTATTTTCATTTTGAACAAATATAGTATAGAAAGATAAGGATTTGTGATCAAATAATATTATTACCAGACTCGTGCAATGATATTTAATTATAATTTAATTTCTTGATAAATTTTTATAGTTTTTGCTTACAAAGAATGTGTCCATTTAATCTCAAGTTGCTGAATCCATTGTCATCCAATTCTTTCATGAACTCTGTAATTATGTTTTTAAATATCTGTAGTATTCATCCCTCTGTCCCTATTTCATTGGTAACTTATTTCTTTTCACTTTTTTCTCTTATGAATGGGTCTAGTTATCCATTTTCTTGACCATTCAGTGAGCTATTTGCTTGCATTGACTTTAATTTCATTGATTTTTTTTTCCTGTAGTCTATTTTGTTTTTATTTAATTTATTTATGCTGATATGTTTTTACAGTCCTTCGTTATCCTTCTAATAATCTTTTTACTTCTCGGATTTAATTTGCTCTTTTGCCAGGATTTACTAATCCCTATGAAGTTCTAAGTTTTTTAAAGTTAGAATCTTACATCATTGATGTAGTATTTCATCTCTTCTAATAGAAGCATTTAATGCTATGCTTTGTCCTCTAGGGACTACTTTTGCTAGACTGAAAATTTGAACACATCATTTTTTGTTCATTTCAATATATTTTCTAAATTTTCTTCTGATTTGCTTTTTCACCTGTGATTTATTTAGTAATTGCTGAATTTTAGATATTTTGATGATTTTCCAAATTTTTTTGTTTTTCTAATTTAACTCCATTTTTGTCAAAGAACTTATTTTCTATGAATTGAGTCTTCTTTAATTTATTAAGATCTGTTTTACAGCCTAGAATGTGATCTATCTTGGTGAATATTCTGTTTCCATGCGAAAAGAAAGTACATTTTGAGATTGACAATAGAGTGTTCATTGAGTTCAGATAGTTAATGGTGTTGGTAAGTTTTTCATATACTTACTGATGGTCTGACTATTTTCCTGTCAATTACCAAAAAAGAGGTGCTGAAATTTCTAGCAGTAATTCCCCCCAAAAATGATTTCACTTTGTATTGTTATGGGGCACAGCTTAAGAACAGACCGATCACCACTGAGAAGTTTTTATTAAGCCGGCCAGCTGACTGTCTCACACAATGCCCCAAAAAATGGCTACTGGGAGAACAGCCCCGACCACAGGGCTGTAGGGGTTCTTGTACCAAAAATTACATTAATCATAAGTGTCTGTTGCTATGATTCAAAATTACACATTAACATCATGAGATCATCAACAGAGGGGGAAGTGGGTCACCTAGGTACTAACTAAAGAATGATTACTAATAACCACACAATTACGTTTACATGGTACATTGGTTAGGAGCAATAGAGATCAACAGAGAACAATTTTTCATTACAAAGGAATTGTCATTTTATATTGTTAAACATGTCACACCAAGTAACTGATGATGGGTACAGAGGTGGGCTGTTCCCATGGGAGAAGCTTATTTCCTACATAACATGGTGTCTCAGAGCAAAATGGAGTCTGTTTAGTCATTTCCCTTAGAGTCTGGCATATAACATTCTCACATAGCCAGATCTGTCAGCCCATCACAGTATATCACAGGTAACAATGGGCCCTCAAGATGTGAATAAGAATTCAATAGGATGTTAATTACAGAAAGGAAATTCTAGAGTAAACTATATATATATTACATATATAAAATAAATGTTAGCTGTATAAAATTACAAAATTTTTACCTAGTTTTAAACTCATGCTATCTTTTAAAAATGTTTTTATTTCTATATAAGGATAATAAGAGATTTAAAAATGGATTGGGGTATTTTTCAAATTTCTTACTTTGTTATTTTCATAGTACTGTTTTAATGCACCTTCTGTGATAGAAGAAAATCTAAATTTTTGTTATGTTGAGGCAATAAGTATCTTGAAATGTCAAAAAGTAATTACAAAAACCAAACCCAAAGAAACTTTCCACAAGATAAGAAGTAGTTGTATAGAAAGAGGGATCTAGGCAATTTGGCAACTTAAAAGAAGAATTAGTTCATGAAATACCTGTAGTTATTCTAAGGACTTGATATTTTATTCTGATGGCAGAAAGAATCACTAAGGGATTTTAGGGAGTGAATAAATGAAAGGCAATATATGGGACTTGTCAAGACTACTTTGACAGCTGGATAGAAGATCAGGGCAGAGAAGCAATTAAGCCTTTCAAAGTACTGTAATTTAACTGAAACCCAATGAAATAATGGTGGGAAGTTGTCTGAACATGGGAATTTTTTTTTTTTTTTTTTTTTTTTTTTTGGTACTGCTTTGCATCCCCCATCCATTTTATTTATTTATCTCTTAAATTTGGAACAGAGTCTCCCTAAGTTTCTGAAGCTGGCTTTAAACTTGTGACGCTCCTGCCTCAGCCTCCCAAGTCACTGGGATTACAGAAGGGCACCACTGTACCCTGTGGGAAAAAACTTCTAAAGCTATTGTACAATACTAACAATTATTGAGCTATGTACTTTGTAGATAATGAAAGATGAAGTTATAATAAATCTATACTTAGTGAAAATTGTACCAAAAATCTAGAAAAGCACGAGAGAACCCTTACTGGAGGACAGCCTGCTTCAATAGGTTTTAAATGCATGATATTGGAGTTACCTATGGAACATTTAGGTAGAATGCAGTGGATAGCTGAAAATAGAGCTTTACAATGGTTTTCTGAATCCCAGAAATGGATGAAGTAGTCCAAAGATGGGGGAGGAGGTTTAAGGATAATAATCAGCATCACAGAATGGGAAAAAACATGATTGTGAGTAGTTCAGGGAAAAGACAGGAACTTAGCCACATCGTGGCATTTATTTTGCAACAGGTGACTGGCTTTGCTTAATGAAAATTAAAATTTTAACTACTTCATTGCATGCTATTTCTGACCAAGCCAAAATAAAATAAAAAATTCTGGGCTTGCATTCGTGGAACCATTTCCAGTTTGAAAGGGTTTCACTTATGTTTTGGACCAAATTTCCAAGAGTGTTTTGGGTTTTCTTTGTTCTTGTTTTTTTTTCTTTCCCCATTTATAATTACAGGAAGTGGTACAATTTTCTATAAATGAATTCAATTAATCTTGGCGTTACAAGCCTCCTTCCCTCCCTTTCCCCATCAAAAAGATAATTTTACAGCAAAAGTACTTATGAACTTGAGGGTTTTGCTTCTTTGGGCAATTGAATGATCTAATTGGATAAGCATCATTAAGTTTAAGAATTTGTAATTATTGTGTTTTTTCTACTGAGTGACTTTCTTTTCTATAGAGTCCGTTAGAGAACCCAAACTCATTCTCATATCCCCCTGATCTGCATCACCCATCAACACAGATGAACCATTGTTGAACATACTGGAGTCAAGAGAATACTGATCTCTCATAGTAGAAGCAATTTCCTGTTTTGAAAAACTTGTAATGAGATTTTTAAAATGCAAACAAATCTAATATATCTACAAGAGAGATTAGAGTTGCATAGACACAAACTGATTTTTAAACTTTTATAACCTTCTCTTACTTTCCATTGTTAATTTGCCATCAGGGTTCTCTACTGAGAGGTTGCAAATGACCCAGGGATGATAGGTGGTTACAAAAATATATGTTCTGAAGCTGAAATTTAACATAATTATAGTCATTTGAAAAGGGAGGACCCTATTTTTTATAGTCTTTTAACTACTTCAAAGATTAATTTTGATTTCAAAATACATGAAAGAGAAATTTGTTACATCTATAGGACTAATTTTCTATTATTATAGTATGTGTTACAAGAATACTTAGGGCCATTTTCCCCCCAAAATAGAAAGCATGTAGTTATTTAATTATCGAAAGACTTTGGGTATATTAAAACCATTAGAAAAAAATTTAAATGTTCAATTTTGAAGATTTTCTTTTAGTAATTCAGCAATCTCACCCTCCTCTACCATAATAACTGGGCCATAACTATATCAGAGATAGTGGAACGTGCCACAGTTAACACTGCCACGTTTGCAAGAAAATTGAAATGAGGAAGCCTGTCCCAACTCGACTTGTGCAGAATGTAGCTACCACACACACACACACACACCATGTGCTTTATTTTATTTCCCGTTGGGCCAGGATGTTTGCTGAGACTTTCCCCACTTCACCACTGATGAGATTTTCTCCTGGGTCTCTCCTTTGCCTTCTCATCTGCTCAATCCGTCTAACATCTCTCTGCTAGAGGGCTATTCTTAAAAAAGGCTCTCCTTCATCATTTCATCAGACAAGGTGGTCAGTCAGCCTTCCATGAGCTTCATGTCTAGAACTTAGGGAGATAGCAAATATTCTAAGTGGGGGATGAAGCACTGAACCTGCCTAGAACTGATCCATTACAGGGACGATTTATTGATAGTCCAAGGGAAAATGTGTTTCCTTGGTGAATTTTTATCCTATATTCACACTGACTGAATTTTTTCTCCAAAAACAAAAACTAAATTCCTTTTTTTATGGTCCTGAAGATTAAACCCAGACCTCATTTATGCTAAGGCAAGGGCTCTACCACTGAGCTACAACCCCAGCCTTGAAAATTAAATTCCAATTATTTAGCATCATATTTCAGAAAGCTTTCATTGCTTGAAATGATGATTTAACCTCACTTCTTCCCTCTTCTGTTCCCATCCTCTCCCTGTTCACTAACCTCTCTTTTCAATTAACCAGCCATCAACTCCTGTGGTTCTCCAGACCTACCTTGTACTGTCACCATCTGTCCCTTTGCTCATGCAGTGGGATGAGCTGTCACCATCTGTCCCTTTGCTCATGCCACAGGTTGTCTGCTTTGCAAGACACCCATCTGATGGAACAGCCTTCAGATACTGCATGCATCTCACATGATGCTGTTAGATTGACATAGCTCCTGTGCCTTCCTCTTCATGTCATCGAGTTTTATAAATTTCTGGACTATAGCAAACGGTACGTGTAATTAGGAAATGAGTAAAGATGCAGTGGAATCTCCAAACACAATTACTCCTTTCATTAAAAACGTTTCCTGGAGATTTCCCATCTTAGAAGAAACAGTATATGCACAATGCTAATAGTTACTGAGTTCTTGGCTGGGCTAGTGGACACGTCGCCAATCCCAGCCACTCAGGAGGCTGAGGTAGAAGGGTCTCAAGTTTGAGGCCAGCCTCAGCAACTTAGTGAGACCCTAAGGAACTTAGAAAGATCACTTCACAAAATAAAAAAAAAAAAAAAAAAAAAAAAAAAAAATGGACTGGAAATGTGGCTCAGTGGTTACATGCCCCTGAGTTCAATCTCTAACATCAAAAATAAAGAATATAGGTACTGAGTTCTTACTTCATCTCACAGTGCTCCTAATGTGACGCGCACCAACACATTGCCTTTAATCCTCAAATAACTTTCAGAGATAAATGATTACCCATTGAGAAGATGGAGAAATGTTTGCTAATACCACCCAAAAGGAAAGGTAGGCACCCCTAAACCCAAAGCAACCCTCTCTTCTTCTATGCACTCCTCATTCTATGTTCCTAAGTCTCCAGTAGCAGACTACTAAAACCATGTGCAGACCCTGGGGAACTTCAGAACTTGATGAGAGTTTAAAGTGCAGCTGAGCTTTCCTAACATCTTTTGAGAATAACAACTATAATCTTTCCACACCCCCTTAGCACTTCCTGTCTTAACATGGTTGTTGCTATAATTCAGATTGGAATATTCCTCCAAAACCTGTGTGTTAAAAGTATGGTCCCAAGCTTCATACTATTGGGAGACAGTAGGAACTGTAGGAAGTGGGGCCTAATGGGAAGTTTTAGGTCTTTGAAGCATGTGCCTTCAAAGGGCACGGTGGACCCTCTTGTCTTTCTTCTCTTCTCTTTCACTTCCCAGCCACAGTTGAACAGGTTTACTCTGCCACACATCTCTCCTGTGATGTGTTGCCTCATCACAGACCCAGAGCAATGAAGCTAACCAATCATCCACTGAAACCTCCAACGTGTGAACCAGAGTAAACCTTTTATCTGTATAGGTTGATTTGTCCCTAGCATTTCTTATAGCAATGGAAAACTTACTAACACAGATGTTCTTTATTTAGTAATTTTGACTTTCCAATGCTCAGTTTCAGTAAAACAACAACCTGTTTAATTTTGCATGTTTTAAAAAATAACTGTCTTTTGATTTCATAATTTCACCCAGGGTTCTATTGTGCTTGAATTTCCCTTCTATAAGTCAAGAAAAATTATGAATTCACAGATACACCAATAACTTCATAATGTCACATTACAAAATGTGGGTCTGTAACTCCATTTGTCCAAAAGAAGTTCCTTTGTCTCAGTTTTATTATATGTTTCTGAGCTAAATGAAATACAAACAGCAATGATTTAGTATGCAGCATGGATTTGCCAACACTAGTTCAAATTAGACCTGCCAGCTAACCCCTATTTCTCACTTGTGATTCCAACAAATAAATTATAAATGTTGGCACCATATTTATATTATTATTTTTATAGCCTACAATTTACAACCCTGGCTGTCCTTGAGAGGCTCCGTGTATTTGTTACAGACCCCTCCAGGGAGGATTCATCCAATGACGACTCCACATCTGGGCTCAGGAAAAATCCAGACTCATTCCACTGTATTCCATTTCCCAAGAAACATTGCTATTCCTCATTGATTGTGCAACGGAGGATTAATTATGCTGTCACTTAGTGTATTTATGTCCTCGGTGGTGGTATTGGCTTGCTGACTTTAAAATGGCCAGTATACATCCTGCAGCGGGACATATTTGTTTTCTAAGCTGTTTCACTGCTGCGTATTGTGACCAAACAGGTGCTGTGTCTGTATTTCAAGACAACCGATGGAATAGGAAAAATCTTCATCAGCTGGATTTTTTTTTAACTCTTCACGAGAAAAGTAGTTGGTTTGTTTTTTCACTAAATTAACTCCCTAGTGCACAGTGATTAGGAGCAATGGTGTCTAGGCTTGAGTCCCCCCGCGGTGGTTACAGGCTCTGTGATTTGGGTTAGGCAGGTAACTGAAGTATGGAAGCAGAGGGTCTGCAGATTGCTGTTCACAAATGGAGTCATCATTTGGTGCTATTGTTATTTCACAGTGCAGCTCTTTAGTGGAACTATAAATATACAGTCACTCCAGAGGTGAAAGCAGGCATTTCTCTTTTATGTTTTCTAATGATATATCTGGGAGTTTTCTCTCTGTTTATGTATTTGTATGACATATCTGCTTTTTTTTTTTTTTAACCTCAGAAAGCAGAAATGACCACCAGTCACATTATTCCTTGAACATATTTTCCTTTCTAAACCTGATGTAAAGACTATGTTTAAATAATTGTGAGTTTGACAACTGCTAAAAGCAAGCCAGTGATAAATTCTGAAATATGATTTCTTCTTTCCTTTCTTATCATTTCATGAGTTCTTTACAACCAACCAAACACACCAAAGAAACTTGTCTCTCTCCCTGTCCTACTGAAAACAGCAACAACAACAACAAACCCTAGGGTATTTGAACAACACAATGATGTCATGCATCTCATCAGCTGGTTCGTTCACACGATAAGCACTATCATGAACACCAGTTCATAGTCTGTCAATAACCTTGGTTCCTTTGTTCCATCTCTGTTCTGAAGAAACCAGGGTGCCCTTTTATAAAACGGGAAACGACTCTGTACCACTATTCTACCCAGCCCTCACCAGTAGCTTCCTGTCACACTTTCATAAACCCAAACTCCTGACCACAGCCCACATGGCCTTCCATAAGTCAGTCTGTCTCTCTCTCTTCTTGTTTCTTTTCATTCACCTTTGAGGTCCAGGTCCCAGTCACCCAGACCCTGATTTTGACATCCACTGAGTTCTTTCCTAATCTAGCAGCTCTATTCCTTCTTCTAGAAAGCTTTTTCAGATCTTTAAATACCTCACAAAGTCATACCCTCTAGGTCTCTGCCAAAACGTCACCTCTGTTAAATTGACTTTCTTGACTTTCCCTCTACTCTTCCATTCCTACCTAGTTACCCTTTTTTTTTTTTTCTTTAGAGCATTTATTACTATTTGCAATTTTTAAAATTTAAGTATTTATTCACCTATTTTCTGTGTCTGCCACTACAGTGTGGCCTATAGGAAGGCAAAGAATTTCAGCCTGTTGTGCTCACGGGCCAGAGCCTAGAACAGTGTCCTAGTCAAATTTCCATCACTATAACAAACGCTTCATATAAGCAACATACAGAGAGAAAAGTTTTGTTTTGGCCTGCAGTTTGGGAATTTTCAGTCCATGAATGGTTGGCTCCATTGTTTTTGGGTGTGGGCAAAGAACTGCATCGTTGTGCCAGTCCACAGCAGAGCAAAACCACTTGCCTTTTGGCCAGCGAACGGAAGAGGAAGGGAAAGAAACTAGGCTGACAGACCCCACCAAGGACACACCTCCAGTGGTCTGAAAACCCCATCAGGCCCCACCTCTTAAAGTTTCTACCACCCCTCTTTGTCCCATGAAGAGGACCAAGCCTTTACCACAAGGAACTTGGGACATGTTTGGAACTATAGCAAACAGTAACTAGAAAGAGCTCACGGAAAGTAGAGAGTCAAGAATACGAGTGACTCAAAGGATCTTCCATGTGTCCCACATATCATTCAAACTCAGAAAAAGAAATCCAGTTTTTTGTCATCCAGGTACCTTGCTTTTATTGTGATGAGGATGTCATGTACACCATTTATCCTAATTTGCTATTTAATCATGCAAATATTGTTTAATGAATAAGACCATTATTATAAAATATGCATTTTATCCTGTAATACTTTAAAAAGCTGCTGGATGAAAAATTAAGAATCATGTGTCATTTACATATTTCCAAGGTTATGCTTTGTGCCTATACAAGAACAAATATCTGACCTACCTATTTTAGTAATCATCAATGATATTCCTCTCTCAAAACAGTGTGTTTACTCTACCTGAATTTCCTTTTCTAAAAATGCTTACAAGAATGTCAACTGTTTTACCTATGATTTCTTATTATTCTGGCTAAATTTCAATCAAAACTTGGAGTTATATGGGGTGAAAATGCAGTTTGTATCTGATTCAATACCACCAGTTACGGTACAAATAATTAGTACCCAAATATGGAGCTTCAGCATAAATAAACTTTAAAATAGTCATTGGACAAGCCAGTAAAACAAAAGGAAATTTGTATTAAACTTGCCACTAACTTAAGCTATGGATATTACAGCAGTTCCTCTCTACTGTCCTTCTTATGTGATTAGCATTAAATGTAGAACAACTTGGTGAACTTTTTAGAATTTATTTTCCTCCAAAGTTAAACTACATGTTTGTCCCTTAGTAATCTGTTCATTAGAGCACATTTCAACAATAAACAATGTAGTCTCTAGCAAAACTGTAAAGACACTTCTTTTTTAAAGGAGAATTTGAATAACATACCCAGTAATCTGGGAGATGATAGATATAGATTTGTCAGCATATGAAGGCTCTTATAGAAATAACAAAATTTCCAGAAATAATTATAATCTGCTTAATAATAAGAACTACCTTTTTTGAAAGCTCTCCTCATCCTATGAGAAATGGATAGAAAGATTGAAAGAGTCACTCCTTTATCCTATAAATCTGTATTCATTTTCTTACACGTCCCCATGACTCATACAAGCTCTGGGAAATCAAAGATAGCCATCCCTTGTGGTTTCCAGAGTTTACTAGGTGAGCCAGGCTCACATACCTAAGTGGAGAATGCTTCTCTCTCCAACTCTAAGGAGTCACAAAGCTGCTAGAACCTGCTAGAAGCTGTCTTCTTCTTCTGACTTGATCTACAATTATGCCTGCACCTTACTGTTTGGCATTCAATGGGATATTTTGTCCATTATCTTCATATACATTGTTTTTTATTCTCAAAACTAATAATCCAAATTTTGTAATGTGGAACCATGATGAATTAATATTTTTTATTCATTCAAAATGCCTTGCATAATGAAAGACTCAAGCAGACAGTAATCAAACAAACAAAAATCATGATTATGTTGAATCTAGGTCATAGTACCAATGAATCATCTTTTATATTAGAATATCAAAGACAGGAGTCTAAGTTACATATTTGACTACCTATATAAAATCACAAATTTCTGAATTTCACATCTCCCTTTCTTTGAAAAAAAATAAATTTCTTCACATTTATTAACATTATCTAGCTTATATTTTACTTAATCATTTTATTTTTTGAAAATCTTCCCTAGCAGAAAATCTTCCTCAGTTCCATAGGGGCAGGAATTTTTATTTATTTAGTTGTTTTATCCCAAAGGACTAAAACAGAGTCTGACACATTAAAGTTGCTCCAAAAATATTTGTAGAATGAAGGAAAGAAAAAAGAATTCCTATCTTCAAAAAAAGTCAGAAGAATTTTATCAGTGCATTCCACATTATATATATAGAAATTTCATATATGAGAGCTATAGACGTGAGTAATTAAATGAGCAAACTTTTGTGTTGAGATCCTAAGATCAATAAAATGTTTCAATACCCTTCCTCAGTATTAACATGCATATAAAATATTTTAATATTTTGGAAATTAGAGTGCATCTTAAAATTTTTGTTTAACAAGGTATTATCCTTATAATCCCAAAGATTTAGGAGACTGAGGCTGGAGGATCACAAGTTCAAGACAAGCCTCAACAACCCAGCAAGGCCCTGAGAACTTTGCAAGACCCTGTCTCAAAAAAAATTTTTTTTAAATTCATTTGTATGTACAGTGTGATAGTGTTTAATTATTTTTCTTCCCCACAAGGGACTGCGAATCCAGTTTTGGCCTGGGGTGTTTCGATTGAGGTTTTATTAGAGTTGAAGGAGCATAGTCCTTGCTCTGTATAGTTGGTCTGTATCAGGTCGTATTTCTGGCTATAACCATGGTTCCTGCTAACTTCATGATCAGCGTCAGTAACACTGGTAATGTAAAATACGTATGATGCCCAGGGGAGGGCACTTCCTTTCTGGAATATTCTCAACAATTCAGCTATTGTTCCCTGCATTGTTACCATATGTTATTGTGTAACACAATCTTGGTATGCAGTTCATATTTTTAGGTGATGTTAGTTAAGTAAGAAAAAGTGAGCTCACTTTTTATTTAACCTTGCTTCAATGTTTTTTTTTTTAAAGAAAAGAAAAAAATGCATAATGCATATGCTAACAGCAGTAATTCTATCTTACCTAATCACATTAAACTGAAGTGCAACATCGATAAAGATAACAAAAGAAAGAGAGATATCTAGATACAATCTACTTTCTGGCTTGCCATCTACCCTTCTGGGTGTAATGTTAGAAAGTTCACACAGCATTGGGGGATTACTTACTGCATGGAGCGTCTATGGAAAGCACTGGTCTTCATTGTCATATCCGTGGATGAGGAGACTGAGAATCAGGAAGGTGAATAATCTGTTCAAGGTCACATGTAACAGTCCTCAGTGGAGCCAGGATTGGAACCAGGATGCTCCTCCATTCTGCCTTCGAGTCCTAGCTGTCTCACTTAGGGGCTTAATTTGAGAGAGCCTCGGGCCAGACCTGAAGCTGCCTTTAGGAGCAAGGCCAAATTCTAGGTCTGAGACATCTATTAATTGCACAGATCCCCAAAGTTAGAAGGGCCTCCTTCTCTAAATGCAAACCCGCACAATCTGTGTCTCTGCTCTCACCATTTTGAAATTCTTAATAATTTTAAATAAGGAGCCCCACATTTAAAAATTAAAAATTGGTCCTAATTGGCCACTTTTGTATGGGAATTTCACACAGTAACTTCACCTTGGTTATTGTGTATTGAATTATTTTCCTTTAAAAAACAGATTCAAGTAGACTAAAATTTCTCCCAAATATGAATATGTGTTAGTCATCCCTTCCTGTAATTCCACTTATAGTGAATATAATCTCACTATACATAGTAGGCAAAGGCTCCTCAGCCTTTCTTTTTGTCTTTGGGGTCTTCAGTCTCACTTAGAGTCAACCTGTAGATTAACCCTTCCTTATTTTGTTCTTTTACAAAAGATGTATTACAAGGTATTTCCTTTCCTTTCTAAATCAGTTTTTTCCTTTGAATGATGACCAAGAAAATCAATTCAAAAGTGGAAATTAAATGAAAATAAAAAATATTGCAAAAGTCATCCAACATCACTTCTTCTAGATTCTAACATCCTCCTCAGGAACCAGTTGTAATTCAACTTCATGAACAAAAGAAATGCACTAACTGGATGCTATTCTTGTTCTTGAGGTTTTTCCTGTTTTATTATTTCCTTTCTGTTTTTGCCAGCCAAAGATATTATAGGCTTTGAATTGCTAAAGGGGCTTTTAAAAAATTGGGAGACATGCATTTATGTGGTAAGGAGGCTGCTTGCTAATTACTAATCTGACAGGGTGTAACAATAATACAAAAACATCACCAAAGAGTTAAAAAAATGAGCAGAATATGCGATTATTTTATGAAAGAGTTTCTTTCCTTGAGGGAAAAATCTGCATGTTTACCATCTGTAACAAAGGAGATGATGAACTACATAAGTGAATTAACCCAGCTCTGTGTGCATGTGTATATGGAATGGGATGAACTTGAAATGACATTAAGTAATTCTGTTATTATCAAAAAATAAAAATAAAGAACCCTAAAATGCATGGCTAATATAGTGAATTCCAAAGATGAATTTGGAAAGTTTTCCACCCCAAAGGACTACAGTTATTCATATAGGGAATCAAATGTGATATAAAGTAATACAAATTTTCCCAGATTAAAAAATTATATTGCATAAAGCTTTCATTATTCTTCATAATGCATTTGAACTGAGTGTTCACATCATGCTGTAAGCAAGAGGAATCAGTACATTAGAACTCTCGGCGAGATTAGTTTTGTGGTTAATAGCACATTTACCCATGGAGGTATTCTGGAACAGGGCTCTGGTTAACATTTAGAGACAGTCTTTACTTTCGATGACCACAGTGTTCAAGGGTTTTTGTGCTAATCTTAAATATAACATTGTTTATCATAGTTTATCTGAGTCTCTTTCAGGACTCTCTGAAGGAAAAGAGAATAATAGTTACATTTCCCCTTTGTTCCAAAGTTGCTGTGTTAATGGAGAATGGGAACATTATTTCAGCAAAACAATCCAGTATATCCATATCCTTAGATGTACAAGATTTTGTCCTTTTTCTTGTAATATTTATGATGCTTATGAATCCTGATGGATTTTTTTAAATGATAAAGGATATACCACTAATAACATGGAGTCATAGAATTGTATAAATCTTGTGACTTCCAATGCTTAATGACCTCACATCTCTGTATCATCATCATAGGGCAGGAAAAAAAATCTGCCTCCATCCTCTTAGGGATCTTATTGTGTCCTATTGATTTAATTTAGATTAATGAAAGAAGGCATGATACCAAGTTTTACATGGCATGGGAACCTAAGGAAATGACCCTAAGAAGGAAGTGAAGTAAGTTACTTATGTGCTGAATGGGCCAGAGTAGTGAGTGGTGAAGACGCAAATGCATAGTGTATGGAGGCTTAAGATGTAAGTTATTCACCAAGGTCTGTATAGGATTCTTCCAATTTCAACAGCCCATCCTTGGGAATGAGATGCTACACCTTTCCAGTGGATCTGATGCTACCTCTTTCTACTATAAGAAGGATGTCTTTCATGTGGGAATTTCACCTTCTGCTTTTAATAAATAGCACTAAAGTCAAAGGTACCTTTTTTTTTTTTTTTTTTTTTGGTGCTGGGGATTTGAACCCAGGGCCTTGTGCTTGCAAGGCAAGCACTCTACCTGCTGAGCTATATCCCCAACCATCAAAGGGACGTTTTTGCATCTGCTGTTTTCCAGGTGACTTTGGCTTAAACCGTCAGTATGCCAGAATGACATGTTTTAACCCCTTCACCTCAGTCCAGAGCTCTCAGACATCTTCACTCTGAAGCAACTCAGAGAGGTTGTGCTAGATGCCAAAACTGTGATTGAAATGTTGGAGAACAGTCATGTTGAGGAAAAAGGAAGTGAGAATCATGTAAACTCTGGTTACCTTTCCTGTTTCTCTGTCCTCAATTATATCTTCACAAATATTTGGTTACTTAATTCTTAGTAATTTTCCTTCTAGTTAAAATTTTCCTTCTAGTTCTTTACTTCTATGCCAAAGAGTGATTGCCTTTAGTGTCTCTGACCTTCACTGTGAACGGCTTGTGGTGTGATCACCTCAGAGTCTGTCTTTCTGCTCTGAAGATGGGTTGTACATGGCATCAATTTGAAAGTGGAACTTAAGCATATCAATGTAATCTCCCTGTTTGTAAGCATTTGTAAGACAGGGATCCAATCTAGATTTTTTGTAGTGACAGGGACAGATAGCTCCGTATTCAGCAAACGATGATATGGAAAAGGCATGCGCTTGTCTGACCGTGTTGATGTCATGATCGTGGACAGACCACAGAGCTTGTGCACCATCAGACAGTTGCACAGAATCCCTCTGTTGTGAACTGCTAGAGAACTGGAGGGCTCTTTGGTATGCCCTGTTGTGGTGTTCCCATGTTCTGCTTTTTTTAGTGAGTCTAGTCTATTGGAAGTTTCTCTCATGTTTAAGAATAAACTCATTTGTCTTTGTTCTTCCATCTGTCTAGATTATTTAGCATCTCAGAAACAACAAAAAAGGTACAAGTGTGATTCTAACTTAAATATTGTTTTATTGAGAAAACATTTATCCATGTTGATTTATTTAATACAATATATGTTTCTGAACCATTGCTGGTTCAAGGATAAAGTGGGAAAGGTGAAGATCTAATCATTTCTTTCTTTCAGTAAAGTACCAATTCCTAATCTCTTTTAGCATTTCTTGTGCCAACTGAAAAAGGACCCATTGAATTTCATTTAGGAGAAAGGGAACTTCTCTGAATCTGTGGGCATCAAGGATATTTATACTCAACAGCCACAGCTAAACTGCTGTTGTCCTGAGTGTTCATGGCGGTTTCATCCTTAAGGTCTAGCTGACTCACATTTTGTGACTCTAGTCAAAGCTCCAGTGTTGTACTATACTTTACTCCTGTGACATTCTTTCATAGGAGTATTTCAATACATTGCTGGTGGGGTTGCAAATTAGTGCAACCACTCTAGAAAGCAGTATGGAGATTCCTCAGAAAGCTTGGAATGGAACCACCATTTGACCCAGCTATCCCACTCCTTGGCCTATACCCAAAGGACTTAAAATCAGCATACTACAGAGATACAGCCACATCAATGTTCATAGCTGCTCAATACACCATAGCCAGATTGTGGAACCAACCTAGATGTCCTTCAGTTGATGAATGGATAAAGAAACTGTTGCATATATATACGATGGAATATTACTCAGCCATAAAGGATGATAAAATTATGGCATTTGCAGGCAAATGGATGAAATTGGAGAATATCATGCTAAGTGAGATAAGCCAATCTCAAAAAACCAAAGGATGAATGATCTCGCTGATAAGCAGATGATGACATATAATGGGGGCTGGGAGGGGTTAGCATTAGGGTTAGGGTTAGGTTTAGGGTTAGGGTTAGGGAGGGGGGCAAGAATGGAGGAAGGAAGGACTGTATAGAGGGAAAAGAGGGGTGGA